>NC_089506.1:21951296-22597205 GCF_036850995.1 Saccopteryx leptura | reverse complement strand
TCCGACATTTGCACCCAAAAACCACCACACAAGTCCAGGCTGGTTGATGTTTTATTTTAGCAGCAGACTGTCTGAAATTGGCTTCAGAGTGTTTTAACGGAGTGCCTGACAATCTAAGTGCGAGGTCCGGTCAAGATGGTGCCAGAGGCTCACGGTTTATCCCACGTGGTCTGTTCTGAATGAATGAAATGAGAGATAAAATATCAAAAGAGAAACCCAGTAAAACACAACCGGTCTCAGAAGCAAACTAAGCCTCTCTAAGGACAAAAAGCGAATAGAAAGCAAAGCAATGGGCAGGACAATGGCTGCGAGCCCACAGCGATGGGGAATAGGTCAGCCGCTTGGAACCACAGGGGTGAAATGTGTCCCTGATGGGATGCAGGTGGATCTGGGCTCACTGCTCAATACCACGTAGAAGAGGCAGGTGAAAAAATGTGGCTTTCTGAAAAATGGAGGCTGCTGTGCTTGGAGATGTGAAGACTCTAAGAATGGAAATATTTACAATTCTTACTGTAGATAGAGACTCACTTCACTAAAACATAAAAGATGCCAGCATTCCAAAGCAAAACAAGCAAAAAATATTACTAGTTCACATACACACACACACACACACACACACACACACACACACACAGAAATCCAAACAGCTCTTAAATACATGAAAAGACATTCAAAAGAAATGAAAAATAAAAACACATTGAAATGTCGTTTTTCATCCTTACCAGATTGGCAAAGATTAAGGCATTGGACGACGTGCCAGTCATTGCTTGTTTTTCTCTGAAATCCACCGCCAGCCCTTCTCTGCCTTGTTGGCTTTATTGTGTACCCCAGGGGTCGGGAACCTATGGCTCATGAGCCAGATGTGGCTCTTTTGATGGCTGCATCTGGCTCGCAGACAAATCTTTAATAAAAAAATAATAATAACATTAAAAATATAAAACATTCTCATGTATTACAATCCATTCATTTCCTACCGCTCATGTTCATGGTTGCAGGTGGCTGGAGCCAATCACAGCTGTCCTCCAGGACAACACCAAATTTTTATTGGATAATGCATAATGTACACGGGTCATTGTATGGCTCTCATGGAATTACATTTTAAAATATGTGGCGTTCATGGCTCTCTCAGCCAAAAAGGTTCCCGACCCCTTGTGTACCCTCTCATCAAGGAGCATCTCGCAGAATGGCCTGCTGGAAGCTCAGCCATGCTCCAGCTGGGAGACCACCCCCTGCGCTGCTGGGATGCTGTCCTAAGAGGATGCAGTGCGTACAGTGAACCAGAACCCAAGATATGTGCAGTTTCCCCCATGGTGGGAATATAGACAGCCAGGAGCAAAGAGAGAGAAGAAGGACTCTCCTCACTGTGCTTAATGGCCCATTCACACAATGCTTCCAGTCCTACAACTGTGGGCTCGGCCCAGTTAGGACATTGATGTCCCAGGGAAGAATGAATCCATCAGGGACACCACAGTGATTCCACAGCACTGGAAGTTAGACAGCCATCAGGCTTTTCACTGGGTAGAACCAACGGGCAGAGAAAAGGGTTATCATATCAGCTAAGGAGAATAACTTCATTCACCAGAACAAACTGTGTCTCTGATATACAATGGGGCAGGGACGTCTATGTTTGGAATGGAAAGGATGCTCTCAGGTGCCTCTTAATATTTCCTGACCAAGAGTAAACCTTACTTAGTGAAAGCTACTGCACCCAATAAAGACAGGACTGTTAAAAAAATTCAGACCTTTTGGGGGTAAAGATGCAAATCACTCCACAAGGACATTCCCAAACAGCCAAGTCCTGGCAGAGGACACAGGGAATGTGGAATGTGCAGTGAAGAATAAAGTGGTGAGTATCAGTACCAGGCAGGCTCCTGGTCAATTACAGACGTGAAGACTGTCCTGCTTTGGCAGGTACTCATTAGCCAATTGTTCCTTTTGCTTTTCCTTTCTTATTTCCTGGCAATCTTGTGTGAGGGATGTTGATGATACTTACATTTACAATCAGGAGGAGACATCCAGACCCAAATGGTGGGTCCTGGACTATTGAGATAAACACGGTGAGTGAGTGGCTTTATAATTCCCCATTTGAGGGAAAGGCCTCAGTGTCTGGGTTGATACAAGAAGAGTAGTGGCTTTGTGTCGAGCAGAGCACAGAGGTATTGTTACGTGGCACTTCAACGGCACAGAGGGTGAGACCAGAGCTGAGCAGCGAAATGATTGGACTTCGCCCTTCGTTTGCCTGTTTTGCTCTTGGATGGATTCATCCTCCCATCTTTCTCTGCCCTTGTCTCTGTGCTCATAGGAAAATACAGTTCCCAAACTCTCTTGCTAAATTCAGGTCATTTTCAGAACTGGGAGGCATTGGCGAGAAAACAGGAGGACAGCAGGAAGGGAGAAGTCAGGATATCTCTCCCCTTCATCCTCCACCTCACGGGACACCTGCAGCTCCACTCTCCCAGCTCTGCCAGGCGGGCCTGCTGCGGGTCCATCCTCCCTTCTGGGGCTCCCGGAACCAGCTGCAGCGCTGCTTTGGGTCTTCAGGATGCCAAAGGTGGGCTTCTGCTCCCTGTCGCCCCTGGGATCCTCACCGCCTCGCCTCTGACTTCCCTAGCTCCTTCATCATCTAAGTAATTGGTTCCTGTTTCAGATTCCTTCTGTTTAAAATCCTAAACCATGACTCTTTCTTGACTGCCCTTGTCTGACAAGGTGAGGAAGTGAGAAAGCCAGTGGGTGGGAATTAGAATGAATTAGAACATTCTTGACCAGTAGGAGTGTAAACTGGCAAAACTCTATTGAGGGTAATTGGACTAAATCTATATCTCTATGAGAATTACAAAAGCATACAGCCTTTGTCCCAGTAGTTCCACTTCTAGAACTTTCTCCCATAGGTATACTCACATATATTTAAATAATGTTTATACAGATTATTCATTGCAACATTGCCTGTAAAAGAAAAAGATTGGAAACTACCTAAAAGTCCATTGATGGGAGATAGATTAAATAGATTAAGATGTATTCATAAAGTGAACTAATATGTAGTCACTCAAAAGAATGAGGAAGTTTTTTATGTGCAGCTAAAGATTAATCCCTAAAAGAGGAAAAAGAAGGTACAGAACAATACATGTAATGCCACCACAAAAGAAATAAGTATACAGAATAGTATATTTAGTTATATTCACAATGATTATCTCTAGCTGAAACTAATAATATTGGCCACCTCTGAAGAGAAAGAGTGAGAAGATGGGTAAAGAAAATTTTCACTGTTAACTCTTTAGTATATTTAGATTTTGGTAATATATGAATGATTACATATTTCAAGAATACATTAAATTTTTAAATGTATCTCTATACTACTTATAAGAGACACACCTAAAACATACACGTGTAATCAAATGGGTATTTGGTGATCACTTCATAAAGTATATAAATGTCTCTAATCACTATATATTTTATAGCAACTGTAATTGAAAAATAAATTTTAAAATTAAATTATAAAAATAAAGTAAATAAAATGTACACATGGAAGAAAGAGAGAAAGAGAAAGAGAGAGAAGAAGACAGAAGGGAAAGGTGAGAATAAATGGATGAAAAATATAGACTATAAAACAACTAAATAAAAAACAAAAGAATCATAGAGAATAAACCATAATCAGGCAAAATAAAAAAATAAAGAAAAATAATAATAGAGAAAAGGAATGACCTTATATAAAATTTAATGGGAAAGAATCTACCAATTATATCATAAATATATAAAGAAAAAACTAGACTAATGAAAGGGAAGAAACTGATTGTGCAAATAAAAAATAAGTAATGACATGGAAGTTTAGAATAATAAAATCAACAAATCTGATTTAGTAAATATACACAGAATCTTTTACCAATAAGTGGAGACTCTACATTCTTCTCAGTCACACACGAAACCTATACAAAAACACATTTCAAAGAATCCATGTCATATGGGCATCTCCTCTGACCACATGTTGATTAAAAATCAGCAATAAAAAGGTCATTTTACAATACATTTAGAAATTTCAAAATCCAGTCATGTACTTAAGTAGAGATCACAGGGAAATGACAAAAAAAATTGGAATCCAACAACAATAGAAATTACTGTACTAAATATCAAATCTATGGGAAGAATATTTAGAGGAAAATTGATAGCTTTGAATGCATCTATTAAAAACTGAGAAAGATTGAAAATAAATTAATAAACCACTCATCTCTTAAAGCTAGTAAATTTGTAGAAAACAGAAGAATGGCTTCTAATTTAAGATATTTGAACACATGCATCTAATTTCTCTCCCTCCAGAGATGCCAGTAAAAGTACAGTACAGGAATTAATTACTTATAAGGACAGAACAGCACAGCACAGGAAGGACAGGAGAGGAGACAACAGCAATAAAACCTGGAAGTTGGAATACAGATGGATGGATGGGAACTGACTCAGCAAACCTGTCCCAGCCAAATGCTCAGCTGACAGTGAGGTAGTACTGTGAACAAACCCAGTTCAGGCTCGGACAATAGCAATGGCAGCTAACACTGAAATTGAGAAGAAAGGGGGTATCCTAAATTAAGGAAGATTTGGTAGAAAGTTGTCTGGGAAACAGTTAATCCAAGTTTCTCCTGTACTTCACACAGCAGATAACCACCCTGGCAGATGACTACCAATTCTTCTGAACAAGAAGACACCTCTTTTGTCTTTTCTGCCTTTTACTTTCATGTGGGTCTGTGAGGTGCTGGTTGGAAACTAGCCATAGAACTCACTAAAAACTTGTCTTTTTTTTTTTTCACCAGATTAATGTGCCAGTTTTTATAGCAATGTCCTTTGGAAGCAGAAATGCTTTGTACCAGAGCAACTCCAAACTACATTGAGAAGAGGTTCTGGAACCATCCCTGTTTCTATTTTTATATAACTTGTAAAGAAAGATTAAAGCTATGTTGACTATTTTACAAAGAAAAAAAAGGAAGGAAGGAAAAAGTCACAGTGGAAGGTATGGGCTATGGGCATGTGCTCTAATCTGAACGCTTGTGTTCCCGCAAATTCAACTTGAATTTGAAACTTAAGCCCCAAGGTGATACTAGGAGGTGGAGCTTTTTTGGAGATGGTTAGGTCATGAGGATGGAGCCCTCAGGAGTGGAATTAGTGCCCTTATAAAAGGACCTCATAGAACTCTTTTGACCCTTCCTTCATGTGGGGACACAGCCAGAAGACACAGTAAAAGAGGAAGCGGATCCTCCCCAGACACCAAATCTTCCAGAACCATGATCTTGGACTCCCAAACTCGAAAACTATGAGAAATAAGTGTTCGTTGTTTGTAAATCATACAGCTCATAATACTTGTTGTTATAGCGGCCCAGACAGACTAAGACAGTATCTTTCCCAAAGGAGGAAATTACAAGGAGTATGCAACTGAATACTAAACACTGAGATCCCAGCCCTCCTCCTGACTTGGTTAAGAGAGGAAATTGTGAGGCTTTTCTCCAGGGAACCTTATAACCCAAGAGGAGAGATCTAAAAAAAGACGGTAAAGGTTTCTCCAACAAATAGTCCACCTAAGTCACTCTACAGTGCAGGTAAATGTTAACCAGCTGTACCATTTTCTCAACACTTTCAATCAGCTTTTAAATCTACTCTTAAATATGAGCAGGTAGCCAAGGATCACTTTCTGCAGGGGGGCTCTTATAGAGGCTCAAGAAATCGGAAGCCACCACATGACTTGAAGCCTCTCTTCAGCATATCTTTTCTGGCCGGAGAAACATTCTTCTTTCTTGTATGGCTTGCCTTGGACTGGCCACTCAGTTTTGAAAAGCCTACTTTCAAAACATTCAAATTGGAATACATATATAGGTTGTAAAACTATAATGAGATTGAGTGATGTGTCTAGGAAGACTGTTAAAATGAGGCAGAGGCCCACGAGGGAGGACTGTGTGGGCTGGTCTCTATCTGCACCCCACAGAGAGCCCTTCCCTGCCCTTTGCTACCCCGCTCCAGCCCTGGGGAGGCCACCGCTACAAACTGTGTTACCAGGGCACCCCTGTCTTCTGGTTTCCTCAGTGGAAATTAACAAAAGAATGAGAGAGGGTGAGATATTTACTCCCCCACACCCTCCCACCTTGGCACCCTCTGTCAGGGACGACATGTGTCTATGACTGTGATTCCTGTAGGGTGGCCCCTCTTCCGTTCCAGATCTCACCAGGCTCTACTACTACCATCTCTACCTCTCACCCTTAGGGGTGGAATTGGATCAGTAGGGGAGGGTAGTGTTATGAAATAAATGTTTTGGAACAACTGGTGATCTTTATGAAAATACAATAAAATTAAATCCCTACATCACATCACACACAAAAATGGATTCCAAGTCCATGAGAAGCCTCATTAGGGTTGGAGGGCTTATAAAACTTAACGAAGAAAATGGAGAACGATGTATTTATGACTGCTGGTGAGGTGTAGGAAGATTTCCTTAGAAAAACAAAAAGAAAAAAAAAGGATAAACCAAGTACACTTTGCTACATTAAAACAAAAATCATTTTGTTCATGAAAAAACATCTGAACAAAGTTAGAAGATAAGGTGCCATCTTGGAAAAGATGTCTGCAACGCTTAAACTGAACAAAGAATTATGTCCAAAACTTATAAAGAATTCCTGCAACTGAGTAAGAAAAAGATAAACATATCCATGGCGGAAAAAAAGGCAAAGCATAGAAAGAGGCAAAGCACAGAAGAAACCTGAAAATAAGCATATGGACAACACACTCAACAGAACTGATAATTAGAGAAATGCAAATTAAAACAACAGTGAGATATCTTCAGGTTGGTGAAAAATGTTAATGGAAAAGAAATGAGCTATCAAACCAAGAAAAGACACAGAGGAATCTTAAATGCATATTACTAAGCAAAGGAAACCAATCTGAAAGGCTATCCATTGTATGATTCCAACGATATGACATTCTGGAAAAGACACCATTATGAATGCAGTAAAAAGATCAGTGGTCAGCAGGGTGGGGGGGGGGGGGATAGGCAGAGCACAGAGGATTTTTAGGGCTGAGAATAGACTATGTATGATATATGAATGATAGATATGCATCATTTTACATTTGTCAAATCCCTAGAAGGTACAAGACCGAAAGTGAACCCTAAGGTTAACTATGGACTTCAGGTGATTATGATGAGTGAATGTAGGTTCACCATCTTTGGTAAAAAAAATCTGTGAGTGATGTTGATAATGGGAGAGGCTGTCCCTGTGTGGGGGCAGGGCTATACAAGACATCTCTGCACCTTCCTCTCAATTTTGTTATAAACAAAAATTGGCTCTAAAAAAAAATTAGTCTTAAAAAATGTTAATGTGATAACACCAAGGGTTGATAAGAATGTGGGGAAATGGGACCTCACAGACATACTGAAAGGTGTGTATATTTGGCAGTATTAAGAGGCCTAGCAACCCCACTTCTAGGTGTAAGTGCTAGCAAAAGCCATCTTTCATTTGCACAACAGAAAATAGGTACTAGCATATGTATTGCAGTGTTTTGTAAAAGGTACAGAAAAATAAAAGAAAATGGCATAAATACTAACCAGGTAGAAAGTGGATAAATAAATTGTTATATTAAACAAATAGAACACTACACAGCAATTTAGTAAAAAATGAAATGACATGGAGAAATCTCCCAAAACAAAATGTTAGATTTAAAAAGATAGTACCGAATGCTAGTATGTATGTAAAGTTTATTATTTTTATTTTATTTTTTATTATTTTTTGACAGAGAGAGAGAAAGAGAGTCAGAGAGAGAAACTGATAAGGACAGACAGACAGGAAGGGAGAGAGATGAGAAGCATCAGTTCTTTGTTGTGGCACTTTAGTTGTTCATTGATTGCTTCTCATACATGCCTTGACCGGGGGTCTACAGCAGAGCGAGTGACCCTTTGCTCAAGCCAGCGACCTTGGGCTCAAGCCAGTGACTTTGGACTTCAAGCCAGCGACCTTTGGGCTTGAGCCAGCAACCATGGGGTCATGTCTATGATCCTACGGTTGGGCTAGCAACCCTGTGTTCAAGCTGGTGAAACCATGATCAAGCCGAATGAGCCCATGCTCAAGCTGATGACCTTGGGATTTCAAACCTGGATCTTCTGTGTCCCTGTCCAATGGTCTATCCACTGCACCACCGCCTGGTCAGGCTGTAACATTTAAAATGTGCAAAACAACCCCCACATTTATGGCAGCATTGTTCATAATAGCGGAGATCTGGAAACAGCCCAAGTGTCCGTCAGTGAACAAGTGGATTAAAAAGCTTTGGTACATATGTACTATGGAATACTACTCAGCCCTAAGAAATGATGACATTGGATCATTTACAACAACATGGATGGACCTTGATAACATTATACTGAGTGAAATAAGTAAATCAGAAAAAACTAAGAACTGTATGATTCCATACATAGGTGGGACATAAAAATGAGACTCAGAGACATGGACAAGAGGGTGGTGGTTACCAGCTTGGGGGGGGGGTGAGAAGAGGGGAGGAGAGGAACACAAAGAAAACCAGATAGAAGGTGATGAAAGACAATTTGACTTTGGGTGATGGGTATTCAACATAATCAAATGTCAAAATAACATGGAGATGTTTTCTCTGAACCTATGTACTCTGATTATCAATGTCATCCCATTAAAATTAATAATAAAAAATGTGCAAAACAACACTATTTCAAGGATATATATATATACATGAAATAATAATGTTAAAGTTGCATGAGATTGAAAATGACCAAATTTGGGATAATCGTTACCTCTGGGGAGGGAAGATGTGAGAGAGAAGAGGAGAGACATGAAATGGGTTTCCTGGAGATATCAAGTGTAGCTCTACAATCTTACGGCTTTTGATAGAGTTGGGGAGAGGGTACATAAGTGTTGCTATATTGGGTGCATAAGTGTTTGCTATATTGTCTTGTACTTTTAATGAAAATGTTTAAACTCACTATGATCTTAAAGGGTATTAACAGAAATGTGGCGCTGACACGGTAGAAGAGCCCCACCCTAAGCTGTATTAGGCAGAAGCCATGTGAAGAACATGTGTACTCTGACCACAGATAAACAGGTGCTGACCGGGGAGCGGGGAGCGGGGAGCGGGGAACCGGACCGTCAGCAGACACAAAGTAGGTTAGAAAGGAAAACAGGGAGACACACCTGGGATGTTTAGCCTGGAGTCAAAGACTGTCTGAAATTCTACAAGCCGTGGGACATGCCAGCAGCTCATGGAATGTCATCCTGGAAAGTGGCAGCCTGCCAGCGATCACTCTGTATTCTGCAAAGGGTGTGAGTTCAGAGTTAAATGCTGTCCAGCTCTCAGCCTCACCCTCATTGCAGGGCAGCGCCAACAACACAACTAGGTTTATCATGAAAAAAAGAACAGCCCTTGTTCTGAGCAGACACCTGAGCATGCGCAGAGCCAGCCCGCAGACCTGGCCAGAAAAGCACACATCCCCTCGCTGTCCCTTGAGTCCTAAACCGATTCCTTCATGGGGCTGACTTTGGGCTGACTTCTGGGGGCTGGAAGGCACAGCAGCCCAGTAGCTGACTCGGAGTTTCTTGTGGTCTTTGGGAGCATCGGAGCCTTGGGCTTGGTCTGCCACGAGTGCTCCAGGTGCTGAGATACAGCCGTCTGTTTCCACTCATGGAGTTCACCCGTAAATGGGCAGAGAGCTCACTCATGACAGAGTATAGCTTTCACTTCAACACTAGCGGTCAACAACAAGCTCCCAATCATTTCTATTCCATTAAACATTGCAAATTCAAGTCCAGGGAGGAAGCTAGTTTCCAATCAAACAGAAAGAACCAAGGGGCCCCAAATCTGTTCTCCGGTGTTTGCCCAGATGACCACGAGGCACACACACACACAGGCCAACTCACTCCCCTCAAAATATAACAGAGCAAAACACACAGAAATAAACAAGTGGCTTCTAGCTCCTGTGTCATGTGCTCGTTTGCTATTCTTATAGTCATCCATTTTTGAAACAACTGGGGCATGCTTTGGGTGCATTAATATTTTGTGGAAAGGGTACAGGTGTTTAAAATAGGTTTGCTTCCTGACTCGGGTCCTATTACTCTGACGCTGGAAGGTTTTTACCACAAATGCCCAGAAAGCCTCAAAGCACACTGCAGTCTTCCATTTGAGCCGATGTTACACTCAGCCAAATGAGAGCACTACATCCACATTTCAGGCAAATTTATTTTACTTGAATAGAATGTGTCTCATTAATCTCTCCCATCTGTTGTTTATGCGCGTGAACAATTCTAATGGGAGATATAAAAGACTGGCATAGGATTTACTCCTCGGGCCTCTGAGTCCAGGTTTAATTGCAAGGAGTTACTATTCCTGCAGATGGGACCCAGAGAGCTGAGAACTGGCTCTCCCCCAGTCACAAAGACATTGGTGAGAACTTCCCTGTCTGTCTGGGCAGCGTTCCCATGACCCGTGCCACACAGATGTTCCTGTGTCAACCTCTCCTGGTATCATCAGAAGTCAAAGGCAGAATAGGATTTCCAAGAAGGAACAGAGGGCTTCCAAGGCGGTTCTTCAGGCACTGTTCCCCCTCCCGACTGGCACTGCTTTCAGATCAGTTCAGTTCTCGGAGTCCTGTTCACCAGGCTCTGGGCGGCACAGACATCAGCCATGGTCGGTCTGTTTTATACTCAGTAATAGCATGATTGAAAGCGTCCGTGTGAGAAGGATTTGACATTAAATTGGCTATACTGAAGACTGGGGATTACTGACAATACTGTCCTCCAATTCCCACATCACCAAGGATAATCAGCATCTTTGAGGGAAAATTAACACCTCATGAAAAGCCAGTCTGGAAACACTCAGTATAATTAGGTGAGGATTACTCAGTGTGTTTGTTACTTCAATAAATTTGTGAGGGGCCAGAATGTGCCGTGCTTTGTGCTGGACACTAGGGCATTCAATGGTAAATAAAGCAGACACAATCTCTATATGTCTAAATTCTTCAATGCTGTTATGGGTTGACTTGGGCCTCTCCCCCAAAATCATATGTTGAAGTCCTAACCCCCATTACCTCAGAATGTAACCTTATTTGGAAATGGAATCTTTACAGAAGTAATTAAGTTAAAATAAGGTCATTAGAGTGGGCCTTAATTCAATATTATTAGTGTCCCTATAAAAGAGGAAGATTTGGACACAGTGGGAATACCATATGAAGATGAAGGCAAAGAGTGAGGTGATGCTTCCATAAACCAAGAACTACCAAAGATCAGCAGCAAAACACCAAAAACTAGAGAAGAAGCATGAAACAGGTCTCACCCAGCCCTAGAAAAATCCAATCCTACTAACAACTTGGTCTTGGACTTTCAAGCCTTCATAATTGCAAGGCAATACTTTCTGTTATTTAAATTACCTGGTTTGTGGCACTTGGTTATGGCAGCCCTACTAAACTAAGTACAGATGCCTTCTACAAAACCATGGCACTTAAAAACAAAGAACTCATGAAAACTGAGACAACGTTTTCCTGATTTCTCTTCCACCACCTGAGGGATCCAGCTTTCAATAAACATGGCAGGCATCCATCTCTTCCAGCGGCAGCAAGTTTTCTCAGCTGTGTGTAATCCCAAGACACGGCTCTGACCCAGTTGCCTTGGAATGAATCAGGGGGCTCCTTGGTCATTCTGTGGAAAAGATCTTAAGGTCTTAAGGGTTCATGGAATAAGAAATAACAAAAGCATTCATCTGTAAATCAACAAACAACAAATGTTGGCAAGGATGTAGAGAAAAGGGAACACTTGTACACTATTGGTTGGATTGTAAATCGATGCAGCCACTATGGAAAACAGTATGGAGGTTCCTCAAAAAATTAAAAATAGAGCTGCCGTACAAACTAGCAATTTCTTTTCTATGTATTTACCCAAAGAAAACAAGAACACTAATTTGAAATATATATGCACCCCTATGTCCATCACAGCATTATTAGTAATAGCTGGGTATTGGAAGATATGGAAGCAACCTAGATATCCATCAATCAATGGAGAGATAAGGATGTGGTACACCAGGGGTCAGGAACTTTTTTGGCTGAGAGAGCCATGAACGCCACACATTTTAAAGTGTAATTCCGTGAGAGCCATACAACGACCCGCGTACATTATACAGTATCCAATAAAAATTTGGTGTTGTCACCTGACCTGTGGTGGCACAGTGGGATAAAGCGTCGACCTGGAACACTGAGGTTGCCAGTTCGAAACCTTGGGCTTGCCTGGTCAAGGCACATATGGGAGTTGATGCTTCCTGCTCCTCCCCCCCCCTCTCTCTTTCTCTCTCCCTTCTCTCTAAAAATCAATAAATAAAATATTTTTTAAAAAATTAAAAAAAAAAATTTGGTGTTATCCCGGAGGACAGCTGTGATTGGCTCCAGCCACCCACAACCATGAACATGAGCGGTAGGAAATGAATGGATTGTAATACATGAGAATGTTTTATATTTTTAATGTTATTATTTTTTTTTATTGAAGATTTGTCTGCGAGCCAGATGCAGCCATCAAAAGAGCCACATCTGGCTCACGAGCCATAGGTTCCCAACCTCTGTGGTGCACGCACACACACACACACACACACACATACACGCACAATGCAATGTTATTCAGCAATATAAAAGAAAAGAATGAAATCTTGCCATTTGCGACAACATGGATAAACCTAGATAGTATTATGCTTAGTGAAATAAGTTAGAGAAAGACAAATATTGTATGAGTTCACATATATGTGGAATCTAAAAAACAAAACAAAATAGAAACAGACCTTTAGCTATAAAGAATAAGCTGATGGTTGCCAAAGGACTGGGGGGTGGGGGTAAAGAATAAAAAATAATGATGAAAGGGAAAGAACCTCTTCGAAATTTCTCTAGGGGATTATCCTGCCACTTATTGTCTCAAAACTTTCCGGCATATGTTGGCTGGCTTTAAAGGTATAAAATTGCTAAATTAGTATTTTTTACCTTGATTCTAATCCCATTTATGTATTAGTGAACTCCGTGACCTCAGGCATGTCTTATCCTTTCACTGAACCTCCCTGAGTTTAGACTAGGTTGTCCCTTGAGAGCCAGATGCTTTGCAAGTTGCAGCTCATTGACTTGGCTAGTCTGATATTAATATAGTAATAATGACAATGATGTGAGTGCTTATTTTACCAAATTTTATTCTGTGCAAGTTTTATTCATTCACGCATCTAGTACGTGCAACTCTTTTATAAGAAGAGTAAAGCAAATCACTCTGGCTTATTCTCAAACTTTTACATATACCTGAACTCAGTAGAATAAAAAAAGTTATTGTTACAACAAAGAAAGCCACTGCCTCAGGTAAAGCATGAGATTGGTCCCTTAACTCTCAGAGAGCCAGAGGACGAGGCTTGATGTTTTCTGCATGCGAGACATAGGGCTGCAGCCAGCTTCGGGGGCTACATTCTGGGCAGCAACCCCCACCCCATGCAGACAATCTAGACTGCCCAAGATGAAGAGATTGGGGTGAATTTTTATTTTCTAAACACATACAAGAACCCACACTCACATTCCAAAAAAATGTCATCATACCAAACATAGGGTAGGGCTTGCTATTTTCTATTGATGCTGTGTCTTGAACAATTTTCCATGTCAACATTTACAGAGTCTCCTTATTCTTTAATAGCTGCATTGTTATTCCATTCTACATATGAACCATATTTATTTCTCAGTCTTCTATTAATAGACATTTAAGATATTTCCAGGTTTGTTGTGGGGTTTTTTTGTTGTTGCTTTTGTTTTTGTTTTTGCTCTTACAAAGACTGCTGCAAAAAATATCTTTGTATAAATATCCTTGCTTGCTTGTATAAATTATTTCTATAAGGTAAAGTTTTGAAAATAAAGTTGCTGGATAGAAGGGTATGTGTATATTTTTTATTTTGATGATTATTTTCAAAACGTTGTACCGGCTTGCCCGCCCAGAGAAGTAGTGGGTTTTTTTCACAGATATAGAGTAAGTCTTTGTTGTAGGCCTGGGTAGGTCCCAATCTTGCCTATTTGACTTAGAAGCAGAATCCCGGGTCTCCATCATGACTATGACACCCTCAGCCATTAGAAATGCTGCACGTTTGCACAGCTTTGCGAGTTTATTTACGGAGAGGATGGTCCCCAGCAGTGATGGGTGGCGGGGCCGCAGAGTCACAGAAGGCTGGCAGAGCAGGGTCCTTCGGGAGATGATTTAATCGACCTCCTCGTTTGACAGATGAGCAATTGGAGTTGTGGGCGGGTGCTGTTCCTGGGTGTGCATCTTTCTGTGAGGTGTGGGTGTTCATCAGTCATCCGGAGCTTCTGGGTCTTTCCTGCAAGCCCAGGGGAGGGGTGAGAACATCCTGTGAAGGTAGGGAGGCCTCCTAGGCTATGAGAGGTGTTCTCAAAGCGTGCGTCGTCTGGGTATGGAAGCGTGGTACCTGCTCTGGGGTGAACAAAATGATGAAAATGTATTTGTTGAACAACAGACCGAAGTATAAATCTACCCTCCCGTGGCATGACTCACTGCAGCCTGCTATCTGTGGGAGAGGGCTGACTCTTTTGTTTTAATATCTTAATTGGTACAGGACTCACAGGAAGAATGGTTTTATTAATTGGCCCTCTAGAAACCACAGCATTCTCCCTCAAACCCTGTGTGGGTTTAAAGCCCCGGATAGGAGAAATGTATCCAATTATTTACCTGACAAGTACTAAGCGGCCTCTTGAGGCTGCTGGACCATGGGATTCTCATGGTTCTGTCCCTCAGGGAGCAGGGAGGAGGTTGGATTGGATCTTTCAAGCACGTTCCATTAGGTGATGCCCTTTTTACCTCAACTGGCAGGACTGAGAGCTAGGACCCTCCTGGAACATCAGCAGGCCTGTTAACAAGGGGACAGAGGACAGAGGTGCTGGCAAAGCCAAGCTGGGAATAAAAATTGTGAAACTGATATGTATACACACCAATGCGTGTGTGTGTGTGTGTGTGTGTGTGTGTGTGTGTGTGTGTGTGTGTGTAGGGAGGGAGAGAAAGAGAGTGTGTGTGAGAGAGAATTAGAAAAAAACATAATTGAGCATATCTCTTGAATAGTAAGGAATGTTCCTAATATATTGTCAAGGGGAGGGTTGGAGGAATTGAGAAACAAATTGCAGGCTAATGCATTTATTTTAATTATATTTGAATAAAAACAAACCAGAAAAGAATCTATCTAAATGTAAATATGCATTTGCATCTGTTTGAATGAGCAAGGGAAGAGTGTGGGAAGTAGACAGCAGGTGTTAGTGGCGGTAGCTCAAGGGGGTGGGATTGGAGATGGCACCCAAGGAGATGATTTGCTTTTATTTTATATGTGTTTGGACCATTTCCATAGTTACAATAATCATGTATTACTTTTGTATTGAAAAACATCAGCCTGACCAGGTGGTGGCACAGTGGATAGAGCGTCGAACTGAGATGTGGAGGACCCAGGTTCGAGACCCCGAGGTCGCCAGCTTGATTGCAGGCTTATCTGGTTTGAGCAAAGCTCACCAGCTTGGACCCAAGGTCGCTGGTTCAAGCAAGGGGTTACTCAGTCTGCTGAAGACCCACGGTCAGGGCACATATGAGAAAGCAATCAATGAACAACTAAGGTGTCGCAATGAAAAACTAATGATTGATGCTTCTCATCTCTCTCCGTTCCTGTCTGTCTGTCCCTATCTATCCCTCTCTCTGACTCTCTCTCTGTAAAAAAAAAAGAAAAAGAAAAACATCAATCAAGGAAATTAGATGAAATGAAAAGAAAATGTTCATTCTAAATTACTACATTTCTCTTTGTTTGGAGAAAGTGAGAGAAGCAAGGTATAGAATAATGTATTCATATGATCTATTTATATCAACAAAAATCTTCATTCACATATGTGCTAGTATATTCATTGAAATATTTTTCAGTACTGTTTGAAACATTTGTCTTGGGCATGTAATTCTTTCATCTGTCAAAAAATTTAATTATATTTGTGAATAATTTGTAATACAAAGAGAAAATTCTTGTGATGCATTAAACAAAAGATCTGTAAATCAAACTGCTAATACATTAAAATTTCAATACTAGGGAATAGTCAGAGGGACATGAACAGACAAAAGGCTAGACGGGAAAATGCCATACTGTTCACCGTGGTGGTTAAATTATAGGTGGCATTTGTTAGAATTAAAAACAGGCCCTGTGGATATGATTTCACTTCTTCTGCTTCAGGGTTGGAAAAGGTTTTGCCGGGCTGTGGATATACTGCAGGTTCTGGGACCATCATGAAAGGGGTATCTCTGTGCGGTCCCAAATGACATCTGTGTCTTGGTTGGGACACATGAGGGACATACAGAGAAAAAAGCAGCCAACCTCTGCCCCAATGGCAGTTAATACTATATATATAATTTTTTATTACAGACAACATTATTAAAGACAGAAAAAGAACTCCATAAGAATTAACAAAAATTAAAAATAGTTCTTGTTAAATAGCTTCTTTTTACTATAATGATTGGGAATACAAACTTTGGAATCAGACTTCTTGGACTTAAATTTTAGTTCTGTAATCTGCATCTTTTTATTTCTTTTAATTGTTTTAAAATTTTTCATTGTTTTGAGAGAGAAAGAGAGGAAGGGAGAGGGAGGGTAAAGTGGAGAGAGACAGAGAAACATCAACTTGTTGACCCATTTAGTTGCTCCATTTAGCTGTGCACTCCTTGGTTGCTTATTGAATGTGCCCTGACCAGGATCAACCCTGGGACCTTGGCGTCCTAGGATAGCACTTTATCTGCTGAGGCACCCAGCTAGGGTTTGCAATCTAGATTTTAACCTGTCCATGCTTAGACCTTCTCATCTGTAAAATGGTAATAATAATAACTTATGGTTCATAAGATTATAATAGAGTCAATGAATTAAGAGATGTAAAAATCTTAGAATAATACTTTGAACATAACACTATATGATTGCTGTTGTTATTAATATTACTATTCCTTTCATATTTTAAGAATCATAGGATTAATACTCAATTTGTTGTCATTGTTTTAATAACTGGTACAGATTACTAGAGGTCAAAGTTGTGTCTGAAAAATACATGGCTTTCTTTGGAGGAATGGCCCCAGGGTCAAAACAAATGGTACTTCAAGTGAGGAGCAGTCTGAGTTTGTGAGCTGCAGAAAGCCTTTCTCAGATTGACACTCCCACTCAGGGGTGGGTTTGAGAGCCTAGGAGAAACTATGGCATCGGGACAAGTGGTGAAGATAAATGTCCCTCTCAACAGGAAATACCTCACACTAAAGTCTTGGAATTTTCCCCAGCAGGTCTAAGGAACTTTGTACTGTATCAGCTCCTAAAGATAACTAACCAGAACTGAACCACACTCATAATCCAGGACATGGTCTGTGTGTTCGTTGAAGCCATCATATCACATGTTGCTTCATTCATAACATGAACCTATGTGGGCCAAACAACAAATTCTACAACTGATGTGCTATTTGCATTTCCTTGTATAAATACAGACGAGTGACAACAGCTGTGGGAGACTGCAAGTAGCAAAGCCTTTGTAAGTTTGAGGATTAGCAAAAGGCTAAGGTCTCTCCCCCCACCACCACCTCCATATTGGCTATGAAGCTGAGTATCTGCACTCATCCCAACCTCCCACTTCACTTGCTTGCTTAAGTTGCTGGAAGCAATTTACATGCCCTTTCTCTCACCCTTTGTTTGTTCAATGTTGGTTGATTTCACTTATGCATGGTGGGGGGGGGGGGGGAATTCCTGTTTACACCTTAAATGGATTCCTGTTTATGCCTTAAGAGAATTTCTGTTTTTGCCTCAGATGTGTGACTTTGTATTGGAGACTTCCTCATTTGCATATGGCTATATATTGTAATAAAGCAAACTGGGGGCTATTTTGCTCTGACTTGCCATCAGCTTGCAGGCCCATCCTATTTCTCTTTAAGTCTATTTTCTTCATTCCACATCATTCTCCCTCAGGACCTGGAATTACTAGCCATGCTGGTTCACGGAGAACAGCCACACACATAAATGAGCATATGTAAATATCATGCATGTAAATATATATATGTTTTTCAGGTACTATATATTTATTTATTTGAAATGCTCACAGCCTCATCTATCAAATTCTGACCAGGTGAAGTTCTATATGAACATTTTGTCTTCTACAGATTGTCCCCTAGTCACTCCTCCCAGATCCCATGAATACCCTGTTCTTTGGAATACTTAAATCTTCTAAATAATTTCCTATTTAATTATAGACTGACTTGCATTGTTACGGGAATTTTATATGTGTTTATCTCTCTCATCTTGACAAATTTACTGATGATAAATGGTGTAAAAAATTAAACTTCCTTTAACTAAACTCCCTCTTCCCCCTCCCCCAAATCTGAGCATGAAACAATAGAGAATCATTGTTTTAGAGCTAACAGGAACTTGAATCTATGAAGGGACTCCTTTCACAAGGTGAGCAACGTCATCTAGCATTGCCTGCTAGGATGACTACTGCACCTGAACTATGGACACGGCCAATAAACACACACACACACACACACAACACCTGCTAGGATGACTACTGCACCTGAACTATGGACACGGCCAATAAACACACACACACACACACACACTACACCTGCTAGGATGACTACTGCACCTGAACTATGGACACGGCCAATAAACACACACACACAGATACACACACACACACACACTGCTTATACAGGTCCACTCTGAAATCAAATGGGCACTGTGTGCTATGACAGATTTAGACATAGCAGAACTCTGAAGCAACCTCTGATTAAACAAAGCGAGACCTAAACCATTTTTACCCACCTGCCAAAAATAGATCTCATGAACTTTCTGGGTGCTGTTATCTTTTTACTGTTTTTGCCTTAAAAATGCCAAAGGAAAGCAACAAGGTTTGGTGTTAGCTAGCTCTAATGCTTCTGCCTGTAAACCACACAAAGGAGTTTCCTACTTCTAACTGCAAAGCACTATTGTTAACATGTTTAATCCTATTAGTTGTATTCAGGGGAAACTATGCATAGTTTTACGCCTTTTATGCTAATCTACCTTAATCATAAAATGCAGGGTAAGTCAGCCCAGGATAATATTTCACCAGAGGGTGAGTAGGTGAACATAGACACCAGAACCAAGGCCCAAATCTTGGTCTCCTGATCCACTAATGAGCACAAATAGAACCAGAAATTGGTTCTCGTGGCTTACTAACTGTGACTGTGGAGTAAGTCCGACCCTGTGCTTTCTCTGCTGCATTATACAATGCACTCAATAAGAAGGAACAGGACTTGACTGGTCGGCCACCAACTTCTTGAGTCCTACAGGCTGACAGTTTAAGCACCACGAGCAAATGGGAAGGACTTTGCAACTCTTGAGTTTGGTAATCAGGCAGTTGTTTCAGAATTCTGCTTTGATTAATCTCTGAAAAATCTTCCTCTTATCTGCATCCGTTAGACTATAAACTGATCAGCAATCGATGTTATTGATCTCTGTACCCTGTTACTAGCAAAGAACTTGGCCTGCAGTAAGTGCTCAAGGCACTTACTGGCTGATTTAAAAGTGAGCAGAGGTGACAGTAGGCAGGCTCCGGCCTGGACAAGAACCATCTCTTTCAAACAACACCTTCCTACTATCTAGCACTCCTTTTCCTTTTCCACATTTCCAGAGATTAGGAGGTTGGGCCTGACTGCAAAACAAACCCCCCACGAGCTCTCCTTTATTTAGAAAACTGACATGTTTGCAGATGATCCCACATTACGCAATGCTCTCCGTTTTCCTAAAATATCGAGCATCAACCGCAGCCTGAATCTAGAGAGCAAATGGGCACTGATGTTCCGCCCAAAGGCCTTCCACAGGCTGCAGGGAGAATATCAATTATGTGTTCTACTTGTCTCCAAAGCCTAGGGAAACCTCAGCAGAACCAACGCATCTTTAATCTCCTTTCCGTTTCCTGTCTAGGGGAGGGGCAGGCTGACTCTCCCTCCACAGACTTTTTAACTCAACCATATCCATTCCTGTCAAGCTACTATGAGCCAGCAGAAGAGCACAGGAATCTCAAACACGATGGGGGGGTTGGGGGGAGTCTATTTCCTGGTGAGGAGTCACTTTAAGTAAGGCCATGGAGCTGGGGAAACTTCCCCCTACCCCTTTAGTTCTAAGGGTGGGCAAATAATTCAAATGACATCCAGCAGATTAACAGCAGAAAGTCCAATTTTAATACATGGGTGCAGGGAATTCACATAAGCCTGAACATTTTAAAGACAGGCAAAAGATACATATGTCATTTTAGACTACATGGGAGGAGGTAAGGAAATTCACAGGTAGGTGAGGAAGAGCAAATATTTGGTAAACAAATTCTCGTGGGGCCACCCAGAAACAGTGGGACACAGAAACAGGTTTCTGCCTGGATCCCCCCAGTCTGCCACACTTCATTTATAGGTGTCAAGGTGAATCCCAGTCTGCCACACTTCATTTATAGGTGTCAAGGTGAATGTTAAGGTTCCCTTCCCCAGAAGGTCTGTTCTTGTCGGTCAAATAAGTTTGTAAACATGATATATATGTTTGCTCGCTTATAGTTTGCATTGGGTGTGGGGGACCCAGGCTATAGGCAGGCAGGGTGATTATAGCCTAAGGCTTAGTTTTAAGACTAAGCTTTTCCTCACACCCTTGACTGATTGCATGATGTGGGGTGGTGCACTCTCATGAGGAATCCCATTATGTCTCAGATAAGTGACTTTGTGTCAGAGACTTCCTTGTTTGTAGATTGTTTTAAAGGTTTTGATTTCTACACTATATAATGGGGCAGACCAGGAGCTTGCTCTCTCTCAGTTCCTGAGATTAGCATTAGAGGAGAGAGCAGAGAAAGACCATGTGGAGGAGAGAAGCAGCCAAGATGGCGGAATGCTGAAGGAGAAGCCAGTTTGTACAGAGTTTGTTCAGAGAAAAGGAGATGGGGAACAGAGGTGAATAAGGCTGGTGAGGTAGGAACCTTTGATTCTAGGTGTTGGTCAAATAAGTTTGTAAATGTGTTATATATGTTTGCTCGCTTATAGTTTGCATTGGGTTTGGGGGACAGGCTGTAAGCAGGCAGGGTTGTTATAGCCTAAGGCTTAGTTTTAAGACTAAGCCTTTCCCACCCTAAGTGACTTTGTATCAGATACTTCCTTGTTTGTATATTGGATTAAAGGTTTGGATTTCTACACTATAAAATGGGGTAGACCTCCCAGATCCTAAGATTAACATTAGGGAGGACAGCAGAGAAAGGCCACATGGGGGAGAGGAGAAGCAGCCAAGATGGTGGAGTGCTGAAGGAGAAGCCAGTTTGTGCAGAGTTTGTGCAGAGAGAAGGAGATGGGGAACAGAGGTGAATAAGGCTGGTGAGGTACAAACCTTTGATTCTAGGAAACTCAGATAAGTCAGTGGCTTTGGGAGCCCTGAATGGAAAGGGAAGTGTTTTTCCACTTCCCTTTCCATTTCTTGCCAGCTGGGTGCAAGCTAGGATTAAAGCTAATGGCCCACCAGTTCTTGGCTCCGTTGTTTCATTACTGTCTGTCCGAATCAAATGTGAACCTGCATGGGCCAGGCGGCTGTGATGGTGGCCATGGCTACTGGCCATACAGTTCCCAAGCCACAACCCACTATGCCCCCCAAATAATCTGCATGCCAGGGTGGCATATTTTGAGGAGACTTGCTCCCAACCCCCATGACAACAAAACTTTTAAAAGAATTCTGAAATGACTTGCTTCCACACCTATTCAAACATAGACTGTTTCTTCTTTCATAATGATTCATTATGACTATCAGAATATTTTGCCTCTTTGTCAGTTTCTGTTTCGCAAACAAAGTTTACCTCTGGCCCAAATTTCATACATGTATTGAATTACAGAATTTTAGAACCCTATTGTTGGGCAAATGAGTTTGTAAAATTTGTATTTTTTGAGCTTGCTCACTTTTGTTCTTAAAAAATGGCGTTGGGCAGCCACATGTATGCTTGCTGTCAGAGCAGGGCAGTTGATTGCAAATTGCAGATTGCATTCCTGCTGGGGAGAGGCCATTGTTTTGCTGATGTTTGTTGGAGGAGGGGTCTTTGTGGGCCCAGGCAGTTTTGCAGGGAGAGCAGAGAGAATGCAGAGTGCTGAAGAAGAAGCCAGTTGTGCAGAGAGAGAGAAGGTGTGTAGATAGGGAACCAGAGCTGAGGGGCTTTGGGAGCTCCAGTGAGACTGGTGGGGCCTTTGATTCTAGGAGAAACCAGAGAAGATTCTTCTGGTTGTGGAACCAGAGAATGCGTCAGGGCTTTGGGAGCCCTGAGTGAAAGGAAAGTGTTTTCCCTGTGTGTTGCTTGTCAACCGGTGCGAGACTTTAATAAAGGAATGGCCCACCATTTTTTGGCTCCATTGTTTCTTTACCATCTGTCCGAATTCTGTGAGGACCTACATGGCCACAACAGTGGTGGTCACTGGCCATACACTTATCAAGGATATTAGAGAAATAATAATATTACTATGTAGCTTTTTACATAGTATACTGACCTAAGAGTATATGTGTTAATGCCCAGTCTTTCTATAAACCTTGTAGGGCCAATAGTCGCAGCCGACACAGCTGCCATTCAGGTGCAGGTTCCCATTAGATTTAGAGAGACGGTAAAGAAACAGCAGAGCCAAAAACTGGTGGGCCATTCTTTTATTCTAGCCTCGCAACCGGCTGGCAAGTAAATACAAACACACAGGGCACCAAAACCCACTCACATGTTCTCCACAACCAGGAGAATCTTTTCTAGTTTTTCCTTGAATCAAAGGCCCCCACTAGCCTTAGCCACTTCTGGTTCCCCATCTGCACGCCTTCTCCCTTCTCCTCTCTGCACAAACTGGCTTCTCCTTCAGCACCCTGCCATCTTGGCTTCCTTCTTCCCTTCTTATTCTCCTTTCTTTTTAAAACCTTTTAGCATGAAAATCCCTCCTCCAGCAAACATTAGCATAACAATGGCCCTTTCCAAGCAGGAAGGTAATTAGCAGTATCACCTGAGCAGTGGACATTCACATGGGCAGTGGCCATTTTTAACAATAAAAGTGAGCAAAATCAAATAACACAAATTTTACAAACTTATTTGCCCAACAAACCTCATAGGCATTTAGAGTCTTATATTCCAAAGCATGCCCCTAAAAAATGAAATAACACCTGCACCTCTGACTTATTCTTCATCATTTCCTGAAATTGATTTTTACCTTAAATTACATGAGATTTAGAAAGGGTAATATGTTTAAGGAAGGGACGGATATCTATTACCCAACCTAAAATTTACTATATTTGGACTTGGGTAAAAAATATTTCTTTTTCTAGTAAACTTGGAAACCATTTCTTAACTGAATTTTTAGACAAGAGGAAAGATTTTCTGATAATACTTTGGCAGGCAGTAATCTCTGATAGGATAAACCTTACAAGTACTTTATTAACCCAGCTTTTAAAACATACTCAGCATGAGTCGGTCCCACCATTATAGTTCTTTTAAAAGAACATAATAATAGTTTAATGCATTAAGCAAAAATAAAGATTATACAAATGAGTCAATCAAAAACTACAAATGGGCCTTGTAAGGCCAAGGGCTGCCACCATCATGGCCATTCACATGCAGTTTCTCACTGGATTCGGGCAGATGGTAAAGAAACAGTGGAGCCAAAAAATACTAGTCCATTCCTTTGTTAAAGTCTTGCACCAGCCAATGAGCAAACACACAGGGAAAACACTTCCCTCCTCATTCATTCAGAGCTCACAAAGCTCTGACACATTAACCGGTTCCACAAACAGGAGAATCTTCTGTGGTTTCTCCTAGAATCAAAGGCCTCACCACTCTCAGTGGAGCTCACAAAAGCCCCTCACCTCTGTTCCCCATCTGCACACCTTCATTCTCTCTGTTTTCTCTGCCAATGTGGCTTCTTTCTCCTTCTCCTACTCCTTCTCTCTTCTTTTCAATACTTTCTGGCATGAAAACCTCTCCTCCAGCAAACATTAGCAGGACAGTGGCCCTTCCCAAGCAGGAAGGTAATCTGCAATTTCACAGATCACATACCTGGCACTGCCCAGTGCCATTTTTAACAATAAAATTCATACATGTATTGAATTACAGAATTTTAGAACCCTATTGTTGGGCAAGTGAGTTTCTAAACAATGAGCAAACTCAAAAAATACAAATTTTACAAACTCATTTGCCCAACAACAGGCCTTGTTAAGAGGCAATGACTGGCCTAGATTTCCAGTCTGCATAATTAATCCTGCACAGATGTGAGCAGAGTTCAGCCAGCTGTGCTGAAGGGGAACCCAAGCCCTCTTCAGTGATTCCAGACAACACAGTATCCATGCCCTGAGGTGGCTTAGTGCCAGGGACCTTGCTGGTGGTGAAACGCACACACACACCTTTCATTCTACTTCCAATTAATCTGTTTAGTGGACCTCGTCATATGGGGAGGATAGGATGTGATAAGGGAGGCACACAACTTGGGAACAAAATTGAGTACCAAAAAAAAAATTGGTTACCAAGATAATGTTTTAATGCATTATTTTTAAAAATAAATTAAGTGCAAAATAATCAGTGTTGAACAAAATATCAAAATTTTAAATAACAAGATCCAATCTGCACTTGCCCAACCTTGCTTTTACCTGCTCTGTCCTAATCTTGACTCTGGTTCTAAAACTCTTATTGATGAAAACAGGGAACCAGACCAATGGGGTATGGTTTCCAAGTTGATGTTTTTAAATATATTGCATTCAAGTATTGTTCATGTTGATTACTGAGTGTTTTAGTACTCCTTTAAATTTCATATTGTAGTCCTGGCTCTGTTTTCCCACTAAACAGTAAATATTTTGAGGGCAAAGACTTAATTAAGTGTTGTATCTCTTTGGTACACAAAAAGCACTCATTAAGTGCTCAGAAGTGATTCTCAGGACTAATAGTTAAATTCACATTTAAATCATTTTCCTAAATTTAATCTTTAAATTTTTAGTAAAAAAAAAAAAACGGTAAGTTGCTTGTTCTGTAAGGAAAATGAAAACGTAGTATGAACTACAAATATAATCCCCATATTTAATATGAATATTATACTTCTAGAAATTTACCTGAAGAAAGTAATTCAGCTAAGCAAAAAGATATAGGTATAAAAGTGTTCATGGCAGCCAACTAGAAGAACTGTTTAATATATTATGGTATATAGCAATACGAAGGAATCTTGTGAATTCATTAAAGAAAATAATGATTAAAAGACTATGTAAAAAATAAAAAAGGCTATGTAAAAATTTGAAACATATAATAAAATAATAAATTAAAATTAACAAAATACAAAGAAATACACTGCTTACAAAAATTAGGGGATATTTTATTGCTTCACATTAATTTTGAAATATTCCCTAATTCCACTCACAAAAATTAGGGGATATTTTATTGCTTCACATTAATTTTGAAATATTCCCTAATTTTTGTGAGCAGTATATGTATACCATGAAAAATTAGCTAATATACACAATTAGAAATTAACAAGCAAAACAAAATTTTTTAGAATAATATTTTCATAATTTTTAATAAATTATGCTCTAATCTTATATTTATAGTGCTTCTACTTTTTTTTAGTATGCAGAGTGAGTCCAGTATCTGCAGTACATTTTTTTTGTCTTAATGAATATCATAAGATGAAGAGTCAGAAATCTGAGAACAAAAAAATACCTTCTTTTTCTTCCCAGCGAAAGAGGAAATTCTTGACTCTTCAATTATTCCCACAAAATTTTCAAAATTACCCTATTGATAAGCATGTTAAATACTAGGGCGAGTCACATAAGGAGGATTTAAGTATCACAAGCTTCAAATGTAGATAAGAAAGAGATAAAGGGGGAATGTGGGTGGTTCTAACAGGGTTGAGGAAGGAGGAAAGGTGTTATAGGGCAGGGATCAGTAAACTATGGACTTTAGGTCCAATCCAGATTGCACACTGAGAACAGCTTTTATATTTTTGAAGGGTGAAGAAGAAGAAAGCAAGAGGAGAAAGAGGAAAGGACTTATATGGCTCACAAAGCATAAAATATGCACTATTTACTGTCTGATCCCCTACAGAAAAAGCTTGCCAATCTCACTTTAGGGGAAAAAAAATTATACATTTTTATGTGTTAAACAGTCTGTTTTATATTTCCTTAACTAATAGATTTCATTTTGTAGAACAGTTTTAAGTTTACAGTAAAATGGAGCAGGAGTTCCCATATGTACCCCTTCCACCTCAACACACAGTTTTTCTTATGGTTAATATCTTGCATTAGTGTGGTACATTTGTTACAATTGATAAACTGATATTGACACATCATTATTATAAACTGAAGTCCATAGTTTTCATTAGAGTTCCCTCGTGGTGTTGTGCAGTTCTGTGGATTTTGACAAATGTATGATGTTATACATCTATCATTACAATATTTTCCAGAATAGTTTCACTGCCTTAAAAATCTCCAGAGCTCACCCTTCCTGTCTTCCTACCAAAGCCTCTGGCAAATGCTGATTTTCTCATTGTCTATAGTTTTGTCTTTCCCAGAATGTCATATCATTAGAATCATATAGTATGTGGCCTTTTAAGGCCGGTTTCTTTCACTTGGCAATATGTGTTCAAGATTCCCCCATGTCTTTTTCTGGCTTGAGGTTTTTGTTTTGTTTTGTTTTGTTTTTGGTCACTGAATAATACTTGATTATATGGATGTATCACAGCATCACAGTATGTTTATCCCTTTGAGGAGCCATGAGGAGCCACTGCACCACCTCACCCACAGGTGTTAGAAAGTACCAAAAGCTACAGAATTAATATTAATATTTTAAAAGGCTTGAAGAACATTGTATTAATTTGGGTTAAGGTGTGCAAAGAAATTTTGTGAATGATCTCTATACTGTGTGATTGGCATAAAACCAGGATGGCCCTTGGCATTGTATTGTAAATGCGAAGGGAAGGAAAACATGGATTCCCTGACATTCCACCACACCTGTGGGGAAAGGGGTGAATGGCTAGCCAAGTGCAGGAAGAGAAAAGCCAAAATAAACCTTTTCTTATAGCAATGAGCCATTTGCGGGTATTTGTCCCCACAGAAACTACCTCCCTATGTAAATGCGTATAGTTAATGTGTGTGACTCTGGACAAAGAGATGGCGGATAAACATTAGAGAATATAGGAATGCCTTTTTTTTTTTTTTTTTTTTTTTTATTTATATAATTTTATTTTTTTAATGGGGTGACATCAATAAATCAGGATACATATATTCAAAGATAACAAGTCCAGGTTATCTTGTCGTTCAATTATGTTGCATACCCACCACCCAAAGTCAGATTGTCCTCTGTCACCTTCTATCTTGTTTTCTTTGTGCCCCTCCCCACCCCCTATCCCTCTCCCATTCCCCCCTCCCCCCCCGTAACCACCACACTCTTATAAATGTCTCTTAGTTTCACTATTATGTCCCACCTACGTATGGAATAATACAGTTCCTGTTTTTTTCTGATTTACTTATTTCGCTTCGTATCATGTTATCAAGATCCCACCATTTTGCTGTAAATGTTCCGATGTCATCATTTCTTATGGAGGAATGCCTTTTAATGTGTAAAGAGACATCTTTCTACCATTGTGTTGACTTGTAAATTTTGTTTTCTCCAAAATGATGTATGGCTTGCAAATTAAACATAGTCCTATCATGTTAAAGGGCATATGACTATAACCAATAGTGGTAGAGGGCACCTAATTGCAATTTTTGCTTCTGTACTTCCCGCTTGCAAAACTATAAAAACTAGGTAAAACAAAGGGCCGGCGTGCTCTCCCTCAGATTTCTGTCGGAGTTGCCGCCGCTTGGCCAAGCCAGACAATAAAGCTTTGGTGTGGAATCGACGGATTTTGTTCGTGTCTTCAATGTTTCGAGTTCTTCTGGATTAGGCTTAACACCTTCACTTATTACAGTACATCTTGATTGCTTCTAACTTTCAAAAATGACACATAAAGCTGATATAACATTTGTGTGCAGGTTTTGCATGTGGACATAAATTTTCTACTCATTTGGCCAAATACCAAGGATTGCTTTATCCGTGGTAAAACTATATATAGCTTTGCAAGAAGCTACCAAACTCTCTTCCTGAGTGACTGTACCATTGGCATTCTCACCAGCAATGAATGTGAGTTCCTGTTGCTCTACATCAGGGCTCCCCAAACTTTTTACACAGGGGGCCAGTTCACTGTCCCTCAGACCATTGGAGGGCCGGACTAAAAAAAAACTATGAACAAATCACTATGCACACTGCACATATCTTATTTTAAAGTAAAAAAACAAAATGGGAACGAATACAATATTTAAAATAAAGAACAAGTAAATTTAAATCAACAAACTGACCAGTATTTCAATGGGAACTATGCTCCTCTCACTGACCACCAATGAAAGAGGTGCCCTTTCCAGAAGTGTGGCGGGGGCCGGATAAATGGCCTCAGGGGGCCGCATGTGGCCCGCGGGCCGTAGTTTGGGGACCCCTGCTCTACATTCTCACTACGGCTGGCGTTGTGAATGTTGGATATTCTGATAGGTGTTCAGCGGTACCTCATTGACATTGGCCATTCTGATGGGTGTTTAGTGGTATCTCATTGTTTTTATTTGCCATTCCCTAATGACCTGTTATGTTAAGTGTCTTTTCATATGCTTATTTGCATTCCATCTATCTTCTTTAGAGAGGTATCTATTCAGATCCTTTGCTCATTTTTTTTAAGTGGGTTGATTTCTTATTGTCAGGTTTGAAGAGTTCTTATGTATGTTAGATACAAGTCCTTTATCAGATATGTGTTTGCAAATATTTCTCCCATTCTGTGACTTCTCTTCATTTTTAACAATATCTTATGCAGAGCAGAAGTTTTTAATTTTTTTTTTTTTTTTTTTTTTTTTTTTTTCATTTTCTTTTCTGAAGCTGGAAACAGGGAGAGATAGTCAGACAGACTCCCGCATGCGCCCGACCGGGATCCACCCGGCACGCCCACCATGGGGCTACGCTCTGCCCACCAGGGGGCGATGCTCTGCCCATCCTGGGCGTCGCCATGTTGCGACCATCCTGAGCGTCGCCATGTTGCGACCAGAGCCACTCTAGCGCCTGGGGCAGAGGCCACAGAGCCATCCCCAGCGCCCAGGCCATCCTTGCTCCAATGGAGCCTGGCTGCGGGAGGGGAAGAGAGAGACAGAGAGGAAGGCGCGGCGGAGGGGTGGAGAAGCAAATGAGCGCTTCTCCTATGTGCCCTGGCCGGATATCGAACCCGGGTCCTCCGCACGCTAGGCCGACGCTCTACCACTGAGCCAACCGGCCAGGGCCAGAAGTTTTTAATTTTAATAAAGCTCAATTTATCAACTTTTTTTATGAATCATGCTTTTTGTATTTTATCGAAAAACTCATCACCAAACTCAAAGTAATTCAGATCTTTCCCCCGTGATATCTTCTAAAGGTTTGTAGTTTTGCATTCTATGTTTACATCTACAATCCCTTTGAGTTAATTATTTTTGAAAGATGTTAAGAATTCTGTCTAACTTCCTTCTTCTGGGCATAAGGATGTCCAGTTTTCCAACACCATTTTTTGAAAAGATCATCCTTTCCTCTATTGAATGACCTTTGCCCCTTGGTCAAAGATCAATTGACTCTACTTGTGTGGGTGTATTTTGGGGCTCTGTTTTACTCCACCAATCTGTCTATTTTTTCACACTATGTTGATACTGTAGTCATAGTAAATTTTGAAGTCAGGCAGTATCAGTTCTCTGACTTTCTCAGTATTTCTCAATATTTTGTTTGTTGGCTATTCTGGGTTTTTGCATCTCCATATAAACTTTAAAATTGGTTTGTCAATATTCACAAAGTACTTTGCTGAGATTTTGATTGGGATTATGTTGAATCTATAGATCAATTTTCAAAGAACTGACATCTTAACAAAATTGAGTCTTCCTCTTTATGAACATGGAATATATTTCTATTTATTTAATGCTATTTTGATTGCTTTTATCAGAATTCTTTGGTTTTCCTCAAACCGATTTTATACATATTTCAGTAGTTAATATCTAAGTATCTCATTTTTATACTATCGTAAATGGTATTGTATTATTTATTTCAAATTCAGAATGTTCATTGTTGATATATAGGAAAACAATTGAGTTTTATGTGTTAATCTTTCATGTATCTTGCAACCTTACTCATTAGTTATAAGACTTGTTTTGTTTATTCTTCAGGATTTTCTACAAAAATAATCATGTCATCTATGACCAAAAACAGTTTTATTTCCTCCTTTCCAATCTATATAATTTTTATTTCCTTTTCTTATTTTATTATAGTAAGACTTCAAGAAAAATGGTGAATATGAATGATGAAAGAAGATATTTTTCTTTTGCTCCTGATCTTGGGTGGAAAATATCTAGTATCTTACCTTTAACTTTAAGTATGATGTTAGCTCTAGGTTTTTTGTAGATGTTCTTTCTCAAGTAAAGGAAGTTTTTCTCTATTCCTAGTTTGCTGAGAGTTTTTTTTTTTTATCAGGAATAGATAGTGGTTTTGTCAAATGCTTTTTTTGCATCTATTGATAAAATCATATGACTTTTCTTCCTCAACTTGTTAATGTGAAAGTTGTATTAATTGATTTTAAATTTTGAGCCGCCTTGTATACCTGGGATATACACTTGATCATGGTGGAAAATTCTTTGTATATATTGCTGGATTCAAATTGCAAATATTTTGTTGACTTCTGCGTCTATGTTCGTGAGAGACATTGATCTTTAATTTCCTTCTTTGTAATAATGTCTTTGTTTCGTTTGGTTATTAGGCAATACTGGCCTCAGAGAGTAAGTTACAGAGTATGCTTTCTCCTCTGCTTATATTTTCTGGAAGAAGTTGCAGACACTTGGTATCTTTCTTTTTTGCCTTAAATATTTGGTAGAATTCACCAGTCAATCCATTTAGGTCTGATTATTATCTTTTGGAAAAATTATTAATTTCTAATTCAATTTCTTTAATGGATACAGATTTATTTAGCCTATTTCTCCTTGTGTGAGTTTTGGTAGAGTATGTCTTTTAAAATTGCTCCGTTTCATCTAGGTTATCAAATTTTGAGGCATAGAGTTGTTCATAATACTCTTTTTTTTTTAATGTCCATGAGATTAGTAGTGATGGTTTCATTTCTGATATTAGTAATCTGTGTCTTCTCTTTTTTTTCTTCATTAGTCTGGCTAGAGGTTTATCAATTTTACTGATCTTTTCAAAGAACTTTCTTTTGGTTTTGTTTATATTCTCAGTTGATTTTCTGTTTTCAATTTCATTGATCTCTAATTCTTATTATTTCTTTTCTTCTGCTTACTTTGGGTTTCATTTTTAAAATTTTCTTATGTGGAAGCTTATAGTATTGATTTTAGATCTTTTCTTGGAATATATGCATTCAATACTATACAATTCTTTCTAATCACTGCTTTTGCTGCATCTCACAGATTTTTATAAGTTGTGTTTTCTATATGTTAAAGTCTTTTTTATAAGTAAACCACATCTACATTATATTATCCAATAGATAGATTTTTTTAGAGACTCCTTAAGGTTAGAAAAGACATAATCAGTAGGAAAAGTATGGGAAAATAGATCCTACACCAACTCTCCCTGAATTAACTATTGTTTTTTTTGTTTTGTTTTAACTATTTTGAATTAACTATTGTAAAGACTGATTCTACACCTTTTGAATACATAGAGCATACACCAAAGAGCTCAGACCAAAAACAGCCACTGTGACCACTCTTCTTCACCTTGCCTTACCTTTCAGAAAAGTGACGACTTACTAAATGTTATGGTCCCAGTGGTATTCTGGAACTAGTTTGTGTCTGCTTAAGATATCCCATTGTCAGCCTAACTTGAAACTAGCCTAGTTGAAAGTATTTGTATCAGGAAAACTGGCATATGCCATCATCAAGGTAGGGTATTGACTCATCGGCATACTAGTGCCAAATTGTAAAACCTATGCATTTCCTAGGTTTCTAAATTTACTAAGCAGAAGAAGCACATACTATTTGTATGCGAAAACTGGAGAATCATAAAGCTTCCAAAAGCCACTATGTCTCCAGATGCTATGAATACACCAGAAAATCTAGAAGAGGATTTCTTCTTCCAAATAGCAATGTTAAATATAGCTGGGCCACAGTCCAAAATAGATTTTCTAAGGACACTCAGTTATGCATTCTATAAACATGGGGAAAATATCCTTCAACCAACTTTTTTAGGGTTAAACTTGGGTGAAGATATTGAAGCTATTTATCCAGACATACAAGCTAAAAGTAACTAAAAATGGAAGCTACAACTTGGGTTATTATTTACACAATGTAGTTCAGATCAAGGTTTTCACCTAGGAATCAAGTATCAGCCACCAGTATCAGAATAAGGGCAATTTCCTGGGGCTTGGGCTTTGAGGAATTGGGCAATAGCTGAGGGGGAGAGTCTGGAAAAGGAATGAGGGACCTTAGTGTCATTATATGCTTATTTGTATATATAGTAATTTCATCTTCCTAACTATAATGTCAAAAGTCATCTGACCCTACAATCTAATTACTAACAAAAAGAATAGAGATCAATTATTTTAAAACTTAAGTACTACTTTTAATTATGTATAAATAAAAATTATATGAAATAAGTTATCTTGTTTAATTACCTTGGTGTGTATTTTACTAGATCATGAATATAGGTGCATACGCATGCATGTGCACACGTGTGCACACACACACACACACACACACACACACACACATACACTCACACAAACATATATATATGGCAGCTTATCCATAGCCATCGCTCCAACTTTCTTCTACCTCCCTCCAAAAATATAGAAAAATAAAAGCCAATAGTTCTATTACTTTTACAGCAGTTATGGTTGAGGAAACATTTTCATGCTTGTCTACCATTTGTTAATAATGTAAACATTACTTACATCCTAGTTTTACAGATGAGGAAAATGAGCCTCAGAAATTAACCAACCTGCTCAAGGTGACACTGTAGGGCAGTATATGAAGCAATGAAACAAGATAAAAATGTATTTTTTTATTTTATTTTTTTTTTTGCGAGAGAGATGGAGAAAGAGACAGAGAGAGGGACAGATAGGGACAGACAGACAGGAAGGGAGATGAGAAGCATCAATTCTTGTTGCAGCACCTTAGTTGTTCATTGATTGCTTTCTTATATGTGCCTTGACTGAGGGACTACAGCAGAGCGAGTGACCCCTTTCTCAAGCCAGCAACCTTTGGGCTCAACCAGAAACCATGGGGTCACTTCTATGATCCCATGCTCAAGCCAAGAACCCCGCTCTCAAGCTGGTGAGCCTGTGCTCAAGCTGGATGAGCCCACACTCAAGCCAGCAACCTCGGGATTTTGAACCTGGGTCCTCCGCATCCCAGTCTGATGCTCCATCCACTGCACCACCACCTGGTGAGGCTGTAATTTGTTTTTAACTAGAGCCTCCTACACTCCATCAGACACAAGCACTTGCTCTGTTTTGGCATCTCCCCTTGATGGCTGCCCTGGACAAATAATTTAACCAAATTCCATCAGTAGTGGTGAAGAGTAGCAGAATATGCCATTCAAAAACATGCCATATTGGCATTAAAATTATTTGAGCTCTCTGCCCTCCCCCTAGTCACCTAAAAGCAGGACATACATTTACAAAGGTGCCCCACCCCCTCTACCAGGAAAACCGAGGGGTAACCAGAGGCAGCACCAGAGGACTCTACGTAACACACTTTGCCAAAACAAACCCTTACCTTTCACGAGTTTCCCCACATATTTGCCTTCTCACAATTTGCTGCCTATAGAAGCTCAAAGTCCTTTTCCTCTATTTTGTCACTCCTGTAAACATTGTTGTTCTTTTGTTAAGGTGCTATATAAGCACAATTCTTACCAGGCTATGAGTTACAAATCCATGCAGGTGTTAATAAACTTACTTGGTTTTCTTCTGTTAATTTTTTTTTTTTTTTTTTTTTTTTTTTTGTCTAATTACAGGGTCTCAGGTTGAGAACCTAATATGGGTATAGGAAAAAGATACTTTTCCTCCCCTACAGTGCCATACAATAGAAACAGCTTCAGATCAAGCATTTCCTGGCCCCTTTTTATGACCTCCACACTACGCGGGGCCCTAACCTGGAGGAGTTAACAAGTTTGCCACTCCCAGGGTCAGCGCCTGATCAAGGAGGAGGCCTTTCTAATGCACCCACGTCCCTGCTGAGCTCCCAAACTGCAGCCTTGTTTGGGTTTGGTTCTAGAAAGCACAGATAATAGCCTAGTTAATGCTCAGCTCAAAATGCTACAGAAGAGTTTTCATCATGTCATGGATTCTTTTTGGACTTTCTCATACAGACATAGAGAAAGTAACTCTTTATGTCAAATGAGTTACTGAGAATGAAGTCACTGGATTTCCTGGAATATCTAAATTTACATCCATCTAGCTCATGTTTCTACCATAAAAAGCATTTTTTTTTTATTTCTAAAAAAAAAAAAAAAAGGAAACTACCTGTTTAGTATCATTGAAAAGCTTCAAGTTATTCTGGTGGATTTAAACATTTTTGATATTTAAAGATTTTTGTCTGGTTGTTTTTACCATTGATTTTCATAACCTTCTGCCACTTCCTGTGTATTTGAGACCTCATGCAAAGTGTATTATTCAAGCCATAAGATGCAAATACAAAGAAAGATTGTGTGCTCATCTCAAATTCTAAGAATTTATGACCAATGCTAAGGATTTTTTTTAAAAAAAGCAATTTATTCAAGTGTTTTGAAGCACAAACTAAATTTAGAAGGATATCCTTAGATTTCAAGATTCTCTAGATTTTTAAACTGTAGAAACATAGACGAGTGTTCAGGCTATAGAAGTAATGGAAAAAGGCTAAACAAACTGGAATCATTCTATCTGGGCTGCTTGATTAGTGTCTAAATTGCCCACATGCCCCCTTACTCTGTCTCAAGTGGAGAATCCTATCTAATTAGATCCCATTTGAAAGCAAACATGCTGAAACCAACTTGGCTCACCAGCGTCAGAATCTGTCAATTTGCTTCATGACTGACTCTCTGCAGGTATTTTATTAAGATAGCACATCAAGACGTTAGAAGTCGGCTCATCATTCACTCTCCAACAGGGAGATGAGGAAAAACATCTCCTACAATTCTTAGGCATTAAAGCCAGTTAAGCTGAGTGTTAAATTAATTAAACAACGAGGCCATTGACTGAGGTGGTTCTAATGCTCTATGTAGGCAAACTAAAATCTAAGCCTGTAAAGGCCTCGAGGTTAAGAAACTGAAATCTAAAGACATCCAATCACAAATAGCCAGCTAAGCTTTTTCACATAAGGTCACCAGTTACTAGCCAATCAAATGATTTCCTTGCTTTGCTTCTGCGTCTTCTCTATGAAAAATCTCGCCCCTAGCTCCTGCCCGCTGTGCACTCCTACCACTTCCGGTTACGCACGGTCCCATTAGATTTCATGTTTGCGCAGATAAGCACTTAACTTTTTTCATATGCCCGTTTATCTTTTAACATGACAGAAAATAAGTGGAATTATTGTATTGTAATTTTGAAGTATTCCCCCTCCCCACCCCGTCTTTGAATTTCTATTTAGCTGTGTGAAATAAAATATAAGAAAAAACCAAAGTTCTTTAAGTTTGTACACACATTATTCCCTCTTCATTGACTCTTTGCTAGAAAGAGTTTGAGAGAGAGAAGAAGGGGTTGGTTCTACAACTCACATAAGGTAGGGCAAAAGTAGGTTTGCAGTTGTTCATATAGGGGGAAAATACAATAATTAATCATAATAATAATATAAGAATAAACTCTGTTTTGCGTACTCACAATCTACTTTTGCCCTACCCAGTACTGTATATTGTTAGGTAGCTCACAGAGAGCTTGGGATGGGTTCATAGAGTGAGGAGAACTGAGTTCAGAAATGCTCCTGACACTTCCTGGTAAAGAAGAGCATCCCCGGAGAAATCCACCAGTTTCAGGAAAAAAAATTTTGGTTTATGATAGAGCACTTTCACAACCAGAAGAAGCAATTTTCCCTCTTCCCTAAAAGCATTAGGCAAGGCACACCCAGGGCTTCCTTTTGTATCTTGATGATCCCTCACTGTCCTTCATTTTACTCTTAAAACCTACATTGTGTTTCCAACTTGACTGAGAAGTGATTCACTTACAACCTAAAACGTTTTTTAAAATGTGATGGGAGGGGGGAGATTTAAATAGGTAATCCCAAAAGAGCTCTCTGACTAGCAGAAAAACCAATCACACTAATCTGCTATTTTTAACTCCCTGAGGTCTATCCCCATCCCTACACCCTTAGCAAAATTTTGTTTTGAAAGTACCTATGCACATTTTTATTCCTAGGGAAAGGATATAGAAAGAACACCCAATTTTCAAAAGGGTGTAGAAAGAACACCCAGCCTGACCTGTGGTGGCGCAGTGATTAAAGCATCGACCTGGAAATGCTGAGGTCGCCCATTCGAAACCCTGGGCTTGCCTGGTCAAGGCACATATGGGAGTTGATGCTTCCTGCTTCTCCTCCCTTCCCTCTCTCTCTCCCTCTCTCTTTCTCTCTCTCTCTCTCTCTCTCTCTCCTCTCTAAAATGAATAAATAATTAAAAATAATTTTTTAAAAAAGAAAGAACACCCAATTTTCAAAAGGGTGTAGAAAGCACACCCAAAAAATCAAAACCCCCAAATGTTTTAAAACCCTCACTGTGCAGTGGAGAGATGGAGCTGCAATCTGCAAAGCCTGAAAAACTGAAATTGGCTTGATGCTTCCTGAACTAAATGTTAATCTCCCAGCATGCAACAAAAGGGACCAAGGCTATTAAAACCCAGTGGTCAGATGATCTCCCAATGGGATATCACTCTCCTGAGAATCTGGGAGGACTTCTGGCCCAGACACACTGTATTTCCATAAAAGCAGTCAGAAATGTACCAAGAAACAGAAGGGAGACCCCTAGCCGTGCTTGTGGGCACTCCATTCCATATGAGACAGGTTAAGTGAGCACACGTGGCTGGGGCCCCGGAGGTCTCTTTCTGGGAAGGGCATACTAATCTTCACTCCTTGCACTGAAAAACCCATCAAAAGCCAATTCAAATGAAAAGAGACTTTTAAAATAATGTTCTAGTTGAAGTACAGCAAAGATACAGAAAAGTGCAAAAATTATAACTATACAGAATCTTTATAAGTTGTCACAGAGCAGGCATAAGCACGCAACCACCACCCAGGTCAATGTATAAGAAAAAGTATTGCTATCATCTTGATGGCTAATGATAACTAAGGAGGTAGAACACTGTTCGTATACATTTTGGTTGTATAGGGTCTATATTATGAATATAAATCTTAATAGGTTTTATATATTTATTTTATTTTACACAATGACTTGTCAAGTCTTTTGTTCACTTGTTTACTGTGTTGTCTTTTCTAACTGATATGTAAGCAATCATGTGTGTATTCTGGATATGAGTGATTTGTCAGTTGGTGGTCTTGTGTTTATTTTCTCTCAAAATGTTAGTAGCCCTTCCCTCCCAAAGAGATCTCTGTGGTGAATACAGTTGACAGTTAATATTTGGTTTGTGTCATGTTTAAGAAATCTTTGCTTACTCCAAAATCATAGAGATATTCTGCTCTGTTCTAGAAAATGTGTTGAATTTCTATTCACATTTAAAGTTACAATCCACTTGTAATAGAGTTCTATATATATGAGGTAGGGGTCAAATTTCAGCTTTTATATATGGATATTCAGTTGACCCAACACCATTTATTTAAAAGACCTCTCAGTTTCCAGCTAATCTCTCTTGGATTTCTTCATCTCTCTTAGATCACTCACCTGGGGTAAGCCGGTCCTATGTCCTGAGAAGACATAAACCACCATGTAAAGAGGGCCACTTGTGTATGATAAGAATGATAAAAGAATAATTCCTCCTGCCAACAATCAACACCAACTTGTCAGCCACGTGAGTGAGACATTGTGGAAACAGTTCCTCCAAGTCAAGCCATGATACTGCGGGGAAGAAAGATAATTGTCCCCTCTACCTATCAAAGTTCTTAGCTGAGACTTCATGTACTAATTTGAGAGGCGGTATATATTTCAGTGATTAAGAGAATAAACTCTTGAGCCAAACTTTTTAGGATTATAACATAATTCTACCATTTTAAAAATTATTTTAGAAGATTGTTGCATTGTAGGCAAAGTCAGTCTCCACAGAAAACAAAATTCACCCTTTTTTCCTCCTACTGTTTTTTGTGAGGGACAGTTGATGATGCTCAGTCATCCAGGCTTCTAACAACAGATGAACAAGGAATGAACCCAACCAATCGATAGAACAGGCAGAAGTTGGTAAGGCCAATGTTGAAATAAGTCTTAGATAATTAGTGCGATAAACTACGTAGCACAGATTTCAGAAAGTCGGTGTGAGTTCCCTGGTGTAGTGCCTCAAACAACTGGCTTGGATTCCACTAGCAGAAAGCAACTGTAAGAGACTAGGATACAAATAACAAGTGTTTGGGGGACAAATAAAGCCAGGTGTTAATACCTCTCTCACAGACGTCATTGCTTTTGATATTTTGTCTGTTTTTCTTGTTTTTTGATCAGATTTTTTAGAGAGCTCATTATAAAGTCTCCTTGCTGGTTTTCAGAATCCTCCACAATCTGGGACTGAAGCTATATGGTAAAATGGAGAGGGCTGGGGACTCAGAGAAGGAAAACTTGTTTCACTTCTCAACTTTGCAATAACACTCTCTATGACCTCTAAAATTTCTCTGAGCCTCCATTTCCTTTGCCATGGAATAAATGACAGTAAAGTGTGATCCACTTCAAAGAACTGCCATGAATATAAAACTGACTTCATGAACATGATTGTAGGAACTGCGAGGCATCCTGGAACCATGAAGGAAACGCCAAGAGATCGCAGAGACCCGGCCCTGACATCCTTGGGCCCCTGACCAGCAGCAGCCACCATCTGTGCTGAGCTTTCATGGTGTTTGTGGAATCAAAATAAACAAACTTGTAAACTTTGAGCCCTGGTACATGTTAACTCCCAGTGCCCCAGGGAAGAAAGCCCTGATCTTCAGCATTTACTGTTTTCTGTGGTCTAACTTCCTCTACTGTGGTTGATTTTAAACTACTAATGTGATGTCACCAAATACAAAGATGAGAACATGCGCATAATAGTACACCATTATATCCTATTCCAACTAAGAGATAAAATAGATGTGAGAAATCTCAACAGATACTAGTGAAACAGAATAAAATAACTAGAAAGTGATGAATTTTCAGTATTGATTTACTTTACGATTCATTTAATTGTACATTTATACCATTTAATTTTTAATAATGGTTGTATTTGATAACTGGCTTGAAAAATTCCTGAGAATTCAATAATCAGGTTTTGTGAACTAGGAAGCATCTAGTTTAATCCAGTTGAGTTTAAGCTCTTATCAGTCTGTTACTCCGAGGAACACAACCTTAATTATAATACATCAGCCAATCTTATTGCCCACCATTCTTTAATTTGGCCCTCTAAGTCACCCAGACCCCAGGCCTTCACCAAGTTTATTCTTTTTAAAGTTTTATTTATTTATTTATTAAATATATTCGTTCATTTTAGAGAGGAAGGAAGGGAGAGACAGACAGAGACATCAATCTGTTCCTGTGTGTTCCCTGACCAGGGATTGAAGCCACAACTTTTATATACTGAGATGATGCTCTAACCAACTGAGCTATCTGGCCAGGGCATCAAGTTCATTATTGTTTTCATGATTTTTCTTACATCTCTTTTTCAATTTTTTCCCCCATTTTTCAAAAGGATAAAATTCTATGCACTATAGGAGACTTTCCTGAAAATTTTATGCCTATGGCAGACAGGCCCTACGGTGACCTTTATGTCCTTGTCCTCTATAATTCCCTGCCCTTGAATATCTATGGCCCATGACTTGCTTCTAACCATAGTATATAGCAAGTATGATAGCATATCAGTCCCATGATTACATTAGGATATGCATATATAGGCTCTAGCTTACTAACATGCACTAGAGATTCTCTTTGTTGGTTTGATAGATGAGCAACCTTGTTGAGGCTGCCCAAGGTCAAAGAACTGCTAATGGCCCTGAGTACTTGAGGGCAGCCTCTGTCCCATAGCCACCAGAAAGAGAGACCTCAGTCATATGGCCATCAGGAAACAAATCTATTCCACCAACAACCTGAGCCAACTTGAAGGCGGGTTACTCTTGAGTGAAGCTTTGAAAGAAGAAAAGGTAGGCTAGCCAGTGCACAGCCTTGTGTGATGCTGAGCAGAGAACCCGCTAAGTCATGCTTGGACACTGACCCCTGGAAACTCTGACAGCGAATGTGCTGTTTTAAGCCACCAAGTCTGTGGTAACTTATTATGCAGGATGGAAAACTAATATAATGCCCCATCAGTGTTCCTCCTCCCTGCCTCCCATTACCACTTCAATTCCATATCATAAAATTTAATATAACTCAGGATTTCTGTGATATGGGCCTAGCATTTTTTAAATTTGAAAAGTCTCATCTACATTAGAGACGTATGTATCAGTCATTCCCTGTTTGGGTACATTCAGACCTGTCCTGTTCCACTGATATTTAAATGACATATGTTTATCAGATGTCACACAAAGCAAGAAGAGGTAATTAATTTTTTCAAAATGATAGAATAGATGAGAATAATGAGCAAAAGAAGAAGAAAATGGGGATGAATGTAAAGTATCTTCAAGTTCAAAAGAATAGGATGTGAGAAGCCTGAAATATTAGCAGTATCAATGATCAACAGTCTGGAAACAGTTGATCACGGAAATAAGAAATAGTCAAAAGACCTGTCCATTGTGTCATTTTTCCCAATACCATCAAGCAATTAACTCAGTTCTGACACCAGAGATAGTGTCCGCTCTCACAGATTAAGGACCTAGTCATACAAAACTACCTGATGCCCCCACTTCAGTAGCCAATGGCAAGTTTGGATTGTCACCTGTGATTCTGACCAATGGGCTATAGATTGGAGGTCCTCATAGCTCCTTTTCTGGTTTAGATTAATTTGCTAGAATGGCTCCGAAACTCAGAGAAACATTTTACTTACTAGATATTAGTTTATTATAAAAGGGTATAATTCAAGAACAGACAGATATATAAAGCAAGGTATGAGGAAGGGGGTGTGGAGTGCCCACACTCTCTTTCAGTGGGCCACTCTCCCTGAATCTCCACAAGTTCACTGACCTAAAATCTCTCTGAGACACTCCACCCTGCCGAGTCCTTTTGGGTTTTCATGAACACTTCATTGCACAGGCACAGTTGATGAAATCATTGGCCATTGGTAATTGAACTTGATCTCCAACTTCTCTCCCTCCTAGTCTAGGGCCTTCACTGAAAGTTTCAACCCTCTGTAACATGGTTGGTTCTGCTGGTAACCAGCCCCTCTCCTCAGATTACCTAGGGCTTTCCAAAAGTCAACTCATTAGCATACATTCAAAAAGAGCTCCAAAGGTTTAAAGAGCTTTGTGCCAAGAATCAGGGACAAAGACCAAATCTATTTCTCATTAGATATACCATAACCTGTTAATGTGTAAGGTGAAAAAAAGCCCTTACACGTTAGGAAGATTTCTGAACTAAGAATTAGTGGAACTTATCATCTTCTAACATGCTAAGAATATGATTTCGTGTTGGGAATATATTGGTCCAAAGGTATGCAAAAAATTGCTAATTGTCATTCTTACAGAATCCAATTTGAAGATGTAAAATCATTTTAAAACTGGTGTGCCTTTACAACAAGCATCAAGACCTACAACTTTGTATGTTGCTCCCTCTCTCCTTGGATTGGTCAGTCTCACTATTGCTAATTGTGTCAGTTATCTATCACCCTGTAACAAATACTCCAAAACGTGATGGCTTAAAATAAAAACCATCTTATTTGCTTATAATTGTGTGGGTCAATAATTTGGGCTGGGATCAACTGGACAGGTGACTTTTGCTGGTGTTGCCTGGAGTCACTCAACAAGGCTACTGTCCTGCTGAATTGGCTGGAGGTGAGTTGGTCAAGAGAGACTCAGGTAGGATGGGTCATCTCTGTTTTATGTAGTTTCATCCTTTAGTGGGCTAGTCTGAGCTTCTTCATACAGAAGTGGTAGCATTCCAAGGGAACAGGAATAGAAGTTGCAAGACTTCCGTGGCTTAAGCTTGGAAGTCACACACATCACCTCTTTGATATCCTATTGGTCAAAGCAAGTCACAGAACTAGCTCAGCTGGAAGGAATGGAGAAATAGATTTCACCTCTTGATGGTTGGAGCTGCAGTCTTTGTAGCCATGTTTAATGTATCACCCCCATCAATTTATGTAACTTTATTATCTCTTATACTGATGCCTAGTCTTCCATCTACGTTCTCTGATGATGATGTTCCAACAAGATGAGAATGGAAACCTTTTCCAGAAAGATTTCAACTGGGATGAGGCAGCTGCACCCTCACTGTTACATTCATGTTTGTTGATAAGGTCAAGCACATCAGACTTTTTCTGAAACTGTCTTTTGCCAGTATCTTGTAGTAAGAGGAGGCAGAATGGTCCAAATTTGCTACCCACAACAGATTGCTAGAAAAGTGGTTGTTTTCTTGACACTCAAGTGCCTTTTTCACAGCACATTTGTTTATAAACTAGTGTTAGATGAAGACCAACAAGCATGCTGACATTTCACTGAGTTGTTATCTCTAGATACCTGTGGACAAATGTGCAAATGAGAGACTCTGATTAAGGGCTCTTATGCCCCTGATTATTCCAAGCCATAGGAAGAGAGTGGCTTAATCATCAAGCCTCAGGTACGAAAGTACCAATAAGTAACGACTTCCCACCCCTGGGACTCTTAAAGAGTCTATGTATTTCTAGTCTAATCAAGACAGCAACCAAAGTAACTCTCTTCCATCAAATTTTGTTATTCAAATCATTTATGGAATAATTTTCTGAGAGGGAGGACCTGCATTTCACACTTCCTTGGTAGAATAAGAGGAAGGATATTTTATATCATGCAAAGGCTTTATTCAAAAAGATACTCAGAGACCCACACTATTTACACAAATAGGATGACAAGGCATCTGGAGTTTGTTCAAGTTACTGTGGGATCAATTTCATCTTGATGTCCACTTATTAACAGATCTTGAACCCAGACCCCATGGCAATGCTGTTCTTTCTTTCTTGAGTTTTTTATGTTCTCTCTGGAATGTCATCATTTGTGAGTGTTACCTTATCAGTCAGTTTAAGGGACCTCTTTCTTCTCCTTACCTCTTATACCTTCTCTTTCCCACCATCTTTTTTCCTTTTATCTTCTCCCTTTCTTCATTCTCCCCTTGGGGCTGTAGAAGTTAGGACTGGGTGCTTTCAACAGAATTCACTCCATTTTAAAAAGGGATTTAACAAAGGAAGTGATGGAATGGCTGGAGAAGTGGGCTTTAAGCTGGGTCTGCAGGAGAAACTTCTAGAATGCCAAAGAGTAGACCACCAGGTAGCTGCTCCCTCTGCTCAAATCAAGAAAATAGGGAATTAGGGTGCTGCCCCAGACACTATGGGTTCAAGAACGTATCACCATGGCTGCATTTCAGGAATGAAGAATTAAGAATCTGGGCCCTGGCCAGTTGGCTCAGTGGTAGAGCGTCGGCCTGGCGTGCAGGAGTCCCGGGTTTGATTCCCGGCCAGGGCACACAGGAGAAGCGCCCATCTGCTTCTCCACACCCCCCTCCTTCCTCTGTCTCTCTCTTCCCCACCCGCAGCCAAGGCTCCACTGGAGCAAAGTTTGCTTGGGCGCTGAGGATGGCTCTGCGGCCTCTGCCTCAGGCACTAGAATGGCTCTGGTTGCAACAGAGCAATGCCCCAGATGGGCAGAGCATCGCCCCCTGGTGGGCATGCCGGGTGGATCCCGGTCGGGCGCATGCGGGAGTCTGTCTGTCTGACTGCCTCCCCGTTTCCAGCTTCGGAAAAATACAAAAAAAAAAAAAGAATTAAGATCTGAAAGCCAGAATCAGAAGGACATTGCTTCTCATCACCTACAAAATTGGCCAAGTGCTTCAGAAAATTCCATGATCCCATGACCTCGTTTACAGGCAGAAAATATACTTAAGCAGCATGAATGTGGTCACTATCTCACTTCCTCCTTGCAAATATAACATAAGCAAATCTAATAAAAGTAAGTAATTTTCTAGCTGAAAGAGGATCTGGGAAATGCATTGGTTTGGGGTTTTCAAACTTTTGCAAGAGAAAGCACCGTAGAAGGAGGTGAGTGTGAATGTGAGTATCTCTTGGCCAAATTCTACACAGGGATTCTCCCTGGCCACCGTCCCCTCTAACAACATTTACTAGAATGTGTAATAAGTAAGCATGATTGGGGCATTCCTAAACTCATTTTCAATATTATTCCATTTAATGCGTATATCACGCCCATACATTAACCACTATTACCCTACCTAGTCTTCCAGATGAAAAAACAGGGGGAGAGTCAAGCGTGGGGGATCAGGAAAGTTAAATAAATTACCCAGGGGCTCACAGTCGTAAGGGGAAAGCTGGTACTCAAACCCAGCTTTGTGTAATGCCAAAGTCCATCTGTGTCAAAACCTATCTGTCACTAAAAGCTTCGATCTTAACCACTATGCTAGACCACTTAACAGAGGAGCTCATTCTGTGCCCAGACCATGGGGTCAGCCACCCGAGCTCACACGAACAGTTTTCCATTCCCCTTTCTGGAAGTTTTTGATTGCTTTATCTGCTTAACCCAATCCAGCAAGCCCTGAATTGCAGCCAGGTAGACACCGGCCAGGTAAAGGACTAATGATACAATGATCTCACCGTCCACATGTCAATTGTTTTTCTACAAAACCAATATCTTCACAGAGACACTTGAAAAATACTCAGAACCTAATGGCATAAAAAATTCTTGAGAGGGGTTTTTATCCTGGTTTTCATAATCATACCCTGCTTAATGATTATCATTCACAAACATGAGGAGAAGGGGCACAGGTCCTCAGACCCACTGCTGTCCCAATAATAGAGAATCTTGTGACAAGTAAAAATCAAGACAAGGGCATAAGCTCACCCATGAGATTGGATTCCAAGGGCTATTTAAAGCATTTTATTCTATTCTGATAAAGAATAAAATTTAGAATCGGACAGAAAAATTTCCCTCCAGAGGCTGTTTGAAGTGTCTTTATGTCATGGCTGATTATCAGACTAGTCTTTATTGAGAAGGGAAGAAAAAAAAAATGTTCTTGGCACAATATTAGTTTGATTTTCTTTTTCATTATAATTCAGTCAAGGTTCAAATCCTCTCAACTGAGCGATTCTTCATTGAAATGCAATGCTGCGTGAGTCCACAGTGGAGCGTGTGAGCACAGACCTCCACCTGACTGGGGCCTGGGGAGGGGAGGGGGCTGACTCCATGCGGTGGGGCCAGACTTCAGCTACTGCGTTTCCTTCTGAGACACAATACCACGAGAGAGCTCCTGGTTCTCAGAGGGAATCACTTTCCATACACTAACGGATCAGTGAGAAATGCTTCCAAAAAGGAGGCAGGCTCTTTTAGAGCTATCCCTTCCTAAAACAATGTAGCAGAAGCTGCCAAAGGGGTTATTTTTATTGGAGGAGTCCCATGGGCTACACCCTCCTAAAAAGGATATGATAATGAAAACACACTTTCCATCTTCCTCCTCGGGGATCTCTTTACTAACAGTAAGTGCTCTCAATTAGCCATGGGGTGCCCTTTCTGCCTGGAAGTCATCTCGGCATGTGTGTGGGGTGGGGGTGGGGGCATTTACTAAATGTGGATGGTGATGCATCCTGGGTAATAGCCACTACTTGGGCATCATTGACTGAGAGGTGAGAAGTCTTCTTTTGGTGAGTGAGGTTATCTGCTGTTTGCATCTTAACAGACCACATTATAACATCCCACGTTGGCACTCATACACTCAACTGCTTTCTTTGTTCCTACTATAATTACTTGGAAATTCTTCCTAACTCGCATACAATACACCTGTCCCAATGGGAATTGTTACAATCTCAAGTATGAATGGCTATTTATTATACGGGAAGTCCAATCTTCTTGGGGTTAAATAATTCCAGTTCATTTGGCTTTTCCTTACCCTCCAACATTAGAAAGTTGGCTTTGTGACTCATTTCTAAAGTCTCTCCTGCTTCTGCCTATTGCTATTTTCTAAAACCCTGAGCAAAGTTTAATATTCTAGAGAAGAAAAGCATCATATAATGACTCAGTATCCACACATGTAGGAGGAATATGAACTGGCCAGAAAAGGGACCAACCCTTCTTTAGAACCTGATCAGGTGGTGGCGCAGTGATAGAGTTTCGGTCTGGGATGGGGAGCCCAGGTTCAAAACCTAGAAGTTTCAGGCTTGAGCACAGGCTCAATTGGTTTGAGCAAGGCTCACCAGCTTGAGCCCAAGGTCACTGGCTTGAGCAAGCAGAGGTTACTCGGTCTACTGTAGCCCCCCAGTCAAGGCACATATGAGAAAGCAATCAATGAACAACTAAGGTGCTGCAACAAAGAATTGATGCTTCTCATCTCTCTCCCTTTCTGTCTGTCTGTTCCTATCTGTCCCTCTCTCTGTCTGTCTCTGTCACAAAAATAAATAAATAAATAAAGTCAGAAAAGGAACTTATCAGCCTAATTTATATAAGAGTAGAGAGGTAAATGGCAGCGTCCAGCCAGGGCTCAAACTGTGATGCCAAAAACGCCTGTAGGTGAGCAGTGGACATTGAGTGCTATTCCTGGTGCACATCCAACAACAGTGACACAAGACTCTTTCACTGCAAAACATTCCTTTGATGGTTATTTTCCTCAGTGTCTTTTTGATAAAACATTTCCTTTTGAAGTTAAATTTATTTACATTTAATCTATTTGAAAGTCAGAGTTTTGATTTTTCTTAACCTAATGGATAGTTAACATTTTGCTAAAAATTTGTGTCCATTAATGGGTATTCAAACTATACTTTCTATTTATTTATTATTATTTTGTGTGTGTGTATGACAGAGACAGAGAGACAGAGAGAGGAACAGATAGGGGCAGACGGGCAGGAAGAGAGAGAGATGAGAAGCAGCAACTCGTAGTTGTGGCACTTTAGTTGTTCATTGATTGCTTTCTCATATATGCCTTGACCAGGGGGCTACAGCAGAGCAAGTGACCCCTTGCTCAAGTCAGTGACCTTGGGCTCAAGCCAGCGACCTTTGGGCTCAAGCCAGCAACCATGGGGTCATCTCTATGATTTCATGCTCAAGCCAGAGACCCCGTGCTCAAGCTAGTGAGCCTGCACTCAAGCTAGCAACCTCAGGGTTTCAAACCTGGGTCCTCTGCATCCCAGTCTGACACTCTACCCACTGTGCCATTGCCTGGTCAAGTGCTATTTAATTTAATTTAATTTTATTTTAAATGTTATCTCATAAAATGAAAGACAAATAGCACCTGCAGGAAACCCCACACCTTGGCCAGGTTTGCTCACAACATGTGAATCTGTAGCTCTCTCTCTAAGGGAGGGTTATTTTATTAAATCCAAGATACACACTGACACAAAATTTGTAAAATAATCTTCTTGTACAAACACAAGTATTATAACACCATAACCATCCAGGAGTTAAGGAATATATAGAAATAAACTGATCAATTTGTCACATGGTTTAAAAAACAAGCAGGTAGAACTGGGGGGTTGGTTTGATGTTTAAATGTTGCCCCAAATGATTTTTAATGAGTAGCCAAGAGTTGAGAACTTTTGAGTCAAAGTTTCAATTTCTTATTACAGCAGCTAAGATCCTCTAAGGCTGAACCTCTCCCTAGCCTTCGTTCTCTCACAATATTGAATCCACCGGACCGTAAGCTCAGCCCTGGCAAAGATACACCGGAGTGCTTCCCACCTGCATCTCTACATCTCTGCTTATCCTTTTCCCAGAAGCCTCTGTTCTCCTTCCCACATGGGCTCTGCCCCACCACCAGGGAACCTTTCCTCCTCCCTCCCTTTCCTCCACTCTGCTGGGCTGTTTACATGTCTGCATCTCTCTTATAGGACTATATGTATCCCTCCTAACCCCACCCTAGGGGCCAGAACCAAATCTAGTCCTAGAAAATAAGCTACATAAGATCAGGGACTTCTGTCTGTTTTGTTCACCATTCAGGACTGGCGACATAATTTGCGGGGCCCAGTGCAAAATGAAAGTGCAGCACTCCTAGTTTGAAAATTACTAAGAATTTCAAAATGGCACTAGTGAAGCATTAAGTCAAGCACAGGGCCCTTCTGCTTAGTACATAGTTGGCACCCAAAAAAATATTTCTTGAATGAATGAATTTTTGCATCTCGGGCACCTGGCAGGATGATTGGTGCCTTCTGGGAAACAGGCCTGCAGTAGAAGCAGGAAAGGAGGAAGGATGGGGGAAGAAGCACTCTTCCATCCATGATGAAGCAAATGCCTCATTTAACAGCAAGCAGGCACAGCACACAACCACGCGAGAGTCCCTTTTATGGTCCTACTGAGGAATCAACACAGCAAGGGCTTTCCCCCGTCCAGACTGGCAAGCAGAACAGGAGTGGGTCTCTTCACCCAATCAAATATTTCCCACTTTTAACTGGGTAGCAATGCTGCAGAGAGAGCTCTGTCAAAGGCACTTGATCCTGGAGATAAAACCATAAGATGTATTTTTAATTTTACAAATGGTGTTTTTTTCCCCACTTGCTAAAACAACACATGGTTGTCGTTCTAAGTTTTCTTCTATTCCCAACAGGCAGAGAGGTCACTGCTAACCTCATCTTTTATGTAAAACGAGTGTTACAAGTTTGGTCTACTTCATACTTATAAAAGCAAACCCAGGGCATTATGACAGTTCATGCCTTCATGCCTCTGCTAAAAGTGTGAACATTACTTACACATCATGAAGTTGCAAGAAGTCCAGAATCGTTAGTCTTATTACATCAGCAAAACAATAACCATGCGCCATTATCACACCTAACAAAATTATCAACAGTTCCTTCTCATCTGTCATCTGTTTCTCTCTGAACCAGTCCTCCCGAGTCTGTCTTTATTCACCTCAACCCCCAGATCATTGCGCCCTGCTCTGTCCACTCGGAGGACCATCTGGCGAAGCGTTGCCTGGAACACTCAGCTTCGGAAGAAGAATGAGTCATGACGAAAGTACACTATCCTGCCCCCTCCCGCCTTACCCACCATCTGGCCAGGAAAGTCAGACCATTCCGATTGCTGGCGGACAAGGGCACCAGTGTTTTATCTTAAAGAGGAAAATCAGCAGGTCTGTTAACTTTCCTCGTTCTCTATTTTTAAACTGACTTTTCTCTTGTAATCTCCTTTCCTGCTGTGCCACGCCCACTCGCCCACGCGTCTCCTTTCCTTTTTGCTCACCCTCCTCTCCACCCAGGGGAGACTGAGAACATGGATCAAAATATCAAGTGTAGCTCACCAACACTTCTTCAGAAAACTTGGGCTTGATTTTCAGTGACTTGGATAACAGGTTTTCTTAATCATTCCATTCTCAGTCTTAAACACAGCCTATTAATTATTCCATTAGCAGAGAGGAGTCCCACTATGCCTCCACCCCTCAGGGCAAATTCGCTCAGCTGCAGTTGGGCTTTCCACTGAGACCTGCTTAAGGGAAAAGGGTATTAACATCTAAATGGATTTTTAAATATAAAATGACAGGTTTACTAACATCAATTTAATTCTGTACCAGAATGCTCTGTGCACGGAGAAAAAGAGCATTGTCCCCCAAAGTCCTGAAGTGTGGAGACCATCAGAGACAGCCTCCAGATTATAGCGAGCAATATGCAACAAGCAAATGCATGGTGTTTAGGACCCTACACTGACATTTAAAATCATCATACTAACATTTCTTTAGCAATTTACCGTGCCTCCTTTAATCCTTAAAATAACTCTATGAGGTAGGTTTGTTTATGCCCATGTTAGATTTAGGTGGCAGCCCTGGCTGGGTGGTTCAGTGCATGAAGCATTGTCCACATGCATCGAGGTTGTGGGTTCGATCCCCCGGTCAGGACACATGCAAGGAGCAATCAGTGAGTGCACAATTAAATGGAACAACGACATGGAACAAGTTGATGCTTCTCTCTCTTTCCCCTCCTTCTTCCGTTCTCGCTCATGGAAAATTTAGGCGGCTTACCCAGATTGCACAGCTAGCTAGCTGGTGGCAAATCTAAGCCAAGGTCCTCCGATTTCCCAGACAAACATCCAGGACTCTGGTTCACGTGCACCATGCTTTTCAACGACAGGATACAAGGTGCCTCGTGCCTCTGCTCCCTGCCTGCGTCGCAACTGCATTGTTTTCTCACACCTCTGGAGAGGCTTCTGGAAACCCGCGACCTATTGAGTATATGCAAATGTTTATGTTCATTTACACTTGTTTAATTTTCTAGGAAAAAAATTGGCTTTCTCTAGTATAATTGAATCGTAAAATTTTAAATCAGAAACAGCTGAAATATTAGTGACACATTAAATGTAAAAAAAAGTAGAAGAGATGAACATCAGATCAGAAAGGATGGGCCCTGGCTGGTGGCTCAGTGGTAGAGCGTCAACCTGGTGTGTGGAAGTCCTGGGTTTGATTCCTGGTCAGGGCACACAGGAAAACGACCATCTGCTTCTTCTCCTCTCCCCCTACCCCTTTCTCTTCTCCTCCTACAGCCAATGGCTCGATTGATTTGAGCGAGATGGCCCTGGGCAAACCGAGGATGGTGTCATGGAGCCTCTGCTTCAGGTGCTAAAAATAGCTCAGTGGTGAGCATCTGTCCCAGACCAGATGGGCAGGGCATCAACCCCAGATGGAGTTGCTGGGTGGATCCCGATCAGGGCACATGTGGGAGTCTGCCTCACTATCTTCCCTCTTCTCATCTGAAAAGAAAAGAAAAGAAAATAGAGGATGATTCAGGGCACTTTGAATGTATTGTTGATGTCTTTTTATTTATTTATTCATTCATTTTTAGAGAGAGAGGAGAGGGAAGGAGCAGGAAGCATCAACTCCCATATGTGCCTTGACCAGGCAAGCCCAGGGTTTTGAACCGGTGACCTCAGCGTTCCAGGTCAACACTTTATCCACTGCGCCACCACAAGTCAGGCCTTGATGTCTTAATTCCAAAGATGGGAGTGCGTATAGAGTTGTTTCATAAATTTTTCAACATTATTATTTTTAATTATGTTATGTTAAAAAAAAGGGTAAGCAATACAATACTAAAGCAAGGGTAAACAAAAATTATTTTTTGTTATATTTCTACATGAGTAGAAATAGAAACTTCAGAAAAGATAAAATTTAAATTTATAAACACTTAGGATAGAGGATAATATTCAAACGTCCAAAATGTTTTGCTTCCGTTGTCCCAATTATTTTAGGCAGGGCACTATCGAAGGAAAAAGAAAGAGGTGGAGAGCAACACAGTCTCTACTTTCTTGCAGCAGTATTTTTGAATGTTGGTTGGATATCTTGTCATATTAGATTGATGACCGAGTAGCTGTATAGTTTTAACTTTCCACTGAAGCATAATATAAAGAAAAATGAGCCTATCAGAATATATAGTTCAATGAATTTTTCAAAAACATAACAACCTGAGTAATTAGTCTCAGATCAATAAACAGAACATTTCCAGCATGTCAGAAACACCCCTCCGGCCCCGACCGTCACCACCTCACCCCCACACAGGGTAACTGCTGACTGAACATCTAACAGCGCAGATTGGTGTTAGCAGCTGTGTTGAGTGGAAGCCATGTTGTCTCTGTATGGTACCTAGAATGGAGATATTTTAGAATGGTCACATTCCTCACTATCCCATGTGTACTACAAGACACCAGAAATAAATTTCAGGAATTATTTGATCCTAAAAGTGCATCTAGTCACTCTATACATGTTTAAAAAATTATTATATACACATATATTTAAAACAGTGGGGTGCCTTCACACTCAGCCCAAGTAAGAAATTTAAAAAATATCGAGTACTTGCTATATGCTATGTACTGTACTAAGTGTATTACATAGATAATCTTATTTTATCCTCATACTGATTCCTTTAAAAGTGAGTGCTATTATTATTCTTATGTTTCAAAGTAAGAAACTGAGTCTTAGAGATGTTAAACAACTTCACTAAGACCACACAGGTAACAAGTGGGTCTTTCTTACTCCAAAGCCCACATGCTCCTAGTTATACTATTAGATGTTCTAAAGATAGTTTGTTTCTCAGTGTGTAGATAGGAAAAGCAGAAACAGCTACTATGTATCCTGAGTTTGTACGAGTTATCTGATAAGCTGTACTCTTGACCACAAGGGAGGATATAATCATTTTAGAGGTGCTATGAAGAGGAGAAAGCTGAGATAATATCCCCAAATAACCCTTGTCTTCAGGGCTATTCCTCCACCTCACTGTAGTCTCATGGGATTACTGAAAGAGGAAAATTTCCTTTACACTTTCAGACATAGTCTGCAAGGTTGTGTTAGACTTTCCCTTGCGACAAAGTGGCTTTTAACACTTCAATTCTGCAATGACAAGATAACCCAAATCACTTCATGAATCACTGAAGAGTATATTCACTTGCTACTCGTGTATGTATTCACCACTTTACACAGTTAAACATGAACTTGTGGGTTCCACTTGGTTTGTTTTCCGAAAGCAAAAGGATGGAAGGGAACATCATCTGCTCGAATTTCAGCTGTCTCAGACCACTGGCGCACAACGGGTGATGGGAATGGATAGAAATCTTCTTCCACTGCCCTGTCCCTGTAATTATCCCAGTGGACCTCAAGTCTCCACTACCTGCTCCCTAATCACTGAGTTTCAAGTCACCAAACCAATACAAGCCTGCAACATTTTTAGTAAAAAAAAAAGGGGGGGGGGACAATAGTATCTACCATTTAAGAGTTAGGATGAGTCTAAGCATACCAGGGTGATGAGACTTGAAGCATTCATCCTTTTCCCGAGAGAGCAACCTTCTAACCAATCAACCTGTGGTTAAAGATCCAACAGGTCGACTAGGATGTTCAGAAAATGCATCTGGAAAGGAAATCATCCTGATATTTTTAAGGGATCAGGATCAGTCATGATATTATTCCCCCTTATCAGGCCCTAGGGTCTTTCTGTAATATCCCAGGTTGAATTTCTGATGAGGGATCTAAGTGGAGGCCAACAAACATTTATTGAACTGCTACTTTGTGCTAAGAGTTGTACTGGTTCTGGAGATGTAGAAGTGCAGGAGGCAGACATGGTCCTTTGCCTAGGTCTGTGGCTAGATATAAGAATACACTTAAGTAAGATGACCTGTCAGTTAGCCTCTCTGAGGCCTGTTCCCTCATCTTTAAAATATACCCAGTACCTACCTTGCAAGATTTTTGTAGAGACTAGCAATGACACCTGGCTTATGAGAGGAAAAATAAACAATAGCTATAAATATTTTCTTCCACATTTCATAACAAATTCTTTTTGGCAAAGAATGAAGAGGTAACAGAAAATAAGAATTTAAATTCTCGAATCGTTACCTGTCATTTTCTCATTATTCTTTATTCTAGGACATCTTCTTGGTGGCTGTGGTCTTTTTCCTTTTCTTTTCTTTTCTTTTTTTTTTTTTTTTAATTTAGTAATCAGTACCAGTTGGCCTTTCCAGCCTGTCTCTTATTAGGTCCAAGATCTATAACAAGTAGCCTGGGTTTTCCCTGGAGAGCAATTGTCTCGGGCCCCTGTGCTTCCACAGGCTGAGCTTACTGAGGGCAGGTGCCATCTTCCCACAAACTCTCCAGAATGTTCGTGTGGAAGAGGAACTCTAATGGGCTCTTTTCTGCTTTTCAATTCAAAGGTGAGAGAGGGAGGGAGAGAGAAGTTGTCTCCAAAGAAGAGGTTGGGCAGAGGGACTTGAGATCATGGAAGGTACATCTGTGGCCCACACAATCATTTTCATAAGCGTGAACATATCTCCATGAGTGGGTGTCCATGACTCAGATCATGCCTGAGTGCCTAAGGATCTGCATGATCTAGAAGTTTCCCTCCACTTCCTCGGTGTCAAACAGAAAGTGAAAACAGTAGAGGCCTGCACATGGAGGAAGTTTTCTTGAGATAATCATCATCATCTCAAAATAGTCCCTCCATCCTAATGGCAAGGGTGATGACATTTGGGCCATCAACTAGCTAAGGATCTACTGAATCTTTAAGAGGTAAGCAGTAATAGAAAATAAATGTTTGGCGCACACATCCCGGGACACTCATCAAAGCCAGTGAGCTGTTGACTAACAAGCCTGAGCAATAGGCAGGTCTGATAATATGAATACAGTGCCTTCACCAGGTGGACATGGTGAATTGGGGTGGCTATGGGGATGGTGAGTATGCAAGCAGATAGATGAGTCTAAGCTAAGATGAAATGTTAAGGCTGAAGATAAGTATTTGAGAGTCATCGGTATAAGCATGGTTGAGAACAACTGGAAATAATTCAGATTCTAGACAACAAAGACAGGAAAGGTAAGATAATGTTGTCAAAACCTGATTGCTGAGAACATTAGGCTTTGTTTGTGGTGCCACTAGAAAAAAAATTAGAAAAATAAAGTTGCCTGACCAGGTGGTGGCACAGTGGATAGAGTGTCGGCCTGGGATGCTGAGGACCCAGGTTTGAAACCCTGAGGTCGTTGGCTTGAGCATGGGCTCACCAGCTTGAGCACAAAGTCACTGGCTTGAGCACAGGGTTGCTGACTTGAGCAAGGGATCATTGGCTTGGCTGAAGCACAACCCCCCACCCTTCACCGTCAAGGCACATATGAGAAAGCAATCAATGAACAATTAAGGTGCAGCAATGAAGAATTGATGCTTCTCATCTCTCTCCCTTCCTGTCTGTCTGTCCATTTCTCTCTCTCTCAAAAAAAAAGGGAGGGAAGGGAAGGAAAGGAAAGGAAAGGAAAATTAAGGGTAAGTAACATTGGGGCTGGCCCCTGTCTTTTGGTTTAGCCATGAAAGGCCCAAATGTGTCAGTTCTACCTAAGCACCATAACATAAAAATTAAAAGCACTAGGTTTTAGAATCAGGTAGACCAGGAGTTGAACCACAATTCTAAATTTTACTACTTGTATGACCTTGGGCAAGAAATTTCCGTTTCTTCATCTATAAAATATGATAATATTTACAACAAACAACTACTTCTTACTTAAAGACTTAGATTAGAACATATCTATATATGGTATAATGCCTTGTAAATAATGTGTTCAAAAGATGATATGTAAAAACATAATGATAATTCTAAGAGAAAAACAATTAGGTACCTAACAAAGGTCCAGATGCCCACTTCCATAGTGCAGAGCTGCTGCTAGAAAGTGAATGCCGGCCCTGGCCAGTTTGCTCAGTGGTGGAGCGTCGGCCTGGTGTGCGGGGGACCCGGGTTCGGTTCCCGGCCGGGGCACACAGGAGAAGCGCCCATTTGCTTTTCCACCCCCCCCTCCTTCCTCTCTGTCTGTCTCTTCCCCTCCCACAGCCAAGGCTCCATTGGAGCAAGGATGGCCCAGGCGCTGGGGATGGCTCCTTGGCCTCTGCCCCAGGCGCTAGAGTGGCTCTGGTCGCGGCAGAGCGACGCCCAGAGGAGCAGAGCGTTGCCCCCTGGTGGGCAGAGCGTGGCCCCTGGTGGGCATGCCAGGTGGATCCCGGTTGGGCGCATGCGGGAGTCTGTCTGACTGTATTTCCAGCTTCAGAAAAATACAAAAAAAAAAAAGAAAGAAAGAAAAAGAAAGTGAATGCCTAGCAGGATCTATATTTCCCATGCTCCCTTGCAGTTAGGTAGCCATGTGACTGAGTACTGGCCAATAGAGCGTGAGCAGAACTGATATTCACCACTCTCAGGTCTGGCCCCTGAGAGCATGCCATGCAACAATCCTCCATGACTTTTCCCCCTTCCAGCTGGTGAGGCGTCAGTCTTAGAAGTCACAAATTACAGATAGCAGAGCCAGTGAAGCCTGCGTCTCAGAAATGTGATGTGCAAGGGGGTTATCCTACTGTGCTGCTCAACCACCCATTCGTTATATAAATAATAAATAAGTTTGGAACATGGTAGAGCCATTATACACTTGAAAGTCTATCTGTTAGAGGAGTTATAAATAGCAAATAAATAAGGTAAAACCTAATGGGTTTTACTTTTCAATGACATGGCTCGCGAGTTGAGTATCTAAGAAGCACTGATAGATAAGAGTATCATTCTTGTGTCCTCATATATTACTTCTGTACTCTTTTTTTTCCTCTATTGATTGAAAGAAAGAGAGAGAGAGAACACCAACTTGTCTCACTTAGTTGGGCACTCATGGATTGCTTCTCGTACATGCCCTGATCAGTACACTAGGACAACGCTTTATCCACTGAGCAACCCAGCCAGGCCTCCACTTCTGTACTCTTTAGGGCATAGATCCTCAGAGGTATATACACTAATTATTCTGGAGGGAATGCAAAAGTTGGTAGTGTTGGGGTTAGATAACACAGGCCTTTAATAACACACCATATGAATGCAAAGTAGGCCTTGAAAGAGGGCACAGGAGGTTGGAGTCTGCAGAAATGTGGTCAATAGGAATTTCTGGTGGCAACGTGCCAGTGAAACTTTTAGCAACACAGATGTCAAATATTCGTTTCTAAGTTATTTGCCTTGCTGCAATGTAAACCTCCTTCTCCCTAAAACTTAAACAAGTTGGGTATGCTCGTGCGTGCGCAAACACCCGCATGCACACACCATCCCTCTCCGTACTACACAGTCCTGAAGGTGGCACCATGTTCTGTAAAGAGCTGGCTGAGAAGCTCTGGGAAAGCTAAAATGTAATCTTGGTAACTTAGATACAGCCTCAGAGAGGCATTCTGAAATATAAATAACCCAAAAGACAAACATCTAGTTAACTACATTGTGCTCAGAAGGAAAGGTAATGGTAAACGGGAAGTCTGCTTGCACAGGTGGAGAGTCTTTTATAAAAAGGGGTCAGAACTTGTCAGCACATATCAGGGTCCAGGAAGAAAGTCACTGGACCAGATAGGCAAGAGCATGCCATTCACAGGGGTTTTCTTCATTGAAGGGGATGGATATTTTATTGGAGTACTCCATGGTAAAAAAGCAATATATATATATATATATATATATATATATATATATATATATATATATATATATATATATATATTTCCACCGTTTTTTTGTTGTTTTTTTAGGTGAGAGGAGGGGTGATAGACAGACTCCTGCATGCACCCCAACTGGGATCCTTCTGATAACCCCATCTGGGGATGATACTTGAATTCTGAGCCATTTTTAGCTTCTGAGGCTATATTGCTCAGATGGGGCTATCTTCAGCACCCGGGGCTGATGCGCTCAATCAAGCCACTGACTGTGGGAGGAGAAGAGGGAGAAAAGGGGGAGAGTGAGGATGAGAAGCAGAGGGACGCTTTTCCTGTGTGCTCTGACCAAAAATTGAACCCGGGACGTCCATACATTGCGTTGATGCTCTATCCACTGAGCCATCAGCCAAGGCCTTCAGAAGTTTTTGTAATAACAAGAGATTGTAAGCAAGAGGTGTGCCCATCAAGTCATAATATGTTCATACCATACAAAAAGCAGACATCTTGAAGAGATGTCCGCGTGCAATGCTAAGTGAAAAAGCAAGGCCTGCAACAGTGTGTCTGGAGTGCTACCAGATGTCCATATAAAACGGTAGAGGAGAAATGTTCATGCATGTGTGCTTCTGCACATCCAGTGATCTCCAGGAGCACACGCAGGAAACGGGTAGCTGTGGACAGAGACCGGAGATCTGGACCCGGAGGTGGGAGGCTAATCCTGCTTCCACTGTATCCCCTGTGTTTGGGGTTTTAGCATGTGCATGTTTATTATTATTATCTAAAAAGTAAATAGTAAATACAAAGATAGAACTACAGAAAATCTGTGAAGTTTTTTATTTAACATTAGCAAGTCAGCTACCCAGACACCAACACACAAGAATAATGAATGGGGAAATAAAATTGGATGTACATTTAAATTCAACTCCTTTCTCTCTGATTCTAGCTGTACCAGGGCCTTCCTAAAATTATCATTGGTTTCTCATGTGCATGAGTCCACAGGGAGAAAACAGACTGCTCAGTGGACTGTCTTCCAGTCTACTGGTGGTTATTTCTTATTCTAAATTGATCATCTCCTCTTGGAAACTTGATTATGATAATAAGATAACACGTATAAAATATATGTTCCTCTGTGGCTAATCAGAAAAATCAGGATCTGAAACTCCAACCAGAAGACCAGATCCCAGGAGGGGGGTTTGCTCTGGAGATGGCCAGCTGGTTTATCTGGATCACTTCATCCCTCACGGGGGTGGCCAACACCCAGAGCAGAAGAAGAGCCGGTGGCCCAGGAGGCCACGTGTCACTGCGGGTTTCTCCCCTCAGCATTCATCTAGCCCTTCATCTTATGGAACCCGGGCCACTTCCAGAAGGAAAGGGAAGAATGCAAATTTTTCTCACTAGCCAATGGTTCTTACCTCATTTGTGGGCTGAAATATTAGCCAAGGACCTGCTTGTGCATCAAAACAGACAAAACAACAACAGCAAGAGCAAGCCGGGGCTGTAGAGAGACTGTCATTAAAAATGATTCCATCGGTGCTGGCTCCAGAGACGAGACTCACCAGGAGGCAGCCTGCCGGCCCGACAGCAGGACCCGCTTTTCATAAATGATACCGAGTAGGTTTATTCCGACCTGTGACGATGAGTCACCATACTTGAAGCTGTCTGACAAACACAGTCAGAAAGAGACAGATGACCTTTGTCCCTGGGACTTTTTCTTTCAGGGAAAATCAAGCGCATCTCCTCCTAGTGGTACTGAGGCTGGAAAGTCTCAAATCAGATTAGTGAGAGACGCGTGGGCCTGTCACCCGAAGACCAGGCCGGAGTGTCACCAGGATCCCTGTCCCCAGTCCATGATTCAGTGTGCCTAGGAACCTGGCAGGAGGCATAGCTTTTAGTTCTGACTAAAGCTGAGCTGCAATAGGAGAGGAAGGTAAATTACTTTGGGGGAAAAATACGTTATAACCTTGTGATTCCTGCTGTCACTAATAATATCGCAAATTTATAATAAGCCAAAAGCTGAGCAACTGCTTTTTACTTCAAATTCCTTTTCACAGGGACCAAGCGTTTTCCCAAGGGTGAAGTGAGGAGGCCGTTCTGAGGCCACGGGTTTGGGTGTCTTGGGCTGTGGGCCAGGGAAATGGAGGAGAAAGTCTTTGGAACCCTCACAGAGGCAGAGTGTGGAGGATAGCACACTGGCCGAGGCCACGAGGTCAAGTCTGCCCCCTCGATGGGCTCGTGCCTCCCCCAGTCTGAGAGGCACGGATCACGGTGCGGACAGTGCCCGAGGACATTTACCAGCCAGGGGCAGACTGCTGCAGCCCTTCCCTTTTCTTCTCTTCTTTTCTCTGTATTTTTGCTTGAAAGCACCATTCTATCCCCTAGTAGTAAATTCAAAAAAGGAGGGAAGAAAAAACAATATTTGGGGATTCGAAATGAATAGGAGTCGCTCTTTCTCTCTGAGCCAGAATAGGAAGAATAAGAAAACAGTAGAGATGAGACTCTGAATCAGAAGTCAGAGTGTCAGCCCCAAAGGAGACAGGGTAGGCAGGCTAGCCCAGAGTGGAGCAACCCAAAACTCCTTTATTTCCAGTCTTTGTTTTTATTTTGGCTGAAACTTGCTGTAGTGTGTGTGTGTGTGTGTGTGTGTGTGTGTGTGTGTGTGTGTGTTTGCTTACATAAACAAGAAAAAAAATCTCTGGAAAAATACACAAGAAACTGGTAACTTTGTTTGCTTCCAGGAAAGAACTTCTTACCTCTCCTGAATATTGCAGGAGTTGAATATTTACCTATTCAAACTATACATCAATAAAACGTATAGAAAACAGAATGCTCTTCAACTCGTGCAAATAAGGGAACAGTAGTCCCTGCCCGAGAAATAATGAGTATAATGTTACAGGTAACTATCAGCAAATGAGACTCCTGTACATGAGAGTCATGCATGCACACTCACACTCACACACACACACACACACACACACACACACACACACTCCCAAAAAACCATGGGGTAAAGAGTTTTAGCTGTGATACTCAAGAATATGTAAACCTTTAATAATATTTCTATTTTAATAATCACAAAAGTAATGCATACTAAATGTAGGAAATATTGAATAGTATTTTAAAAAATAAAAGGACATTTCCCTGCAATCAGAATGAACCACTCTCAGTACGTGTCCTGTCTAGAGGGAGCTGAGCTGAGATCGTAAGACCAATGTTCGGTTTTATTTGACTAAACCTCATTACAGAACTGGCCCAGAAGGAGATGATCCCTGAAAAAACCTGCCAATCTAAATAGTTTCCATGTAAAGTCTTTCAAAACATTAAGCAACATTTTAAATGTTTTATTATTTTTATTTTTTACAATTTTTATTCTCTTGAGGTAGTCAAATATCTGACTCTTATAATATGGGACATTTTCTAGGAGTCCTTCATAAAATGTACCATTCTTTCCTAATTTGGATAAACTAAGGTTGAGGTTGTCCAGAAAAGAGAAGTGGGCCACTGTCCACCGCAGACTTCCCGTGACCCACTGAGAGGGGGAGTTCCAACCTGGATCGAGGGCATCTGCGTCCTTTTGCTGCTTCTTTAATATTCACCCAGCATTCCCGCCAAAGCAATAAAAACTCATTTTCTTTACTGCATTATATTCCTTAAGTGACACTTAACTTTGGAGGGCTAAAGGCAAATAAAGTGAAATAAATTCAAAAAGGCCACAAATAGAAGCAACGAAAGGTATGGTATTTGGCGTTGTTTAGAACTACAGTCCTGCAGTATGTTACACAAAGTATTCCTATTACGTGCACATTTGACTCACCTGTTCTTTTGTCAGATTGTGGTCGAGTACTCCACTGAAAAGCAGGGAGTTTAGTCAACCAGACTGAGACCCAAGTACTGGCACTGTCAGTTATTTAATTGGGACTTTGGGTTAAATTTTTCATCTCTTGAGACTCTATTTCCTCACCCATGAAATAAGTACAAGAATGCCTTCCTCATGGAGTTTTTGAGAGTTCAAATGAGAAGATATAAAAATATTAACCCAATGCAAGCTCCGTGGTGCACACTGAATCAACATCTGTTCTCATCGTCCTCATATTCTAGAAATAAGCGCGCCTATCCTGTGGGTAAGTAAATGGTGCTCATGGTCTCCAGGGTCCAAAGTCATATTCTGTCTCTCTGGGTTCTAGAACCCTTGACTTTTCAGGAGCCCAAAAAGTAACAGCTCATTTCTTGGGCTCCATCCCCTTCCATTTCTCCACCCGCAAGCCTCCGCCCTTATGAGTGAGCAAACAATACATCATCATGAAGGAATTAATTCTATTGTTTAGGATTTGACCCAGATCACAGGTAAGCTGTTCCTAAGAGAACTTGAAACAATAAAAAGTTAGCTTCAATTTTTTTTTCTAAAACCCCAAATAGTCTGGGAAGTTAGGCAAGGAAAGAGCACAGATTTTTCAAAATCTCCTCGGTCCCTTGTAAAACACTTAGAAAATGCGCTCACACCAGCAGCCAGCCTGCCCGGACAAGAAGGGAGCGTCCCAGCAGCAAAAGGACCCAGCGAGTTCAGAGAACTTGAGAGTTCCCAACCATTCTTACCCGGATCACTGTGCTGAGGTCTCAAGGTCACAGAATTTGGAATTTTTTTTACATGACAAACAAAGTACATTTCCTATATCCCACAGCATTGAGAAATTCCACATATAAGGCACTTGTGTTCAAAACAAGCACTTTCCCACTGTTGTGAGGATAGAGCCATCCAGGCTGGCTTAATTCCAACTCGCTTGCTATGCTCCCTAAATTCCTCCACTGTGTTCCTAAAAGGAGTCTATGAGAATACGTATTATACTCCCACGACATTTTCCCTCTCCTCTCCACTCCCACCCTACCATTCCCACCCCACCCCTACCAAATAATAACTTAAAGAAATGAATAAATAAGATGCCTTGAATGTGTGCAATGTCCCCCTCAAAGCAGACTGTATCCTGTTTATTTTATGAGTAGAGAAATTAGAACGAAATCACAGAGGCCGTAAATGCAAGGCATTATTGTATTGAATAAAACAAGAACAATGGGAGCAAAAGTCGATTCTACCCTCAACATCTCAACATTGAGAAAAAGAATGACTTGAGGGGAAAAAAAACAATGAAGAAAAAACCCCAAAACCGGGACAGCTAAGCCCAGCAAATAATGCACTTTTAAATGTGAATTAACATGAATGTGTAAGCTAGGAGTCAGCCTCCCGTAGGAGACCTGTGAGAAGGCAGAGCAGTGAAGTGGAGACGGGGGTTGGGAGCGCTGGCTATCAGGAGAGGTTATGTCTCAGTGAAATGCCATTGCTGGGCAGTCATGCATCGCAGCGTGCCTGGCGTGACCATGGATTATGCTTGTAGCCCCAGTTGAAGGAGTGATTGCACTTCCTTTCACTCTCAAAACTGTCCTTGTTTGCATGATGTTATATTTTCACCCTACAATAGGGGACATTATAAAGGTGATAAATGTTCCACGAGGAGTGATAGGGAAGTTTTGTTTTTTTAGAAGAGACAAAATATAAGCTAGTTGATATTCCATAGGGGATGTTGTAAGGCGTAAATATCAATAGAGAGACATTGATATTGCACAGGGAAGAGCCCAGTAGCAGGGACATCCCACAGGGACATCATTGCATGTTACAACCCTTTCTTCTTTGAACTCCCTGTGTATGTTGTACCTGTACCATTCTTGCCATTTATAATGCTCTGTCTTATACTATAGCAATGTGTCAATAATACATAAAAAATATATTTCCTACTAAGATCTAAATTCCTTGGGGTAGAGATGCTGCCTTATTTTTCTCTTTGCATCCTCCGAAGTGACAATAAGAGGTTTGCACTCAGAGAAGTATGTAATAAATTCTTGCATCTCCAATTAGAGTATTTAACTGAGGTTGCTAGCTATCCAGCAAAATCCATTTCATCTTTATTTCTGGGCACATAAGCAGACCACATTTCCCAGACTCCTTTGCAGTTAAGAGTGCCCTTTGACTAAGTTCTCCCCCAAGAAAATGTGAACAGAAATGATACCTGTCACTGCTAGGCTTGAGCCTTCATAGAGAGATTGTGCCTCCTCTGTATTCTTTTACTTTCTACCAGCAAACCCACCCATCATTCAAGTTTCAGCAATGGAGCAATGGTAAGACCCTACCTAGGCGTAAAGAAACTGGGTCTTTGATAATTTGGAGAGAGCTGTCTGCCAAAGTGAAATGTTTCCTTGGACTTTTATGTGAACAAGAAATAAAATTGTATCTTCTTAATCCCCTGAATGATATCACTCATCTCTATTGTTATAGCTAGCCCTAACCTAACTGTTAAAAACATGAATTCTAATAGATCAGCGATCTTGTCTGCCTTGTTTGTGCCTGGCAGAAAATCAACATTAACAACTGTTGAACAAATAAAATCACCCCCCTGAATGAATAAAATTACCCCCCTGAAATGTGCGTGAGAGAACATTTACTGATAAAACTAAGGCCCTTCTTAATTATCACTAGAAAACTGCTGTTCTAATAGGGAAACATTTATATTTACATTACAAACTTAGAAGTGTAACCTATTATGCGATTAAAATAATGTTATAATGTTGAGTCTGGAGGGGAAAATTAGAGTTTACTAATTAGATAGTTCTTCACCAATACTACTAGTGAAAGTGTCGGTGACCAAGCCGGGCGGGTAGGTACCCCTCTTTAGAGAGGAGAATGAGAGGAGAATGACGGTAAACCCGGCGCAGGTGAATGAAAGCACAGTACCCAACTCCTGTGCACTGCTTCTGTCTTCACCAAGCGGCCTTGGAATATTCTTTGATTGCCTAAGCAAATTTCCCTATTAGAAGAAAAAAAAAAAGCATTTATTCACCAATGCATATAAACCCAAAGGTTGTTTGAATCCATGTATCAGTCAGGATAAACTAGGTTATGCTGCAAAAACAAAAACTCTCCGATCTATGTGCTACATAAAAATAATTTTTTATTTATTTCTCTTACTAACACGCCCATTGCAGGTGGATTTTGCTCGTGTGCAATCCAAAAATCTAGATAAAGTACCTACTACTTGAATGCTGCTAGTCTCTGCCAGAAGTGAAAAGAGAAAAAGAAAGAGAGAACTCCATGGAGAATCTTGAACCAGCAGTCAAATGCTCCAGTGAAAGTGACAACTGGCCTGGTTTACCAGATACTGTCCTGGTTTCGTATCCTGGGAAACCCTTCAATCTCAGGCAAACTGGGACATTGGTCATAGCTCTATCTCAAGAGTGACACGTACCATTTCTATTTACAATCCAATGTCTTGAACCAGCCACGTGGCTTTACTCAACCACAAAGCAGGGCAGGGCAGTATAACCTGGAAATGTGACCGGAAATATTTGCCAAGCAGCATTAGCATAAACCTTTCTCAGAAATTGGTATTCTAATTTGTAGATCACTTTCTCATGAGTTTATTTTTTTCTTTTTTCTTTTGATGGTAAGGGAACTGGACTGTGCAAGGGGTCCCCAGGCTGTGACACAGTTCTGTTCCTACAACAGTGACGTAACCCAAATTTTGGTGTAAGTTGAGACACACACCTAGCCTAAGTCACTTACTTATCCTAACACAATTGTCAAATCATAATCTAGAACATAAAAACACAACTAAGCCACAGAAAAAGGAAAAAAAAACCATAAATATACCGTACTGTACACTGTACTGTGTATTCTTCCTCTGTGCACAACCAAACTAGTTCACTAGTGTAGTCTATAAGTATGATGCTAACTGTGTAAGCTGAAACAGCTCAATTTTTTAAAGTTTTTATGGGAGTGAGCGTCGTAAACTCGGAATGTCGTATGTTGAGACTGTCGTAACCTGAGGATCCCCTGTATGAATAAATTCTGAATTTGGCCCAATGTATTGAATTTCTATTTCTATGCTGAGTTATGCAAGAACTACAGAAATGACTAAGGTATGAGCCAGGGGTCCCCAAACTTTTTACACAAGGGGCCAGTTAACTGTCCCTCAGACCATTGGAGGGCCGAACTATAAAAAAAACTATGAACAAATCCCTTAGCACACTGCACATATCTTATTTTAAAGTTAAAAACAAAACAAACAAAAAAAAAACGGGAACAAATACAATATTTAAAATAAAGAACAAGTAAATTTAAATCAACAAACTGACCAGTATTTCAATGGGAGCTATGAGCCTCCTTTTGGCTAATGAGATGGTCAATGTGCTCCTCTCACTGACCACCAATGAAAGAAGTGCCCCTTCCAGAAGTGCGGCAGGGGCTGGATAAATGGCCTCAGGGGGCCGCATGCAGCCCGCGGGCCGTAGTTTGGGGACCCCTGGTATAAGCCCTGGCCTCTAAGAATTTAAAATTAATAAAGGAAATAAGATACAAACATTATAATACAAGATAGAAACAGAAAAACAGAAAAAGGGCTGAGGCATTAAGAGTAGGGAGAAATCTCACCCAGTTGAGAAGACATGCAAGAGAGTGATCCCAGAGGAAGCGTGTTACCCCATGATGACACTCATCACAGACACTGCGTCTAACAACCTCTAAATCCGTGGTTCCCAATCCTCGGTCCGGGGCCATTTGGTACCGGTCTGCAGAGAAAGAATAAATAACTTACATTATTTATGTTTTATTTATATTTAAGTCTGAATGATGTTTTATTTTTTTAAAATGACCAGATTCCCTCTGTTACATCCGTCTAAGACTCACTCTTGATGCTTTTCTTGGTCACATGATACATTTATCCATCCCACCCTAAAGGCCAGTCTGTGAAAATATTTTCTGACATTAAACCGGTCCGTGGCCCAAAAAAGGTTGGGGACCACTGCTCTAAATCATACATCAAAGCCTCCTGGGAATCTTGCTCCATTGATCAAATCTTCCATTAAATCCTCCCAAATTTAAGACTTTTAAGACTAATCCTAAAGTCTGGGCTAGTTATTCAAATGTTGGTTTGTTTGTTTTTTCTAGACTTCATAATATCCATGCTCTTGGCAAACCAGAAAAAAATTATTTTTTCAATTAATAAATATTTACAGAATGCAATGTTGTTCTACTGGTATTGTTTTCCCTGTCACTTTTAGAAAATTTTTTCTGTATTATAAAAATCTTTTAAAACATCCCTTATAAGTGAAAGTTAGCCATGACTTGTAAGGTTGTTTTGCATTGTAATTACTGGTCTTAATAAAAATGGCAAACTTTTGCCCAGTCCACCTTCAGTTAGCAGGGGAGTGGTCATGTGTGTTATCATGGTTAACGAACTAGAGAGTCAGAAACAGATTTCAAAGAAAGTGATATCTTAATGTTTCTCTCTCTGTGGGACCAGAAGTAAGAGTGCAGTACTTAGGTAAGATATTTTTGTGGTTCTATCAAGCGTTCATTTGTGGCAGAACTTTTTTCCAGCCACATTTTGTTAAAGTGATCCTGGAAATAGTTGTCAGTAGGGGGTGAGACCAGCATTCCTTTCTGTGGTTACTTCAGGAGCTCGGGGTAACGTGTCACCCAGACAACTGGTAGCTGTCAGGCTGGCTGCGTGGGACTGTGGAAGGGCATTGGTTTCACAAACTGGCTGTGAAAAGTCAAAGGCAATGTGGTAAAGGGATGGACGCATTTTTTCTTTTCTGTATCTATGTCCCTCAGCAAGGGCAGCGTGCTTGCTGTATCTGCTCCCATCTTGTATCTTGCAGTATCTGTCTGTTACCAGGTGGTCATGACATGAGCCTCCCCTAGTCAGGTCCCCTCCAAAACCACAACAATGGCAGAATCATGAGCTGCCAAAGGCCATGGGGCTACAAGGCAGTGTCTGCTAGTACAAGTCTGATTGTCCAAAAGCTTCAGAAGAAACCATTTCTTTCCCAACACTCAGCCCTCCTAGATCAGACACCTCACTGAGCCTGGGACGCCACGCGCAGGGAGGCTTAGTCCCTGACGTCAAGCATCTCTTCAGAGCTAAAGGATAGACAGACGCACAGCGTCCGCGCAGCGTGGCAGGAGCTCCAGCAGTCCCGGGGACTCTGTCCCGTGCCTTCCCAGACGAGGCACAGCACTTCCACTTCGAGGGCTGGGAGAATCATCACAGAGAAAGCGGCCCACCTGGCAAAGCAGACAGCATGGAGGTAACTGCAGGGCACGTTTGAAGACCTGCAAGAAGTTGAGAGTGATAGCATCATGAGAGGAGAGAGAGGAACAGAGATGTGCTCATCTGTTCAGCAAAGACCTACGAAGAATTTTATACTCAGCCTCAGAGATATGCCAAAGAAGACAAAAGTTAGGATCTCACAATTTTACCTTCTAATGGAGAAAGACAGGCAAGAAACTAGTAAACAAATGAAAAATGTAAAAGAATTTCAGATAGAAACAAGAGCTAGAAAGAGAATAAAACTGGGTTATGCAATAGGGAGGGAGAGGGACCTTCTTCAGATAGGTGGTCAGAGCCAGCCCTAAGGGGAGGGGAGGGATGCTTTGGCTGGGAGCCTAAGGCCAAGGAGGCTGCTGCATAAGGTTCTAAGGAGAGAGGTTCCAGGCAGAGTGCAAAGCAAGTGCAAAGACGGACGATGCACTTGGCCTTACCCACGAAGGTGTTTCTTAGAAATCTAGTTTTTATTCATAGTCTTATTCATACTTTATTTTGAAGTTGGTGACCTTTTAACACACCTAAATTGTATATAAATAATCCCTGACAGAGACAAACACCAATATTTTGTGCCCATGCTCTTCTAAGGTGTTTATCGTAAAGACTTTCTAAAGAAAGGTGGTCTCTCCCACCACCTAGCCAGCCACCCAGGAGCAGAGGACCAGAAAGGAAAACTAGAGTTTCATATCCAGAGTAGAAGGAATCTTAAAAGTAGTACTAGTTCAACCCTCCCCCGAACCTCTCCTTCACAGATGAGAAAAACCAGGAGCAAAGCGTTGGAGTCGCAAACAAAATGAATGGCAGAGCTGGAATGGGAGGGCAGCCAGGTCTCTGGCTTCTGGTTTTAGTGTTCTTGCTTTAGAGGGACTTTGTGTTTCGTTTTGTTTTGTTTTCAGAAAAACTCAAGCGTTTAACCAATATTAGCTTACTCAATTGGACAGAGAAAGAACATTGACTGTTCCCATCCCTTTCAGTTTAAACAGAACCACAAACAATAGCAGGACAATTACATAAGAGCCCATCCACGAACAGTCTCAGAGTCTATCAACCACGCTTGGTCTGTCTCTCTCCTGCCCCAGCTCCACCTGTGGGCGCGGAAGCAGCACCCGCTCTCACGGGCCTTGGAGACTCCGTGTCAGACTTGGAAAATTCAAACCTCAAATCAATAATGACTCTGCAGTTTAAGCAGGAGACCTTTAAGTGGAAGTGTTTTTTATTCTTGGGGGAGGAGATTCTTTCCATTTTTCTTTTTTATCAAATCATAATAGCATAAAACCTGGAAGGAGTTAAAAAAAAAATTCCCAACATTTCTGGATGGGAAATAAAAAAAAATATTTTGTCTTGAGAAACTTTTGGCATTTTCTTATTCCTCCTGGTTGGGATCCATGCCCTGAGAAAAGCCAGAGTCACACATACTATTTTGGTACATCCAATCCCAGCGCTGGAGGAAGTACAATTACGCTAAGTCCACGAGAGAGAATTAACTACAAGTTCTGCTCAGATAGCATTCCGTTTAGTTTTATGGTGGAAAGATGGTCCTGCTTCCTATACAGGCTTTGCGGATGATTTACAAAATGACCTGTGAGTTTCCTCATGGGATTCAAGTCACCAAGAAGTTTCATGACTGAAAACATCCCCTTGCCTAGGATGTACTTAGTTGTTCCTCTGACACACTGTCACTAACTCTGCAGCTCCAATGGAAACTAGACAAGGATATTTACTTGTAAGTCACAAAACCAAGCTAATATGACAAGCAGAGAAGAGCCATCTGGCCCAGTTATTTGTAGAAACACTTTCCTTGGGTTTGTGAACCCTGTTTCCTTGTAAGTCACTGACCAGGAGACTTGGCACACACAGTTTAACCAGGTCTAAAAGTCCCCCAAAACTTCCTCGGTAGGTGTCAAGGGCAGGACAGCAGTTAAAGGCTTTTAAGTATAAAATGTAGATTTAAGAAGAAAGACTTACATCCCTCAGTGTTAGCATACATAATTATGGCATCATGAAAGAGATCTGGATGTCATGAAACAGACTCTGAAGCTTCTAGAACTTCCAATAACTGATATAACAAACCAGTTTTTGGTAGGTTAAGTGCCAGCCTGCTTCCCTTGATGTTCACAAGAGGTTGAAAAAGAGGGGAAAGAGAAGGACACACACACACACAAACACACATACACATGCACACACGTGCGCACACAGATGCGCACACTCAGACTTGCACTTAGTCCCCTCAGACTGAAAGGGCAGAACCGAGTTCTAAGATGGGCAAACAGCCACACATCATTCCACCCAAGAGCAGAGCTAGGAAAATAAAGAAGCCTCGGGCTCCCTTTCCAGCTGATAGGGGCAGGGAGCAGAAACCATCAGACAAAATCCAGTCAAACCCAAAAACAGTCTAACATTGAATAAAACACCAAACATAGTCCATTTTATTTCAAAGCACAATTTACATGTCCCTAGTTATTCTCTTTGGGCCCTGGGACTATGAAATGCCAAAGGACTTTAAATAAGTCTTGGTTTAGCACCTAACTATTAGCAATCCCTATTTCCGACTTCGGTTTTTATTCATGACTCAATCAGTAGAGGCACATTGGCTCTTTAGGTTTGGAATAGCAAAGCTGACTTTCAGCGCACATCCCACATCCCAGCCAGCCTCCCCCTTAGCCCCTGCAGACGTCCTCCATCCTGTCTGCCTCCTGCCATCCTGACACTGGAAACACAGGTGTGGCCCCTCCCAGCCTCAGCTGCTAGGACAGCTCGGCAGCTGACAGTGTGAGCTGGGGTGTTGACAGCTGTTGCTACCCAGAGCTCCTACCGAGACAGATGCCAGAGATAGGGCCCTGCAAAGCAGATAAAATTTGTTTAAGCATTCAGAGATGACGTTGGATGAAGAATTTACAAAACAGGGGTTTCCAGTCAGAGGTGAATGAAGGAGTTTAGCAGTCTCCAGCTTCCATCTGTGCCCCTCACTCCTACCTTGTTGCTCACACTGACTTTTCACAAAGTATCTCCACTCCAGTGTGAGCAGTGATCCATGAACCCTTTAGTGCTGGAAAACCACAGGAAAAGGTTCTGGTTAAACCCTCAAGTACCTACTGCCCCGGATGTCAACAGGGGAGGCAGGGGTGGGTGGGTGACTGGCTTAGAGTTCTGTATCAGGGATCATAAATATTTTTACTTCACGTTCTCCATCTTTTAAGTGAGGGCAGTCAGTCAATCCCACATCTCTGGCCACTACTGTCTCCACAAATTTAGCTTTGCCAAACTTTGAAGAAGAATTTGTTTATTTTAAAAGAGAGGAATCTATGAATATGTTAAATTGGAAGAATTGGGAAGTTTAAAAATTGAACAGTTTTGTTTCAAGTAAAGTAACCAAGATCTAAACATTTTTATGCTGGCCAATCAAGACAGCTTGGTACCAACTCTGCATCTTGAGATGTTAATTTTCCAGAACTCTTCTACACTTGTGTAGTCCGTTTTCTATCTATATGAAAAAGGGCTAGATCGAGTCTGATGACCTTTCTCTATTTTGAGTTGGAGTAGTGTATATTTGTTCAGTTATTTCTTCTAGTTATAGGCTCTAATTTATCTTCAAAGCAAATAAAGATCATCCCATTTGATCTCCTCATCAACAATCCGAGGTGATAAAGAGACTAAACAGAAGCCCAGGTGCCCCGTTTTCTGTTTATTTAGTGTTTACAGTTTCACTAGATTCCCACGGGGTCTCCAGGCCACTTTCCCACCCACAAAGTCAAATCTCATTTCTATCTGTTCACTGGAGCTGCTGAGTAACTTGAAGGTCAAAAGCCTCTGACCCCCTGGTCAGATTGAAAGAGCGAATGGACAGGAGAAACAGGAGCAAGAAGGAGACAGGTTCCTGGGGGGTCTTTCCTTGGTCCCAAACCCACCTCTCCTTCTCAGCCCCAAATGGTCGGTTCCCGGAGAGAACAATGGCTACTGGAAAAGCGGGAATGAGAGGCCAGAGCGTTCACCTAGGAGTTAGTCACAGTTGGGAAATCAGGACAGCTGATCAACACACAGTGCTTCTTCAATCCTGGAATTTGAGGAAGAAAATTCATGTCACAAATGTCTGCGTGCAAAGCACATTATCTGTCCCAGAAAGCAATGTGTGTGTTGAGAGAGATGGGTGACGTGGGGAGAAGAAGCACAGTGTCCAGCAGCCTGTTGGCACTGCCTGCAGTCCACAGCCTTCCCCGGGATGCCTGGAGCCTGCTGCGCCACAGACTAAAGGGTCTTCAGGAAGACAGTTGTTTAAATGTGGACAACGGGAGAAAGAAGTGTTTGCAGCTTGTCATGTATTTGCTTCTCTTTCTCCTTTGTTTTATTCCCAACTTGATAGTGCCCTGAATTAGTTGGACACAAAATGCCCCAAAAGAGATGAACTTTATGAAAAGAGGTGGTGATAAGAGATGACATGGAGCAAAAGCACTAAGGGTAATGATATGCCCAGCAACTCCACTTCTGGGAATTTGTTCTAAGAAATCACTGGACACATATCTATGTGCAAATATATGTATAATAGCAATACATGGAGAAAAACTATCAATACGACACAAGTTAAATCAATGCTGATATATGCATAGAATGGAATACTATAGAGCCATTTAAAAACAACATTGCAGAAACAACATTTAAAATTTTCATATTGACATGGTTAAATGTCTGCAGCATGGCAAGTTTTTTTTTTTTATTTACTTATTTTTAGGTGAGAGGAGATAGTGAGGCAGACTCCAGATGAACCTAGACTGGGATCTACCCGGCCACCTCATCTTGGGCCGATGTTTGAATACTAAGCTATTTTTAGCACCTGAGGCTGATGTGCTTGCTCCAATGGAGCTATCCTCAGCACCCTGGACCACGCTTGAACCAAATGAGCCACTGGTTGTGGAAGGGGAAGAAGGAGAGAAGAGGAGGGGGAGAGAAGCAGATGGTTTCTTCTTTTGTGTGCCCTGACTAGGAATTGAACCAGGACGTCCATAAGCAGAAAGGCAGTGGGGGGACAAGACATGTGCTCTATCCACTGAGCCACTAACCAAAGCCAGCATGGCAAGTTTTTAAAAAGTAAGTTGCCAAGCAGCATTTATAGTATAAGTCCATGCTTTGTTTGTTTTAATAAATAGGCATATATATGTGTGATTTAGTTTTTTGGGGGAAAAACATATATATATATATATATATATATATATATTACTCTATATTATACTTATTATATAGAAGAGACCAGAAGAATACACACTGACATGCTAATGGTAATTGTGGATGGACAGTGGGATTCTCATTTACGTATAGAATGTCTTTATTGTTTGAACGTTTTGTAATGAAACACACACATACACACACGATCAATTTTCATTAGTAAGAAAGCGGGGTCTGGACTTCCGTTGGGTGGTGCACGGGAGCCCTGACATCTGTGCTCTCGAGAACGCACACGTTATGCAAATCTGCGCCTGGGATGACAGGCGCCGTCCCCCACCCCCGCTGCACGTGGGTGCCTCCCTGTGCCTGGAAGGAAGGGAGCTCCCGGTGTTCTGCTGCTGTCCCCAGCTGCTTTATGGAACTGACTTGAGTATTTGTGATTTTGGTAACTCCTCAGAGAAAAATAAAAACAGCAAATGAGTCAAAGGAACTACCCGAAGGGAAAGTAAAAAAAAAGCCCCCCATCTCAAATACACTCGTCTAAATTTGGATGCTGTATCCGCTTTCCCTGGGGTCAAGTTCAGAATGGTAAAAGAGAGGATCTAAAGATAAACTCTGGTTTCAAGTGCAGAAAAACCAGATAAAGCAAACAGAAAAGGAGAAAATGGTGACATTGTCTGCCTTTTCCTCTTGTCCATCTCAAGCCGTTTAAATGAAGGCTTTCTCTGGGTGGTGGCATGTTATAGTGTCTGTTATTTCCCGGTCAAAAAAAACCTGGACTGGCAGATAAAACCTTTCCAAGGGAGGTGAAGGACTAGGGGTGAAAGAGGCAAGGAAAGAGAAATCGACAGGAACAAAGCCTCAGGCTCTTCCTGTCACAATAGGGTATAGTAAAATGTATTTTCACAGGAAGAACCTGAGGCTCAGAGAAGTCACTCACCCAAGGTCACACAGCTTAACAGGTGGTACAGTTGCCTAGTGAATTCTAGCCTTATATACAGACTTGGATTCATAACATGGTCTGACATCTTTGGTGGTGTTATGGTGATAACCCCACAGGTAAGAGCAGAATCAGACTCATAATCCATCCAAGAGCAGAAGTCGGACATTTCGAAAGTATCATAAGTGAAGACATTTCACATTGACGCCCAGCCCCAAAGGCAACAATCCCAAATATTTCCAAACATCCTTAATACCCCACTAAAAATCTAGCACTCAAGATGTCTTTGGTCTGTTGTGCAATGTCTGCATTTTAATCTTGAGCCACTGAGAGTGAGTTATGGGCAGGTTAACAGAATTCCCAAAGATGTCCAAGTGGGTGACTCAAGTTCTAGGTCGTGCTTGAAGCAGATGATGGTTCTTTTGTTAATTTTGCAGTAACCTTCCCTGCCTGAGGTTCAGTTGCCTGCGCTCTGTGAGGAGGGCCAGCCGGTTCCAGGGCCCAGCTCAGATGGGCTGGGAGCCCGTGGTCCTGCGCTCACCTGCCTCCTCCCGGCTTCTGCTTCCCCATCCGAGGAGCCAGTTTCCTCAGCCAGGGGGCTCCCTCACTGGAGATATGGACTATATGAGGGGGTGGTTCAGTCAGGGCACTAGCTTCGCCCCCACCCCATAAAGCAGTGCTTTCTTCTTTCCTGAACACGCTTGGATGTCCCTAAAGCAAGAGGTGGATACTTCATCAAATTGGATCTTGCACGGGCATCCTCAGAAGTCTTAGGCGATGGGCCGCTGCAGTATCTTTGATGAAAAACTCTTGGGAAAACATCTCTGACAAAAAACTTGGTCTTCCTCTTTTGCTGAATTTCTCTTTTGATGTCATTTTTCTACAAGAACACGTTTCTAAGAGGAGGGTGGGAGCTTTGGCCTTCCTTTATTTTCTTTAAAACTTAAAGCTCACGCCCGGTCCCTCTGCCTCCCCCTGCTTAGTTTCTTGCTTTTCCTCTTTCGGATACCTCAAGAGGAAAGTGTAAGGGGCTGATTTTTAGAAACTCTATGAGCAGTCACTGTGTGGTTGCACGCTCACACACATACACACAAACACAATCATTTTTTACTTTATCCATGTTATATCTTTGAATCCTCATAACAAGCCCTTAGAGGGTCTTCTCTTCCTCATTTTCAGATGAGAAAGCTGAATCTTACAATAGGTTTAATAATTTGTATTTGGTCACTGCTACATTGCTTATGTAATAATTTACTTTAGAAATCTTCAGTGAAGCCTGACCAGGCAGTGGCACAGTGGACAGACCATCAGACCGGAGTGCAGAGGACTCAGGTTTGAGGCCCTGAGGTCACCAGCTTGAGCGCGGGCTCATCTGGTTTGAGCGCGGGCTCATCTGGCTTGAGCGCAGGCTCATCTGGCTTGAGCACGGGCTCACCAGCTTGAGCGCAGGGTCACTGGCTTGAGCGTGGGATCATTGACATGACCCTATGGCCGCTGATTTGAACCCAAAGGTCGCTGGCTTGAAGCCCAAGGTTGCTGGCTTGACCAAGGGATCACTTGCTCGGCTGTAGCCCCACCCCCACCCCACCCCGTCAAGACACATATGAGAATGCAATCAGTGAACAACTAAGGTGCCTCACCGAAGAATTGATGTTTCTCATCTCTCTCCCTTCCTGCCTATCTGTCCCTACCTGTCCTTCTCTCTGTCTCTGTCACACACAAAAAAAATATTCAGTGAAAACAGTGTGATACTGGACAAGACATCTCTACTCTATACCCTGTGGAGTTTTCAAAGACAAATCAGGTGCCAACCCTCCAGGCATGATTACCTGATAAGTGCCCCAATCAAGGATTAATACCTTCAGAGGAGTTTCTTAGCATTTATATTAGAGTATGGAATTCTACACTAAAGAGTTTATTAATTAGTATAAGGGCTGCTAGAAATATTCCTACTGGTAAAATGAATGGGTGATGTATTTGAAAATAGGTCATTGGTTAGGAAGATGGCATAGTCTCCAATGCCCTTTCATAAATGAGGCTTAAAGAGTGGGTAGGTCAGGTAGTTGAGTGCCTATTGGTCCTGTATCCCTGCTGACCTAGGAAAAAATACTCCCTGTCCCTCCCAGCAAACCTTCCACGCAAGGTCCTTGTCAGAACAACCATAATGCAGTTTGGGTGAACAGGACGTAGGACTGTGTTGTATCAGCATGCTAATAAACGTTTGTATGCGTGGCAGAATTTAGTTTGACTCATTGTCACGTGTCCCATTGCACCACAGCTGTCCTTCTTGAAAGAAAGCACGTCGGCCCATGTGAGCAAACAGACCATTTGAGACCAACGCTCTGTCACTCAACAGGAAGGAAGAAAGTCCTTTTTATTGACCAAACTACCTTTAATTTTCAGGATTGTCTATAAAGTGAATCTTTAAACATCCCCCTTATGTCATAAGTTCTTTAAAGGTCAGGCTGAATATATAATCCATTTTAAGTCCTAACAGGAAATAAACAATGCTCCGTTGAAATATGTACTTGGGACGTCGCACATAAGATTCAGTACGGGGCCAAGAAACCAGGGGAGGGGACAGCGAGCACGGACAGGGTTTCTCAGTGTTCCCTCACAAAAGGTCAGCTTTGTTTTTAGCTCTGGTCAGCCGGGGGCGGGGGGCATGCACCCTCGTCTTTCATGTGTTAAGACTCCAGGCTGTGGCTGTTTCAGGCAGATTGTCCAGATCATCAACAAATACTTATTTTTAGACCTGGAAGGAGAAGAATTTCCTATCCTTCCACCATCCTCTGCAGGCAGTGGGGCCTTGTTTGTGAGTATTATCAACAAGGATATAAAGCAGAAAAATCTTCCCAATTTTTTTTTTCCCTTCACGTTGACAGTTGACTGAAAGCCTTTCCAAATTGGACTCAAAGAAACAGAACATCATGACGTGAGCAGGAAAACTGCCTCAGTGAGAATGAAGAGTGAGTTGCTCTTTGAAGACATTCAGCTTAGTCTTTAAAGCGCATGAGCTAACTGCCAGAGACCACTGGGAAGATTTCCCTGGATACATTTATGATGGCGAGGCCGGTGAAACCACAGGTTAGAGCTCGAGGTATTAGATGCATGTTTCTACACTGGAAGGGATGTTGGAGATGGTCTAATCCAGCATTCTTCTTGTACAGGTGAGGGAACAGTCTTACCTGATGTCTCACAGGTCGCTGGAAGAGAACAGGAAGAATGCAAGAGTTTGGAATCCTAAGTGCCCTTTTCCTAATACCACTTCCTGGAAACTGAAGTGCCTATGGGCTCCAGGCCAACTGATAGGGTGGGGGCATCAGCAGATAAAAATCTCTAGATCTTTGTAATGAATCTTTCTATGATGAGTCACATTGGGGTCTAAGTGCCGAGTAAGCCTCTTCTCAACACCTTTAGTTCCTGCTTGGAAGGACTTGACATTTTTAAGACTTGTCACTTAAGGAAATATATTTATCCCTGAGTTGTAACAAACACTCAGAAGTGAGGCCACGAATCTCACCCTTTGCAAAATCAACTACGCATCTTCAGCCTTGAAGAGCTGAACGGTCAGAGCCCCTGGCTGGAGTCAGTGAAAAGCTATCCGTCATCTGGCTTTGTTTGATGCTTTTATGAAGATCTGAAACATTCAGCCTGAAGCAGCAATGGAAAGGGAGAGAGACAATGTATCCTAGACATGGTGGGTTTCCCGGGGCTCTCCAGGTGAATTTCCTGATCCCAAATGGGAAGAACCCTGTGCTGGGTCTACCGCATACAGGAATAAAAGAGATGCGGTGCGGGGCTTGGAGGCAAGAGATAGAACCCAATTTATTTTAACTTTTTGTCTGGAAACTGCAAGCTCCTCCTCCCTATCTCCAGAGAGCTCCTCCAGACGTTTCTCTCTGTCTGACACTATCTTTTTGTCCCTCTAACTCGGAAGGTGTGTCTTTCTGGAAAGCAAGGGTGCTCTGAAGGCTACAATGGTCCAAAAGCAAGAGGACGTAGTGATTTTAACATTTCACATTCTGTTTCCTCCTTTTTAATCATTCAACATATGTATTCTGAGCGTTTTTCCTGTGCGAGGCTCTGTGCTCAGCACCGAGGCTCAGGCATGACATAACATTGACATTTGTCCTGCTAACATTCTGTCTCACTTCCGCGGAGCTGACCGGGACTGGTCCTTCCCCTCAGCTCTTGAAGTAGGTAGGCTTCGAGAACTCTGTGTCCTCTTCTGCCTTTCATCCACTTAACAAGGACTCGCTGATTCATCTCCTGTGTTTGAAACACTGTAAGGTTACTCGGATGAATCAGGTAAGCATCCTGTCCTCGTGGCTGGGTAGGGAAGATGCTCACATAAAAATAGAATGCCCGGTTGGGTTGTTCCCTGTTTGTGGCTTTTATGAGAGTTGCAATGGGTATACTTGTATAGTTCTTTTTGTAGACATATGTTTTCCTTCATTTTGGGTAAATATGTTATCCAAAAGTCTATTATTGGGTGAATAGATAAATTGTGGTGTATTCATCCAACGGACTATTACGCAGACATAAAAAGGAATGAACTAGTGATACTTGAAGCATCATAGAAGAATCCCCAAATTGTTACAATGAACAAAAGAAGCCAGCTACCAAAGAGCTCATTCTGTTTGATTCTTTTATATAAAGTCCTTCAACAGGCAAAACTCACCTATGGTGAGAGAAATCAGGACAGTGGTTGCCTCTGGCAGGGGGGCGGGATAGACTGGAAAAAATATAGAGAGAAAATTCTCTTGTCCAGGGTGGTGCTAACACAGATGTACATAGTTGTCAAAACCTACCACACTGTACATTCAAAATCTGTGTACTTCATTATATGCAAATTATACCTCAATAAATATTTAGTTTAAAAAAATCTGCACAGGGTTAATTTGCACCCAGAACAAACACAGCAAAATGCTAAAATTTGGCAATTACATAGTGGTTACAGCTATGTTTGTTATTTATTGTATTACTCGTGTACTTTTCTGTATGCTTTAAAAATTTACAATAAAACTATTGTAAAAGTTAAAAAAGTAAGGCATGCATATAGAATAATCAAACCCCAAGTTAGGAGGGATCATAGAACCCATTTAGCCCAACTTTTCACCTTGAACTTGGATCTCCTAAAAACATCCCCGTTGGTCTTCCAAATTCGACTGGAACACACTGAAGCAGAGCGCCGACTTCCTCCTGGGGCAGCGCATTCCAAAACTATAATGGTGAGTGCATCCGCCAGGGAGGTAGAGAGAGAGAGCGTCACAGAAGGTCGGGGAGAAAAAGGGGGCCCCCAGGCAGCCTGCCCTCCTTCGGAGCAGGTTCCTTCGAGAACTGCCATTCACAGAACACTGACTGGGAGGGGCCAGTGGAGGTACAACAGTGAGCAGAGGCTGACCTCGGCCCTGCCAACGGCAGGGCTGTACCCAGTCTGTCCGTCTGCTTCCTCCCTCTCGGCTTTGCTCTCTCCTTGTCTCCTGGCCCTGACCTTGCTCCAGGGCCCTGGGGTGAGCCAGTCTGGAAGAGAGGGGGTAAGGAGGAAGCAGCCAACTTGGAGCCTGGCCTAGTAAGGAGTCAGAGCTGCGCAAACGCTGAGAGGACCTCTCTCCTCTCCGTGGAGGACTCAGGCAAAGTGAAGAGAATATTCTGGAAAGTGTGGTCCATGGCGGAATGTTCTTCATGGCAACACTGGCCACACCGCAGAAGGGTGGGGACAGGCGAGCTGTTCCGTAGACATTACAGTGCAGCTGAGTGGCTCTGCATGCTCAGCTCTCCAGGCTGGGCCGACACTGCGGAAAGCAGGGTTCTGAGGACCCTGGGAGCCAGACTGGTACTATGTCACTGCCTCTCTGTGCAGGATCAGGTCCAAGGACAAGCCTCAGAACTGGCTTTCTAACCACTCAGTCTTCTGAGGTTGCCAGCAACAGAAAACAACTTTGGACAATCTAGGCAAGAAAACAAACAGATTGGACAGATAGGGTCATTCCCAGAATCGGGGAAAGAATGGAATAAATCAAGGAACCAAGGACATCTGGGACTTGAGTGACAGAATCAAATGAACAGGCCCATGGGCCAAATCTGTGCCAGGTGACCTCACGTCTGTTCAAAAGAAAGAGTCTAATAGGCAGCTTGATGGTCGAGTCCATTGCAAGCAGACAGCTTGTTAGACAATTCCACCAGGATTGAGGGAAATCATGGTGCCGTGACCAAAAGAAGGAATACCGAGCAGATGAAATACCTGGCGTAATTCCTCTGCCCTCAGTTTGTGGTTTGCGTCCTCTCTGCTGCAGGGCTTTCTCCAGGGGCCCTAATATGATGGAGCGCAGGCGCACTACACCTAAGCACACCAGCTACCCGCAGCTTCCTTCAGGTCCTCTCCCCTGCAGTCGGCCAGAGGGGATGCAAATGGGAAGCAGAGGAAGCAGCGGAGAATGTGGATTTCAGAATGTAATTGTCTCCTAATCCACCAGCCAAGTTATGCTCACAAATGTGCTTCCCAGGACCCACAGATTGAACCGACCTCAGCTCAAACTGAGTAAGCACTGTCCCTGAGCAATCATTGGATGACCTTTCTGAGTCACCTGTCTCCATCTGGCTGAGCAAATCTCAAGTCTTCCCGTGCAAGGCCTGCCCCAGACTGGCTTTAGGGAAGTCTTATGTATCTTCTGCAGGCTGTGCTGGGAGCTTACTCAGGTAGGAGAAGAGGCCCACAGACCTGAATCTAAGCTGAGCCTTCTCTTCTAGTCTGTGCCAATTCCTAAGGTGACAAGAACCAGGAGGCAGGACGAGGTTGGAAGAGGAGGCAGAGGTGGAGACCACAAAACACAGGATGATACAATGCTCATCATCACCATCTTAATGATGAAATTCATTAAAAAAAATTTTTATTGAATTTTTTTGGGTGACATTGATTAATAAACTTATATGGGTTTTAGGTGTACAGTTCTAGAATACATCAGCTGTATATTGCTTTGTGTGTTCACCACTCCAAGTCAAGTCTCCCCCATCACCATCTATCCCCCTCTACTCTCCTCCATCTCCTAAGCCCCCCCCTTTCCTCTTGCAATCCCTACATTGTTATCTGTGTGAGTTTTTTCCTTTGCTTAATTCCTTAACCGTTTTTTACCCAGCCCCCTACCCCCATCCCCTCTGACAGCTGTCAGTTTGCTCTCTGTATCTGTGAGTCTGTTTCTATTACATCTGTTAGTTTATTTTGTTCATCAGATTCCACATATAAGTGAAACTATATGGTACTTATCTTTCTCTGACTGGTTTATTTCACTTAGCATAATAATCTCCAGGTCCATCCATGCTGTTACAAAAGGTAAGATTTTCTTCTTTTTTTATGGCTGAGTAAATGTATCACAGCTTTCTTATCCACTAACCTACTGATGGGTACTTGGGCTGTTTCCAGATCTTGGTCATTGTAAATAATGCTGCAATAAACATAGGGGTGCATATATTTTTTCTAATTAGTGCTTTGGGTTTCTTTGGCTATATTTCCAGGAGTGGAATTACTAGGTCATAGGGAGCTCCATTTTAAAGTTTTTGAGGTAACTCCATACTGCTTTCCACAGTGCTGCACCCGTTTGCATTATTCTTAAGAATCTAGTTCCCCTCACTCATTCATCCAACAGAGTGCGAACTCTTGGAGTGCAGGGTTGCTCCTTTGTTCTGTTCAGTTATACCTCCATCACCGAGAGCCAAGCCCCACCCATTGAGGAGTCCTGCAGTATTTGTAGCAAGAACCGGTAGCACTGCTTTGTTTTTATTTCAGAACTAGTTAGGGATCTTCTTCCCCAGCAGCTGGGCCTGCCTGCGGAAAGGGGCTAGACCGGCAGCTCTGCCTGCCACTGGGTCCTGGCCACCGGAGGCGGCTGAGCCACCGGCAGCTGGCCAACTGTTCTGCGAGCGCAGCGGGCGTGAGCAAGCACCCCGCCTCCGGCGCTGAGCGAGAGCTGCAGGTAGTCAGGGCCCCGCCCCCGGCGCTGAGCGCAGGAGGGGTGAGCAGGAGCCCCGCCCCCGGCGCTGAGCGCAGTGGGAGTGAGCAGGAGCCCCGCCCCCGGCGCTGAGCGCAGGAGGGGTGAGCAGGAGCCCCGCCCCCGGCGCTGAGCGCAGGAGGGGTGAGCAGGGGCCCCGCCCCCGGCGCTGAGCGCGGTGGGGGTGAGCAGGGGCCCCGCCCCCGGCGCTGAGCGCGGTGGGGGTGAGCAGGAGCCCCGGCTGAGCAGGAGCCCCGCCCCCGGCGCTGAGCCCGGTGGGGGTGAGCAGGAGCCCCGCCCCCGGCGCTGAGCCCGGTGGGGCTGAACAGGAGCCCCGCCCCCGGCGCTGAGCGCGGTGGGGGTGAGCAGGAGCCCCGCCCCCGGCGCTGAGCCCGGTGGGGGTGAGCAGGAGCCCCGCCCCCGGCGCTGAGCGCAGGAGGGGTGAGCAGGAGCCCCGCCCCCGGCGCTGAGCCCGGTGGGGGTGAGCAGGAGCCCCGCCCCCGGCGCTGAGCCCGGTGGGGCTGAGCAGGAGCCCCGCCCCCGGCGCTGAGCCCGGTGGGGGTGAGCAGGAGCCCCGCCCCCGGCGCTGAGCCGCACGGGCCGTGACGCAAGCCGGGTCCCTCTGGGCAGCCGCTGGGGCAGAAACGCACCGCCGCACACGCGGAGCCCAGAGCCCGAGGGCCGGAAGCCGCGCTGGGCGGTTATGTAAGAGGCAGGAGAGGGGGAGTCGAGGGCCTGTGCGACGCTCCCCCACAGTGCACTCTTCTTTAGCTGCTTCTTTCAACAACAGAAGATGTGATGAAAAGGAGGGAAAAAACCTGCTTCTGAAAGTCCATTCATTGCTCTTGGGAGACCAACTCTTAAAGAGCTCAGGCCCCGCAGGGGGTGAGAGGGAGCCCCGCTCCCCACAGCCAGGCTGATGGCGGAGCTGGTTCTCCCCGAGGGGCGCCTTTGCAGGGGTGGATTCCGTCCTAGCCTCCTGCTGCGGGCTGTTTGCTAAGCCCTTGGCCGGCCTTCATCCCTGCTCCCCACTCCCCACCCTGGGCTGGGGTTGGAGATGTGCTCTCTTACCTGCAGCCCCTCTCGGTGCCTGTTCCTGCTTCTCCCCGTGGTTTCCCTGCTCAGAAAGGCCCTCCCCTAGATAGTCAGCTGGACAGTCCAGGGTAGCTGAGGGCCGCCGGTCAAAGCTGTCCCCTCAGCAGCCTTGCCTCATGCTTTGCCCAGCACGGCTACTCCTGGCCAGTTGAGAACGGTCACTGAACCCCAGACTTGCACCTGAGCCCCCTTTAGTGCTATTTCTGTCCCCCTCCACCTGTACCCACCAGGGGGTTGTAGGGAGGAGACTCAGAAGCAGGACCCCTGAGCCAGACCCCTGAGTCACAACACTGGCATTTCCCCTGTGAGTTCCTACCAGGGAACCCCGAGGAGTGCCCTCAGCTCTGTGTGCCTCACCGTCCTCATCTGGGGATTGGGCAGAATCGCAGACTCACCTCAGAGGCCCGCTAGGAGGATGAACAGGTTAACAGAACCTAGAACAGCTAGCTCTTCAGTATTTGTCACTGTTACCATGCCTGTCCTAATCCCCTCTACCCTTCAGGGCCTAACCGGAAGTCTCATGGGGTCTTTCTCTTCTTTGAACAACTCCTGGAGTCCATCTCCTCTGAGTCACACAGGTAATGCCTTCTGTCACATATTGTCCATAGTTTTTGTGTCTCGTGCTTGGTTACTTGGCTGACATGGTTGATGTTGCTCCTGGAGAAGACTTGAGCTCCAGATCAGTGCCGGCCTCGCTCCTGGCCGCCTGTCATGCCGAACACCGCCGACAGCCTCCCGAACCAGGACATGGTGTGTCTGTGAAGGTGGGCTGGTTTGCTACAAACTGATTCCAAAACTCTTAGGTTTTTCTTTCATATTTGAGTTCAAACAAGTCTATTATGAGTTTATTGAGTCTATTATGTGTTGAGTACCGTGGAGACAAAAAGATTAATCAACTCTTCTGCCCAGTTTGAGCCAGAAATCTTGAATCATTTCATGCTTCGCTCTCCCTGAGTCCCCATCTGAAGAGGCACTGGGTCCTGTGGTTGTCACCTCATCCTTCCCCTCCTGACTCCCTCACGCATGTCCCATCTGGGTCCCTCCGGTCTTGCCCAGACTGCTGCAGAAACTCCTGGTGGGCCTCGCTGCCTCGTCTGTACCTACAACCCAGGGGTCTCCCACCAAAACCAAACCAACCCGGTCACTCCAAGACTTCAAAACCATCAGTGTTCCCTGTTGTCTATGGATTGAAAGTTCAGATTCCACACAGGGTCATTACCAGTGATGTCACAATCTTAACAGATTCCGTTCCCACCATCCTCACTGCACGCCTTCCAGATATCTCACACTCACACCTTGACAACACTCTTCCTTCTGCTGAAAACAAATTTCCTCCCCCCGGCCCTCTGCTTGGCAACCACAACCCTTCCTTCAAGACCAGATCAGATGCCACTTTCCTGAACTTCCCCAAAGGTTGTCTCTGTTTCTTTCTTCTCCCCCAGAACTTGGTGCCATCTGTTAACAGAATACCTGTCACTGCTGGTAGGTGGAGTTCTACGGCTGGGCGGTTCCTCCCAGGGGGAGGCGTGGCTCTAGGCTTGTTCTTTGCTGCTCTTCCCTGCCCTTTATTAGATGATCAAGGAATATAGGACTGACCTAGTGCAAGTAGCACCCTGAAGGGACTTATCTCTTGCCCTTTTCAGCAGTTTATACCCCCTGCCTCCAGTTCTTCTCACCCCGTTCTCTCTGGAACCCACCCCATCAGCTGCTTGCATGGACTGCCTCTCATCAGGACACCAGTGATCCCCCTGTTCTTAAACCCAGTAGTCAGATCTCCCCTCCCCTTCACAGGTGATCGCTCCTCCTCCTTGATCTTTTCTTCCGTGGTTCCCAGGGCACACAATCTCCAGGTGTTCTTCCCATCTTGTTAGTGGCTCTTTCTCAGATTCCTTTGCTTGTTCTTCCTCGTCTCCCTGACCTCTTAGTGCTGGAGAGTCTCAGAGCTTGGTCCCTGAACCTCTTCTTTCTTCTGTCTACTTTCTGTCTTCCTCTGGGTTACCTCATCCAGGGTCATGGCTTTAAGCACCATCTTTGTGTTGACTACTCTGAAATGTGTAACCTCCACCTACCCTTTCTCTTGAATATAAAGCTCCTAGATCCAACTCTATACTCCACATCACCACCCTACCTTCCGAACTTGTTAAACTAAAATCCAGTACCTTCTCCTGTGGTCTTCCTCACCGCAGGAGCTGCACCTCCAAACTTCTGGCTGCTCAGCCCAAACATCCTGAGTCCCTTTGAGTTCTTTCTTTTTCTCACACCCCGTCTCCAGCCCATTATCAAATGCTGCTGCTCTACCTTCTGTGTAAATGCAGAATCTGGCCACTTCTCACTGCCCTGGCCAGTCTCACCTGGACTCTTTCAAGAGGTCCCCAACTGTTCTCCTCGCTTTGGCCTTTACCCTCACCAGTCTATTCTCCACGAGGTGACTTCATTGATTCTATGGAAACCTGATCCTCTGCAAAACTCTCCAGTGGCTCCCCTCTCACTTCCAATGGCCGGCAGCGCTCCCTGGGACCTGGGCCTGTTCACTCCCTCCCCTGACTCAGCATCAGCCTCTGGCCTCCTGGCTGTTCCTCTTTAGGGTCAGGCAGTCCTGCCTCAGGCATACTCACTCACTCCTCCTTCAGCCCAGAATGCAACCCAAAGGATGCACGGCTCACTCCTCCACCACCTTCAAGTCTTTCGATAGGTCACTTCCTGTTTGAGGTCTTCCCTCAACACCTGCTATGATATTAGTAATTTACTTTAAAATACTTCAGTATAGTCAGCATGTGCCTGCTTATTTCAGTTTTAATTCTAGGCATAGTCAGTTAACAAGCAATCAAGAAAGGCCTGCTGGCATTCTACCAGGAAATGCCATACTCCGAAACTGCTCTTCCAAGAGTTTCTGTCATCTGCATCTCAAGTCACAATCAACACTTTGCCAATTAGCACACTAACCTTAAAAAATAGGCCTGTATTGGGGAAACTGGAAGCATGTGAAGTAGCATACTGAAAGTGAAGAGTTGGCTTTCTTTGGTAAAATTAGAATGATATCTGTGAGTTGTCTCCAATAGTTGGCTACAGTCATTTAGGGACTTGGGAACACTCCTACTCTTACGTAAATGGGGTGTAAAAATCACTGAATGCGGCTTTGGCAGGGTGCTCATTTGGTTGGAGCTTCGTCCCAATATGCCAAGGTTGTGGGGTTCTATCCCCAGTCAAGATACATACAAGAGGCAACCAATGAATGCATGAATAAGTGGAACAACAAAATCATTGTTTCTCTCTCTCTCTCTCTTCCTCTCTCTAAAAAAATCCCAAAAAGTAACATTTAAAATCAAATGAAATAAAAAGAATCACTGAATGTGAAAGTGACAGGTAGAATGTAGAAAAGACATTTTATTCAGAAGCTTGTAACCTGTGCCTATCAGGAGAGACTTGTTCCCTATTCTGTCCCGTATCTAGACATTGGTTTGGAAGGATCTGTTGTATGTGATCCCAACTAGAAGGCCCAGAACCTCAGAAATGTGAACGGTCATTGGTAATTTAGAATAGGTTGTATGAATAATCTGGGGCCTGCTACAATAACCATTATTTGGCTAATAGACACCATAATCTGTTTGAGATGCATTCTGTTTATTCCACAGTAGTGACATTATGGGGAGTGGCTAGCCCTCCTCTATCTCTAACTTAGTACCTTCTATTATTTACCCAAAAGACCCCAAGGATTGAGCATATACAAATCAGCATGGGTCAAATTACCAAGACCTCCCGTTTTAAATTTTTACCCTCCTCCCAGGCTCTGTATCTCTACCCCTGTGCTCTTTTTCTCCAAGACCTGTATTCAGCATCTAACACACTATGTATGTGACTTTCTTGTGTTTATTGTCCATCTCTACCTGTAGATGATATAAGCTCCATGAGGTCGGGGATTTTTATCTTTACCTGTCCTGTTCGTGGCCATAACCCACATAAGTAACAGTGTTTGGTATAACAACAATGCCTGGATATTTATTTAATGAATGAATAAAAAAGATAAGGGATTCCTTCAAGAGGACAAAATAAGGAAGGAGTTCACAAAGAAAGCGGAATACTTTGGGCTGGAAATCAAGGAAACATAGAATTTGGCTTTGCAATGTAACAAGAATACCATATCCACCCCCATATATAAGACGCTCCCATGTATAAGATGCACCTTAATTTTGGGGCCCAAAATTTGAAATAAAAGTATTATATAAAGTTACTGAATTCAAGTTTTATTCATCATAGAGTTCATACAACTCCTCATCACTGTCAACACTCCCATCCATTAGCTTGTCCTCATCTGTGTCTGATGATGAATCACTGTCTTCAATAATGAGCGCAAGCATGAAAAAGAAGAAAATGCAAGTAAAAAAAAAAACTAGAACCACTGTATAAGACGCACCCAGTTTTTAGACCCCCAACTTTTTCAAAACAGGGTGCGTCTACATGGGGAACTACGGTAACCACTGTGGTTTAAATGCACAGACATGAATTTAGTGCTCCTCAGGCAAGGAGGGTCACATCATTTAAGAAAGGTCAGCAAGTGTCCATGAACCGGAAATGAAAGGGACAGAGGTAATGTGGAAAAGAAGTTTTGTCTCCATTTCCAACTGACCCAGAAGTGAGGCTGGCAGTGAGGCTGGCGTCTCCCTTGAGGTGGGTCACTATTCTGGTTTTGCATCCCTTGGGCAGGTGAGGGGCAGTGCTCAGCAGGTCCAGGACAGTGCGTAAGGCCCCGGTGGGGGCGGAGTGGGGACTCATGCAGAGGGCACTCTCAAAGCTTGGTGAGGTCTTTCTAAGACTGTCTCAAGAGATCCAGGAAAAGGGCATTTAGGGCAGAGAGAACAGTAGGAGCCAAAGCCCTCAGGGAGGCAAGTACAGAGCTGGTCCAGGGAAGGCAGAGGGCGAAGGGCAGTTCTAGAGGAAAGGTCGGGATGTTGGAGGAAGGGGCAGAGGTTCTACCTTAGACCCCTTGAGTGTGGCCAGCAGTAGTCATCAACATTGGTGATCAGGACGTGGGCTCAGAGCTGTGTTTGAGAAGACAGTTCCAGCAGCAGGATGTGGGAGTCACCACAGCTGGAAGAGGCAGGGGCAAGTCAGGAGAGACAGCACAGTAACCAGGAGAGAGGGAGGAAGAGCCGAGAGACTTGGAGGCAGGGAGACAAGCGAGCAGTCTGCCAGGAAGGTGCTCAAAGAAGGGGCGTGAGAAGTCACAGGCGGCTCTGGGTGAGGCCACCGTCAGTCTAAAGCCCACGGCTGTGCATATCTCATCTGCTGACACTCTCCCAGATCCTCAAGCGTGGGGGCTCCACTCTCCCAGATCCTCAAGTGTGGGGGCTCCACTCTCCCAGATCCTAAAGCGTGGGGGCGCCTCCAGGAGGCAGATGGGACTCCACAGTGGCAAGCTGGCGGCCTGGCCTGCCACCGTGGTTTAGCTGGCCACTGAGTGGAGGAGGAGGGAAGGGCAGGAAGTGCACATTGCAGCAGTCAGTATGGCTGTTCCAACACACCCCAGTGGGCACTGGGGCACTGATATGCCAAGGAAGTCACTCTGGGAGTGCAGGGTCTTTGGGTCCAACCAGGAGGAACAGCCCTCCGTCTAGGAGGCGGGTTCCATGAGCAGCCTCCAGCCTCCCCCTCAGACCCAGCCAAGGAAAACAAGATTCAGGCAGCCAGAGCCCGGGCCCAGGAGAGATTTGGAGCAGAAATCATGGTGAGAGGTCAGGCCTGGGCCCTGGGCAGACAGTGAGGCTCCCAAACCAACCACCCAACCCTGGGGCCTGCCAGCTGGTGGGGAAAGGCTCCAGCCACAAGGCCAAGCTTGCTGGGGGACGGTGGCGCTAGGAGACATGTGTCTTAATGGACATGCTGGGGGCGGGTGGGAAGCCCCCTTTCCACTCACTCTCTCCTCCCCTCCCCCCAGCAGAGCTCAGGCAGACCCGGAGCTGGGGAACAGGCAGCGCGTATTTAACCTCTGTCTTGTTCTGTGGCACTGGGAAGAAAGGGGGTGCTTCTGGGTGCACCTCCCAAACACCTACGCCTGCCAAGCAGAACAGGCTCGCTCCTCGACAGCCTCTTCCCCTGGGCACCTTCTGGAGAAGATGGGAACTAGCAGGGAAAGGACAGGAACAGGCAACAGGCAGACGGGAGAGAACCCCGCTGCCCCCATGCAAAGCCTCTCACGTGGCTAACCTCTTCTTTCTCCTCATTCCTCTGCCGGAAGGTGCTGCCCACCAGGTCCCCAGCCTCAGTGGCTGGTGAGTGAGCGTGGGCGAGATGTGGGGGTGACCCTTGGAAGGCATTGACTCCAGCCGCCCTGCAACAATCCTCTGATTGAGAAACTCCTTCCCTGTCTTCAGGGATGTCCTCTACCCACCGCCATAGAGCAAGGACAACCAAGCTCTCCCAGCGAACCTGGTGCCCGCCCCATGTCCTTCCTCTTCCTTGCTCTCCGCCGCTGCTCTTAGCAATTGCTTCTGACAAGCCATAGGTCACTGCCCAGCCTGGGAAACTGCTAATCTCTGGCAGCTGACAACGAGGCAGGTGGCTCTGGCCTCGGTCTCAGTCCAAGGCTCCAGCATTCTGATTCCAGTCTGGGCCGCTCTGGCGACCCCGCCCCTCCCCTGCTTGTATGGGAGTCGGTGTCCTTGGAGATGAAGCACCCCAGCCCTCCCCCACCCCAGCCCAGCAGGGGAAAGAGCTCTTGCAGGCAGGGTCCAGGGCACAAAGCAGGTTCCGGTGTGCATGTGGGGGCCAGGAAGAGACGAGGGCCCCCGGAGACCAAGGTCCTTCCCCGGAGGTTCTGAGATGTCACCAGCTGGGCATAGTGATGGAGCCAGCTGGCAGTGGCTCACCTGATCAGAAATAAAGGCATCTGTCAGATCTCTGGGTGGGCATTTCCTTGGGGACCTCAGAGAAGTGAGTGAGTCAAGAAGTGAGGCAGGGGAGCTGGGTACTGAGTCAGGTACCAAACCGGGCTCTTTTACATCATCAGCCCGTTGACTCCTGGGCTGACTCTAGGTGTGTGTTTTGTGCCTGGTGCACAGCAGAGAGGATCAGGGCTCAGAGACAGTAAGAAACCCACCTAAGGTCACACGGCTAGAAAGGGCCCAGCGGGTCCAAACCCAGCTTTGGCTGACTCCAGAACACACGAAACCGTCTCCTGGGGAAAGAATGTCGGGAAGAACAATGTTGAGGGGTTCATGTCTCTTTCTGGGAAAAGTTCACCAAATCATATCTTGAAGTTCTAACTCGTCCATTCCTCAGAATATGATGTAAAGATAGGCTCTTTGAAGAGGTGACTGAGTTAAAGTTATTGAAGTGGGCCCTAATCCAGTATGACTGGTGCCCTTATGGGAAGAGGAAATTAGGACACAGACACCCGGAAGAAAGGCCATGTGAGGACACCGACAGGAGCCACCACCTACTAAGCAACGAGAGAGTCTCTAGAAGAAAGCTCCCTGCCAACACCTTGATCTCAGACTTCCGGCCTCCAGAACACTGAGACAATAAATATCTGTTGTTTTATCCACTCGGTCTCTGGTCCTTTGTCACGGCAGCCGTGCAGACGGAGACATGTGCCCGCTCCCTGCGGTCCCTGTTTCCTAGCCCCCGTGCAGGGATCACACAGCCTTATCTGCAGAGTGGGTCTCATCCAGGAGGCTGGCAGGGAGGCTGGGGAGCTGCTGGTGTCCACAGAACCCTTAACCAAGGGGCTACTTCGGCCACGAAACTCAGCGTATGTTCATGCCTCTGTCAGCCACCTTTCCACTTTAATGGTCATAGCAACTACCACCTCTGCCTCCCTCAAAGCAGGACGTGTGTCAGGTGGACAGACACAAGCACAGCTGACCTTCAGGCACTGACTGGGTGGGATGCCAGGCACTTCTTTCTGTGGCCTAATCTGAGCAACTGCTTTTCTCCTGGAATGATCGCAGAGAACACAAGATGCCTCGCTCCTGGGCGCATCCTGTTCCTCCCCATTCCCGCTGTCAATCATCACCCAGCGACTGCTGTGAACCTTCCAGGCTAATAGCTAACTGAGGCTGCATTGACAGGTGCGAAACCCAGACTGGTGGCGGAAGAAAATCAGTACCTGAATTTTTTTTTTTGGGGGGGGGCATTTAATTTGAATAAATTCTGTCACAAGAAAAGATGAGTTAACACACAAAGAGGGTCAGGGGACAAGAAAGCCCCTTTGATTTGCAAGGGGTAGGGGAGGAACAAAGGAGGGTTTAAAAAATGAGCCCAATGATAGAATGGGAGGATCGAGATAGATATTTCAGAAAAAAAGTAACTTTTATATGCAGATGTACATGTACATGTATGTATGCACATATGCACACGCATGCATTCATGTACGTATGTGTGTGTATGCATGCCCACATGCATGTGCCTCATCTCTGCAGCACACGGCCCTGGGGAATGTATGCAAGGAAAGGACCTGTCAGAGCTGCCCAGCAGGGAAGGTGGGAGCTCTCTCCAGCAGCCTTCTGGACTCTTCCGTCAGGTGCAGAGGAGAAGCAAAAACAGGAGCCCTCATCAGTAAGACTGAAAAAATATATATATTCTTAGCATTCTGTTGTTTGCTAGTCTTCAAACGTGATAACTTCCAAGTGGAAATTCTGATAATTTTAGAAGTTATTTCTGTGTTGTACCTAACCTCACAACTGGAACAGCTTCTATGGTCTGCCTTTCCCCTTAAGCCAAGAACAGTTAGTTACCCCAGAAGTCTGTTCTAGAATTGCACCTACTGGCATATGTGTAAAATATTTAACAGCATTCTTGTTTACTCTCTATTTTTATTCACATGTATAACACAAAAGAAGGAAAAACCTCCGCCTGACCTGCTATTCTAGAAGAGAATATGTTCTGACCACACTTCATTACAAGCATAAAAAAATATCCCTTCTGAAAAGGAAAAAATATATGTAGTGTTTACGCCTCAGGCCAGGAAGTACACCCTTTAGCTCGCTCTCAACAGTCATCTAGACACATCAACACATTTCAGTATGACCGCCTCTGTGTTTCAGTTGAGCGGAAGCACTTAGTTTGGCCAGAAGTTCCTGCAAAGCACGTGAGAGGATTAAACCCGAAAGGATTGAACCTGCCTGTTGTGGGCAGGGCTGGAAAGTGCCTGGAGCTCTTGAGACTTCGCATGGAGCTGAGGAAGCCTGGGGTAGTTGGCAGACCGACTAGTCCGGGGCTGAGGATCTGGGTGGGTCTCTAGAGCAACGACCTAAGGCCCTGAGTACCCCAGCAGCAAACAGCAAAACCACATAAAAGGAGCAGGAAATGGTGGCCAGAGAAGTCAGCAGCAGTGATGGTGTGAACTAGGTAAAGCCTACAGAGTGTTTGAAACAACGTGAGGAGCACAAATGTAACAGAGAGGCTGGGGGTGCACAGTGGAAAGATGAAAGTGTTCATGACATTTTTTTCTGAACACAGTCAAGATAATAAGTTAACAGGTATCTGTTCCAACTGTGTATGGCTCTGACCTGAAGATTATAGAAGTGTTGTCAAGATCCAAGAACAGATTTTACAGTACTGCAAGGCAGATAATGTGAACAGGGGTTACAATGCAAATTTGCTGCAATTGTTAAGATTACTTAATTCTGTTCTGGAAAAATGAGAGAAACTAAATATAGAAGCAAGTTATGTGCTATAGACTAAATGTTTTTAGCCCTTCACAATTTGTACATTGAAATCCTAACCCTCATTGTGATGGTAGGAAGTGGGGCCTTTCAGGAGTTATTAGATCATAGAGTGGAGCCCCTATGAATGGGATTAGTGCCCTTATAAGAAGAAACAGAAGAGCCTGATCGGTGATGGTGCAGTAGACAGAGCATCAACCTGGAATGCTGAGGTTACAGTTTTAAAACCCCAAACTCCCAGGCTTGAGCATGGGCTCATTGAAATGATCTTATGGACACTGGCTTGAGCCCAAGGTTTCTGGCTTGAGCAAAGGGGTCACTGGCTTGGCTTGAGCCCCCTGGCCAAGGCACATATGAGAAGCAATCAATGGACAACTCAAGTGATGCAACTGTAAGTTGATGCTTTTCATCTCTCCCTCCCCCAACCCTTGGTTAAAAAAGGAAGAATCAGAAGACAGTTTGCTTCCTCTGCTCGGTACCTTGTGATGATATAATGAAACCATGACCATCAGCAAACCAGCAAACCCTCATTAGACACAAGATCTGCCAGTACCTTGACCTTGGACATAATTCCCAGGCAAGAGAACTGCTTAAGCCATGCAGTCTGTGGTATTTTTGTTATAGCAACTTGAATGGACTAAGACAGACAGGTTGCCCAGTAGTGGAATTAGAGGCTACCATTGCATCAAGAAAACATTTTCACATAATGCTGGTAAAAAGATAGGCACTGTGCAGGAAACAGCAAGAAATAAATGAGTGAAAGGCAGTAAAGGTTTGGGAAACCTGAAAGAGGGAAGAATTGTCTTTCCTGCTGAAGTGGCCACAGAAGGTTTCTGATATAGTGAGACTTGTGCTTAGATAAATGGAGGGTGGTGTGGAGACACATCAAGGGGGCTGGGAGGCGGGGGACATGGAGCAGTCCAGGAGAGCGGGAAGCAGTAGAAAGAATCCAAGAGCCTTTTCTGTCATGTTGGCTGATGGGCAAAAAACTGGGAAAAGTCCTGGGTTAACAACTGGGCCACTGAGCCTGGTCTGATGACACCAGAACCTACTTGTGATTTCAAATGTACCTGGGGTTTTGCCAGTTGCATCTCCATAAAGAAAATAATGTACAAATCAGAAATGCTGCCTCATAGGCATCTCTTAGCTTTCTAAAAAATTCTCTAAAAGAAAGGAAATAAGATTTGTTGAATAACACTCCCAATAATTAGTCTAGCTGTTAGCAACATTCCCATAGAAAAGATATGGAAAGTGAAGTTCAGAACTTAGCCAGAGTCCCCTAGCTGCTAAACGCCAAACCAACAACGACAACCACATCTGCCCAGCTCCGAAGCCCGTGTCTATTTTCATTGCTCCAGATGAAACCCAGGTCTGGACGGGACATGGCTCCAACTCAGGGTGGCATCCAAAAGGGCCCTGAATAAGGGGCCCTGGTTGCCTAGAAGATAGACCTTGTTCCCTTGTCACTTGGTGAGGAGGTTCAAGACCCCGTGAGAAAAGGGGCACAGAACACTGGGAGTTAAGGTGGGGGGAAAGAAATATAGTAGATTAGAAATGGCATTTGGTGGTGGCTAACTAGTTAGGCCCTAAGAGATAGGATAAATAACAGGATGTAATTAACCACAGCTTAAACAGGACCCTAGGTATTTCCCACAGTGAATAGATCCTGCGGACTGTTATGCTAATTCCAACGGAAAAGGTAGAAAGAGGTTACAGTTCTTACTGGGAAAAGAATAGAGCACATTTAGTTACATTCCTTTTGTATATTGATTATAGACAGTCCAAATGATTTTTTTTTTTAAGGCAAAAACTGGATGACACAAAAAAATAAATCATATAGAGAAAACTTGACATTAGCAGAGGAGTAGCAACTTGGTACAGAATGACTGAGGCAGGTGTGGGACTATGGGGTGCCTGAGCAGGAGGGGCCGCCATTCTGCAAAAGTCATCTCAAAATGGCGGCCCCCTGAGAAGCTTCCGGTGGAAGGCGGAGTCCCTTTACTCCTCCTCACCTCTGCTTATCCTTTTTGTTCTTTCTAATGCTGGCTAATCTGAGGATTCCAACTAGCTGGGAGAGTGTTCTAGTAATATAAGGTTATAGTAATTAAATATATAGAAATATAAAAATATGGAAAGATATATAAAAGTAATTAAAATTATATTTAAAATAATTATTAAACTTAAATAAAGTTAGGCCATTTGAATAGGAATTAATATAGTGGCTGGGTGCCATAACTCTGTAATGTGATAAACAGACTCTGACTTACAAGCAGAGCCCAGTTAGTATGTGTGTGAAGTTATACATAGATAAGAAGTGGCTTGGTGTTATTTACGTTAACTTTGTAAATTAATGGAAATAAAACATCTTAAAAAGTGGTTTAATGTAAACATTTCAGTAGATTGACATAGAGGGGATTCCCTGTGAGGAACTCCCAAAAAAGGTGGTTTGAGATTATAGATTGACACCTGTTAGAAGGCGTTGGCCAGAAAGGGTACTAAAGCTGAGGGGCCCCATGCTGCGTAGTCACCCAGACTCCAACGTTGATGTGGACTGTCTCCACGCCGCTCTGAGCTCTGACCAAAGACAGCTGAGAGGAGCACGCCGACAGGGCCCCCTTAAGCTGTACCCAGGCATGCCAAAAGGATTTGTGAGTAATAAATTGCCTGTGTGATTAATGCAACTAATTTGTGTGTCGGTCATGTCTTTCATCCAGTGGCATTTAACAGTAGCATCCTCATAGCCGTCTCAAGAGTAGTTTCAAAGAGGCTGCCAGCCCTGCTGATAAGCAGGAGTGTCCCACTGCCCGGGGAAGTCGAATCAGGGACGCTTGACTGACGTGGAGCTTGGGCTCTACTGGGACAGAGAGGCTGTTCATACTCTCACTTCAGAAAACCATTATTTCAACTGAAGTGAATTGATCAACCTCATGCAGTGTCACAGGCCTTTTGGTTTTTGCTAAAATATTTAAAAATGGATATTTAGGAACTATTGGTTCCCACAGTGAATAAATCCTTCTAGTTACCTGAAAATTCAGAAGTAAGGACTTTAGGGTTTCTAAAGAACTATAGGTTTCTAAAGCCACCGTTGACTGAATAGGACCAGCTTCTCATCCAAGCAAAGTTCAAACAGAAGTTCTAACACCTTTCTTTGCACTGCTGACCACTTCGTCAAGCTGTGATTTGGTTGTAAAGGGAATCAGAATGGCATATTCTGATCCCCTTCATAAACAATTAGGACAAGCAGACAGAAGAGCTCTATTCGGTGGATCAAGCGTTAGACTGGGACACAGACGACCCAGGTTGAAACCTCGAAGTTGCCGGCTAGAGCAAAGGCTCACCAGCTTGAGCATGGGATCATAGACATGACCCCATGGTTGCTGGCTTGAAGCCTAAGGTCACTGGCTTGAGCCCAAGGTCTCTGGCTTGAGCAAGGGGTCACTCACTCTGCTGTAACCCCCAGGTCAAGGCACATCAATGAACAACTAAGGAGCCACAATGAAGAATTGACGCTTCTCATCTCCCTCCCTCCCTGTCTGGCCCTCTCTTTGACTCTCTGTCTCTGTCAAAAAAAGAAGAAGAGCTCTCCACCACCCTTCCCATCTGCCTAAAGCAGGCTATACATTCCCCTTGTGCAGCTGTCTTCTTTTTCCCTAGTGGGAAGAGAAAAACCATTATCAGAGACGGTGATGGAACAAAAATGAGTCTACATAAATAAACTTTACTAAATAACACTTATCTATCATTACTGTCACTCATTTATTTCTTACTCTCCTTCCCATAATTTATCAGCTCTAGAAGCTTAAAGCCCCTTTCTTGTGTCTAGTAACATCTTAATAATTTATTGCTTTTTTAAAAATGGCATAGATGACCCCAAGACTAACTATATATCTTTGGGTTTTCATTTCTTTTCTGTGAAGTCTCTGTGCAGATGTAAAAACAAAAAAAATTTTTTTAATTAACATTGTTTGGAGAGATCTAAGATGGTGGCAGAATAGGTGGATGTTACACTCACCTCCTCCCAGGACCAAACTAGAGTTACAATTAAATTTAAGTACACTCATAAGAGGCTAACCAATTCAAGACTAAAGAAAGAGGAGTCTTATAATTTGTTTTTCCTCTTGTTAACTTGTCTTTGTCAGTTTAATTTGCAGGTCCCATATATAAACCTAAGAGGGTAGAGGAAGATTTATTTCTTTCCCTCCAGTTATGAGAATTAACCAGCGATTACACAAAAAGACCTCAATAAGGTCAAGATGTAGAGGCGAAGAATAACTAAAACACCTGAAAGGCAGGACATACACTCCGAACACTTGTCAGGCAGGAAAGACTGTGCAGGACTGAGACATCAGCGGTAATGATGACCTGGGGCTGCAGCAGCCAACAGGCAGCGCCACAGGGGTTTACTGTCAAGTTGTTCTTCACTGTTTCATCAATGAAGAAATAATGCTCCAAAGCCCCAGATTTTCTTTGATAGTCTGAATTAGGGGTTGTTTTATTGTTTTCAATAAAAGCTTTAGAACATAAATAAACAAATGTGACTTAATGTTTACTTTTCAGTGAGAGTTTTAATCTAAATCATTTCACAACTCCAAAAATCTTTTCTGATTCCATACTCCAACATGGTTTGGAAAATATGTTTACTGTTCTATCCTTGGAAAAATGACTTAGACAGTTTGTTGTCCTGGGAAAAAGGAAAAATAATAATTACATACCTTTTCCTAATTTTACAGATGTTAAAACTAAGGCACAGCATGGAACAACTAACCTGGTCAACATGACGATGAGAGCTGCAGAGTTGGGCGTGGAGCTAGGTCCTCTCGTCTCTAGGTTGGCTCACTGTCCGTGGCATAGATTTTCTACAGAGCCTTTGCAACCTCTTGCCTGGCTCCTTTGCAGCTTCAGATCAACCACTCATCTATTTTTAGCAGGCAAATCCACTGGGGAAAAGAAAAGCTCATAAGTGAAAGAAAAAATATGAGGCACAAGGACAAAACAAATATCAGATGTGGAATAAAAAAATAAAGAATAAAGACATAAGAAAAGTCAAGGATAACATGCAAGTAAATGAACTGCACTTTATTCACAGCGGACTTTGTCTCTCATTTCCCTAATCCCACAATGCAGTTCAACTCCTGTCTGGACTGCATCCCTCTAACATTTGGCTTCTTCTTCTCTAATGCCATTCATTAGATCCTTCCTGCCATAACATACCCTGACCAGACTCACTAGATTATAAACTCTTTGAAGCACACTGAATGTTTCAAATTTCTTTCCCTTATCAACTTTTTTGGGGGGATTTTTTTTTTCTGAAGTTGGAAACCAGGAGGCACTCAGACAGACTCCCGCATGCGCCCGACCGGGATCCACCCGGCATGCCCACCAGGGGGCGATGCTCTGCCCATCTGGGGCATTGCTCTGTTGCAACCAGAGCCATTCTAGCGCCTGAAGCAGAGGCCATAGAACCATCCTCAGCGCCTGGGCCAACTTTGCACCAATGGAGCCTTGGCTGCGGAGGGGAAGAGAGAGACAGAGAGGAAGGAGAGGGAGAGGGGTGGAGAAGCAGATGGGCGCTTCTCCTGTGTGCCCTGGCCGGGAATCGAACCCGGTTCTCCTGCATGCCAGGCCGACGCTCTACCACTGAGCCAACTGGCCAGGGCCTCCCTTATCAAATTTAACATGTTTCTTAAATAAATAGGAAAATATTCACAACTAGAGTTACAAAAAACAAACAAACAAAAAACACTGAGCCCCCTTTGGCTTTTTGGTATATTTCTGAAGTGAGAAGCAGGGAGGCAGAGAGATAGACTCCTGCATGTGCTTGACCGGGATCCACCTGGCAAGCCCACCAGCAGGTGATGCTCTGCTGGTCTGGGGCATTGCTCCGTTGCAGCAGAGCCATTCTAGCGCCTGAGGCAGAGGCCATGGAGCCATCCTCAGCGTCTGGGCCAATTTTGCTCCAAAGGAGCCTTGGCTGCAGGAGAGGAAAGAGAGAGAGAAAGGAGAGGGGGAGGGGTGGAGAAGCAAATGGGCACTTCTCCTGTGTGCCCTGGGCAGGAATTGATCCTGGATTTTCCACATGCCAGGCTGACGCTCTACCACAGAGCCAACCAGCCAGGGCCTTCACTGAGCCCATTTTACCTTCTATTTAGAAAAATATTTGTCTTCCAAGATTTGACTTTGAAAAACTGAAGAACTTGCATAGGACATTATCACTTGACTAAACATATAAATAAAAAATACCAACTTTGCTCTTTATGAGCAAAAGATGAACAGAAAGAGAACGGAGTTTGAGCTCACTAGCTTGAGCGTGGGGTCACTGGCTTGAGCGGGGGATCAAAGATATGACCCCACTGTTGCTGGCTTGAGCCCAAAGGTCACTGACTTGAAACCCAAGGTCGCTGGCTTGAGCAAGGGGTCACTCCCTCTGCAGTAGCTCCCCCTATCATGGCACATATGAGAAAGCAATCAATGAGCAACTAAGGAGCTACAAAGAAGAACTGATGCTTCTTACCTTTCTGTCTGTCCCTATCTGTCCCTCTCTTTGCTTCTCTTTGTCTTTGTCACACACACACACACACACACACACGATGAAGCAAAATAGTAAACTTTTCTGCAGAGACCCTAGGTTAGAAACCTAGCATTTTAAATCATTCTATGGTTTAATAACATGCATTGAAAATAGATGGAGGCTATTGAAGAAATCTGTGACAAAGGCAGGACTGAAATAACCCTTCATGCTATGTTTTTTGAGGATGTTTGATCATGTTCAGTCTAAATGTTGCAGACTATCCATTGCTTTGAGTCCTCACTTGATGGCCAGAAGTGGGCAGGTAAGGATACATATTCCTCAGCTCCACCGACACTTGCTGCTTAGGAGCACAGAGTAGACACAGTCTCCTTTGCTGACAGTAGCAGGAGATAGCCTTCCTGTTCCTCTGAGGGTTCCCTTTATCAGTTCTTTTGAGCAATCCTATTCCCCATCATCTGATCTAAGAAGCCTAGCCTATGGCTCACAGAAAATGCAAAAGGGCTCATTCCTGTTCCAGATGAGAGTAATGAGCAAGGCATCCTCTCGTCTCAGAAAAGAGGAATCCACAGGGCCTTTCTTACCATTGCCACCTTGATTAATTCATTAACGATTTTTCAGACAAGTTTTATTTAGGCACTTTGGGACAGGGCAATGAGTCAGAGGTTGGCATCAAAACTGGAATAGAAGTAAACATCCTCTCTGGGGAGCCTACTCTGAGCTTTAAATCCCAGATCACACAACTTCCTAATTGGAAAGAAATGTTCTTAAACAAGAGCATAGGTTTTGCCAGGCCTGACAGTGACTAATAAGGTCGGTCTAAGGACTGATGAAAAAGAAGTGAAAAAAATTCACAGTGAATTTTTAAAGTATTTTCACCCAGAGTTTTACTGTAATACAAATAAAATGTTTCTCCTTGGGCAATCCCATTTCAACAACTGCAGATATGCCTCCATTAATTAAATTAACTTTGAAATGACAACGTTTTCCTTCCAAGTGTCTTTGTTTCCTTCAAAATCTATTGACAAGCTGTTTCACAAGTTCCCATGTAAACTGATTAAGTGCCCCACCCCCCGCCCCCGCCCCCAGCCTGCATACTAACTGAGACAAGTTTTACCTTCTCTACAGTCGGTATCAAATAGCCCGCACATTGTATTCATTTAACTGTGTCCCAAAAGGCCCACACACAATTACAATACCAAAATTAAAACAAAAATTATCTAGGGCGATTACAAAAATCCGGATGAATACAAAATTTAAATCTCATTTACTGAAACTCACACAACTGACAGAAAATTCCTGAGTTGAGGAGAAAGGACTTTAAAACAGTCTCTTTAAAAATCAAGCCTTCGCATTCGTAATTAAAGCGGCTCTTGGCTTAAATCCATTCAGCGCGAAGCTGAGGCTCCCTTGCAGCGTGCGGTCGCGCAGGCGCGGGTACGCCCACGTGGATGCACAATCACTCACACGCGCCCGCCCACACTCTCTTCCCTGTGAGTCGCCTGCGGGATTTACGGGTTTTGGCACCACGGATCACTGTCAGGTGCAGAAAGCAAGTCGTTATTCCGTGGGCACTCTCCTCCCCCCCGGACTTGACTTATTTACGGGCCACGTGAGCACAGGGCGGGGGTGGGGCGGCGATCCCAGCTCAGGGGAGACAAAGGCTAGAAGAACGCGGCCCGTGCGGTCCAGGGACATCTCCCCAGTTCCTGCGACAAGCGCGAAATTGGCCTGGACCTGCCTGCGACCGAGAGGCTCTTGCAAAGATATGCATTGTCCAAGTCCTTGTGAAGACGTCAGCGGTTCCTTGGGCCGGGAGAGGGCCCGGCCAGCGGGCCTGGCAGGGAATGAATTTCGCGGCTACCCGGGCCAGGAAAGGCGCGCTCCCGGTGTACCAGGGAGAGCGGGGCTTTGGACGGAGCCTCACAGCCACGTCGGTCGGGAGAAACCGACCGCGGCCCGTTTTGCCCTCGGAGGGATACAAACTCCTCCTCACCGGAGAGGCCCAGCAGTGAGCCTCTATTAACCTCACACCCGGAGTGCCCCGAGTCCGAAGTCCAGCCGCCCCGAGGCTTCGTTGATACGCAGTTGTGGCCCCTTCCAGGGCTGGTACTAGAGTGAGCAACGCGACCCGGGCGCAAAATTTAAGGGGCACCAAAAAGTCAGCGGTCAAAATAAATATCTTAGTACAATGCTTTTTGAAGCGATTAAAATTAATGCCCCAAAAGTATGAAGAACACATTAAATTCTAAACAGAGACAGGATCGGTGCAGTGCCTTGCTGAGCCATAAGCTCAAGGTACAAAGTAGATTCCCCGAGGCTGGGATGGGGGGTGTGTGTCAGGAGATTCGCCCCGAGCAGTGGGAGAGCAGCACGGGCTGTAGGCCTCGGAAGTGGAGGATCCCTGAGGGCCCGTAGGGAAGTAGAGAGGTGGCCCTGGGGGCCGGAGGTGAGAGATCAGGAGTGCTATTCGCTGGGAACAAAGGCGGAGCGGGAAGCCAGTTGGGGGCGGGAGGGGCTGGAAGGGTTTTCCGTGCCTGGGTCGGGCTTCCACCGGAACCTGGAGTGGAAGACTCGACCCTGATGTCAAGGCCGCAAGAGAATCCTGCACTTCTTCCTCTCGCTGGTTAACTCTCACAAGACGGGGCAAAATATCGGGCGAATAATTTTGGGCTTCTGTCGTGTTGTCCCCGTTGCGATGAGTACAAGCCTCCTGCCCAAAGCAGCCTCTGGGAAATGTAACGAATAAGTAACCCTGAGGGTGGGGAAATGCTACGTGACCTGGAAAGAGGGATATAGAGACCTGAATTGGCCCCAGGGCTTATTAAATCCTTGAGCACGTAAAATTTTCAGGGTCTAGTTTCGTACCAGATGTGGACCCTTACTGTCATTTCCTGAGAAGACAATTTGCACGTGTGCAAGATGGGGTGGGGACTTTTCCAAAAGCCAAAAACATCGGGGTTTTTGGCCCATCAGGGTTAAACAAACATCTATAGGAAGGGTGGACGGGAGTGGCACCCCTGCCTGTCTCCATAGCAACAACATTTCGGCAATGAATGCCTCCCTTTGGGTCGTAAAGCAATGGATTCAACACCTCGCTCCCATTACTGGACTTCGGGGCTGGAGGGCGTTCTCCTACATCCTCTAAGTCGGGGTTTGCCCACGTTCTCGGGAAGCTATAAAGCTGATTTAATGACTTAATGAAAATCGATCACGCTAATGCATTAGCTAACGTCAAACGAATCACATTAAAAAAGAAAAAAGAAAAAGCAAACCTAGCTGGGCCGAACGCCCTCTAAGCCTGGGGCGAGGAGGTCCCAGACCCTGCGGGTCCGGCAGCGGTGCCACGGTGCACTCTCCGCTTCGGTGGTGCGGGGGAGGAGGCGGCCTGCAAGGATGTTAAGAGGCGGGTGTGGGGGGTGGGGACCATGGAGGTAAAAAGAGATCAAACCCGACCTCTGGCCTCGGTTAGGCCGGCTTCTCGGCCGGCTAATCGTTTTATGTCCAACGCCAGAGCCGGAGTGGAGTGGCTGCAAGGTGACTTGTGCAGGGCAGATCGCGCGCGGCGGGAACTAGTGCGAGCTGGCGGACCGCGAGAGGCGCCGCCGCGCTCCATTCACAAAGTCCGGGCGCTCAGCCTGCTCGCTGGTCCGAGGTCTCCTCCCTCTTCCTCCCGGTCTCGGTTTTATGAATGGGCCTGGCGGCGAGCGCCCAGCGTCCTGTTTACTCTGCTCTTTGTGACGTTGCGGTCCCGTGACTGGGCGCGAGCTGCGGGCTCTCCATTCAGGAGCTGGGGAGGGGTGGAGGGGAAGAGGCTCGCGGGGCGGAGGGAGGCGGGCTGGGCGGGGAGTGGGTGCTGAAGACTGGAGGCGTGAGGCCCGGAAAGGAGAGGGGCGGGGCTTCGCCAGGTAGTCCTGAATCTGCCCCCTCCCGGGGGAGAGCAGAGCAGCATTAATAAATCTCTCAGCCGAGGGGGAACTCTGGCTGGGAAAGTGCGCCGAGCTCCGGCTGCTCAGAGGAAACAGCGGCCGAGCGGCAGCGCCGGCGCGGGCGGCACAGGAGCAACACAGCGGGCAAAATACAAAGAGGCCACAACAGAAGGGAAGCCCTCGGCCTTCTCTTGTAAACACTCTCTTCCACCGTCGCCTCCCCCTGGCACCGCGCGCGTAGCTGCCTGGTGCCCGAGGCCGCTCGGACTTCCAAGTGACCGCGAGACTGCGGAAGGAAGAATACTGGGGACAAGAGGTCGTCTGTGGGAGCCCCTCAGGGTCAAGTTTGCAGCCACTTTTGCACGCACCCTCCTGTAGCCTTCCCCCGCCCCTTCCTGCAGTCCAGCTGTCCCGGCTGTCCTCCTCCTTGTGTGCCCAGTAGCCGCGGTTCCCGGCGACCATGGTGACGGTGGAGGAGCTGCGGGAGATGGACTGCAGCGTGCTCAAGAGGCTGATGAACCGGGACGAGAACGGCGGAGGCGCCCTGGGACTGCTGAGCAGCGGCAAATGCCTGCTGCTGGACTGCAGACCGTTCCTGGCGCACAGCGCGGGCTATATCCGAGGCTCGGTCAACGTGCGCTGCAACACCATCGTGCGTCGGCGGGCCAAAGGCTCGGTGAGCCTGGAGCAGATCCTGCCCGCCGAGGAGGAGGTGCGCTCCCGCCTGCGCTCGGGTCTCTACTCCGCAGTGATCGTCTACGACGAGCGCAGCCCTCGAGCCGAGAGCCTCCGCGAGGACAGCACCGTGTCGCTAGTAGTCCAGGCACTGCGCCGCAACGCCGAGCGCACCGACATCTGCCTGCTCAAAGGTAAACGAGGGCTCCCGGGCGCGATGTGGAAGGGAGGTGTAGCGGAGCTCGGCGGCCTACACTGAGTCGGTAGGGGAAGAAGTGCTGGGAGGAACTCGTGGCGGCGGGGATCCCCGCGCACTCCTTTGTGCGTGTTGAGGTGCACGGGTTTGCAAAAGTCTTTTGCGTTTGTGTGCCGTGCAAGCTCCTGAAGACTTAAGGAAACAGCGAGGACGCGTTTCCTCGGTCACCTGCAATTCTGCACCCTTACTGGCAGTTCTGCGTTTGTTTTACAATCACTAACAGTCGGGCTTTGCGGGCGAAGCGCCTCTTCTACGTTGTCCGGGGAAGTGCCCCTAAGTGCCACTGTGCTGGTGAGGGGAGGTTAAGCCTGTTGTTGGTTTGCCGTGCCGGGTCTCTTCACAGAGTCCGACCCTGAGAACTCGAAAGGTGGGGAGGGGGTGAAGCGCAGGTTCGATCGGAAACCAGCCCGTTGGAAATGCACAAGGAAGATCGGATTGCGGACATTGCCTGGAGCGATCTGTATCTCCTCATTTGCTGCCCAACTCCGAGCTCCTCCCGGAAGGTAGCCAACTCCTCCGGTGTCGGGCTAGCTAGACCCGGGCTCCAGGCGCGGGAGACGGGAGGTCTGAGTATTGGGGGAACGCGAGGCGACACAGTGCCTCCTAGATATTCAGGCAGCAGAGAAGTACGTTCTTTTGTTCAGGCAGGATTCTCGACGATCAGATGGCGGCGCGTGCTTGAGTTAAGACAACCCTGGTGAAACTATTTGGGGAGGAGAGGTCTTGTCAAATCTGGAAGTCAGAAACCGAGAAAGGACCGCGTGCTGTCCTAGTAACTAAAGGGAAGGCGCGGCGGCCGCACCTGCTGGCCGGGTCCGGCCGTGCTTTTCAGCGGCCTTCGCGCGGGGGTCGGGGGCAGGACGCGCGGGGTAGGGGCGTCCCGGGCCGCGCTGCGCCCCTGCCTCCCGCCGCCACATTCCGCGCGTTCTTTCTCCCTCGTCGGGTCTTTGCCTCCGATGCCGAGAGGCGTTTCAGACTCCGGCCTCCAGAGAGCCGCTCGGTTCCCCCCGCCGGCGCCCGTGGCCCCCTCCCTCCTTTCCTTCCCTCTTCCGACCTGCTCTCCCTAGAGGAAGGGAGATGGTGGGGGAAGGAGGACGGAAACCTCTCCCCGCAGCCCCTTCCAACAGGCACCACAGAACCACTCGGTGGCGGACGGGCGGGCTGGCCCCGGTGAACAGCGGGGGGCTTTGTTCTCCGCAGTTGTTTCCTGGCCGTTTGACCTGTCAGCTGCCGGGGAAACGCTGCCGCTGACCTGCGGTTGAACTACTAAGGCGATTTTGCTGATTTTTCTTTCTCTGTGAGGCAGCCTTTTGCACCTCCGGTGGAGCTCAATCCTCCTCCCTTCCCCTTAAAGCGTATTTAAGAGAAAGTGCCAGGAAGGGGCCATCACTGCAAAGACCTGGCGCGGAGCTGTGCCGGGAGCCCCGAGGCGGGCGCACGTCCCCGCGTGCTCCCGCGTCCAGGTCCTGGTTAGACACCCGTGTCCAGGTCCTGGTTAGACTCCCGTGTAGGATCTAGGCGGTTGAACACGCCTGCCATCCCTTGCCCGAGAACGATAAGAGAAAACGCTTTGGGACGAAAGTCCCTTTGGTGGCAGGGTATAAGACAGGGTGTGCTCCGTGCTGCCCTGCCCCGTCCCTCCTGATGTCGAGCCCCAGCGCGCGCGCTTCCCTCCGCGCGCCTCTGAACCCGGGACCCTTCTCCAGAAAGGGCAGACCCACGTGGAGCCAGAGTTCGTTTTGTTTTGTTTTTCTTCCTTGAAGAAATCCAGAGCAGATCGCTCTAGAGCAGAAGCTCGGGGAACCTTGGCCATTGGGCTTACTGGCCCGCAGACACTTAGCCCCTTTCCCGGGGAGAGAGGCATATCTTTCAGGTTTTCTCCTCCGGCTTGTGGCACCTCCCTGCCCGCCCCCGCCCCCCCCCCCAACCCCATCGGGAGAGCTCAGAGCCAGATCGATTCTGAGCCGCCCCGCGAACCAGCTCCTCTGTATGAGGCAAATGATAATAATATAAAGATTGGGTAGGACAGGAGCCTCTGGGTAAAATGACAGTCCCCTGGCGGTTGGCGAGGTGCCTGGTGGCCAACGGAGAAGCAGTGTTGTCAGGGCTGTTGCCTCCTGAGGCCTGCACTGCCTCCTGCTGTTGGCCCTGGTGCGGGCAGGGAGGACAACCCTGTGCCTAAGTGGACAGACATCCTCCCTCTGAGATGGAGAGCGCTGAGGCCTGGGGCCTCAGGTTGAACTTGTCTCTTCTGGAGCAGGCCCGGGGAGAGCCCTGAGAGTGTCAGCCGGGTCTCTATAAGCGCAGCCCTGCCTTGGACAGTGGAGGCCTGACATTCTCAGTGGTGGGAGGGCTCTTCCAGCGGGTTCTGTAGCGCTGGTGGAATATCTTTGATGTTGTTAATTGAGTCATATGCAGTTTGTTTAACTCAGCTTATTTTCATCTACGTGTATGGAAGCGGTCTTAATACAGTTCCTCTTCCTTTCTCTGCCTTTTAATGGAAAAGGCTTTCACAGGAAGGGCAGTGTCTGCACCCACAACCCGGGAAGGTGCGGTCTGGGGGCTGAAACCAATGAATAATGCCTCCTGCATCCGGAGCTGAACCCAGTGCAGTGGAGGCAATGTGCATTGTGGGAACTAAAGGGCAACACTGGGAAACACCCTTAGACTATCCATAGTAAATCCCAGAATTGATTAGGGTCAGGGAATTTGGCTCCTACTGTTGCTCTTCATTTTATTTTGCAGCTAATGGGCCTTTCGTATTTCACGTGTGGTGGTGGGTGTGGAGTAGACGTGGTCAGACATGAAGCTAATCAGCCAGTTGTTGGTGTCTGCCATCCTGGAGAGAGAATGAAAACAGCAGTGTATTTTCAGAAGTTGTATTATCCTTTCTGGCCAAAGGCTCTCTAATTCTACCAATAAAATTGCGTTAATTTTTTTTATTTTTCTACTTCTCTTTGTAGGGCAGTTGGTTCACTCATTGCAGGTAGTTAATAACTAATAACACAAGCAAGAATTCATAGTTAAGAATAATTTCACTTAATAGCAATAAAATGCTGCCTAGCTTTTACATGTTGTAATATTAGCCAAGTTTTGCTAAAAGCAATAACCCAAATCACATTTTCTGGCCTTTTTGCTAGTAAAATTCCCATTGGGGTAAACTTTTCTTTCGTTAAAAAAATGTTTTTATTTAATGATTTTAGCAAGAGAGGAATGGAGAGAGAGGGGGGGGGGGGTTCGGAATATCAATCTATTTCTGTATGTGCCCTGACCTGGGATTGAACCCTCACCTCTGTGCTTTGGGTTGATACTCTAACCAGCTGAGCCATTTGGCCAGGGCGTAAACTTTTCTTAAAGTTAGTTTTATTTAAAATCCTGTGAGACCTTTTTAGGAACAGTTAAGAAGTTTCAGCTTTTCAGATTTTATTACAATACACATCCCCTTTGAAACCCTCTTCCCCTTCATAAATCCTTGCATTAGGGTTTTAGATCCCCCACCCTGTTGGTCCTTAAAGAGAGACAAAAAAAGAATTTTCTTATCTTAATCCTCTATTAAGATTTATTCTTTATCTCCTATATTCCCCAGATAACAAATCAATCTGTTATGTGGAGGATTTCAGGTATAAAAACATTATCTTTTTTCTAGTCTAAAATTCATGTCAGCTCATGACCTATGTTAATTCTTCAAGTTCTGAATTAACATCTGTCCTGGAGCTGTTTTGAAAAATTGGGGGGATCAACCATATAGTCCAGCTTCCCCCTCCAGGCTGGGACTCATGGACCCTCCAGTGCCAAGCCTGGCCACACAGATGCTGTTATCACACCTTTTGTGGAAAACAGCCACTCAGGCCGACCGTGAATGGTCTGGGTGCATGGTGGGGTTCAGTTAGCAGCCCTGGTAACTCTGGTGACTGTCTTCTGCCCTCTTCCTCTCTCTCCCCATTTGTGCAGCCCACCCCAGGGGCGGAGGATGTCAGGGCATCAAACAGCACAGCCCTGAGGAGATGCTGAGGCTGCGTGCCTCCTCCACCCAAAGAGACGGGCTTTTCTCCTTACAACTGTGACACAATGCCTGTGACAGCCAAGGACTGTTAGAATTAAAATAATAATAATAATAATAATAATAAGGTAGGCCTTAAAGATAATTTCGAGCCCCTATTGTAATTTGTTATAGAATTATAATGGATGAAGCAAACTCACTACTTTTTTACATCGTTTGAACTGGATGCTTCCAACACTAAAGTGACTAAGGACAGGTGTCCATGGATAGTGAGAGTGAAAACCTGATGGTTATTCAGCCCATTGTAGCTCCCTCGGGTTTGTCCTTGATGCTTATAAGAGAGGTGAGCTGCACAGATCCGAGGGGAGAGAGAGAGAGAGAGAGAGAGAGAGAGAGAGGCCTTTTTAAGGAGCCAAGACATTTCCTTAAAAAATCAGGACATCTGAAACCAAATAGCCAGTTTCCTTCCTGGGAGGCAGTTCCTGCCTCACAAAGAGGAAGTTTGACAGGAAGAAAAGTTTACCCTGGACCGGAAGCCAGCTTGCTGAACGAAGCAGATAGCTTAGGACTTGGAGGGGAGGGGTCTTGCCAGCCTGAGGGCGGCACAGGGTGTCAGCCAGCAGTTCCAGGACAGACCGGTCTGTCTGTGTGTGGAGTCCCAAGGTGAGAAGCCCTCTTAAGTAAAATTTCAAAACTGCTCGGCATGATGTGGGCACTAAGTCAGTACCCACTTTAAGGGAAGTTCTCGAAGCCAGCCAAGTGACCTTCCGTTGACCCCAGACCTTCTTGCTGGACAACATTTGCCTTGTATTGAGATGATGTCTCTGGAGAGTTGAGGCCATGAGCCCTGACTGGGAGTGGGTTGACGCTGGAGTGTTATGGGGGAAAAGCAGCAGCCACATTAGGATGGATGATCCCAGTCGCTGCCAGTGACATCTTCCCTATCACAGACCCCCATGAAGGGTCCTGTCGCAGTGACTGGACCCACACTGCAGCAGCCTGTCCTTCCCGAAGCAATCTACACACACCCGCCCCAGCCCTGCATGGACGGGAGGCTACCCTGTCCTCATCACTACACACACCCGCCCCAGCCCTGCATGGATGGGGGGCTATCCCGTCCCCATCACTCTACACACACCCGCCCCAGCCCTGCATGGATGGAGGCTACCCCGTCCCCATCACTCTACACACACCCACCCCAGCCCTGCATGGATGGAGGCTACCCCTTCCTCATCACTCTACACACACCCGCCCCAGCCCTGCATGGAGGGGAGGCTACCCCGTCCTCATCACTACACACACCCGCCCCAGCCCTGCATGGATGGGAGGCTACCCCTTCCTCATCACTCTACACACACCCGCCCCAGCCCTGCATGGACGGGAGGCTATCCCCACTCTACACACACCCGCCCCAGCCTTGCATGGACGGGAGGCTACCCCGTCCTCATCACTACACACACCCGCCCCAGCCCTGCATGGAGGGGATGCTATCCCATCCTCATCACTCTACACACACCCGCCCCAGCCCTGCATGGATGGGAGGCTATCCCGTCCTCATCACTCTACACACACCCGCCCCAGCCCTGCATGGAGGGGAGGCTATCCCGTCCTCATCACTACACACACCCGCCCCAGCCCTGCATGGAGGGGAGGCTATCCCGTCCTCATCACTCTACACACACCCGCCCCAGTCCTGCATGGGAGGCTATCCTGTCCTCATCACTCTACACACACCCGCCCCAGCCCTGCATGGATGGGAGGCTATCCTGTCCTCATCACTACACACACCCGCCCCAGCCCTGCATGGATGGGGGGCTATCCCGTCCTCATCACTCTACACACACCCGCCCCAGCCCTGCATGGAGGGGAGGCTACCCCGTCCTCATCACTACACACACCCGCCCCAGCCCTGCATGGACGGGAGGCTATCCCCACTCTACACACACCCGCCCCAGCCCTGCATGGATGGAGGCTACCCCGTCCTCATCACTCTACACACACCCGCCCCAGCCCTGCATGGATGGGGGGCTACCCCATCCTCATCACTCTACACACACCCGCCCCAGCCCTGCATGGATGGGAGGCTACCCCGTCCTCATCACTACACACACCTGCCCCAGCCCTGCATGGAGGGGAGGCTATCCCGCCCTCATCACTACACACACCCGTCCCAGCCCTGCATGGACGGGGGGCTATCCCGTCCTCATCACTCTACACACACCCGCCCCAGCCCTGCATGGACGGGAGGCTATCCCGTCCTCATCACTACACACACCCGCCCCAGCCCTGCATGGATGGGAGGCTACCCCGTCCTCATCACTACACACACCCGCCCCAGCCCTGCATGGATGGGGGGCTATCCCGTCCCCATCACTCTACACACACCCGCCCCAGCCCTGCATGGATGGAGGCTACCCCGTCCCCATCACTCTACACACACCCGCCCCAGCCCTGCATGGACGGGGGGCTACCCCATCCTCATCACTCTACACACACCCGCCCCAGCCCTGCATGGATGGGAGGCTACCCCGTCCTCATCACTCTACACACACCCACCCCAGCCCTGCATGGATGGGAGGCTACCCCGTCCTCATCACTCTACACACACCCGCCCCAGCCCTGCATGGATGGGAGGCTACCCCGTCCTCATCACTCTACACACACCCGCCCCAGCCCTGCATGGATGGGAGGCTACCCCATCCTCATCACTACACACACCCGCCCCAGCCCTGCATGGATGGGAGGCTACCCCGTCCCCATCACTCTACACACACCCGCCCCAGCCCTGCATGGATGGGAGGCTACCCCATCCTCATCACTACACACACCCGCCCCAGCCCTGCATGGATGGGAGGCTACCCCGTCCTCATCACTACACACACCTGCCCCAGCCCTGCATGGAGGGGAGGCTATCCCGTCCTCATCACTACACACACCTGCCCCAGCCCTGCATGGAGGGGAGGCTATCCCGTCCTCATCACTACACACACCTGCCCCAGCCCTGCATGGAGGGGAGGCTATCCCGTCCTCATCACTCTACACACACCCGCCCCAGCCCTGCATGGAGGGGAGGCTATCCCATCCTCATCACTCTACACACACCCGCCCCAGCCCTGCATGGATGGGAGGCTATCCCATCCTCATCACTCTACACACACCCGCCCCAGCCCTGCATGGATGGGAGGCTACCCCGTCCTCATCACTACACACACCCGCCCCAGCCCTGCATGGATGGGGGGCTACCCCGTCCTCATCACTCTACACACACCCGCCCCAGCCCTGCATGGATGGGAGGCTATCCCGTCCTCATCACTACACACACCCGCCCCAGCCCTGCATGGATGGGAGGCTATCCTGTCCTCATCACTCTACACACACCCACCCCAGCCCTGCATGGATGGGAGGCTATCCTGTCCTCATCACTCTACACACACCCGCCCCAGCCCTGCATGGATGGGAGGCTATCCCATCCTCATCGTCCTCATCGTCAGGAAGCTCGGAAAGTGCCTCGCTGTGCAACAGAACTGGGTATGCCCCCAGCAAGGCGGGCGGAAGGCTCTCTTCCCTCTCCCCCCATTAAACACTCCAGTTTCAAAGTTAAGATGAGAAAATGAGAACTTTAAGATAACAAAGCATGTTTAATATTTAATCATTTAAGTAAGAACAGGGGGGAAACGTGCGTTGGGTTGGGTTGGGACAACATTTCAGAGAATGTAGAAAAACAGGTGGAATCTGTGATGAGACTCTTTTCAGAAGACACAACGTTGCAAAACTTGGGCACCTAGTTGGTTTGTACTTTGTAAACCAGTAAACTGTGGCCATTGAGGATCGCGGACTGTTGGGATTCAGAGGTGACATGGTCAGAAACCCTTCCATGCCAAGGGCGGAGGAAGGACCCAGGGCGCTCTCCGGCTCCCCCTGGCGCCCACACCCGGCCCTTCGCCTGCGCGCCTGCAGGAAGCCCATGCTCTCCCGTGGGAATAAGCCTTCCTTCTCACAAGTTCTAGATACAACTTGGTGATCTAAACCCAGCTTTCCTCACAAGGCTGTGGCTCTAGTGTGGCACCGATTTGGAGGTGGGGAGGGGAGGCACTGAGAAGTCAGGGAACAGCCTTTTGACCCCACCTGCAGTAAGAATTCGTTTCAATTTCCGTCATGACCCAGGACAGGGATTCCGACACACCTGAAACCCAGAGTTCCGTGGAATAAGACCATCTTTAAGAGCAATGTATTCTAGTAGTTTCTTCTTTATTTCATCAAGTTAAAAATGCTGGTCATAGCTCCTTAATAATGACAACCTGGAGTTAGGAAAGTACTGGAAGGACGCAGAGTTTGGTGAAATGTCAGCAATGTTCTGTTTAGAGGTTTTTGCACAAAAATTCTGTCTTCGTGTGATGACAGCAGCAGGCAGGCCGTGCCCCTTAGAGCAGGACCACCAGGAAAGCAGAGCTGGGGGAGCGGCAGGGTGGGCTCCAGACAGCGGGTCAGAAGTCTCCCTGAGGACGGTGGGGTGATGCCCGCCCGCAGTCTCCTCTCCTGTGAAGCCGGAACTAGCTTCCTGCCATGTGGTCATGTGCGGAGTGGACTCGGGTGGCTCTTAAAAATTTTTTTTTAATTTATTCATTTTAGAGAGGAGAGGGAAAGACAGAGAGAGAGAGAGAGAGGAGAGACAGAGAGAGAGAAGGGGAGAGGAGCTAGAAGCATCAACTCCCATATGTGCCTTGACCAGGCAAGCCTAGGGTTTCGAACCGGCGACCTCAGCATTTCCAGGTTGACGCTTTATCCACTGCACCACCACAGGTCAGGCCTCGGGTGGCTCTTAACTGGCACCTTCCATGTACACCACCCGCCTGCTGCTTCTGGCCCGGGGGCACCCGTTAGCCATCCAGAAGGCACTCTTTTTGTGCTGCCCCTTGTGACACCCAGCCACAGACCTCCAAAAGCCACAGCTCAGGAGAGAGAACCCCTTTCATTGCTGCTACCATCATTGCTTCTAGGGCTCCTGTCCCCCCAGGCTGATCTGCTTCTTCATTTACTTCCTTTCTGCTTGTTCTTTAAAGATTGGCCAAAGGGAACCAACTTCCCAGCAATCATTTCTCTGTTCTGTTCCAATAGTGTCTTTTACTGACCGCTGTGGGCCCGGCCTCTGGGTCACCTGTCTTGACCCCCCGAGTCAACCACTGATTGGGGTTCTGCTGCAGCTCCTGGTTGAGGGACTATGGGGCCTGAGAGGCAGCGATGTCCCTGGCTGAGAAGGGGTCTCCGGCTCAGGAAGCATAGCACCAGCCCTGCTGCTGTCTAACTACTAGGTCTCACTCAAGACTCTAACCAGGAAAAATTAGTACAGCCCAGGAGGAGAAGGCAGCTCCGAGTCCGGAATGTTGCCAGGAACGCCAGGGTCCACTTGGAGGTGCCCAGAAAGGAAGCCTTCACTGAGGGTCTCCCTGAGGCCGGAGCCGAGCAGTGGCTGTTCTGGTCGGCCCTCGGAGGGCTCCCGGCGTGGATGTTTCATCACCTCTCTCAGAGGAGGAAGAGGCTCAGAGACGGCCAGTGACGGCCCAGGCCTCAGTCTGACCGCAGAGGCCCTTTGCAGAACTTCAGTCCCGGCCCTGTCCTGCCCCTGCTAGGCAATGGGCAGAACATTGCTGCCACCACTCTGAGGCGCCCGCCCCTTCTGCTCCCTCTGGGGAGCTCCTCCTCTGTGACTTGGGGGCCTCGCTTGGGTACCCCTGGGACTTCCCCATCCACTTTTGGGTGGGTACTGCTCTTCTGTCTGGGTCAGGGGCTTTTGGAAGGCACCCTGATTCCTTGTATTTCTTTTTTTTTTGGGGGGGGGAAATGTTTTAATAGATCAAATTATGTAATACATACAAGGATCATTTTATTTTGAACCCTGTAGAAGTATACAGAGTAACACGTGATGACTTTATATATAGCTGTTCCACATAGTTTGTGGATTGATCTGTTTCCCATTTCTACTTTCTTCAAATGGGGAAGAAGCATAGACCAAGTTTCCCGTGCCAGGGGACCTCAGCCCAAAGTGCTTGGTGGCTCTGCCAACCCCATGCTGTTCACTGCATTTGAAGTATTGCATTTGCAGCTTTATAAGGAAGGAGGGAGCAGGTGAGGGTCAGGATGGGAGGGAGAGTTGCTCCTGTGATGACATCAGCACTAAGGTCACTAGTACGTCTGAAGCCAGCAGTACAGGCGGTCCCTCCGCAGTGTTCTATCCAGGGAGGCTGGTCATTATGACTCAGCAGGAGCAGGTGCCTGTGACCAGAGAGATATCCATTTATATCCCAAAGAGGGAGGGAGTGGAGAGGAACAGAGAGCCTCCGGTCTGAGAGGAGGAAATGTATGCCCTGTTTCTGTAAGCCTTATGATGTGGCAAAGAATCATTTTCCTTCCTCTTCGAAGCAGTTTCTAGGGTTGGGATTCTGGGCTAGAAACTGACTGTCACGTGGAAGATGACTATGAACATTACAGGGAACAGTGTTACCATATCACTTGGCCATAAAGATTTAAAGGTACTAGCTACATACATGACCATTAATTAGTTGAATTGGGTCCATTAGAATGGTGGTTCCACAACATGCAGGCCCTACTGAATTAATTATTTTTAAGTAAGTGGTTTTTTTTTTTTTAATTTAGATATAATTGACATGTAATATTAGTCCCAGGTATAAAACATGGTCCAGTATTTTACTGTTTTGCAGAAAGATTGCCACAATAAGTCTACTAATATCTGCCACCGTACACTGTTAAAATTTTTCTCTTGTGATGAGAACTTTAAGATCTCCTCTCCTATCAACTTTCAGAGGTGCAATAAGGTATTAATTAATAACTAGAGTCACCATGCTGTGCTTTACATCCTCGGGACTTATTTATTTTATAACTGGAAGTTTTGATCCTATTCATCTACTGAATTAATTTAAAATCCATCTTTGGTCCTACAGACACTGTAAAGTAAAAATACAAGCAGGGCCAAACACTGACAGTAGGTGGTAAGTTACCCACAGAGCAAAGTCTCAGAGATCACAAGAAAATCAGAACAGAGGCTGAGCATGTCTCTTCTCAGAGTGTTTTCCTGCCCGCCTCTGCCCAGTCAGCACCTTTCTGCTTGGCACTAACAGTATTCCACATAAGTTTATCTCTTTTTACTTAAAAGACCTCCTTTCCCCGGAAGGTGATCCCACAGATAACCATTCCAGGGCTTAGCAACTCTCAGGTCAGGAAATCTTCCCTTGCCCCAAACCTGTATGTAGCCAGAGGGATTTATTTAGATTTAAGCCCATTTCCTCTCATTTTGGCCCCTTGTTGATGGAACAGCTGTTCACAAGGCTGGCGATTGGCATCTGCTCTGTTGATGAGATCCAGAAGGGCTGGTGCCAGGGTTCTCGTTTTCTCTCCCACACTGAACCTCTCCAAAGGCAGGGCTGAAGTCGGGGGACGACAGACAGCTTCGCAGGTCCCAGGGCTCCGCTGCGGGTTTCCTGTGCTCATGGAAACCCACAGGGACCTTTCCCTCTTCCACGCCTTGTCATCACCCCAACAAGAAGCTCCTCTGGAAATAGTCCCTTCTGCACACCCTTTGTACATCATCTTCCTCTGTGTCTGCATCCCAAACCGAATTCCTGACCGGAAAGCTTACCTTCCAGGCTTCAGGCTTCAGTCCTGGCTCAATGTGGGCTCAGCGTCTCTAGAAAAGCCTCCATTAGCCATGATCTCCGGGCCCACAGCGCCACCCAGTGGCAAATGTAGAGCCAGCGAGGCCCAGCTTCCCAACAGCTGTCTTCAGTGCAGGGGCAGGATTCAAGGTCCTTGTGGTTTCCTGCTGACTTAGGGACCCTATTAACCTGAACTTCTTTCTCCTTTACAGGTGGCTATGAGAGGTTTTCTTCCGAGTATCCAGAATTCTGTTCCAAAACCAAGGCCCTGGCAGCCATCCCGCCCGCTGTGCCCGCCAGCACAGCCGAGTCCTTGGGCCTGGGCTGCAACTCCTGCGGAACTCCACTGCACGACCAGGTGTGTGTGTGTGGGGGGCTTATTCTTAGAGTTCTGCCTTGCAGTGGCTCTGGATGCAGTGCCTCAATTTGAGGAGAATGTGGTGAACCCTGAGATTGGGGTGGGATGGATGTAGGGTAGGTTAGGAATAAATTTCATTGCTCTTCCCTCTAATAACCCTCCCTTAAAAAAATATGAAGACATAACTCCCTGATTAGCCTCTCAAGTTCGGTGCAGACAGATAAGGCCGCTGAAGCTGGAACTGTGTGGCCTCCCCTCTGGGAAGCTGGGAGAACACCCCTCTTAGAAGGAGTGGCCTGTGGACCCCCCGCTCCAGGCCCGATAAGTCAAGCTGTCCCTGTTTTTGAGCCAACTGTAAATGCCAAATGGGTATAAATGGTCAGCCGACCCTCTCCCGGGGAGACCAGTGTAAAGCAACACATTTCTTACAAGCCTCCCTCTTCCAGCCCTTTCATTTAGATGGGAGGGGTGAACTTATGGAGTCCACAACTCTGCTCCCCAAACCCCAGACTGCTGTAGTGGATCCGATCCGATTCAGAACATCACCTTTCATTTGAGCCAAGTTTACCTAATTTTGCCAAGATCCCTCCTTTTGTCTGTGAGGTCAACATGGCATCTGTTTTTGATGTACCAGGTGAAGAAGTATCCAACCAAATAAGTCCCTGAGCCCTACGACAGATAGCTTGACGACGAGCAGGTGTCAGACCTCACTGTCACAAATGGTGCGGCAAGCCAGCAGTGTCTGCCTCGCCCTTTGTCACGGGGACGTGGGCTTTGCCTGTCCTGGCTTCTCTGCAGAGGGCAGCAGAAAGGCTAGGGGAGTCCCGCGGAGCCCGGCGCCCCCTTCAGGAGCCTCAGCAGGGTGAGGGGAAGCCGAGGGCCGGGTCGCAAGCCTTCCCCCCACCCAGGACCCGGGCAAGCTGCCTCTCCTTGCCCCAAGCACCCCGGCCCTTCTCCTGGTCTCTTCACACTCATGATGTTGGGGGTCTTTGTATTCCATCTCTGGTGCAGGGGGGCCCGGTGGAGATCCTCCCCTTCCTCTACCTCGGCAGTGCCTATCATGCTGCCCGGAGGGACATGCTGGACGCCCTGGGGATCACGGCCCTGTTGAATGTCTCCTCTGACTGCCCAAACCACTTCGAAGGACACTATCAGTACAAGTGCATCCCCGTGGAAGACAACCACAAGGCTGACATCAGCTCCTGGTTCATGGAAGCCATCGAGTACATCGGTAAGCTGGCCCTGGCTGGGGACACCGTCCACGGCGGGGTGGGCAGGATGGGAGGGGCCGTGTAATTCCTCGGGAAGGAAAGACTTAGGAGGCATTACCCAGGGGGTACCCGTTTCCTCCCCCGTCCTCCTAGAAAGGCCTGCCAGTTGCATGGTGTGTTGCGCGGGGACAGGAAGACCGAGCCCACTGGGTGTTGGCTTATGGAGCCAGTAACCTTGTCCTCAAGTGTCTCCAGGGGTCTAGATGATAAGGCTCCCAGGACGGGGAGGAAGACAAAGCAAGGCAAAATTGGGTCATTGTTTTTTTTATTTCTGCTAATGAAAATCCCTGAATGTTCGCTAGGGTTTTTAGCATGTGTGTTTTTCCAAGGTAGTGTATAGGTTTGGTTAAGTCTTAAAAACAGCTTAGAATGGGTGGGTTTCTTCCCTCCTGTCCTTCAGTCCTTCAGTGGGAGTGGCCCGTCCTCCAGCAGGCTGTGCAGTCCGCCCTCCCCTGGGCGTTTGGGGCGGGACCGCGGGCTGAGGGCCGGGCACTGACTGCCTCGCTCTCTCTGCCCCAGATGCGGTGAAGGAGCGCCGCGGGCGCGTGCTGGTGCACTGCCAGGCGGGCATCTCGCGCTCGGCCACCATCTGCCTGGCCTACCTGATGATGAAGAAGCGGGTGAGGCTGGAGGAGGCCTTCGAGTTCGTCAAGCAGCGGCGGAGCATCATCTCGCCCAACTTCAGCTTCATGGGGCAGCTGCTGCAGTTCGAGTCGCAGGTGCTGGCCACGTCCTGCGCAGTGGAGGCCGCCAGCCCGTCGGGGCCCCTGCGCGAGCGCGGGAAGGCCACCCCCACGCCCACCTCGCAGTTCGTCTTCAGCTTCCCGGTGTCGGTGGGCGTGCACGCGGCCCCCAGCAGCCTGCCCTACCTGCACAGCCCCATCACCACCTCCCCCAGCTGTTAGGGACGCCCGGGCCCCAACCAGGGGCCTTCAGCGACAGTGAGGGCCGCCGGCGGGCAGCCTGCCGGGACTGCCAACCAGACCAGCAGCCGGAACTGCCCAGACGGACCGCCAGCTGGACCACCCAGCTGGGACTGCCCAGATGGACCGCCCAGCCGGACTACTAGCCGGATCACCCAGCCGGGACTGCCCAGATGGACCGCCCAGCCGGACTACTAGCCGGATCACCCAGCCGGGACTGCCCAGATGGACTGCCAGCCGGACTACTAGCCGGATCACCCAGCCGGGACTGCCCAGATGGACCGCCCAGCCGGACTACTAGCCGGATCACCCAGCCGGGACTGCCCAGATGGACTGCCAGCCGGATCACCCAGCCGGGACTGCCCAGATGGACCGCCCAGCCGGACTACTAGCCGGATCACCCAGCCGGGACTGCCCAGATGGACTGCCAGCCGGACTGCCCAGCCGGGACTGCCCAGATGGACCGCCCAGCCGGACTACTAGCCGGATCACCCAGCCGGGACTGCCCAGATGGACTGCCAGCCGGACCGCCCAGACTGACCGCCAGCCGGACCGCCCAGACTGACCGCCAGCCAAACCACCAGCTGGACCACCCAGCCAGACGGGCCAGCTGGACTGCCACACAGAATGCCCAGCTGCACCGCCACATGGACCGCCCAGCTGGACCGCCCAGCGAGGGCAGCACCCACGCCTCTTCCATCACGTCTCCTTGGCCGACCACCACGCCGCCAGAATGGCAATAAGGACTGTCTACATATTAAAAGCAAACAAAACCCTCCAACTTAGAGCAATAATGACCGCCTCCGTGGGCAGGGGAGGAGGCCTTGATTCGGTTTGTGTGTCGATTTTATGTTTCAGATAGGAATTTCTTACCTCATTTTTTGAAGCAGTAAGGCTTGAATTTATGAAACCCACAGGTCCTGGCAAATGTGCCCACCCAGTTTCATCCAAGGGGAGTGGGGGTGAGGGCGGGAGAAGGACAAGAAGACAAGTTTGCCAGAAGTGCCTGTTCGGAGTGCCCGGCGCTTTCTTTGTTGTTGTTTTAAAGGAACCCTTGAGGACATGGTTTTCCTTTCTAACTCACGAATAGGTGACTGATTATGCTTAATAATAAATAAAAATATTTATTAAGAGTTTCTGCAGAGTATCTAAGGACAAGGCATCCAGTGGCAGCGGCCGTAGAACTTGTTGACGGCGAAGCGTGGAGCACTACAGCGCGCTCGCGTCTGAGGGGTCAGGAATCAGGAAGTCAGCGGTGCCTGCAGGTGTGGACAGGCCAGCATGAGGACCAACTTATCACTCAGAAGCAAGCAGGGTGGGGTGGGAGGAGGAAGAAAGGGACTTCTTAATAACTGTGGAAGCTGGTTCCCAGCCACTGAATGACTTTAAACCACAACACAGCCTTTTTCTCTCCGATGCTCAAGAATCCAGTTGGGCGGTGGAAGCATTTTTCTCATAGACCTGCCTGAGGACTTGTGTATCATCTGTGATAAATGCCATATCATATTAGGTGCTCCTGAAAAATTGGGTGCAATTTGGACTTTCCCTACCAAGAACCACTCTGCAAGGCCTTTGGGGGAAACCGGCCTCGTGGAGACGTATTGGAAATGAATCCCTTTGAAGGTGGAAGCACCGCTTTTCTCTTCTGTGTACATTAGTTTTTTAATTTTAGGAGGTTTACTTGGAATGAAGTACAACCATCAAATTCAGATTCCTAGTTTAGGTGAATATTTTCCGAGGCCCTCTCTAGAATAAAGAGAGGGGAGGGGACGCCACCTCTCAGGTCTCCTTGAAATCTAGGACGTGTGAGGAGTCGGGTGACCCTCTGCTTCAGAGCCGGCTGCTGGGTCCTGTAATAAGCATCATGGCTGTCCGGGGGCCAGTTTAAGATCCTTTCTTGGGGTCATGCTGTTTTAAGGGGCCTTCCAAAAGGAGGACTGGCTTTTGGAGGGAGAAGGATGTGTTCTGTGGGTTGGGCTTGGGGGGAGGGAGGAGGGGACAAGCTACTTATTTCATTCGTGGTATTGTGGAAGTGTTGTCACGGAGTGCCAGATTAGAGATCATTGCAAACTTGTTTAGAAATGAGAGCATTGTCTTTTTGTTTGTTTGTTTTTAGCCCTTTGAGAGTCTAGATCTAAATGAACATTCTTGCTCACCCATCAGTGACTTCAGGCCTCGGTGTCGCAATGGTGTTGGAGTGCTCCTTCTCATCCCGGCAGCCCAGACAGGACCTGGTTTGCTACATTTCCTGCTAGAAACGTGAATCTGTGTTGGCACCGTCCTGTTCTTGTCAGGCCCTGTCTCTGGGTGATGCGGAATTCTTGAACCCTATTTTTAGGAAAGCCCGAGGCTCTCTCCTTGCCCGGAGGCTGTCTGGTGGAAGAGTTAGGGGTGAGGGGTAGAGGGTTGGGTTCCTGGACAGCGGAGCTGTTTAGAGACAGCACAGTTGGGTGTTCCCACCTTTTCCTGGATTCCTGGACGTCACTTCGTGTTTTGTGATGAATGAGGTCAGGTGGGTTCTGCAGCTGGAACAGTGGAGCCCAGCAGTGGGTGGGCCTGGGAGGGGGCGCTGCTGGCAGGGGGGGGGGGGCGGTACCTGGAGCAGGTCCACTTGTTCTAGAATGAGGATACATTGCCAAAACCTATGTCTCGTGCTTTCGCAGACTGGATTCCAACCACAGGGACAGTCAGACCTCGGAACCGGCCCCAGCATGTCTTCCCCCTGCTTTTCCATTCTAGCACAATGTCAAACTGCTATTTCTAAAGCCATTTTCTGTGTGCTTCATAACAGTGTGAGTCCCAAAACTCTTAGAAATAGAAAATTGGCTTGATTGGAAAAGGGGGTATTGGGTTGTTATTCGGCCATCAGAAGCCACTTGGAATAGCTTCAGTGAAAGCACCAGCACAGGGTCAGTCTAAATGGCCAGTCGGTTTCAACAGATATGCCTCCCGTGAAGTGACTTGTGATGTGAAAGTTCTATACTGGCCAGGAAGCATGGCCATCCTCACTGACCATCGGCTGTGCTGTTGGCTGCTGAAGTCAGTGCCTCTGTTTTCTACAGAGACCAAGGGATGCTTCCAGTTCCCTTTCAGAGTCTGTGACCCAAGGGTGTTTGTGGAGCATTAAGGGAAATGGACTTGGCTTTCCCACTGAGCAGTATTAGGCTGAAGTCGTCATGAGCAGGTGACCAGGAGGTCCCAGTTTGTCATCCCCTCCTGAGGCCACTGTCCTTAGGTGATCACTCCAGGTGGGTTCCAGACAGTTTTCAACAAGGTTGGAGAGCCATTAGAAAAAGTTTGAAATCCTCCAGAAGGTGGACAGAAGGAGGTGAGTTGGTTGATTCAAATGTGAGGGCCACCAAGCCCACCTGAAGGCAGCGTTCACCTTGGTGGCCGCTGTGCATCAGTTGGGGAGCATAGAAAACCCCGCTACCTGGCTGTCCCAGACCAATCAAACAGGCTTTCTGAAAGAGGGACCCAGGCATCGGCATGTTTCAAAGCCCTACCCGTGCCTCCCATGTGTAACTCAAGTTTGAGAAGCTGCTTTCTGGGTGGCAAGGTGCTGTTGGAGGCTGGGTCTTGACATCAAGTCTAGCTTTTCTCCCAGAAACCACAGCCAGGGGCGCTTGTCACTGGCTCAGCCTGGTCTCTCAGTCGCAGCCTGGCTACGGGACAAGGTTTTTCTCAGGACCTCCACGAGCCTGTGACTTGAACGGGGCACCATTGCACACTACTTGCAGGCTGATGTGGGGAACATTGTTAGGCAACTGAGTCCAGTGTCTGCATGTTGATGCTTTTCCTTGGAATTCTTATCAAGAAAAATGGCGAGTTTCCCCTCTTTAAGATACCCCTTCTGTCCCAGGCACCCAGGGGCATTGTCTTTCCTTAGAGTTTCTGAGTTACACCAGGAAGAGGCTTCTTCACGACTGAGCAATGCAATACTTGTAACTTCTGTAAATAGCCCCATCTCTCTGAGTGATGTCATTTCTACGTTTGATATGCTTGTCTTTCCGTAGGATGTATATAGTTTAGAGGATTTGTTTTTGTTTGGTTTTGTTTTTTTAGAAAAGTTAACATGTCTGTTTTTATTTATTGCTTGAAAAAGATCATTTGATGAAAAATAAATACATTTTCAACCACCTCTGGCTTGGTTTGTTCTTTCCTTGGAAACTACTGCTGTGATGGCTCGGAAGCTGAGGAAGATTCTGGGTTATTTAATAATCTTGTGCACTTAGTAATATCTACAGTGGAGACTGGTTAGTAAGACCAGTGAGCCCATTTTTGCTCCCTGAACAGCACCTCAGGGCTGTGAGGCTGATAGGAGTTTCCAAGACTCTGATCTCTAGGCAGAGACCAATGAGAAGAATTGAATGGTAGGAGCCAGGGAGTGTCCTTCACCTGACACCCGGCTTTGTGCCCAGTGCAGGATGGAGTGACGGCTCCTCAGGGGGAGATGTCAGTCTCAAACAGCCAGAGCACAGGTGATGAGGGCTGTGCCAAGCACCGGTAAGGAATTACTGCTGGGGCATCTCTCTCCATTTATAATGTTCCCAAGTTGACTTTATGTTCCACTTTGGTGGTGACTGTACAAGGTTTAAATTTAGTATGTTTGCTAAAAGTCATAAAATTGTACACTTCAAATGGATTTTATGGTATGTTAATTATACACCAATAAAGCTATTCAATGTTTAATATACTGCTCACAAAAATTAGGGGATATGTCAAAGTGAATATGAAGCAATAAAAAAAGCATTTGAATTTTTTATTAAACATCAGAAAAGCCAACGACAAGTCAAAGAAAGTTGTTTGATTATGCAAATGAGATGCAAAACCAACTTTTATTTCATTGGTGAAAATGCACTGTACAAAAGGCTGGAAGTACTGGAGTATCTGCACGTTCCCTGATCCCCTAATGTTTGTGAGCAGTGTATATAAAAACATGCTTACTGCCAAAGATTAAAATAACACAAATACATGAGTAAAAAATGAGTTTCTTCCCATATCCTCACCTTAGATCCCTCTCCCTTTTCTTTTTTGAAAGAGAAAGAGGGAGGGAGAGAGAGAAGCATCAACTCCTAGTTGCTTTTAGTTGTGCATTGATTGGTTCTTGTACCTGCCTTGACTGGGTACCAGACCTCGGGCTCAAGTCGGGCCAGCAACCCCTTGCTCAAGCCGGTGACCTCTGGGCTCAAGCCAGTAACCTTGGGTTTCAAGCCAGTGACCTTGGGCTTCAAGCAGCAACCTTTGGGCTCATGCTGGTGACCTTGGTATTTCGAAGTGGCGACCTCAGCATTCCTGGGTCTATGCTCTATTCCCTGTCACTACTGGTCAGGCTATACCCCACATTTTTCTTTTTTAGTAACCAAAATGAACATTTGCTATAACTACTTTGAGACTTTTATTGGTCTGTTTTATACGGCTTTGTGTTTGGCAGGGTGATATTCAAGTCCTTAGCCAGGACCTTTGCCTTGGTGTCCCCTGTCCCTCCTGTCCTTCCCTCAATCTGACCAGCCATTTCCGCTCACTGCCCCATGTCAGGGATGGCCCTGGAGAGCCTCGAAAACGAATCCCATCCTTGTCTCAGGAGCTGCAAAGGCACCAAGCAGTGGAGTTGAGATAGGTGTCTGCTCAGTCACACCCTCCTGCCCTCAGCGACGGTGGCATGTGCCCATGAGTGCCCACCAGTGTTCCCGCTTCAGGGCCCACGGCCCACGGCCACACAGTCCACTTTGCCCTTTGCAATAGCCGCCTAATATTTGGTAATATGTACCAATTCTTTATTTGTAAAGAACATAAAGTTTATCTTTTTATTTCTTCTTTAGCCTAAGAATGGTATAGGACAGTGATTTTCACCTTTCTCGTCTCATGGCACACATAAACTAATTACTAAAATTCTGCAGCACACCAAAAACTATATTTTTTGCTGATCTGACACATACAAAAGAATACGTATATTTTTGATTCACTCACACCAGACAGCTACTGTTGTGTCGGCTGTTTTTTTTGTTTTTTTTGTATTTTTCTGAAGCTGGAAACGGGGAGAGACAGACAGACTCCCACATGCGCCCGACCGGGATCCATCCGGCACGCCCACCAGGGGCGACACTCTGTCCACCAGGGGGCGATGCTCTGCCCCTCCGGGGCCTTGCTCTGCTGCGACCAGAGCCACTCTAGCGCCTGGGGCAGAGGCCAAGGAGCCATCCCCAGTGCCCAGGCCATCTTTGCTCCAATGGAGCCTCGGCTGTGGGAGGGGAAGAGAGAGACAGAGAGGAAGGAGAGGGGGAGGGGTGGAGAAGCAGATGGGCGCCTCTCCTGTGTGCCCTGGCCGGGAATCGAACCCGGGACCCCTGCATGCCAGGCCGACGCTCTACCACTGAGCCAACCGGCCAGGGTTTTTTTTTTTTTTTTTTAATTTGACAATTTAAGGGAAAAGAAGTCAGTGCCTTTGACTAAACAGGTATTGTGTTTTAAAAACTCTTGCAGCACACCGGTTGAAAATCACTGGTATAGGAGAGTTAACTTTCAACTAACTAGGTTTTTGTTGTTTTAACTATTCTATGTGATTGTTACAGTTCACCGCACTGTGACCAAAGAATGCAGCAGGTCTAATATTTCCTTTTTGCAGTTTGAGGGCTTATTATGGTTGAGTACAGGTCAATTACTGTAAATGTTTCCAGGACATTTGAAAAGAATGTGCATTCTCTGTTTTAGGGTAAAAATTTCAGAGATTAAGTTAGTTGAATTGGAAATTCAACACCCTGGTATTTTAATTTATTTTTGTCTTCTCTGTTAGTTTCTTTTTTAAAGTTAATTTTAGAGACAGAAGGGGGAGAGTAAAATAGCTTTATCAAAAAATTGAAACACATCATATTAGCAAAAATATCTCCTGAAATGATCTCTACAGCAGCCACCCCACTGTATGAAATATTGATTTCATACCATCTTTTATATATGTGTGCACATTGTGTACATGTGTATCTACATATATACAAAAACATACACACACAGGCTTTGATCTATTTCAGGGACCGAGTCACACATTTTCTTGTGGCTTATAGGTAATGTTTCTTGGTTCCGGTTTTGGATAAGACATTGTTAAAAAACACTTTCCTTTGACTTGCCTTCCTCCCTCCATCAGATCCTGCAGCCATTATTGACATGTCCTTCCATAGCTCTCCATGCTCAGTCATATAATACAATGTATTACATGTGTAATCGTATAAGGTCCATATAGTCTATATGTCAAACTACATATAGGGTTGTATGCTATTGGCATTGTTTGCCCTATAAAAACAAAAACAAAAACTATGCAATTTTCTTGGTTCCCTCAAAACATTGTGGAAACCCCTCCAAGTCAAATGATACATGCTCTAATCCGCTTCTAATTTTTAGTTCTTTATATCATTTATTCACACAGATCAAACTTTTGAAAGAACAAGTGTGTAAAATACAATGTCTCCTTATCAACTATGCCCCCTAGCCACACAGTTTACCCATCTTTGCCAATGTTACCAGATTTCTCCACGTTCACCCATATACATTTAGATATACGTGTTTATGTAATCTCCCCCCCCCCCCCCCCCCGCTTGCTTTTTTCACTCACTCACTAACATTCTGTTATAAAACTTCCTGGGTTTTGTCAATCTGATAGGCAATTTGCATTTCTCCTACGAGACTGAGCATTTTTATATATTCAAGAACTATTTGTATTTTTTCTACAAACTACACATTCACAACTTTTCCCTAATTTTTTATTTTATCTTACAGATTGTCAGGAAGTTTTGGTATGGAAGAGATTAACCTCTGGTCAATAGTATGAATCGCAAACGTTTCTGCCAGTTTGTCATTTGTCTTTTGACATCACTTATAATTATTTTTCAAAACACATTATGTATTTTTTTCAAAACAGCAGCTGGACCCTGCTGCTGTCCAGGGCACATGAGTTCTGTTTCCACGCAACACTCCAAGTAAGCGCGTGGTGGGGGGCAGGGGCAACACCCCAAGTGAGCGCGTGGTGGGGGGCAGGGCTCCTCCCCCCAACTGCTCTCCTCACAGTTCTCCTGGGTCCAGCTGGTCTATAAAATCAGGCTCCACATCCAAGGTGGACGAAACAAAGAATATTTGCTTTTCCTCCCCGGTCTCTCCAGTTTTAAACAAATTAAAAATAGCACGATACTTCAGTATATGTTTGCACTATTCAGCTCTTTGAAATATAGGAGTTAACAGGCCAAATGAACTAATTTTATTTATTTGATAATTATTTCTTCCTGTGTATTTCTAAGTATCCTCTCAACTAAAAGAGGATGTATATATGTATACACATAAACATTTTGTACATACTTTTCGATCCTCTTTTTAAAAATAGACTCTATTGGGGGGTGGTGAATGCACAATATGGTGCACAGAGATGTGCTGTAGAATTGGGCCCCTGACACTTGTATAATTACAACCACTGTCACCCCAGTAAGTTCAATAAAAAAAGACTATTTGAGTCGTTTTAGTTTTACAGCAAAGTTTCCCAAATCCCCCATCCCTACACATGCATAGCTCCCCCACTGTCAATCCCGCCCCCCCCCCCCCAGAGTGGTACATTTGTTACTAGTAATAAACCCACATTGGCATGTCACACCTACTCACAGTCCATAGTTTACATTAGGGGTACTCTTGGTGTTGTACATTCTATGGGTTTTGATAAATGTATAAGGACATGTATCCACATGTTCACCATGACTGTGACATATAGTGTATTTTCACTGCTCCCAAAGTCCTCTGTGCTCTGGTTAGTCATCCCTCTCTCCCCAACTAATTCCTGCTGACCACTGATCTTCCTACTGTCTCCACAGCTTGCCTTTTCCAGGTGACTTATAATTGGAATCATAGTATGCAGTCTTTTCACACTGGCTTCTTTCACGTAGTAATGTGCATTCAAGCTTTCTCCATGTCTTTCCATGGCTTTGATAATTCTCTCTTTTTAAGCGCTGAATAATATTCCACTGTGTGGCTATATCAGTTTATTTATCCTTTTGTGTGGATGTAAGTTTTCAGAAGCACACTTACTGGACTGTATGGTAAGTGTTTTGTTTTGCAAGAAACTGCCCAACTGTCTTGTGAAGGCAGCGCCATTTGCATTCTCATTAGCAGTGAATGAGAGTTCCTGGGGCTCCACATCCTCACCAGCGTTTGGTGTTGTTAGGGTTTGGGATTTTTGCTATTCTCATAAGTGTCGTGATATCTCATTGTTTTACTTTGCAAACAGGGGTCGTCAAACTTTTTATAAAAACCACCCACTTTTGCAGTGCTGGTAGACCTGGTCCCTACCGCCCACTAGTGGGCGTTCCAGCTTTCATGATGGGCCAATCACGGCGCTGTTTGGTTGCACGGTAGGGACCAGGTTGACCAGTACTGCAAAAGTGGGCGGTTTTCATAAAAAGTTTGACGACTCCTGAAACATCTTTTCATATGCTATTTACCTTCTATTGATCTTTGGCAAGGCGTCCAGGTTTGAGACATTTTTACTTGAGTTGTTTATTTTCTTAATAATGAGTTTTAAAGAGTTCTTTCTATATACTCACAAAAATTAGGGGACATTTCAAGATGAATATGAAGCTATAAAATATCCCCTAATTTTTGTGAGCAGTGTGTTTTGGATAGCAGTTCTCAGTCAGATGTCTTACAAATACTTTCTCCCAGTATGTGGCCTGTCTTTCCATTCTCTCTAGTATCTTTCACAGGAGTGTATAACTTTAATGCAGTTCAGCTTGTCCATTTATTTCTTCCATGGGTCATGCCTTTGCTGTTGTATATTAAAAAGTCATTGTGATATGGAGTTTCCAGTTCTGCAGGTGAGGAGTGTGGAAGTGGCCACTCTATCTCAACAACATGTAAAAGGCTGAAGAGACCAAAAAGTCAACTCTTCTAGGATACCTACGAGAGGTAAGGACACGGAAAACTAGATCGGAGAGACAGACAGGCGTGTATAATACAGAACGTAACAATTTACTGAAGACGAGACACAGGAGCGGAAACCTCTCTGGGAACCAGGGCTGAGTAGGGAAACAAGGCAATAATTAACAAACTGCTGGAGACTCAATTCCGGGAGCTGAAAGCTCCAGGGGGTCCCAGTCCCAGGGGCCACTGGAACTCGGTGCGATTACTTCCGGGAGCTGTAACAGGTTCCCGCAGTAACCACAGGAGAACATTCTGTTGTGCTCCGGCTGGGGAGAAGCACCCATTATGAAAGCTGCTACAGCATCGCTCCGAACAGGTCCTGCCCTCGGGACAGCCAGCTAGCCTGAGCCCCTGTCAGCAGCTGCCTGCTCTGTCCAGAGGTCCAGGTCCGCTGTGCCGCAGCCTGGGTTCCGACCCAGCAGACAGCTCTATTTAATTTTCATAGTAACTCCAGGAAGTTGAGATAACTGACATACAGGGAGGATAAAGAACTTTCCAAGCTTACGTAACTTGGAAGTGGCAGAGCCAGGCTGTGACCTCAGGTAGGCTGTGACCTCAGGTAAGCGGGGGACAGTGCTGGTGGCCCCGATCTTACGGTTTTCAGGCAAGCTTGTTGCACTGAACAGACTCTCCAGTCACCGAAACTTCTATTTTCTCCTGAGTCCCCAACAGCATCTGACCTGTATCACCTTGTACACCTTCCAAATATTCCCATTAAATAACTATTTGGCAGGCAGTTTTCCTACTTGGTAGCTACAAAAGCAGACATACAGCCTTCACAGATTTCCTGGGGCCTGTGAAGGAGGTTGGTGGTAGACAGCATCATGGTTTCCTGACAACTTTGGCCCCTATGTGTCTCCAGGGATTCACATCTGTGCTTTGTATCAGATACTCCTGATCTGTAAGCAGAATTATGAAAGTAAAGATGACTAGACTTCCTTTACAAATCCAGTTTGTGGCCAGGAAAAGTATGCCAAAAATCCTATTAGCAAAATGAAGACATTACCTAGCTTGTGTTACTTAAGCAGACCTGCTGTATTAGTGCGATGACAGGGGGATTAGGCACAGTGGAGACATCCACGCCAGCCCCTTCCACTTCTCTTTCTCAGCCCAGGTCCTCAGGGTAGATGCCAACCCGGAAAGCCTGCAGCGAGGTCCTGACTCAACGGGAACAGGTGACCATTTATCATTCCTGATGTAGTGCCATGTGCCCCTTCAAGTGTGGAGGCCCAGTGTCCTGTCTTATGACTATAAAATCATGAGGAAAAGTGAACCATGCCGAATGATAAAAGGTTGAGAAGTGCTGTCACAACACCATGGCCCGCCTCTACCCTGAGACCCTGGGTCACAACAACCAGGCACTCAAGGTAGACAATGTCTTTCAAAAACAGTTCGTTAAAATTTGCTGCCCAGGAAGCACCACCCCTTTATAGTAACAGGATTTAGTTTTCTAGAAAGTAATTTTCTGCAGAAAATAAACCCAGTACAGCAAGTGATTTATATATAAAGCTCCATTCGCTTCTACCAGTTCCTCAATCCACAGTAGTTCCAGGCTTTAAGAGCAGGCCCTTGGAATACTTCTGCACTGGGAACCAAACCAAGCTGCTGAAATCCCAAGTTGTTTATTCTCTATTCCAATTGCTTTTTATGCACAATTCAGGTCATTTCTATGTTAACACAGCAATAACCTAAGGGGAGCACCTGAGTCTAATGGCGTTTAGAATCTGCTTTTCTCATGAGAAACAGACGGTAGAAAACCACACAGTAGTCACCTTGCTGTTTGCATTCCTGCTTGAACACTCACTCTCCACATACAGCCAGAGCTTGCTGGTGTATATTGACTGGTACCACTATAGAGTGGAAAGAATTCTGGGATATAGAATCAATTATTTCACCACTTTGAGTGCCAGTTTCATTTGTCAAAAGGGGATTAAAGTAGCTATTTTGCAGGGTTGTTGGGAAATGCTATCTACAAAATACGCGGTTCATCCTAAGGGCTCAATGATGATTCCTACTGTTATTTGCAGGGTTGTTAGAGTGCTTCCGAGTACTTAATCTATGTCTCCTTGAGACACTCTGACAATCCCTTTGGCAAAGAAATTAGATAAAATTCTAGCTTCCATTTTGCTGTCTAATGAATTACTAGGCATGGAGAAAGGGGAGGGGAGAAAAACAATTTTCTGAGTCCTAAGTGCCAGGCACTGTGCTAGGCATTTAATGTTTACCACGACATGAGGTAGGTATCCCCTCTCTCTTCTCCAACAGGACAGGTGGAGGGAAGAAGTCTCTGAGCAACAGAGGCTGGGCAGGGCCCCTGAGCTGCCATGGTAACGGCATGAGGTCAGGCTCCAAGGCCCCTGACCCTTTGTTTCAGAGATATTTCTAAAAGGATCACATGCTTCTCCTGCTATCGCTGAACTTCACAACTCCCACGTGGGTTTAGAGGCGAGGAGAAGGCACTTCCAACACAGATCACACTACAACAAGAGGGATGATTGTTATTTGTATTCTGACAGTTTTAGGTCAGTTGTGTTAAGGCTGGTCAGGTTGAAATGAACGAACAGAAATGAAGATACTTTACAACTAACTGCTGTCCACATCCAGTATACTTTAAAAATGTTTTTATTGAATATTAAACAATTACAAGTACTGTAAGTTAGACATTTAGCCAAAGCACAATTACAGGTTAAATATCATAAAGATGCCTTAAACAGGAGCCCACCATGCAGGCAGGACGTGCTCCTCGGCGCCCCTGGGAAGCAGAGGGCGGTGGAGAAAGGTCTGCCATTCCATGGGAAAGGGGGGACCAGAGGGATTGACATGCTGGAAGGATTTTCCATGACTGAGTTGATAGGGTTGCCAGGTTTAGTAAAATAAAAAAAAGCAAAAAACAAAACAAAAAACCCAGGATGCTCAGTTAAATTTGAATTTCAAATAAATAAAGAATTTTTTATTGTAAATACATGGCAAGTGATGCATGAAACATAGTTAAGCTAAAAAATTATTCACCTGAAATTCAAATTTAACTGGGTGTCTTGTATTCTACCTGGCGACCCTACAAATAGACAAACTTAGGAAAGAAGGGGGGATGGAAACCCCCCAGCCCTGGTAGTCACACAGAGACGAAGAATGAAAACAACACCGATAATGAACCAGAGCCACCACACTGGTTACTACACAGACAACACCACAGGGAGAAACACAAGTACGACACCAAATGCTTTGCCAGGAAACATTCTAGATTCCTCCCAGCTAGTTTGTAAATGGTTCTGAGAAACCTTGTTGATAAAAGTACCTTTTCAGTTGGTAGGTATCAAAGACAAACACTACTATCACAAAGTCAGGATGAACTTGAAACAAGGGAAGCAGAAGCAGGCATTATAGATGCACACGAAGGGTTTAAATATTTCGTGTAATGAATATAAGGGTTATATAGGCAAGGTCATCTTCCAGGTCTGGGCTATTAGCCTCAAAGATTTTGGTTCCTTTCGAATTTTGACTGTTGTGTTCTCTAGCTTTGTATCCTGAACCCTGGGGGGGGGGGGGTATGTAAGGGACACCCTCAGAGTTTCACTGAATTTTTCTGCAAACACTTTCAGGGTTGCCTGCAGAAATGGGCAAATAAAAAAAATAACAAAACCACCTTCTAGAGAGTGAGAAACCTGTTTGGAAGATGGGCAGCAGGCGGGTGAGGAGATGCGAGGGTGTGACACAGACAAGAAACGGGAAGGGGCAAGGAGCCAAGCGCAGCCATCTCCACAGCGTGAGAATGTGTGACTGTGACTTCGAAGGAGGCAGAGCCCGCTGGCAGGTGTACGGACTGTCACACCGTGAGCACATGTGGCCTCAGAGTATAGGAAATCTTTAGCTTCCTACTGTTTTTCACTTATCATCATGCCTGGTATTTTAAAGTAATGAAGAAACAGCTTGTGCAACACCCAAATTCTACAAGGTATCACTTTGTGAGTTGTTGCTGTACTCCCACAGACACACAACTTAACAGGAGCGAAGTCTTTCCATCACTTCTCCAAACCAGACGGTCTGGGAGCTGGGCCGTTTCAGACCGAGAGAAATCGGAATGGGTTGATTATACTCTCATCAAAGAAGCATAACAGGTGTGAAATACACAGAGACATACCCAGTGCACTAACGCCTTTCCAACACTAAGAAATAAAATTAGAACTCTTTATTAGAATATAAAAGGTTAAAAAGTTTCTGCCATAGTTAAGGATTTCTTAAGAAAAAATATTTGTCTATTAATTTCAGAATCCACAAAGTGTCTGAAGAAGCCTCACCTTTAGGGTGGTTTAAAAAAAAATGCATTTCCTTGTCACACGCTAGATGACTTCAATCAAAGCTCAAACACTATCTCCAACAATCTTTCTTTCATTCCCCTGTCACTGATGTGACATCAAACAAGTTTCACTTTAGTCTTGAAATAAATTTCTGACATATAAAACCCTGTATTAATGCCAGTTTTCAGTGTTCCCTGAATGACTAAAATCTTTTTCACTATGCAAGATAATAGCCCCAAAGAAAACTGTCACACCATGAGCACTTTTGGTAAGAAGGCTGTCTGGACACACTGGGGGGAAAGGTGCTTAAAAGTGCACACCATTTCTGTTTCAAAGATAGTCTCCAGAAATCCAGAGAGTGCACAGATTCAAAAAGGGGGTGCGCAATGCCCACAAACCACTGCGCACCTGGGGGATGTGCCGAGAGAAAGCCTGGGCAGCTGACTGTGTGCTAAGGCTGTTCTTGCAGAGTGCACCAGTTTCTTCTTTTTGTGTCAAGGCTAGAATAGAATACTAATCTATATTACTTTATTTGCCATGTTCAGGCATTTCTCTATATGTCAATGCACTTTGTTATTTTGAGAGCAAAGGGAAATTAGTCTAGCCCCTAACATAATGCTCAAATGGGCATAAGGATGCTATTTCATGAAAACATCCTAATAATATTTATTCCACTTATGTTTTTGAAAAGGCAGAAATTCCAAATTCCAAGAAGGAAAGGTAACTAACACTCCTGGTTGTACTGCTGTTACTTTACACAGAATTAAGACTGTGAGTTGCATGCTGTCGTTTGTTAATGAAGTGGCAGAAGCTTCCGAGGAGAGCACGAGGCCTAACCCTGGTCTGGTTGTGACATGCACAGGGAGGCACAGTCTCCTTTGACAAGACTCAAAATGAAGAAGGAAGGAAAGTGAGTGGGGTCAAAGGTAGTTGTTGGAGCCATTCATAACCCCAGACCAGCCATCTGGGGAGAGGGAAGGAGGCCGAGCAGACGGGCCCAGTATCCAGTCCACGGTGCTCAGCGGAGGCCCGACTGCAGTGTCCAGGCTGGCCCATGCCTCGCAACCTGGACCCGGCTGGCCAGGGCCCTCTGGCTTCAGAACACGGTAAAGCTGGCGGGGGGTCCAGACCTCTCTCTCATTCGGTCTGGGTAACAGAGGGGCCAGTTCAGGGGAGGCCGTATTGGAAGTCCTCAACTTGCCAGTGTTTCTATAGAGTACATATGCGAGAACTTAAATGGATTTCTGCCTAATTCAATGCCATACTTTTACATTCCAAAGGGTTTTTCACACTGGTATAGGAAATTCCAAATGTAATCAACTTTTGCTAATTTGAGTACACTCATGATGACCTTTGGTTTTCAAGTTTTGAAAAAAATGTATTTGGCTCCTGTGAGAGATCAACCCATCTCTTTAGCAGATGAATAATAGGTACACATTCTTCCAAAAACTACTACAGACTTGAATCATCACAAGACAAGAAGCACTGCAATGTCTCCTCACACAGTACCTTTACTCGGCACACAGAACATACGATACAGAACACTGGCAGTTTCAACAGTGAACACAGTTTCGTTTCTGAAGTGTAAGGCTGAAGTTTAAATTTGGCGTGTCCATTAATCTACTTAGTGCGTTGGAAACAGGATAAAACCACAGCCAGCTAGTGGCTTTCGGTATCTCTACCGTAGTAATCCTTTCACTTAACTAAAAATCACAGCTGGGTTTGCCATTTTTACCTCTACCTAAGTGGGGAAGCGAGTAATCCGCACTTTGACAGCTCCTGAGAACGGCACAGAGGCCGCTCCCTGCAACCCACTGTCACACGCAGCAAACACGGAAAGGAGGAGTAAGTCCTCTAGTGAGTGTCACTTCGAAGCTTCACATGGATTCTCTGCTGTTAAACAAGTAGCCAAGACACAAACACCCAGCTTGGGCCACTAAAACTTCAACAGAAGCAAAAACTGAGGCTAATTCTTGATTTAATTTTGAGGACCCACACAGGATTCAGCAATAAAACTCAAACTACATAGTTCCCAATGCCTCGTTCTAGCAATGGACTCAAGCTGGAAAGAAAGCAAAGTGTATACTGTAGAACCCTATTCTAGAATTTTTGCATGTAACTTTTATTTTTGTTTAGGCAATGAAATGAGGTCACAGCTTAATCAGCCTGTATTAAAAAAACAAACTAGTTTTCAGGACTTGAAGTTGAAATGACAGGTTAGTGTCTTACTGTTTTTCCTTTCTCACCACGTAACTACTTTTGCTTCAGAACTGAGTAGGTGCGCAGCTTGTCCAAGTAAACGAATCAACGCGCTCAGTTCGACAGCCGTCCAAGGGCGAGCATAGGAACTGCCACGGCCAAGTTTTAACACGCGTCTACCGCACTGGCAAATGCTGAGTCAAACAAGCAAAACAAAGTAGTAATTTCATGAAGTAACAGCACGGTATCTCTCCACCTTTCTTAAAAAAAATAACTGAAAGAGCTTTGGTTTCAAGTTTTTGTTCTCCTTATCTATAAAGATGTTTGAATGGGTCAAAGGTTTAGTGCAGGGACCTATATAGACTATCTGAAGCACCTCACTCAAAGTAAACCCCAAATATGGAGTAAACAAAAGAAGTTCTTGCATTTGGGTCTATCTACTAAACCAGTTTTAGATCCTGACTTTCTAACCAGAGAAACAATAAAGTAAAACTTTGTGACTGCAATGAAGTACCCACTTTGACTGTATTTGGAGAAGAGGCAGCTGACTCTGGGGCAACAGTCTTGGTGGTGCGGGTTAAATGAGAAGGGAACTTGCTCGCAGAGGAGCCCCCACAGTCCTGTAACAGTCTAGGGCCACATGGTCCTCCTACGTGCTAAGCGGCCCTTCCTCACAGGCCCCGGGCCTGTCCCCGGAGTCTGGGACAGTGTGCCAACACTGCTCCTGGCTGGCCCCCCCACGCCAGCTGTCCTGACTGACGGCCTCCGAGTGAGGGCGTGGCCCTCACCGGCTCTGCCGCCTCTGGGCTTGAGCTCCTCAGCCAGGTTCCTGTTGTACCTTTCCCTTGTAAGACTGGCCAATTCATAAACGGGATGTTGTTCCTTGCCATCTTAATGTATGTTTATAAGAACAGATACAAATCAAACTGAAAAAACAGTGGAAACTAGTCTTGCTCAGCCAGAAGCTTAGGTTGCACTGCTAATGATTTTAGTCAGTGTGACTTCGTGCAAAATATCCTCATAAGCTGGCTTATTATCAAAGCAAGCAAGCAAAAAGAAGAGGAAAAAAAAGCCAATGACGCATGTCTAGAAATTAAAAAATGAGCCTGGTGTGTGTGTCCTTGTTATACACACGTGCCACAGATAACAAAGCAAATGTAGTGTGTGAATTGTGAACATTTGGGAAAGCACTGGGTATGTTTCCTTTTTTTCCATTTCCAAGCCTAGATCACAGCAATCTTATTTTAGAAATGGATAATTGCAATGAAAGTGAGCCTGAGATATATTAAAAGGCCGCCCCTGTAAACATTTCCTCAAAGGGAACAGCAGCAGTTGAGTATGTATCAGTTACTCATACTATATTCATCACTACAGCAATGCTTCATAAAAGACAAACAGCTTATTCTAGGCTGTCAGGGATTTATAGAACATTGATTTTGTTGGAAACAATCCATTGTAATCCAGTCCCAGGTTTAATCCAGTCTGGCCTTTACCAGTGGGCGTTCACTAGGTCTTCTGCTCTGCGGCTGTCGCAGTCTGTGAAGGAGCTTCCGGCTTCATGATCTGGTATGTGATGAGATACTCTGGGTATGCCTGGAAAGGACAGAACACACAGGTTACCTTTCGCAGCTGCGTATAAGCCTTACGCAATGTGGGAGCCTCCAGGCAGTATAAAGCACTATTCTGCTATACACACTCGGCCTGGAAAAGGCCAGCTCATGAATGGGTGCCTATATATTTGTATATACACCTGTAGAAATCCTCAAATCTAGCAACTGCTACAATGTTATTTCTACTTTGAATACTGTAAATTAGTTACACTGCATTCATCCATCTGTAGAGAGCCAGAGGCCATAAATAAGAAAATTAAGGATAGAGTTCACCTCATCCAGCATAGTGCCCAATATAGCATGTGTTGAATAAAAGCTTGTTAAATGAAAGGATAATTCTGCTGAACAATTCCAAATTTGTCACAGATGATGCTGTCATCTATTGGGCTAGAAGGAGGAAGGGTGAAGTGTGTTGAGTCACCAATAATGTAAAGACAACAGTTTGGAGATAATTTTTAAAAAGCCACCTAAATATCAAAGAAATTATATTTAGCATAGATAACTTAGAAAATATTGAAAAGTATATGCTAAAAAAAAATGAGATCACTTATAATTTCAATTCCTAAAAATAACTTCTCTTATGTTTTGGTTGATTCTGTTTAACATCTATCATGTAAATGTCTTTTTTAAAGTCACAGACATATAAATACACTAACATTGATTAAATCATCTTCTTTTTGTTGAACATTTAGGTTTAAAATTTTCACTAGATAATCAAGACAGTGATGAACATCCTTATAGGAATTTTTTATGACCATCACTGATTATATTAATACAAATTTCTAGAAGTGAAATTACTGAGTCAAAGTGAAAGCATTTTCTCTAGAAGTCTAGAGTTTCTAATTTAAACAAAAATCTGACAAATTTATTCTTTGGTAGTTTTTAAAACTTTGTATTTGCAAACAACTGCAGATTTATACATTAGTTACAAAAACGAAAATGGTATCCAAAACAATTACTATACGCTTTCCCCATATCCACCTATTGTCAGGGCTTTATTTATCCCGTTTGCTTTCTTATGTGCACTTACCCCTACTTCTCTATACACCAGGCAGGCAGACAGATACACATACATTTTTTCTCTAAACCATTTGAAATTAAGTTATATATATCATCATGGTTCTTTATCCCTAAATGTGCCAGTATGTTTATTCCCTAAAAATAGGGATAATCTCTTCCCTAAGAATAGGGACAATCTCTTACATAAGCACAGGATCAATTTATATTTTATACTGATGGACTTTACCTACCATTCACATGCCAGTTTTGTCCATTGATCTAATTATGTCCTTTTTCTTCTAGTACCAGATCCAATTTGGGGGCAGGACATTAAGTTAGTTTTCCTGTCTGTTGGGTTTCATTTAATCTGGAAAGTTTTCAAAGCCTTTCTTTGTCTTTTATAACACTGACATTTTGAAGAATCCAGTCTTGTCACATTTTTAACAGAACATGCCTCATTTTGTTTAGGCTGAAGTTACACATTTTTGGCTGGAATACTGCACAGGTGATGTGCCCATCCCAAATATCGCACCTGGAGGTACACTCGTGTCTGTCACTCACTGGTGATGTTAATTCTGATTATCTGGTCAGGTACTGCCCCCACTTCTCCAACGTATAATTACTGATTTTTTCCTCCTTTCTAACTAATAAGACCATGTAAATATCCTTCTCCCTGTCAAAAGTATCCCCTAGATTTAGCATCCACTGATGATTCTTGCCTGATCTCCATCAGTGCCGTTTTCCACAATGGTTGCAAGATGATGATGTTCCTAATCTGGTCCTCCGTCCACATCTACCCAACTGCCCACGGCTTTCTCCTGTCAGCAAAAGCCTTCCTCTTCCCTTCACCTATTTATTATCTACTTGTTATCAGTACAGATTGACGAATTTGGTTTTTTGCAATGGTTTAAAATTTATTACTGAGTTTATTTAAATCATTCCAGATTTAGCCAGTGGCAGTCCCTTCAAGCGGGCTGGGTGTTCTTGTGACGTGGCCCCATCTTTTTTTGAGCACTTCATTACTTTCCGGCATTCCAGATGCTCCAGACGCACTTTGTTCCCATCCTGCTCCAGCCCTGGGATGAGCCGTTTTCCCAGAGAGCCTGGGATCCTTTCAGTGGGGAATGGTATTAGAGACCAAGATCTGGGCTCTAGGTGTACTCACTGCTATCGGAGATTCTCAACTCTCAGCAAACACATGTACATATATTATACACACATGCGCTTACACTATTCTTCCACATAAACCTATACAACACATATTTATGTGTGTACACACATAGCAGGAACCATGAGTTCATATCAATGCCTTCGATTTCAGTCCAGCCCTAGTGTCATTCTTACTTTCCCCCATTCCACATCTGTGTGTCCTTTCTTCAACAGTGACACTCCAGCTGCCCAAACACCTTTACTCATTTGCTCAATGCCCTGACACACCTAAGCGTTCACTGCTTTGCCCATACACCCCAATCAGCACATCTGCTACACGCAGGTCAGGACTCGTTGGCAGTTTTTCCTTCTGCACCACGCCTGACCTGGCAAAGGCTGGTGGCATGTAATAACACTGCCAGGGCTACTTGTACTTCGCTTCTTTTTTCTCTTTTCCATCCATGAAGTAACTATTTGAAATTTAATTAAATTCAGATAAACTGATTTCTGTTTTTAGAAAATTGGATAGGTATTTAGCAATACTGAGAAATTTAAGTATTGGGTTGTAAATGATAGAAAGTTTCTGGTGACAATTTTATTCTGGAGCCTCAAGCAGTTGGCAGAATTGAATGAACTGTAGCTTTATGACTCTGAAAGCTATTGTTCAATGTAAGTGCCACGATCAGAAGTGAGATGGTCTCTGCCTTGTGATTTTTTTATAAATACTTTACAGTGCTGCCAAAGTGATAAAAATTCAGTAGAAACTCTTTGAATTCCGATCTTTTCCAAGAGTGGTGTGTGGTACGACACTCTTGTGACACTGGGCACTGGCAGAAGCCACAGCTGCCTGAACCCACACGATCACGAGGGAAACACCGTGCCCTGCGGTGTTGAGGGGCTGTTTCCTGGATACAGCTTTCGCATTCGTCACGTCTGCACACACGCTCCCGTGTGCCAGTGCGCTTCCAGGGGCGCCCGTTCCCGCCCGCAGACACGCCCCCGTGTGCCAGTGCGCTTCCAGGGGCGCCCGTCCCCGCCCGCAGACACGCCCCCGTGCGCCAGTGCGCTTCCAGGGGTGCCCGTTCCCGCCTGCAGACACGCCCCGTGCGCTTCCAGGGGCGCCCGTTCCCGCCTGCAAACACGCCCCCGTGTGCCAGTGCGCTTCCAGGGGCGCCCGTTCCCGCCTGCAGACACGCCCCCGTGTGCCAGTGCGCTTCCAGGGGTGCCCGTCCTGTCAAATTTACCCATTCTGCTCTTCACTTTCAGTACAGTGTTCAATAAATTAACGACATGTTTAGTACTTTATTATAAAACAGGCTTTGCGTTAGATAATTTTGCCCAACTGTTATGGCAGGCTAGGCTAAGCTACAATGTTGGTAGGTGAGGTGGATTAAATGCATTTATGACTTATTTTCAACTTAAAATGGGTGTATTGGGACATATCCCCTTCGTAAGTCGAGGAGCATCTGTGATTTGACTCGTGGCCAGCCTGTGGCAAGTACACCCACAACAAAGATCCTTCAACGACCGCTGCTCTCAGCTCCCCACTGCCGCGCTGGGGCACCTGGGGCACGAGGCAGACGGCATCTATTCAGAACAGCATGAGCCCCCGCCCCCTTCTCAGCAGCCCTCTGTTCACACTGTGTTACCTGGCTGACAGGTGAATGCTGGGTTCTGTGTGTCATGTTGACGTCAAAGAATTCTGATATCTTCCTTTTGACCTGAAGCCGCTAGTGCCATTGGACTATATGGTAGATAGTTTATTAGATGGTTTTCTGTAACTCTTACGTGGTCTCCACATTCCGTGTGGTCACGCTGAGTAACGGCACGCTCACCTGACGAGTCACATACCTGCTCTCCTCTGTAGATGACATACTCGGCGTATGCCAGCCCGTTCACACTTGGTCTTCCAATGACTGAGTGATGTCCCGGAGGAGCGTGGGCCATTTTCATGGTGCTGAACTGCAGAAAGGATTTTCCAAGGGTCACTCTACAGAAAAGCATTTGTCTAAAGAAAAGAGGAAAGCCATGCTTTAAAGAAAGCTTTAAATCTTGAAATGACGTAATGGTTAGCTATATTGATTTTTTAAAAATTTAATACACGGCAAGCAAATTAAATGTCTTCTTTATATTTAGGAGTAGGAATGGGATGAGATTTGAAATACTAGTCTATCATAAACAGTAGGCTCAACAGTTACCCTTGAAGTTTAAAGCAGTTTTAGTATGGTTTAAGTCAATTGTGAAAAACATCTGGCATGTTTTGACTTGTGGAAAAAGAGAAATACTAGTGACAAATGAGTTCTTGTACAGAAGGAGAGGAGTAAAGTGAAGAAAGTAAGCAAATGGCAACTGAAATTAAGATTTGGTTTTACTCATTATGAAGTAAAAACTGGGATGAGATAAATAACAGTAACAGTGAACCACGTACAAAAATCCCTGCTTAGACAGAAAGCTGAGTAGCACACCCTGCTGGAAGGCACGTGGACGAGGCAGATGTTACAGTTATAGAGAAGGGCTGCCAGGGAAGCACTGTGCTAACTAAGCCAGGGGTTGGCCAACTACAGCCCATGGGCCAATCTCGTCCACCGTCTGTTTCTGTAAATAAAATTCTATTGGAATACAGCCACACTCATTTACATATTCTCTGGGGCTGCTTCTGCACTAAGGGCAGAGTTGGGTCTTTGTGACGGGGATCATATGGCCTGCAAAGCCTAAAACATCATGTAGCCCTTTAAAGTTTGCCAACACTTAATACAAACAATAAACATTTAAACTAAACAGTACGATCGGCCACACTGTTAAATGTAAATAGTGACCTTTTAAATAGTTTGTTTTTAGTAATGGAGTAATGTTTTTAGGATGATCTTTGCAATATGACTAATCAGATACTATTTTCAATCAATTAAAAGTTGTGCCACGCCCAGTACCATTGGGTCCTGCCCAAGCTGGCTGTTTTAGTGATTTATTGATGACCCGTGGATGCTGGCGTGGTTGTAACGGCGCCCTCTTCTGGGCCCCAGAGGAAAGGGTTTGGACTGACAGGAGAGGGAGGCTGTCTGCGCTCCAGCCCCACACTGTGGCGGCGCTATGGTATCACTGGACTCTGAGCACTCGGGCTCGGCAGGCCAGGCCCAGTGCCATGGCCACGTCCAGTCCGTATGTCACACAAAGCCTGACCTGACAGGTTTCGCCTCCTACCTCCTGCTCCCGGCCCCAGGGCTTTACTGTTGTTTCGGAGGCAGAAGCGGCAGGACCTGCGCAGTGGCCACGAGGCTGCAGGCTGCCACGTGCAGGTGGAGAGACTGGTCCCAGCCTGCTCACCGGTTTGCTCGCACACTGCTGTGCACTGCTGCACATTCTGCAATGCAGCAACCCAGAGCAGTGGTGGTGGTGGGGGTAATCAATGGCCTGTGGGGCAAATGTTGACCAATGCAAGACAGGAGCCAGCAGATAAATCCACCTCTCTTCTCCCATGATGCACTGTTCCGAGATGCATCAGCTCATACAGCTTCCCTGAGGACGTCTCATGGACTGAGCAACCACTTGCACTTGTTCCGAGACTGTGGCCAGCTCCTGATGAACCTCAGTCTATTCTGCCTCCTCCTCAACCTCACTGCTTTCTGTGCCCTCGTTCCCATTTCCCTGGGATGGCACTCGCCAAGAAAGTTTGTATCACCATTAGCCTCAGTCCTGTTGTCATTGCTCCTATTAGGGCAGAGGCTGATCTACTATTCTTACCCAATCCCCAACCTGTCTGATTCATTAGGAATAATTAAGACTAAGGATAACCTGTGACTTCTGCATAGCCTGAGAAACAAATCTGGTTCCTGACCCGAGGACAGCGGCCCTACACGAGAGCCAGTATGCTCACCTGTGGCATATGTAACAGGACCGGTCTTTGTGTGTGGGGCAGCCTGTTCCTCCTCCAATCCCATAAACATACTGGTTGCTTTTAGAGGAGTTTTCAGCAAAATAAATACCAGCACCAAACATTCCTCCTATGTATGCATGTCGCTCATCAAAGCCTTTATGAATAATGGCATTAATGAAAGGAGAACCTAAATATATAAAGACAGAATAATTAGTTTTTGAACATTTTCTAGAATATCAATTAGCTACACACTATTTGCACTTGACAGATTGATATTAAGAAAGTAATTAATAATACAAACCGAAAAGTTTATTTTGTAAGCTGTCTATTACACAAAATTATAATGTACTAAAATCTTATCAAAGACCCACAGTGCTCACCAAGATAAGATGTTATTTTGCAGATGGCAAGAGATTTTAGATTGCAAAGTATGATGTAGCTTCAAAAATACAGATTATTTTTACCCAGTCTTAATTTAAGCAAGCAATTATGCTAACCTACAATAAAAATATATGGTTCTCTAGAAGGCTCAACTTGCAATTTAAGTCATAAAACCATGTCAGATTACTTGTTTTCATTGGATATGCCTTAAAAAGCCTGTACAGGGATGTAAGGCATCAGAAAGCTGGTATCAGCACATAATTATTTGGGAAAAAAATGAAAACGAACCATTTCTAACATGACACTAATATAGTCAGTGACACTGGCTGTTGATCGGGCCTGAACACGAGAGCTGAAAACGCAGTCACCCCTGTCCCCCACTCACCGTGAAACAGCATGCCTCAGTCACCCCTGTCCCCCACTCACCGTGAAACAGCATGCCTCAGTCACCCCTGTCCCCCACTCACCGTGAAACAGCATGCCTCAGTCACCCCTGTCCCCACACTCACCGTGAAACAGCATGCCTCAGTCACTCCTGCCCCCCACACACCGTGAAACAGCATGCCTGTCATCCTGCCCCCACTCACCGTGAAACAGCATGCCTCAGTCATCCTGTCCCCACTCACCGTGAAACAGCATGCCTCAGTCACTCCTGCCCCCACACTCACCGTGAAACAGCATGCCTCAGTCACTCCTGCCCCCCACTCACCATGAAACAGCATGCCTGTCATCCTGCCCCCACTCACCGTGAAACAGCATGCCTCAGTCACCCTGCCCCCCACTCACCGTGAAACAGCATGCCTCAGTCACCCTGTCCCCACTCACCGTGAAACAGCATGCCTCAGTCACTCCTGCCCCCACACTCACCGTGAAACAGCATGCCTCAGTCACTCCTGCCCCCCACTCACCGTGAAACAGCATGCCTGTCATCCTGCCCCCACTCACCGTGAAACAGCATGCCTCAGTCACCCTGCCCCCCACTCACCGTGAAACAGCATGCCTCAGTCACTCCTGTCCCCCACTCACCGTGAAACAGCATGCCTCAGTCATCCTGCCCCCACTCACCGTGAAACAGCATGCCTCAGTCATCCTGTCCCCACTCACCGTGAAACAGCATGCCTCAGTCACTCCTGCCCCCACACTCACCGTGAAACAGCATGCCTCAGTCACCCCTGTCCCCCACTCACCGTGAAACAGCATGCCTCAGTCATCCTGCCCCCACTCACCGTGAAACAGCATGCCTCAGTCATCCTGTCCCCCACTCACCGTGAAACAGCATGCCTCAGTCATCCTGCCCCCACTCACCGTGAAACAGCATGCCTCAGTCATCCTGCCCCCACTCACCGTGAAACAGCATGCCTCAGTCATCCTGCCCCCACTCACCGTGAAACAGCATGCCTCAGTCATCCTGCCCCCACTCACCGTGAAACAGCATGCCTCAGTCACCCTGCCCCCCACTCACCGTGAAACAGCATGCCTCAGTCACCCCTGTCCCCACTCACCGTGAAACAGCATGCCTCAGTCACTCCTGCCCCCCACTCACCGTGAAACAGCATGCCTCAGTCATCCTGCCCCCACTCACCGTGAAACAGCATGCCTCAGTCACCCCTGTCCCCACTCACCGTGAAACAGCATGCCTCAGTCACTCCTGCCCCCCACTCACCGTGAAACAGCATGCCTCAGTCATCCTGCCCCCACTCACCGTGAAACAGCATGCCTCAGTCATCCTGCCCCCACTCACCGTGAAACAGCATGCCTCAGTCACTCCTGTCCCCACTCACCGTGAAACAGCATGCCTCAGTCACCCCTGTCCCCACTCACCGTGAAACAGCATGCCTCAGTCACCCCTGTCCCCACTCACCGTGAAACAGCATGCCTCAGTCACTCCTGCCCCCCACTCACCGTGAAACAGCATGCCTCAGTCACTCCTGTCCCCACACTCACCGTGAAACAGCATGCCTCAGTCACTCCTGTCCCCACTCACCGTGAAACAGCATGCCTCAGTCATCCTGCCCCCACTCACTGTGAAATAGCATGCCTCAGTCATCCTGTCCCCACTCACTGTGAAACAGCATGCCTCAGTCACCCTGTCCCCCACTCACCGTGAAACAGTATGCCTCAGTCACTCCTGTCCCCACACTCACCGTGAAACAGCATGCGCTCGTTGTGATGGTTATGATTCTCCTCAGACACTTCCTTCTGTCTGTGGCAGAACCGTTCCCTCAACTTCTTGTTGACAACTTTTTGAATCTTTAAGGATGAGGAAGAAAGAAGCAATTGAGTGCAATTTATGTTAATTGGCAGTTTAAGATTTAAAATGATAAAGTTGCCAGGTCAGTGTAATTTAGTTAAGTCTGGCTTTTAGGGATGTAATTTCCAGGTGTGGTTTTTGTTCGTTACTCTGCTCTAGACCTGGCTATACTTCAGACTTACCCGAGGACTAAAAATGTTATTTCTAGGCTGTTCCCCAGACTTACTGAATTTTCGGGTACAGGGGCCTGTAAATTTGTATTTTGCAAAAAATCTCCCTGGGTAATTCTAATGTGCGCTGGTGTAACTTCCATACGTCTTACTAACCCAAAGGATTAAATCAGTTCTCAACAGATTTCATTTACCTTCAAAATATCCCTTTGGAAAAAAGCATATAGGAGTCACCTATCCCATATTATTAAGACAGCAACATGAGGAGATAGATATATTCGTTCTGATATAATCACTTATTCAATTAGATTTTTAAAACCAGGGCTTTACTGCTGCTTTGTAATGATGATGATAAAAAAAATTACTGTCAACTACAGTCTGAATTCACGATGAGCTGGGGAGTCTCATCGCCATACCAGCTGATCTAGCCTTCTGTCTGTGTCTGTGGTGTTCCTGGTGACTCTACTTCCAGTGAAGCATGGTCTTGAGAGGGGACACAGTGTATTGTAGTGAGGACGATGACAGCTGACACAGGGCAGCAGGTGAATGATCATCCTTGACTTTGAAACTGTGACTTTAAAAAACAATCCTTCATTGTCTATATTTGATTTTCAGGAACCCAACTTTTGCCCTAAAAATTTAAAAACTTACTCGAATGACATTGTATCTGTTGAAAATGCCGCCAGCATTGCCGCCATCTCTGTGTTCTCGAATTGTACTCTGCATCTACAGAATAAAAATAATGTAAGACTTTCTGAAAATACGCCAGGGTGTATTCTAAAGACACTCCTTCCGTTGTTGTCAACATTTCAATTCCATTACATTGTTTCACTGATCACTGTAAGATTTAGCACTTATAATAAATATGAGTTCATTATAAATTGGTCAACAAGGTTGGTAGATAAGTATTTCTGGTGAGAAAATAGTCATAAACAGAAATATTAAACATCTGCATTTTCTTTTCTAATAAAAGCTTTGAAATATTTTTCTATAAACACAATGGAGAAACATAAATGTCACATGAAGTCACCTATACCACTATTTTATGTTATTGAGAATGGAAGCAATATTGTGACTAAGTCAAAGCACTACTCCACTGAACAGATGCTAAAAATAAGCAAAGAATTTTTAACATAAAAAATGCTGTTTCCCTAGATGAAATATTCCATATTATCTCTTTAATTTGGGATCTCCAAGTATATCTAAACAGGCCCGAAGAAGTTGGGTATCATATATAACTAAGTGGAATAACTTACTTCTGAATGCTACTTACCCTCCTTCCACTTTTGAAATTCAAGAAAATTATTATGGAAAAGAAAATGTTCTGGAAACCCAAGTTCCTCATAGAATTTATTCAAAGAGTTAATTCTCTAATTTACCACTCCGTTTATGAAGCTATTCACCACATTTGACAAAATTATCAGAATTTATTACCTAATTAGGAGCTCAGGCATAATAAGATACTAGAAGATGCGGTGCTTCCCTGAAGTCTGAGCTGCAGTACTCACCCTAGTAACTGTCCCGAGTTTCCAGAATGGGAATAATATCAGCACTAATTAAAAAGTAGAAAACAAGCAAAAGCGCAGGCAAGCCTTTCTATGCAAAGCAGAGAACGCCAGTAGGCACTTTGTTCATTACGTCATCAGCGGGAGCGGTCTCCATGGCGTCTATCTACCTGGAGGTCCACGCGAATCACCTCGCTGAGGGGCTTTAAAATCACTGGGACTGGAGAGATGAGTCACTGTGACTGTGACTCAGGTTCTGAGGCACACTTTCTATGATTATGTGAAAACTAGGCATAATATTTAAAAATCATGTTTTATAATGCTGTGAAAACATCAAGATGAGAATATATTTGCTGTCCAATGGGTAAGATTCTCACTCCGTATCATTCCAAGTAGCACTTTAGCAATTTAAAATAATAGTGTTAATAAGATCCTTATTGGATGAGTTTCAAGAAAGTCTCCAGAATAAAAACACAGATCTGAACCACTCACTGCAACCCTGGGCGTTCCGTGTGAAAGCCGTATGGCACAGTGCTAACCCACAGTGGCAGTATTCCGCCACAAAGACTAAGGGGAGAGTGGACACAGGCAAGTGGCCTCAAGTCCAGTTAAGACAAGTTACCAGTTCTGGAGAAACAGGTTTAACCACAGATGTCAGGAAAAGGTAACCAACACTTCGGATGCACATTACCTCTTCTTCTACTGACTGGTACTCCTTATCTTCTGGAGCCAGGTCCAGCAAGATTGTTCCCTGATTAACACAGTGAAAAGTCAAGTAAGGGTTGGTGCCTGGAGGAAAGAAAAATTACCCAGGTTAACAGAGGTCCACACTATTCCCACTATTTTAGGAAAAACTTTGTCATAAATAATTGATACTCTGTAACAGTCTAAAAAACAATTTGCAATTTGAACCTAATATAGAAGGTTCATCTAAAGTACATCTAAAGATATGCGAAGTAATGGAGATGTGTTTGGGGACCAATTTTATTTGATCTTAAAGAGTTCCCTGTACGCACAACAGGGCTCAATAATTACTTGTCAGACCGCATTTACTCATGAACATTCACGAAGCTATGTCTAACACAAACGAGAAACACACTGTAATTTCAATGTGGTCGGGTCTAAACTATAAGAATTACCCTTTTCTAAAAACTCCGCAAGATGGCTTCAGATGGTCACTTATAATAAACTTACAATATAGTATTCTTGTTCATTTCATTACCCTTGTTCATTTAATACAGATAAATAAGCAAGACTTCAGCTTAAAACCCACTAACATTTAGTTTTATATCACTATTGCAGTTTCAATAGTTTTGCAGACTAATTCCAATGGTTTCTTTTCCCTCTTTTTGCTTTCCTGCAGCGAAAGCACTTCTAACAGAGAGAGGAACGATGAACCTCGAGGCACACAAAGGAGAAAGACGGAGGCTTGTAACAGCCAAGTCCGGTGGCAAAGGACTACCTTCCCAGGTGTAAGGGAGGGAGGAAGGTTCACGATGACATGGAGAGACAGGTCGGATCATGAAAAGCCATGGTGTGAACGTCTGATATCATCCAAAAAGCAACGGGATGCTATTGATATGAAATGATACGACCCTATAGTCATGTGAAAAGGATTTCTCTGGTTACACTACAGGGAAGGCACTGGGAGGGGACGAGGTGAAGGTCGAGATAAGCTGGAAGGTGGTTAGGACATTCCAGGAAAAAGGTGACGGTGACTTGGATTAGGTCACAGCAGTGGAAAAGGACAAGTACAGACTCCAGAGATATTTAAGATATAAAGTATGGAAGACAGAGAAAGTGACTCAGTTCCAGGGAGAGCAATGGGAGGGAGAGCGCTGCCAGGAAGCGTGGTGGGGACCGCAGGAGGTGCCACACCAGCTGGGCTCCGGGGCCCCGGGGACAGCCACCTGAGTTCACACGCCAGCCCGGACACTTACTTGTACCTCTAACATCTGAAATTGTACTTCTGAATAGCTTACCTTGTTGCCCACCTAAGAGTCTTTCTACTCCTTTGATTAGTTTATGGCGGTGTCCATAGGCATTGATGCCTATCTCTTTCAACTCTTCATGACCCATATCAGCCAATACATCGAGCGTAATCTGAAAAGTGAGACAAAATTAATTGCTAAATCCTTAACAGCTCATTACCAATGAAAACTCTTCCATTTGTCTTCAGTGTTATTTACATGTATCCATTCAATTCGAGAAAATTCTTTTGTTTTCCTTATGAGGATGAACTTAAATCTCCTGAAAGCTGTCTTGATAATTTGATCAGCTTTCTGTTCACTTTACTCCTTAACGTTAGCCTTTAGTCAATGGAGAATTAAAATGGGAGAGACAATGCTATAGAAATATGAAATGATCACTGCTGTATTCCCTATTGATTATTGAATTCTACCACCTTTTGCATGTTTCAAAATACAACAGGGAACAACCAGTAGGCTCAAAAATGGGGAAATACCAGATTCTTGTGTCCAGCAGGTAGCAAACAAGAGTGGTAGGGAAAGAGAGAGGTTTACACAAAATGGAACAGAAGGTAGCAAAAGAAGTAAGCATATTTAAGTAATGAGGATTTATATAAAAATAAGGATGAACTTCTCAGAGCTAAGACACATTCCAGGACAGAAAAAGTTGTCTTACAAAGTGGTGAAATTTATATCACAAGTATTTAGTTAGATTACAGATCATTTTATATAAAGTCCATGTAAAGAATTCCAATTTGGAGAAGAGAGGAGGTAGATTTTAAGTTCTTAGATTTAATAATTCCTGAAGGCTAACACACATTCAATTTCTTTACAAAATAGTTGTTTTTAGTTTTTGGTTATTTATCCTTATAAATGGAGATAATTCAAAATTCCTTAATTCTTTTGTTGACTAAGAGTAACTGAGACTCTGCCGCCACCGAGTGGCAGTGTTCTGAATATATAGGGTGCAATCTTGGGTAAGCACATTTCCTGAGGGCTGAACATGCAATTTTCCATCTCAGAAGAAGCTGGTCCTGTGACAATCCAAATACTACTTCACAAGATTAGCTTTCAATTTTTTCTTTCCTTGGAAAACTGAAAAATCTTTTTAAAGACATCCTTTTCTAACTCAAATGAGATATTTTTCATTTGTCCATAATTTTTCTATCTTAATATTTATATATAACATTTAGAAAAATAACAAATTAAAAAAGAACTGACATATTAGGCCTGGAGCTCTGCTAATTTTTATTGTCAGTTGAAATACTATATAATGAGTCTGACCTCCTCAGCATAAGAAGCATTCACTGCTCAGTCTTCGGAAATAATTTACAGTATTGCTCCTAACTGGCCATTAGAAATAATGAGTCCAGTGCACAAAGTGGGCAACTCACCCCCAATCGCCCAAAGGGAATCGTCAGCAGAGCTGTATTCTGAAATGCATGTCTTTGAGACCGAAGAGTCAAATACAATAGGAGCCTTTACATTTTTAGCTAGATAAGACTGTGATATAATTTGGAAACACGCACAGGGTTTACAGTATTGATATCCCATTTTTTGAACATTCTAAACTTCAGTTCAAATAATGGATGACATAAAACCAGGATTTCCTATCTATGTGCTAGCTTTAATTCAAACAATCCTAAGTCTTTATGAATTGATATATAAAGTGTATATGTGGAAGAAGCAGAAACCAGGTTAGCAAAACATAGTATCTATCCACTATACGGCTCCAGTCAAAATAAATACCTCACTTGATCCTCACAATGACCTATTAGGTACCATCTTTACGAGGAAATCTAGGCTCACAAAAGTCACAAAAATCATACAAGGAAGAGCTGAGATGCATTGTCATTTCTGTCTTTCACTTGCTTGCATTTCTTAGAAGGGATGACTAGAAAGGTAACACAACAAACAAAACATGAAATTTTGTTTCTTTGACTTACGTGGACCCAATCTATCCCACATTTATCAGGCAGTAGCCATCGGAAAACCTTAAATGACAAGCTAAAGGATTCAGATTCATATTTATTTATTCATTCATACATGTTTAATGAGTACCTACTATATGCTAGATATTTCCCCAAAAAGTGGCTAACTTAAACATCTCATTTCACTTGAAAACAACCTACTATGGCTGAGGAAGTTAAATAATGGTCCAACATGGTAAGGTTGTGGCGCCGGCAAACAGAATGCAGTACTACCACTGAAGGTCATGTTACTTCATCCAAGGAGATAAAAAGGAAACACAAACACCAAGGCCACTACATGTTTTGGAGGAATCCCTACAGAAACTGTTGGAAAAGTTACCTACCAGGTCAAGGTTGTAAATAGGGTTGGGAGGGAAGGAAGGAAGGAAGGAACAGGAAAGGTTCTTAGAAGGAGGCAATAATTCAGCTAAAAAGCAGAAATTAATCAGGCAGAGGAAGGAGGGAAGGGTGCTTAAGACAAAGGGAATAGTGTGTGCAAAAGGAGAAACTAAGAGAATGCAGAGCATCTGAGACACTAAGTACAGAAGTTCACAATGGTGAGAGCACACACAGTGTGTAAAGGAATAAAAGAAGGGATGGACAGAGCAGGAGGCCGAGAGAGCAGACCTTGATGGGCATTACATATCAAGTTAAGATGCCGTCTACAAGGTCCTAGGAAGCCTTCCCTCAGAGTAACACAATCAAAAAGTTGGTATTTTAGCAGATACGACATAATGTAACCAATGGCAGATTTGAAAGGAAATGATTGAACAGGGTGAAGATGGTGTGGCGTGGAAGGAATGAATGAGAGGATAATTTCAAAGGGAGAGATGGTAAAAGATAAATTAATTTGATTGCTTGATGATTGGGCCAGAAGACAGTCAAACACAGTTTTAATACAAAGAAAAGTAATATCATTTGTCTCGAAAAAAAGAACTATGCTAGTAATATGCACTAAGTGGAATAGTCAACCTATCGATAAAAAAAAGGATATAGAAACTACTTGCAAGAGAAACATTCATGGAACCATTTATTCAGAGCAAAAGTGCAGTGACAAAGATGACAATGAAAATGACAGAACGGGCGTATGCTGTCAAAGGGCGGACTGTAAGACTAAACTATTAAAATCAAGAAAATGAGATAGCCAAGCCACAGGGAATCAATTACTAAAGTACTAAATATATAAAGTAAAAAAGAAAAAGTAAAAATCATGATGCAAGCTGACTAAAAGAGAAGAAACAGAAGTCCTTTGAAAAACTTTCAACAGTAAATCCGACTTATTTGTTTGAATGAGGGTCTTTGTTTAATCAAGCAAAAATGAGTGAAATTTCAGTTTTCGTAGACATACTCCGGGAAGAAGGGATATGACAGGAGTATGGCTATGGCAGAGAATATGGGGAAAAGATTCTTATGATTTAGGATAACCTCAGGAAAAACCTCCAAACTAGAGAGTGAATCAGTGGCAGGTAAAACCTAAAGAAAAAGGAAATTATTATAGCACTGCATAAAGTCCTAGCGCCAGTCAGAAGACATATCTGCTGCTGCACCGAAGCGTAGTTTAAAAAGTGGCACCGAAGCACAGTGTGGCTGAGAATTTTCACTATCTGGACACTTAACAGGACTATATTTATAGGTAAGGGAAGTGATAAGTTAAATGCCATACCCAATGTTATATGGCTCATAAAAAGGGGAAAATAACCAGAATCAAGGTCTTCTTTTAGTTCACTGCTATTTCTACTTAACTGTTTTGATCACTAAGAGCACTGAAGATGAACTATGATAAATTATATGAAGAATTTTAGTTTAAAAAAGAACATTAGAAAATCTTAACAGTATAACTGGTAAGAAAAGACCTGAAGTTTTTAATTAACTCCAAATTGATTGCAAGTCTACAAGAAAACAGAATGGGCAAAGAGATCAGTGAAGAATTTGAAAACTATGTTCATATTAAGAATAAGTGAAAGATATATTTGTTCTAAAATAGGAGCAACTTTGTAGGGTTGGAAGGGCAAGTCCCTGATAAGTTGACTAGGACTTAGAAATATATATATGAGAACCTATACTATGTTGTCGTGAACTGAATGGTGGTCTTCAAAAAGCTATGCCCATGTTCTCATCTCTGTAAAGGACCTTATTTCAAAAACCTTGAGGTGAGGAGATTATCTAGGATTAAATGGGTAGGCTTTAAAGTCAATCGGAGACACACGAAAGAGAAGACAGAGAAGGCACTGTGAGGAGGGAAGCAGACTGGAGTCACGTGGCCAAGGCCACGGGGGCCTCAGCCAGAAGCTAAAAGCATGGAATAGATTCTCCCTCAAAGCTTCTGCAGGGATAGAGCTCAGCTGACACCTTGATTTTGAACTTCAGGACTCCAGAACTATAACAATAAATTTCTGTTGGTTAAGTCAAGTTCATAGTAATTTCTTAGGCAGTCCTAGGAAACGAATATACATGTAGACTAGAAATTAGAGTTCTGTACAAAACAGGGTAAATGTAAATATAAAATCAATGAATTTGTACATGAGCAGTCTTTTGGCACACTGTATCTTACAAACATTTTATTACACCTGCCAAAATTTTAACAAGTTATCTTCCCATATAGATGTTAAAAGGGTAATTTCTATATCTGAAAAAATGACTTAATCTCTAAAGATCATTCTCATTCTAACATTCTATGTCTTATAAACTCAGGAACTTATTATTATTCATTTTTTATTCTTTTTTTTTGAGATGTAATTGACAATAACATTAGTTTCAGATGTATTACATAATGATTCAATATTTGTATATAATACATATGTATTCAATATTTAAACTTGATCATGGTAATAAAATCATACAGTAGTAAATAAAAAATTTATCCTGTATAAGAACAGAATGACAAACAGAAGGATTTTTTTTTTTTTGAGACAGAGAAAGAGGAAGGGAGAGAGATGAGAAGCATCAGCTTGTAACTGTATCACTTTAGTTGTTCATTGTTTGTTTGTCATACATGCCTTAACCTGGGTAGGGGCTCCAGCCAACCCAGTGACCCCTTGCTCAAGCCAGTGACCATGATGGGGTCATGTTTATGATCCCATGCTCAAGCTGGTGACCTCGGGGTTTCAAACCTGGGACCTCAGTGGCTCAGGCTGATGCTCTAGCCACTGTGCCACCACCGGTCAGGCCAAACAGAAGGATCTTAATTCATAAACTCTAATGATGATTTCATATTAAGACTTTCATAAACACTTAGAATGTATCCAGAAATGGAACAGGTCTATTTGAGTGTGTGGCCAAGTTTTGGTTCAACATTATTTTAGACACTAACTGAACAATGAAAACTTCATGAAGGGTCAATTTTAATAAGATACACTGTCCAAGTGTTACTTTGCTTCCCAAATGAATGGACAATCGCTTCATGCATTTTTGCTAAATATTTAGTATGAAAATTTCTCATTGGTTTTAAGTGAAGTATAGTCACATCAACAGCAAAATGTGATGAATAAATGCCAACAATTTTGGGGGAAAAAATCATGATTTTCAAAACATTTTTTGAGGCGGTTTCATGGCCTAAGACTTGACATGTAATAAAACACAGAGTCAGACTTCTTACAAAGACATAATAAATAACATTTGAAGACTCCCATCGTCTTTCAGACAATTATGGGGAGAGATAGAAAATACTAGATTTCTCTGGCTTCTTTAGAAATTTGTTGTGGGTTTTAACATAGCAGTTAAGAAGCAAAAAGAAATGAGTGAAAAATAACTCTTAATATTTAGTTTAAAAGAATCAAGAGAGCTTACCTGTTCTGTTTCAAAGATGTCCCGAAGGTGTTCAAGACCAAGGCTTTTTAGAAACTGGCTGATATTCATGTCAAGACCCGCAACTAAAACAGACACAAAGTTACTCAGAAAAAGGTTTATCAATCTAAAGGAGGTTCCAGCACTGTTTTTAAAGTCATGGCTCTCTGCTACCCTTGGCCGTGTGTGTGGATGATTTTACATAGCATAAAATAATCCTAAATTTCGGCCCTGGCCGGTTGGCTCAGTGGTAGAACGTCAGCCTGGCGTGCAAAAGTCCCGGGTTCGATTCCTGGCAGGGGCACACAGGAGAAGCGCCCATCTGCTTCTCCACCCCTCCCCCTCTCCTTCCTCTCTGTCTCTCTCTTCTCCTCCCGCAGCTGAGGCTCCATTGGAGCAAAGATAGCCTGGGCGCTGGGGATGGCTCCTTGGCCTCTGCCCCAGGCGCTAGAGTGGCTCTGGTCGCAACAGAGCAACGCCCCAGATGGGCAGAGCATCGCCCCCTGGTGGGCAGAGCGTTGCCCCCTGGTAGGCGTGCCGGGTGGATCCCGGTCGGGCGCATGCGGGAGTCTGTCTGACTGTCTCTCCCCGTTTCCAGCTTCAGAAAAATACAAAAAAAAAAAAAAAAATCCTAAATTTCTTGCAGATCCTTCCAAGTTATCTCTGAATTTGGTTGAAAAGTACAAGCCGTTTGTCTTTGTCAAAATCAGTAGTATTTATATTAATTTTAATATTAGAGAGCATCACAGCTTTTTCAGTGAAATACTGAACTATAGATATAAAATTATTGATTTAACAGCTATCATTTTAGTTTTCACTCCTTACATAACCTGTTTCTTTCCTGCTATCGTTCCGTAATAAGACTTACTTAGTAGTTCAATAGGAGATTATGGTTGGAAATGGATGTATTGAGATACACAGAAGAACATGTATGTAGCAAGAAATTCATTCTATGAAGACATATCTCTTATAAGCTGTGTGCGTATGAAAACTTATAAACAGTTAAGATATCTGTAAGTGTGGTGTTCAGTGATCACCAATAGGAAAAAGTAAATCTGTTAATTTAAAAAACAGACAAAAGACAAAATAACCAAATAAGCATTCACACGGCGTACTCACCTTCGCCTTCCTTCCGGTCTGTGCCCGCGGCACCATCCCCAGTGTTGGATGCTCCTCCTACTGCCAGTTCCGCTAAAGGGACAGTGAGGTTGTCTATGCTGCTGGCAGCGGACAGGCAGGAGGGGGTGGAGGCTGGTGAGATGAGAGAGGCACTCACTACAGTAGCCTGAGGTTTGAAACAGGTGGGTAAGGCCTCTGGCGGCATGGCATCTATCAGCAAAGCTCTGATGTCGTCAGCCTAAAAACATACAAAACAACACAAAATTACTACATTTTAAAGTGGCATGGTTTTTACTAAGGACCACATATTTTGGAATTTTTTCTTTAATAAATGCCTCATTATCCTCTATTTGTTTTTAATCATTTCTACCTCTTTCCTTCTCTCAACCACAGCTCCGAAGAGTCTAGTAGTGTCAGTAGGGAGAACTAGAGAAACTATTAATTGAAAAAAGTATTTCATTTCTTTGAAATCTAATGTACAGCTTGGTGACTACAGTTAAGAACATTGAAATTTGCTGAGTAGCTCTTAAGTGTTCTAGCCAGACACATAAAAAAGTTAACTATGAGAAAAGAAATCTCAGAATGTAGACTATCTTGATTCCTGAAGACGTTTTTTTAAACATTAAGTGAAAGTGTACACACCATTGTTCACATTACATGTGTATTTAAAGGATATGTACCGTATTTTTCGCTCCATAAGACGCATCCCCACCCCCCAAAGTGCAGGGGAAAATGCCCATGAGTCTTATGGAGCGAAAGATATGGTATTTTATTAAATATTTTAACACAACATTTGGTTCAGAATATTTTTTTTTCTTATTTTCCTCCTTAGAACCCTAGGTGTGTCTCATGGTCAGGTGCATCTTATGGAGCAAAAAATACGGTAAATGAAAATTTGAAGAGTTAAAAAATATTTCATCACCTTTCATGAAAAAAAGCCCATTTTAAAGTGATTTTCAATCTCTTTCTTAGAAGTAGTTCCCACATTTATTTACTATGATTTGTTTATGCTTAAACAACTATAATAATTTTTGCTCCATTAGGTAGAGCACACTTAATTGTTTACAATTAAAATCTGGTAAAATATGAAAGAAACTACTTTACTTTAGCTAGCTAGTCAAGGACTTGACCGTTTGTTAGCCGTAAGTGTTAGAGGATGTGAGACACAGCCTCCAAAGATAGCCAGCCATTCACAGCTTCCTCTGCACACATGCGTCACTTCCCCGCACACATGCGTGTCACTTCCCCTGTATACATGTGTCACTTCCCCTGTATGCATGCATGTCACTTCCCCCATACACATGTATGTCACTTCCCCTGTACACATGTGTGTCACTTCCCCTGTACACATGTGTGTCACTTCCCCTGTATGCATGCATGTCACTTCCCCCATACACATGTATGTCACTTCCCCTGTACACATGTGTGTCACTTCCCCGTCAAGAGGTGTCATCTATTTCTCTCCCCTAGAATCTGGTTTGCCAATGAGCTGTTGTGACCAACAGAATGCAGAGGAAGTGGTGTTCTGGGCTTTTGAGCCAGGCTTTCAGAGGCCTGGCAGCTTCCACTTCTCCTCTTAGCGGCACCCTGCGGGCTGCAAAGAAGCCTGGGCTAGACTTCTGAGTGATGGCATGCTCCACAGAAAGGCCCGCACAGTGAGAGGCCACTGTGGACACTGAAGTGTCAGCTGAGGTCCCAGGTAAGGGGAGTGCACCAACAGCAGAGCCACCCAGCTGAACCAGTCACCCACAGGACCGTGAGAAATAATGCACCACTGCACTAAGCAATGAACTCAACTTTGGTTAAACTACTAAGTGTTTTGAAAGCATCTGTTATTTAGCAATAGATAATATGAAAGAGAATGGCTTGGAAATGTATTTCTAGGGTTAAAATTGTGACCAGCAGTAAATCCCTGATTTTTGTAAAGTTCAGGGAAGACAAGGCTGTGTTTAACTTTGTTGTTAAATAATATTTAACCACAAAAAAATCAATTCTTAGTTTGGAAAATATTTCTGTATTTTTCAGTAAGTGTATCAATTTACTTTTTTATCTTCAGAAGAATTAAATGCCCGAAAGTTAACTTCTTTTTGACTATCTCAAAGCCTCAGGTCAATTATCCTGAACAGCCGCTCTAGAATAATATGCCAAAGTTAGAAAGTGTAAGGTATTTTACTAAGTGTAATTCCTTGAAATTCATCTTTCTCCTCCAAGTATGGCAAAAAGAATTAATTTACTAGTTTGCCTTAACAGATTTTTTAATTATATAAAAAAAGCAAATTAAAAAAATTTCAGAAGGAAGGGAATTTCTTATTTTAAGTGAAGTATGTACTACTAGAAGTAAACTCGCGAAGGCCTGGACTTTCATGTGATCCCCAAGTCTAGTGAGCACGTGCGAGCATGTTGAGACGCGGACTCACTGTGGCCAGGTCTAACGGCGTCTGGCCCTCTTGGTTCTTCATGGTTGGGTCGGCGCCATGTGCAAGCAGGAGGGCACACAGCTGCGTCCTCCCCTTCTGGGCAGCTTCATGGAGAGGAGTAAAGGCCCACTTATCTGTGGCATTAACACAGGTGTTGTATTTTATCAATAATGCTGCGATGTCCACGTGCTGAAGGAAAAGCGAAGGATGTGAAGAGTCAGCAAAGATTATCTGGTAAAGCCCATCACACACTTGCTTTTATTTAACATTCTATCTCCTCTACAGTTCTGTGCTTGTCCTTAACAAAGCTTCTTCTATAAAAAGCATATTGATTGCACCCCGTCCCTGTATTTTGGACTCCATCTTTCCTTCCTCCTCCAGAATGTCAGTTCCATAATTATTCTTTTACCCTATGATTCCAATTCTTCATTGGAACATTACAAATTTCTAATTTGGCCTTCTAACATATTCAAGCCTATCTTAAAACAAACACTTCTCTTCTAGCTCACTGCAATCTGGTTGATCTACTGAAATACTCATCTGGAGGCTTGTCAGCGTCCTTTCTTTAACCTTTGGGAAAGTAAGAACACAATAAAATCACATTTTACCAAAATTAGTCTGCTGTGTCCAAAATGACTTAGAGGTGAAGGAAATGTCAGCAGCAGACACATTAACTAATAACTTGGGTGTGAGATGATGAGCTCCTGAACTGTACACTGTGGCAGCTAGAGAAGGAAAAAGGGGAGCTAAGTTTGAAAAATTCTGAAGAAAAAACATTGGGTTTTAGAAAGACATATTAACTGCAGAAGAAGAAAAAGAAGAAAAGTCAAAGATGACTACCTCTGCGGGAGAAGTTTTAGTAGGAATGGCACTACAAGGAAGATAAGGTTCACGTGGGGTACAGAGGTCCTGAGGTGAAATGCCAGCCATGATGTTCTGTAAATGATCTGACACGAGAGGGTGGAGCACAGCCGAGAGGTCTGTGGTTTGTTCCCCTTCTCTCTCACCCACCCACTCAACAACCAAACATTTACAGGAGACCTACTATGTGCCGGACCTAGGAGGTAGGGACTCGAGGGCAAGAACAAAAGGGAATACAGAGTTCCAAGTGGTAGCTGCTTGATAAATGAGCTCATTAAGAAAAGGAATACAGAAAGATAATCACAAGGGGGAGAAAGCGTTGAGAACACTATTTTGGGAAAGGCAATTGGAAGTCAGGGCAGTAAGAACTGCAGAACTAAAAAGAGGCGGGACTATGAAAAACTGGAGGAGAACATTTCAGGAGAGTAAGTTTTCTCAAATAATAGCAAAAGGTTTCAGTTTCTTTCCAAAAGTCCTTACAAAATCAACTGATTATGCAAAGGTAATATTGATTCAACGATTAGGCTTTTGAGAATAATAAAAATAAATGTTATTCTTATATATACACTTCGGGATGCTAATTTGGTTACCACTAAAGTTCTTATAAAATCCATTTCAATTTCAATATTCTCTCATGTTTGTGCAACTTGGCACAGTGGTGTTCTTTATGGATACATTCCTTGGCATACTGTGATTACTCTTGATAACTCAGAAGCACGTTATCTATTGAGAATAAATTTCTAACTCATGCTGCTGCTCAATGCACTATACTGAGTCACCTGGAGCTGACTCCATGAGAATGGGAAGCGATGGAGAAGGGACAGACAGAGCTCCCAGGGTGGGATCAGGGCATGCATGTTTCTTCATATTTTCCTTAGGATGCTCTATGCACTTTTCCCCTGAGATTGTATTACTGTTTTTATGTAATACAAATACTGATTTTCAGAAAGGTAATGTCAGAAAACAAAGAGAAGGAAACTTATTAGAAAATACAAATCAGACTTCTAACAAAGCTTCCATATTTACTTTGACAGTATAAAGACAAAAAAGACACAATCAGACGAGGACTTCTGAGAACAGGATACGGTCTGTGATCTTTTTAGGATTATGAATGATATCAACATTATAAAATTTGATCTTAACACAAAGATAAAAACTGGCACCACCTATGGTACTATATCAAAATCACTTAAAACAAAACAAGACCCAGTAATTTATCTTATTCAAAGGACATATGTTGAAAAGAATAGCTATTTTTGTTCAGTTAACCTGAAAGCCTGGAATAATTTCAAGCTTCTCCACAGCAAGGTTACAAGCTATTTAAATTGTTTCTGATGATTAATTTTATTCTACTCCCATGTGCATTGGCAGAATAATAGAATTTGGTAGACTAATTTGCATAGGCTCCCAAAATTAGATAATCCAAGGAAAATTGTGTATATAAAGTGAATTACATATATGGAATACATTATTACACTTTCTTTATATCAAATCTATAGTTTATGCTTAGAGAAATGAGTCACATGCTTTTAAAATTTGCTGACAAACATCTGAAAGAGTGATAAACAAAAAGGAGTATATTACTACCCAAGTACACTAAAAACACAGTTCTTTTAAGAATTTCATTGTGTCTTTTAAATATCTACATCATTGGTGCAAAAATAGAAACTGAAATTTCAGGCTGACAAATGCAATACATAAGCTAGAGCTCAGTTCTATATAATGGATAAAAGCAAAGTATTGAGTCGGAAGGTCTAGAAACGGAACTTTTCCAGGAGAAAGAGTCAGTTTAATATGGTTTCAGAACCCAGCTGCAACATAAAATGTTCTAAGGGACAAATACAAAGCAAGAAGGCTGAGCGGGTCCTACTTTAATTTCAGACAGGTGGGAAGTGGGGAGAACAGAAACACGCCTAGTTTCTGCAGGGGGCTTGAGAGGATGAGGATATTCCCTCTAGGAAGGGCACGAAGAAGTGAGTGAGAAGATACGGAAATCACTGTGACTCGTTTTTATTTGGAGTTCGTTGGGATTTCGCAAATCTAGAGCCTGTCCTCATCAATAGTGATTCCTTCTGTGAGAGCCGCTGGTCTGTGTAATCCGGAGTCTGTGGATTTAGGGACCAATGATTCCATCTGCGAGAGCCGCTGGTCTGTGTAATCTGGAGTCTGTGGATTTAGGGACCAATGATTCCATCTGTGAGAGCCCCTGGTCTGTGCAATCTGGAGTCTGTGGATTTAGGGACCAATGATTCCATCTGTGAGAGCCCCTGGTCTGTGCAATCTGGAGTCTGTGGATTTAGGGACCAATGATTCCATCTGTGAGAGCCCCTGGTCTGTGTAATCTGGAGTCTGTGGATTTAGGGACCAAGCGATGACCAGACAAGCACATGCGCGTTCACGTGCTGCCTGCTACTGACCCACTAGACCTGAAGCGGCCCTGGCGACTCCATCCAGACAGCCTGTGTGCACACGCCTCAGCCTGGGTCGGCTGATGATGAGTCACAGCGCACTGAGAGAACGACTAGACTCTGCTGTGGGGTTTCAGCTAGTCCCTTCAAACTCTATGGAACCACGGCAGCAACAGGTCAACCATTCACCTCTGCTGTGGGGTTTAGCTAGTCCCTTCAAACTCTATGGGACCACGGCAGCAACAGGTCAACCATTCACCTCTGCTGTGGGGTTTCAGCTAGTCCCTTCAAACTCTATGGAACCACGGCAGCAACAGGTCAACCATTCACCTCTGCTGTGGGGTTTCAGCTAGTCCCTTCAAACTCTATGGGACCACGGCAGCAACAGGTCAACCATTCACCTCTGCTGTGGGGTTTCAGCTAGTCCCTTCAAACTCTATGGGACCATGGCAGCAACAGGTCAACCATTCACCTCTGCTGTGGGGTTTCAGCTAGTCCCTTCAAACTCTATGGAACCACGGCAGCAACAGGTCAACCATTCACCTCTGCTGTGGGGTTTCAGCTAGTCCCTTCAAACTCTATGGGACCACGGCAGCAACAGGTCAACCATTCACCTCTGCTGTGGGGTTTAGCTAGTCCCTTCAAACTCTATGAAACCACGACAGCAACAGTTCAACCATTCACTTGATTATTTTGAAAATGTCAATGATAAACATACGCAACCACAATTTCCATGCCTAGAAAGGAGACTTCTGGTTTTATAGTTTCTAAAATATACATGAGATAGAGTTTTATCTGTATCAATAAATATTAACTGAGGAGCTATTACATACCTATTATCGTGCTAGATAGCTGAAGAGACCAAAAAGCTATAAAAAGCATGATCCTTGGCCAAATAGGTTTAACGGGGAAGGCTAGAAACACTCTGAATAGAGGATTATAATTGTGCTGAATTATGCTGCTGGTTAGCTTATCTCCTCACTTCATGCATAGCGTACATTTAACAAAGCAGGAAGTCAGTGCAGTTTTCTAGACTTGGACTTGAGCATGCTCACCCCATAGGACGCTGCATTATGAAGAGGAATTAAGCCACCTTTGTCTTGAGCATTAACGTCTGCTCCATGCTCTAGAAGATATTCAGCTACTTCCAGGTTATTGTAGCCAGCTGTTAGAGTGAGAAAAAGCAAATATGTTAGCTTAAAAGAAAAAAAAATTTGTATATACATAATAAAGACTGGAAAACTGTTAAAATTGTAATACTTTCTACTTTAAAAGTTATTACTGTTATCACATAAAGAGCCTTTACAGTAAGAAATTATATAAAACTATGTCAATGATAAGCATTTTACTCAAGTAGTACTATGTACATCCAGCATTTCTTCCGTCCCTTGGTAATCAGTATTAGGTACCAAAGAAAGGACGAGACTTGGATGTACTGTGACGCTCACCTGCCAGGTGCAGAGGGGTGGAGTTCCTGCCCTGGGTGTCTCTGCAGTTGATATTCTCCGGGGTACACAGCTTCTGCACTCTCGCCAGGCAGCCCTTCTTGGCAGCATCCAACAAGGCGGCATCTCCTCTCAGTAAGTCCTGAATATCTGTGTCTCCTTCTTTGACCAAATCTAAAGGTGTGTTTCCATCTCTGTTCTTTTTAGTTGGATCTGCTCCATGCTACAAAGGAAAACCAAATGGGGTTTGTATTTTCTGTAGTATCTTTCTTTAGGTTTATTTTTAACTTCATCTTCTTCCATCCAAGGAAAGATATCTATTCTATTATTCATTTTGAACAACAGAGTAATATCCTGCTTTATTTAGCAAATTCCTTACTTAGCAGTATACTGGATCAGCTTTCTAACTACCACTCAACTGAAGTCCTAAGGTCTAAGGCTCAGTGGTTATGGTGAAATGGGGAAGGTGTTAAATACCTTTTACTTTTCATCTGACAAACTTTCTCAGACTCCCACTGTCTTTGGAAACATCTTCTAAGAATGGTGTGGATGTTAATTTTGACCACATTTCAATCACATAACAATTCTCAGTGAATATTATGAAGAAAAAGTGAGACAAGGAAGACAAACAGGTAAAAAAGTACTTAATTCTAAATGCAGAAAAAAGTGTGGTAATTTTAAAATATTTTATCGTAATTCATAAAACCTATATAAAATTAGGGATAAATGTTAACAATGAATTTGATTTTAAGAGTTTAATCACATATACTATGAAATAAAGTAAGTAAGAGTCAAGAATCTTAATTATAACAGTCTGCTATTGGCTTACTGGAGAACTTTGGACAATATCAAGCTAGACAATAAATCAGTAACTTGGAAGTTATTTCTTACTAACTAGTGATAATAAAATTGTGCATCAAATACAATGTTACTCTCAAGACTCATAAGAATGTATCTGATGCCATCAAAGTGATGGAAGAAGAATTTTATTTATATTTTACCAGGACAAGTCTTTCTCTAGTTAAAGAAGAAAACAAACAAACAAAAACAGAGCAAGGAAACTCCATACACAAACGTCTGTCACTTTTCACATCACTGAAACAGAATACAAAATTATGGAGTTTCAAATAACTGCTAGTTTCTATTATTCCATGTATAGCCTCAAAATTTATATGAATAGGTTTGTTTAGAGATTATCTTATATTTCAGTAAAAATCTGATATTAAAATTGTTTTTACAAGATATATATTTAAATATTTAATAAGGAATGAGTTTGTTAACAATAATAAAGTAGCCAGTAAGAAAAAAAGAATTAAACTTGATTGAAAAACTTTTTTCTCCTGTACATTTTCTAAGTATTAGATAAGCAATGCAAACTAATTCAACTCTTTCCAAAACCTACCTTGATGAGCTGTAATTAACTGAACTTAATCAAATCAGTTCAGAAAGGCACTTCAGACATTACTCAAAGCTATATAATTATCACGGTATCACACTAAAACATCCTCCTAAAATGAAAAATGAAAGCATCTCTATAGCACTTATTGTACTTAATAGAATAATTTACTCTGATGTAATTTTACATACTAAGCAAAAATAAATATAATTATGTTATACTTTCTAATTTTTTAAATTACATACTTTTAAAAGGAGTTTGCAGATTTCATATTTTCCTTTCGCTGCTGCTTCATGTAGAGGGGTGAATTTCCATAAGTCCGCCACGTTGACAGAAGCCCCATGTCTCACCAGAAGCTCGGCTACCTCATAGTGGCCATACGAACAAGCATTATGCAGGGGCACCAAGCCACTAAGCAGAAGAAAATTACTTTATGACATAAAACACATCTTTGAGTTAAAATGATACTTATGATAAAAATAATGTAATTCTTCTACGGCATTTACTATACTGAAGAAATTCTCTTCTAGTCTTGAATATATGGTCATCCATTTCCAAATAAAGATTAATAATTTTTAAAATATTCCTTTAATATAAGGACTTTCATAGTTTCTTGGTGATGGATATAAACTCAGCAATCCTTACCCTTAAAATACACACACACACACACACACACACCCAGAAAAAGGTTCCATAACAATAATTTTAATTCAAGTTTCATCCTGGCAACATAAAGCAACACTGCAAACTGATTTCAGGAATAACTAGTCAATACTTTGGTTTATCATCTCTCAAATTTTCTTCCATGTGGGTTTTCCTAATGAAAACTGTATGCTTATAAAATACATATACAATGCAACTTAGCTTATTTATTTAGCCAAGTTCTACCTTTTGTTTTTGGTTTTTATTTTTATGATTTCTATACAAAGATTTAAATATTTAGGCGCTAAGCAATACAAATTTAAATTCCAAGTGGTATAGAAACTTTAGTGTTCAGTAAGAAAAATAATGGTGTCACCATAAACTCTAGTCAGATGAGAAAATCTAGCTCCCTCATTATAAGCAAACTATTCTGAGATGACTCTAAGTTTTAATGAGAAGGCAGTTGCCATTCTAAAGGTACCAAAAATGTTCCCAGAAAAAAGGGTGCAATCAACTAGGTATAGGTGCCTTTCTATTTAGAAATGACGCTTTTTTTAATGTTTTGATATCAAAATACTAAGTACTAAAATGGGCAATAGAAACAAATGCTGGTTGCTCTCCAACGCACTATAATACTTTGAAAGAGCCCGTGATAGTATTATTGAACACTCATTTCTGATGTGTTCCTTTTAAAAGATAAATAAATCATAATGGTTAATTGAAGTCTAAGTTGTAAGGTTAATTCTATAGTACTCTGGTCTATAACTGTATAGAAAGGTGTTTATATTTTGAGATGATATGAAATTAACTCAGAATATGGACGCTCATTTCAATTAAAATTTCCTTCTTGCATTTTTAAATAACTTCCATGGCTGCTTTAAACACCCTGTCTAGGTTAAACAGGAACAATTTAAGTAAACCAGTAAAAAATATAGAATATGTGAATTAGTAAAAAATAAAATTATGTTTCTAATTACTGATTACTTTGGGATGGATGGCTTCTTTTTTAAAAGAGATTATACATTTTCAGTAGCAAAACAAGGGATAAACAATAAATTACAAGCTATATAAACATAATCATACAATGCAACAAAATACTATATATAGGCATTAAAAGAATAAGATAAACCATTAAGTGCTGATATGAAAAGATATTCAAAATATAGTACTGGATGAAAAAAGCAAATTGCAAAGCTAACCATCTGGAATGACCACATTTATTAAAAACCACCACACTCACAGCAGCATACACCCGGGTACGTGCACTTAAAGAATCAGGAGGGTCACAAACAAAATGTTCATGTAATTTCTAGGAGGTAAATTCCATTTTTATACTGAACATTTCTATAATGTTTAAATTTATGCTTTACACTTTAAAAAGCATGCATTACTTTTTTTAATAGGAAAACATCAAAGACTTCAAAATATTAAACTAATTTTTTTAAGTCTCAATTCTCAGGCATACCCTTTGTCTTTGGCGTGGACGTCGGCCCCGTGGTGGAGAAGGTACTCCACAACAGACACGCGGTTATAGCCCGCCGCGAAGTGCAAGGGGGTGGAATGCCGGCCCTCCAGATCTCGGCAATTCACATTCTGAGGGCTGCAAAGTTGCTTTTATGGTACAAACACAAACATAAAAAGAACATTAATATTTACTCATAGATTTTGCTCTAAAATACTGCAGGTATCTTGGATAACTTATAATTTTCTAGTGAATATTTATTTCCAAAGATTAAATAATACAGGTAATGTTTTAAAATCAGCACTATGCCTGGTATCACAGTGTCCAGAAATATTCTTATTGTTTATAGAGCTACTGAATCTTTTTCAACCTTTCCTGGTCAAATCCTAATCAGAAAGAAAGTTCCGTAATAAAGCAAGCATTTGTTAGTCAACGATGCCTCCCTTTTCCATCTTGATAAGGCTTCCTCACCGTGGGACTGCTTGTCTGCCTGTATTAGCATGCTTTTAGCCATCCTTGGCTCAAACGAGAGCAACCCTGCTTGACTGCAACCATCCCAGAGCTCGTTCCCTCTGATGTGGTGAACAAAACCGCTCTGGGGGACTCACAGGAATTCTGCCAGACCACCCACTGGGCCCTGAGCCGCTGCAGCAACACCACGAAGTCCACAGTGCTGCGCTCGTACTCTGGGGGAAACCTGTCTAACTCCACAAGTCAAACTGATTCTAACCATATTCTAGTCTTTGGCTTTACTTCCATCTCCTTCAGCTATGTCCTCCAAATCTCTTTGTCTCCCTTTTTGCTTTTGAATATTAACACTTAAGTACAAGTTCGATTCTGTTTGATTACGAGCAGCAGGAAGCAAAGGCAGGACTGACGGACACATCATCAGGTGACAGATGAATTATAGTAATAACACCAGAGCAATAGTTTACAATTTATAAACATTTTCACATTCTTTCGTGAATTACTATCTATTTGTGAAATAGGTCATTATCCCTATTTTATAGATAAATAAACCAAGGCTCAGGAAAGTTAAGTGAAATCTAATTTCACAGAGTTGGGAAAGGGTAGCATAAAGATGCAGACCCTGTTTTCCCGATCATTAATCTCTTAATCTTTCTGTTGGATGCTGGTTAAAAACTAAGAAGCTGTTTCTACTGACACACGAAGTAGGGGCTGTCACACTGGTACGGTAAAAACAGGACTTTTCAGGTGGTTGGACCTGAATACAGCAGACAAAAAGTCTGGCCAGTGTAACGGAGTGCCTACAATTTCATCAACTCTGTGGAAAAGCACCAGACTCTCAATTCTGAAGAAGCTTTTCATCCAGCCAGGTCAAATATCTTCTCTTTTCATGGCAAGTGAGTCTGTGGCTACATTAATAAATAAATTAGAGAATCAAAAAATAAAATTAAATAGAAATGAATTAATACATAAACAAAAAAGAACGGCTGCAAGAATTGGCAGTCAACACCAAGGGTGTCTGACCTACATGACGCTGCTTCCTGCGGCTGCAGCTTCCAGTGATTTCCTCAACTTTTTCCTTTTCAGACAATACTGGCAAAGTGGGAATGAGAAAGCACATGAAGAAGCATGACTCATTCTGCCAGGTTACAAAAACAAAAGCCCATTCTGCTTATTAAATGTTTGTTTTCTAATATTTGGAAATCTTTATTCTCTATTCTGTTTCACCTTTTTTTGAGTGGCAAAGCAATTTTACATTATTTCTACCTGATTTGCATAATTTCAAATGCTACTCAGCCAACAGCCTTTTCTCCTAACATCTAATTTCTAATACTTTCTAAAGCCTCTGGGGGAGATCTATATATGGCTTCATTCTCACTTAATTGCTGCTTTTGTCTGCCACTTAGATGCTATTAAAAAATATATAGCTGGCCTTTACTGTGAATAGACTGCTTAGAAAACCAGAAAAGTCCAATATATTTTTGCCTTTTACATACAAAAGATATGGAATTATATTACTTTATTACATTAAAGAATAAACAATTTAATTATAATGGGCTCATGTAGCAATTCTAGTGCTGAGATTACAATGCCCTAACAAAGAAGTCCTTCTATATTTAAAGAATTTTTTATTAAGATAGACTTCAAACAGCAGAAGTATTTTGAAGAAAATAATACATAATTTTAAATCTAAGAAAACTTGAAAAATTCTCCCGTGTGGCTAGTACAAACTGATATTTACTATTTTTCTTTAAATAACTTAGGGGTCATTATACAATGAAAGAGAGGTTGAAAGTGTCCACATATTAAAACAAAAATAAAATTTGTCATTTTCAACTAGTATACGTCAAGAATGCTGAAATTAATTTACTAAAAATCACAAAAATAAAGTTTGCTTAATAATGAGTGGCAAAGTTTAGTTGTAAAAAATATCCTGGTATGACTGCCAATATCAATATTGTAATTGGTCTTTTGTAACAAAAGAAAAAGAAATAGAACAAAATCAAAAGCCATATCCCTTTCTGCTATCTTTATCCCTGCATCAATGACTGTAGATGGGAGGTATATATGTTTTTAAAAAGCATATTTAATATTAGAAAATAATTTTTATTTGAAAAACATTAAATCTATTAACCATTATTTCTATATCACAAATAAAGGTTGATATAATTTTCTTGGCAAGCAGAGTTATACAGAAATAAAAACCCATCTTCTGCATATAAAATAATTCCAAATGATTGCAGGATAATAATACTTTTCCAGAACAAATATGAGAATCTCTTGGAAAACATTGTTCTTTTTTTTTTTTTTTTTTTTGTATTTTTCTGAAGCTGGAAACGGGGAGAGACAGACAGACTCCCGCATGCGCCCGACCGGGATCCACCCGGCACGCCCACCAGGGGCGACGCTCTGCCCACCAGGGGGCGATGCTCTGCCCCTCCGGGCGTCGCTCTGCCGCGACCAGAGCCACTCTAACGCCTGGGGCAGAGGCCAAGGAGCCATCCCCAGTACCCGGGCCGTCTTTGCTCCAATGGAGCCTTGGCTGTGGGAGGGGAAGAGAGAGACAGAGAGGAAGGAGGGGGGGGGGGGGGGGTGGAGAAGCAAATGGGCGCTTCTCCTATGTGCCCTGGCCGGAAATCGAACCCGGGTCCCCCGCACGCCAGGCCAACGCTCTACCGCTGAGCCAACCGGCCAGGGCCGGAAAACATTGTTCTATACATTCCTGTACTATTACCTGGGCTTGAACTAGCTTTAAATTTATGAACACAGCCAAAAGTAGCACTTTAATTAATATAAATGAAAATAAAAGTTATCACATTAACCAGAAAAGCAACTAAAAAGTAGTTTAAGGGACATACTAGGAAATTTTTTATGGTTAAAGATCTCTCTTGTTTATATAATATATCCACTCTGCTCATCCCTTTCATTGTTTGTATTTGAGTAATTTCACTTAGAAGCTTAAAATAAATTGTTAGGAAAGGTTCAATAGTGCTACTCAAGACAGTAAGAGCACTGACTTACCTTCACAGTTTCCAAGTCTCCAGCTTTAGATGCCTCTAAGAGTCGATAGTCAACGTCAGAAGTACGTACAGGTGTACTTTCTGCATAAAAGGAGGGAAAGATTACTGTTGGTTTTCAAGAAATCAAAAAGTAGTTAAGGAGGGAAAATTATTTGGTGAATGCAAAGAGAAAGATTAAGGGGTCAGATTCTAAGATCTAATAAGAATTTTTTCCCAAATTTTTCCAGACAATAAATAGTGATTTCTTACCTCAATTTATATCTATCTCATCCTAAGCCAAATTTAAATAAATTCTAAGATGCATAAATCCTTCCCCATCCCTACTATTCTAGCCTTCAAATTATCTGGTCAAAACTTGACAAAGGGGAATGAAGAAACAGGACGTGCGGTCACGACCGTGTTTAAGGTACACCGGTCTCACAAGCGTGTCAGAGCTGAGCCGTGGGTTTTGTTCCGCAAACCTCAGGAAGCTACTCAGCTCTCAGTGGTTAATGTGTAGCCTTTCTTTGGGGCCTCAGTTTCCTCGGTCTGAAACAGAAGCACTACTCCTGAAATCAGCGATCTTAGAAAATATAATCAGTGTACAAAAAAAGGCCAATTTAATTCACATTTAATGAATGGCTTCAGGGAAATACAATGTAAAATGTCTGTAAATTGGGAGATGTGACACAAATGCTAAGTAGAATACATATAATTAAATCGGGCTGTTAAGTGTACTAAGTATGAAGCTAACAAATGAGATATTTTGATTAATCCAATTCAAACAAACCAAAAATGCATTACATATTGGCCCAAATAAAAAGGTTTTTTTTTAAAAAAACAATCTTTATATATCATTAAAAACACGTTCATGGACATTAAGTGTGACTTTTATAATGTGTACACACACTCAGATAACTCAGAAAAAGGACTGAAGTCCAGAAGATCTGGATTTAGACTGAGCTCTATGAACTGTGATGATGGACAAATCACTTAATAACTTAGTTTTTGAATCTATTAAGTGATTGCAGTTTTCTCTTAAATTCTCTTTCAGATTTAAGGTTGCATTATTTTATGACTATAGACATCTTTCTTGACTCCACTGTACAAATGGGGAGATCAATTCATGCCAAAAAGGTTTTAGATTTCAGAAGAAATACATCACCTCTTTCTAGTCTAAAGTGCTTCATTCAGGATAAAGGCATCAACAGATTAAGTTATGAGTCCTCTTCAAAGGAAGAGAAACTGTACTTATTCAGTCATAACAACAGTTGGCAGAGAGATGTTAAGATTAAAGGGAGGATAGAAGAGAGTATTTCATACAATAAAGTACAGTTTTGAGATATCAACAATATTATTATTTAACAATTATTTTTCTTTAAAAGGAGTTTATTACGTTTGTTAGTTTGTGGAAGTGTAGAGAAAAGGAATCAGGTCTTGCTCATCTTTACATTCCTCTTCACATGAGGACATTTACAATGCATCTGCTGAACTGAATCCCCTGCTCTTCCATAGTGGGGTCAGCGTGCATGTCAAACCTTAGCCCTTTCTTTGGCTTCCTCTGGTCTGTTCTTCCACGTCTCAGTTACCTCCATTCTAACTGTGCATGACGTCACTGTATTTAGGGTGTGTGTATTATGTCTCCGTGACAGTGATTCTGGCACAGTTTATAAAACTCACTGAAACAGCCTTAGGAAAATTATAGGTAATATTTTTAGTTTACCATTTCAACAGAATAATATGACAACTCTTTACATATAGAGTTAGAACTTCGGATACTTTCAGGCTCTACGATTTGAAGGATACAATTAATATGGCTAAATTTTTTAATTCTAAAAACTCTTTGAAATTGGTACATTTGTCTTGATGAAGACTGATTTGCAAAGGGTATAATTTTCTAATCAGACAAAAATTGTTAAGCAAATATAAGATGCTTATGAGAAAGTCTTAGTCCTTGTCACAGAGTAGAAAGTAAATACATTAAAGATATTGATTAATTACTGTAAAAGTTACACAGTTTTGCGTCCATTTTAAATCCTGAACAGGATAAGAACGGATTCATTTTCAGAAACAATGTGAAAAGTATTAGCTGAAGGGATATACACAAAGTGGGGCAAAAGTAGGTTTACAGTTGTTCATGTGCATAATAATACAATATAAGTAATAATACAAGAAGAATAAACTCTGTTTCATGAACTCACAATGTAAACCTACTTTTGCACTACTGTACAAATATGCAGCCCAGGAACTTTGTACAAAGAGATGAACAATTTTTAAAAAAGAATATAAAAATGAAGTTAAGCCCTGGTCAGGTAGTTCCGCTGGTTACAGCATCATCCTGATACGCCAAGGTTGCAGGTTCAATCCCCAGTCGGGGCACTGTATATATAAGATTCAACCAATGAATGCATAAATAAGTGAAACAACCAATTGATATTTCTCTCTTTCTCTCTTTCTAAAATAATAATAATTGAAATAAAGATGTGTCTATTGATTTTAAAAAATGAAGCTAAAAAGAAAATATAGGTGAAAGAAGAACTATCTGATATGCAAAATACTGTATTAGTAGAATCCTTATAAGCACGCTAGCCTTTACAGAATATGAAAATAAATATTTTACCTAGGGTCAAAGACTGGAGCCGAGTTTCTAATTTTTTCTCCAATTCTATTCTGTCTTACCAGAATTAAAAAACAAACAACAAACAAACAAACAAAATCTAAAGTTTCAAAGCTTGAAAATCCGCTGGCTATCTTAAAAAAAAATCTCCTGTAGACTTGCTGTTCGGTTAGTATTACGACTACAGGACTGGAAATAGGTCTTAGTGGCTTATTTCAAGGTGCAATGTAAGCAGAGGTTCCCTTTTTAATTTAGCTTTCGCTAAGTCCGTGGAGTCTTACTTCTGGAAAGAATTAGGTAAAAGCAATGCAGTAACTATACTGGAACACTGGGGGTCTTCGGGTTACAACAGTCTCAACATATGACATTTCGAGTTTACCACACTCACTCCCATAAAAACTTAAAAAATTGAGACGTGAGTGTTTCAGCTAATGCCGTTAGTGTCGATCTTTAGAGGGTGTGCAGCAGAAGACTACACAATAATGCGGCCAATGAGTGAGGGAGTTGGCATCCCCCAGTACACTTACCTACACCATTAGGACAGTTAAGAGCCCAAGTCTTCCATTTGTGTTAGGCTAGGGTGTATTTCAACTTACACCAAAATCCAGGTTATGTCACTATCATAGGAATGGAACCGTGTCATAACCTGAGGGCCCCCTGAATCAGAAGAATTCAGGTTATGATCCATTCAAAAGAACTGTCTGTCTGTGATGCTAGAAACGGTCTTTGTGCTAACACAGTAGCCACTAGGAGCCACACGTGGCCACAGGGCACCTGATTTGTGGCTAGTACAACTGATTAACAATTTTAAAATTTAATTTTCGCTAATTTAAATTTAGCCACATGTAGCGAGTACCTACCAATTGGACAGAGCAGGTCTGGAAAAAAAAAAAACCAAATCTAAAACAATTTTAAAATGCTCATTTAAAAAAAAAAACAAGAAAAAAACTGCTTATCTTATTTTCTTTAATCTGACATTAATTTTGACATAAACACCGACAGTAGTTTATAACTAAAACTTTATTAATGTTGGTAACTACAAATTTGGGAACTAAAAGTGAGGGTTTCTAAAAATGGACCCTCAGACTTGATATTAGCAGGTATATTTAAATAAACCTTTAAAATGCTATCCAGAAGAGAACTCCTAAAACTTACAATGCATCCTGTATGACTGACGCATACTCTAAGAAGTCATTATAGATATAACCTGAAACTGCATTAGGTAATATAGGTATAACTGGAAAATTCAGCTACATCTCGGTCCACAGTTAGACATACATTTCTAGTGGAAATATTAGTTTAAAAATTATATCCTCTGCCAAATAAGAAATAGTTCTCATTTTTAAAAAACCTTTCTAAGAGCAAGAGTTTACCATATAGTTGTATTATTTGTATTATCTTTCCAGATCAATAAAGAATATGAAGAATTAAACTAAAATGTTCTGGCATGTACTAAATTAAGTATTTAATAACTTATATAATGATTTATCTTACAAATTAATTTTTGAGAATTATCAAAAATGTGTCATTTGTGATACAGTAATTAACCTTTTACCAGGAGTCATATATCCTAACTGAACTTATTTAGAAGATACTTTTAAAGCACTAATCAATCTAACTGCTTATTCAATCCTTTCTTCATTTTGTAAATTATCTCTAAAAGTTATGCATGATATTGTTACTGAGAAGGCAGAAATATTTCCTAAGTAAGTGTTTTATTGCTTTGTAGAAACAGGAAGGTAAATGAAGTTCTGTTCTGTTTTCCACAGTTCAAGCTTTAAATACTGAAGTAGAAAGATCACTATCTAAGAATGAACTAGACAAGGAAAAGAAACCCTAACCAATAGCTTTCAGAATGTGGCAGGTACTCTTAGGAGGCTTTGTTTCAGCTCTGCTAACACATATCCTGATCTCTGTGAGTCAGGAAAGGGGCTCCTATTTCCATATATAGTACTGATTCTCAACGAGGCTGTACTTTTGAGGGGCCCTTCAGAAATCTGTGGGGTTAGTTTTTGTCTTCTAGTGTAGTTCTTCCCAAGCGATTACTGCTATGATAATTAAAATTATTTTATTGAAACTTTCCGTCATTTTCTCTTTATGTTGCAGTTAGGACATTTGACACAGATTTTTGGAAAGTATCTGTAGTTAGACCATATTATTTATGAATTCGTTTCTGAATAGTAAAGGAGGGTTATATAATACTCCTGATAAAAGGGGCCCTGTGCCTGATGGACCTGGCCTCCAGGTGGGCCAGGAGCCGGGCCTCTGCCCCCACTCCGCTGCCTCCCTCACTCTACCTTCCACTGTGTTCCGTCGCTCTGCAGATAAAGCTCACAGACAAAATGAAAGAACTGAGAAAGAAGGATGAATTAGGGAAAATTTCTTTTACATCAAGATCATCATTTTTCAGTAGATAGATTGTTTTATTTTGTCTAATTTTGGTGCTTTGGAAACTGGTGTCTATTTTTGTATCAGTTTTATTTTTAATCTTCCTCAATAAACTAAGCGCTTACATTACCAATCACTGAACTAGTTAGGCACTGTTAACACTCAGCCAAGTTTTAGAATTAATTTTAAACCAGAAAAAGACAAGAAGATAATTTCATAGAAGTGCAATGAAGTTAAGAATGACAACACACAGGTCAGAATAGAATACATGTAAGAACAGTATGAACCATATGAATGATCTTTAATTTTCTCTATTTTTCAGGTTTTAGGGCTACCGTATTTCCACACTGTTTATATGAACTTTAACTTTTGATCATAACACACGAGTCAGGTTTTTATTTAAAACTAAAAAAATGAAAGAATTACAGAGCATTTGCCTTCTTCTCCTGACACCCACCCCACCTTCCCCAACAGGCTGACAGACAGGGCCACAGGCTGACCTGTGAGCAGGAAAGGCAGAAAGACTATTCAAACAAACAGACAGACAGACAAAACACATTCCAAAGAGCCCCTTCAAGCAGAAGGGCCGAGATGCGTCCTGTTTAGCAGAGACAGTGGAAGAGGAGACGCGGCAGCCGAGGTGCGTCCTGCTTAGCAGAGACAGTGGAAGAGGAGACGCGGCAGCCGAGGTGCGTCCTGCTTAGCAGACAGTGGAAGAGGAGACGCGGCAGCCGCTGGGACTCACCGCTCAGAATCTGCTGCACGGCCTCGTTGCCCATCTGCGCCGCCGTGAAGCCTTGCAGGGAGATGATGGAGGGGTCAGACCCGTAGCTCAGCAGGAGGCGGCAGGTCTGCAGGTGGCCGGCGAGGGCAGCTCTGTGCAAAGCAGTCTGGCCAAGAGTGTCCAGTGCATTCATCTGAAAAACCATTTGGTGAGCACGTGAAATTGAGCATCTACTGTATTTTTCGCTCCATAAGACACACCTGACCCTAAGACACATCTAGGGTTTTAAGGAGGAAAATAAGAAAAAAGATATTCTGAACCAAATGGTGTGTTAACATATTTAATAAAATACCGTATTTTTTGATCCATAAGACGCACGGGCATTTCCCCCTCCACTTTTGGGGGAAGGAAAAGGGCATCTTATGGAGCAAAAAATATGGTACTTTTGTTCCCTTTTATACTGAAGCAAATACATTTGAATGAGAAAAAGCAATAGTCGAAGTTTATTTTTTAAATGCCAAAGATACTTCCTCATTAACTTTGCTCCCGGGCTCTGAAGAAGTATCATCTTCAATGACCCTTCTCTGGCTGTCTTATTGACAAGTACAGTGCTCCTCCCCTTCCCTTAATGACTGACTGTCCAGCCTCCGCTCCCGGCCGTCCCCTCGACAACGAGAACGCGGGCTGGGCCTTTGTCTGATACCCGTCTATCACACTCCAGATGCACATTCAATACTTTTAGATGGGCTTTACCACACTTGTTCTCAGAATATAGAAACAACAAAATATATGAACAAAGGCAGTTAAAATAGTTCATTAATTTCTTTTCTAATTTTAGTAATTATAATAAAATGTCCTAATTGAATTACAAACACATTTAACAAAAGTAAAATGATTTGAAGATTGAAATGTCCCATTTAAAAATGTTTAAAGTGTTATAGAGAATAATAATTTAGCTAATTTTAAGACTAAGAGAATATTACACTTTTGGATCATGTTCAGGATTTGATCAAACCTAACTGGTCCTAACCTGTTTTCCAAAATGCCTCAGTAAATACCTTCTACTCCAGTCAGACCCAAATCTATGTTCATTAAACATACTGCTACTTCGCAGAAGCCTCCTTCCTACATTTATGAGATCCAGTGCAAGTGCCCCCCTTTCTAAGAAGCCCTCCTTGATTACATCCTTTCTCAAGTCAGGGCTATCTTATAAATTATAACATTTGGATAGATTTTGTTTATTTTTTTAAACCAAGGTAAACTAAGTTATCAACAATATGGACTATATTAGGTTTTCTGGATCCTCTAGAAAGTTCCTGTTAATGGTGCACAGTAAATTCTCAAATATATGCCTGTTGGTTATTCATTATATTTGTGCACACCCACCAAATGCGTAAAAGGATTTAAGACAACTAATCTCCCTGACTCCCCATCACTGATTGTTACAAGTAAGGCTGCCACACTTGTTTTGCCAAGGTTCATCTAATTTCTTAACAGTGTCTCACAAAATCCACCATGAAATATTGACATATTTAAGTATATCACCTTTGCCATCAGGAAAATGACTTTATACACAGACAGCATAAAAGCACAGTCATTAGTGTGCACTGATGGAAAATACAAGCTGCCAAACTAAACGTCTTGAATTTTTCTATAAATATTTATTGTTTCTTCACCACAGGAGAAAAACCCAAATTTGAGAATATTCTAATCATTAACATTTTTCTAGACTTGGATAAGAAACCCACTAAATTATATAATTATAGTGATGAAAATCTTCAATGTAGCCTGACCAGGCGGAGGTGCAGTGGATAGAGCATCGGACCGGGATGAGGAAGACCCAGGTTCGAGACCCAAAGAGTCGCCAGCTTGAGTGCAGGCTCATCTGGTTTGAGCAAAAAGCTCACCAGCTTGAGCCCAAGGTCGCTGGCTCAAGCAAAGGGTTACTTCGTCTGCTGAAGGCCCGCGGTCAAGGCACATATAAGAAAGCAATCAATGAACAACTAAGGTGTTGCAATGCGCAACAAAAACTAATGATTGATGCTTTTCATCTCTCCGTTCCTGTCTATCTGTCCCTATCTCTCTCTGTCTCTGTAAAAAAAAAAAAGAAAATCTTCAATGTAGCTTGTTAACATGGTAACATGGTTTGAGAATTATTTAAAAATTATTATTCTAAAATATAGATCGTATCACTATTGCTCAGCTTAGCGACTTTTTATTCAATGCCTTCAAATAAACCTGAATGAATCCCTCAGTATGTCATTTAAGACCACCCATAATTGACTTTTATACCACCTTGCTTTCCACTATATTTTCCTATCACAGTCTTTATTAGGTTATACTGAAGCTCTACTTTTTGAAGGTTAGTTTCTAACATCATTGCCAAAGGTATAAAATACACCTTTGGGGAAGATGATTTTTGAAAACACCATAGCAATGCAATGGGCGAGACAGGTGTCAAGTTTCTTGGTAAATCCAAGAAATCAGCCAGTTCTCCCCAGTGTCTGAGCACATCTACTAAACAGCAGATAAAGTACAGGAAGTATCTTTAAAAACACACTACATGTGAGAAGAGGTACTCTCTATAATACGTGTGGTGGAACTGAGTGCAATACAGAACATAGCAGATTCCCTCTACTGTCTCTCACTCGGAGGCGCGCACTCATGGAGTGAAATACTTGGCAAAAATCACCACCCACTACAATTATTCAAAGTAGTATTTCTCATTCCTGCCCGTATTTTGAAAGGGGTGGTCCTGAGTGCAACTCTACTGTGTACTCTACGTTCTCACTTCCCCACCATGCTCTTCTCTCTGCTTCACATTCCTTCCCTCCGTGTGGACCTGTCAAACTCAGAACTGAGTTATCTCCTACGGAAGGGATGCAATTACTGCTTACTAATAGGAGGCTCTGTGTTAGATGCTTTTTGTAAATTGTAAGCTATTTAAAAGCAGTGGCTATAACCATCTTAAATGTAACTTTTCCCTCTACCTTCACCTCCCCAAGAAAAAACAATGCAAGGACATAGTGGGGAGCTTCATAAATAGCTCCTGAATGAATGCAAAAAAGTACAATAATGTATAAATGGTTATTAGAATTAATTGATAAGAGAAGCCTTTTAGCTAAAAAATTCTAACCATTTGATGAGGACTTATTGTTAATTCTAGAAAGCTAAAAATTTGATATACTGAAGCTGTATGTCCTCATCCCTATATTTATATCCATTTAAGGCATTTACTCATTTCTATTGGTAGTATTATATTCTAGCATTTCAGAAAGCCCAAATTCCTTAGATAAATTATAAGACAGATCAGAATAACACAATATTCTTCATTTCAATAAATGTATTATTTTATTATAAAAGAACACTACAATTCTTCCCTCAAACTCTAAATGCTATCAGCAACAAAAGAATACCTATGGAGCGCTTTATCAGACAAAGCTGAGGCACTCCCAGAAGTCACTGAAGGCACCAGTGAGTAATGTAATAGCAGCACTCACTCCATGGAAACAGGAGAATAACAATACTGGAACAATTTGGCGACACTTTGTACAGCCCACTTAGAACAACAATGGATAAGAGGAAAATATTAAACATTCTACAAGGGTGTTTGTGAGGGAGAATTATTCCTCACTAGGTGCAAATATCCTAAATTTCTCAGGACTCGGGCTTGTCTCTCTATGGTCACAAGATGACCGTGGAAGCTCCACACGTCAACTCCACACATTATTCTCATCCAAGATCAAAAAGCACGTCTTTTACAAATATTTTAAAAGAGAAGAAACCCTTTACAGCAGACTTCTCCTTATGGCTGTGGCCAGAAATGTTTCTTAAACCCACGCCTACACCAGTCACCAGCAAGGAGAACGAGATTACCAGCATTTTTTCAGAACCAGCCTTCCCTGGAGCTCCCATACATGGAAGAAAAAGTTTTATAGAAGGAGTTGCAAGCCATTTTCCATGGGTCAATTTCAACCAGTGGACTGTTTTATATGCCTGCAAACTAATAACAGTTTTCACATTTCTTTCTTTTTAGAGGTTTTATTTATTTATTTATTCATTTTAGAGAGTACTGAGAAAGAGAGAAAGAGAGAGAAGGGGAGAGGAGCAGGAAGCATCAACTCCCATATGTGCTTTGACCAGGCAAGCCCAGAGTTTCAAACTGGTGACCTCAGCGCTCCAGGCCAATGCTTTATCCACTGCGTCACCACAGGTCAGGGCAAACATTTCTTAATAATTATATTTCAATGGCTATATAAATACCCCCATAAAATTGTCAATTTTACCTCTTGGCCCACAAAGCCTAAATATTTGCTATTTGGACTTTTAAATAAATGTTTGCTGACCCCTGTTCTGAAGCAAGGAAGGGAAAGGTAATTATTGGATGAAAAATCAACTCGAGGCATTACTGATCTTTAAATTGATTCAAAATTAAAAATAAAAATTGAGATGCCTTGCTCTTATATTTAACTTTATTAGTATCATTAATGTCCTACCATTGTTTATTCTTTTATCATTTAGTCATGGGATACAATCAGGGTTCTCTAAAAAGTAGTCAACCTCATTTTTTCTTCCAAGTATTCTGAAGTGGTTCAAGGCGCAGAAGTGCCAAATGTGCGTTCCTTCCAAAGTAAGTCTAAGTGTGTTTTCTGAGGGCAGAGGAACTGTTCTACATGATTACAGATCAGTCCCTATTCCCTGGTTTTTAAATGGGAATCTAGAAGGATCTGTATTATTGTTCTAATGCCATTTCACAGGGGAGAAGAGTGACATTTTGGAAATAGTGTACTTTTATTACAGGGAATTGGAGGGAACTCTAATTGTTTAAAGGTGGTTCTCATAAGTTTGGATTTATTACTGTAATCTCTACCATTCTAGAAGTGAGCTAAACGGCAAATGATAGTAATTCATTATTGCTGGAGAAATGCAGAAGATTAAATGACATCCACAATATCAATACTGGAAGCAATAAAAAAAGGCAAACTAAAGTCCAGAATATAGCCTCTGACCTGGAAGATCTCTGAGACAACATTGTTTTGTATTCTGGGCTTTGACAATTTTGACTCATACACTGACAATTATTCACGGAGGCAAAAACAACCAACCAACCAAATAAATAAATAAACAACCCCCTCCCCCACAAGTCAGGCTTCGTAACATTTAAAATATTCCTTATATACAAGAATCAAACTCTTAAAGAAATGAAGTCTACTATTATACCTGTAATTAAGTGCCTCCCTGGTTATCAAGCGGAGTTATCAAATAAATGGGACTGCCACTCACAAGGATTCTTTAAACTTTCACATTAATCGTATATATGTATTGCTGTCCATCATTTGTGTTTCCAACATAAAATATATATTTGACAGATTTATTTTAAACACATCATTATTTATTCTTCATATTTTAAAAATATACAACTTTAATTCTTAACATCATTTGGAACTACCAACATACATACTTACGGAAGAAATTGGGAAATGCTAAATCAATTTTTCTGATCAGTCCTATTTTCCTCTACCACAATACCCACTATAAGGATATGATAGAGGATGCTATAAAAAATGCTTAGCATTCAGCACTAAAGAGGCTATTTTCACTCAAGGACAGAAACTGTCTCAAATAAGAAAAATGCTACATTTAATGTGTTATATCCCAACTGTGGTAATTAATCGGTTAGGAGTAGCTTGGGATATATACTTAGAAGGTGTAAGAAAAATAACAGATGTCTGGCAGTTTCAGAGACAAAAACCATTTCCCTTTTTTCCCTTGTATCTAGAGATAGCTCCTAAGGTATATTTATTTCTATCTGAGTAGTAATAATGATTTTCCTAAAGAGAATAATTAGATAAATGATATAAATTCATAACGGCATTTGGCTTAAAATACATAAGACCTAAAATAATGATTCAAACATGCCAAAACAGTTCTGGAAACCAGCAAGCGGACTAGAAGGAGATGGCTAAGGGGACTCTTTCAATATTCTAACCAGTGTGAAATAGCCTAGTCTCAAAGACCTAACCGGAAGGCTGGGTTCATTACTCTACTGAATTTAAGCTGTCATTGACCACATCACTCATTTGGTAATTGTGAACTTTTCTGTAATCAAGCTTTTATTGTTAACTCACATTATAATTTTACTTTAACTATGAAAACATAGGTTTAATTAAAATAACCGGAGAGTTGACACTAGTCTCTGTGTTACTTTAGGGAGGACAATGAGTATTTCCCCTCCAAATCAAAACACCTTGTAGTGAAAGTGAACAATAAAAAAATGCATTAAGTCATTAATATACACTAGGAACAAAGATCGGGAGCCAGAGCAGGTCTGTGCACTGGTAACAGAAGATAACCCACGGAACAGGTGGCGGGCATACCAGTCTTTTTAGCTTGATAAGAAATATCTCAATATCATCCCTCTTTACAAAAATCTTAAAAAGCTTTTTTGTTGAATACTGCTTAATGATTATACAAGCTATTAAACATGTACCTTGAGTCCATGTTTCTGTAGTTGGTATTTTAAGAGAAAGCATCTCCTAGAATATATCTGTCTTCCTGAAGCAGCATTCTGTGCAAGCCACCTACCTATTAGACAATTTCCAGGGGCTCTCCAAGTACTATGAAAACTCTCCAATTGAGACTAACGAGATCTTGTTCCAATAGACTTTTTCAGATTTTCATTATTCCCCTTTTCTGTATCTGACGGACTAACCATAACTTCTGACTAACAAATTCTTTTTGGCTGAACTTCAGTGTGTTATTATTTGTGAACCTTCAAAATTCATGTGGAATTTTAAAAGAAACAATCAAGGTCACTGAAGAGGTAGTGAATAACATGTATTCTCAATTTGGTTGAACTGTAATGGAAAGACTATGGAGAATATATGAGTTTAAAAGTCATTCTAGCCTGACCAGGTGGTGGCGCAGTAGATAGAGCATTGGACAGGGACGTAGAGGACCCAGCTTCAAAATGCCGAGGTCGGCCCTGGCTGGTTGGCTCAGTGGTAGAGCATCGGCCTGCTGTGCAGGAGTCCTGGGTTCGATTCCTGGCCAGGGCACACAGGAGAATTGCCCATCTGCTTCTCCACCCCTCTCCCTCTTCTTCCTTTCTGTCTCTCTCTTCCCCTCCCGCAGCCAAGGCTCCATTGGAGCAGAGTTGGCCCGGGCACTGAGGATGGCCCCATGGCTTCTGCCTCAGGCGCTAGAATGGTTCTGGTCGCAATAGAACGATGCCCCAGATGGGCAGAGCACTGCCCCCTGGTGGGCATGCCGGGTGGATCCTGGTCGGGCGCATGCGGGAGTCTGTCTGACTGCCTCTCCATTTCCAACTTCAGAAAAAAAAACCAAAAAACAAACTCCGAGGTCGCTGGCTTGAGTGCAGGCTCAACTGGTTTGAGCAAAGCTCACCAGCTTGAGCCCAAGGATGCTGGCTTGAGCAAGGGGTCACTCAGTCTTCTATAGTCCCCTAGTCAAGGCACATATGAGAAAGCAATCAATGAACAGCTAAGGTGCCGCAATGAAGAACTGATGCTTCTCATCTCTCTCCCTTACTGTCTGTCTGTCTCTCCCTTCCCTATCTGTCCCTGTCTCTCTCTCACACACACAAAATATCATTCTAACTATTGAGCCATAAGAAATGACGATATATTTATATTTACAACAACATGAATGGACCTTGAGAACATTACACTGAGAGAAATAAGTAAATCAGAAAAAATAAGAACTATATGATTTCATACATAGTGGGATATAAAACTGACACTCACAGACACAGACAAAAGTGAAGTGGTCACCAGAGGGAAGGCATGGGGAAGAGGGCAGTAAAGTGGGATAAATATATGGTGACAGAAAATGATCTGACTTTGGGTGATGGGCACACTGCACAATCAACAGTTCAAATGCTATAGAGATGTTTATCTAAAACCTATGTACTCTTATTGATCAATGTCACCCCATTACATTTCATTTCTAAATTAAAAGAAAATAAAAGTCATCCTACGTCACTGCCAGAGTGTTTAAAATTATACATGCCCCAATGATAAATTCTGACATTACTGATGAGAATGTACTGTGAACATGAAGGGCAAGCAAAGACTGAGAAGCACAGACTTAGAGTAATGCTGACTAGGATAGGTTCCAGCAGAATGTTCTTTTTCACTGAACCTTCATGAAATCAAATGACTCATGGAAGACAATAAATAGCTATTTTTTCAAAATAAAGAGCATTATTCACGGTTTTTAAAGAACATTATACATGCCATATTTTAAAAAATAGGTCAATGATAAACATATGATGCTCTTAAGTGTATCAGAAAGCCTACTTAGCTTAGTATTTTCTGTTTGAAAAGCAACAAGACATTATTTATGTAACAATATACATTATGGTACCCTCAAAACAGGCAATAAATCTGTGGAACTCTGTTCCCTTTATTCCATCTCATCCTAATTTTTAAACTAGAAACAACTGCCTTTTTAAAGCAATAATATGAATAAAAAATGTTTTAAGAATACTCTCAATATACATACGTACTCACTTATAAATTGCAACCAATAGTGCTGTACTAATACATAATAAATATGTATAAAACCTGTACAAAAACAGAAATAACAAAGAATGGGCAAGAGATAACATTAAAATTTTTAAATATTTTAATTACTAACGGCACAAAATATCTTTTGGCTCAATTTAAAAAACTGAAAAAAATCTTACTAAAAACTATGATGTAGATTTGATGGCCTGATTTTAAGTTCATTTTCAATAGTTGGTCCCTATGGCTAAAAAGATTTCACACAGACATGCAAAGTCACTGGAAAAAATACGTACCTTCTAAATCACATCGCTTATTTTTAATGTAATTTATTAATTATGCTAAGGTTTTAATTGAAATTCTGCTAGTAAAATTGCATCTTTCTTGATGTTCTTACAAACTTATTAGGAGATGCTGCATTAAAATGTTTAGATTCTAAACACAAATTAAGAAAGACTTTTAAAAATAGTTTAGAAATTTGTTTTCAAGTTTTTAATTATGTAGATATGACAGCTGGGAGATATATTTACATCAGTTTTTGGGCAAAATAAACCCAAAACAGTGGACATTACTAAAAGTCTATTTTCAAAATGATGTCTTCATTTTTAAAAGTTTTTTTAAAAACTGTTACTTTCTCATTCACTCTAAACCATGTAACTTTTACCTTTAAAGGTCGATTACATTTTTTCTTAAGAAAAAAGTACCAATGGCTCTGACTGCACCGGAGCAATGCCCCAGAGGGGCTGAGCATTGCCCCCTGGTGGTCAGGCCGGGTGGATCCTGGTCAGGTGCATGAGAGAGTCTGTCTTTCTCACTTCGAAAAAAGAAAAAGAAAAAGTACCTATATACAAGTAACAGTCATTTGAAGTCAACTATCAGCAAATTATAAACTCTCTTACTTTCATTAAAAAAAGAACAACACTCAGTACAACAATTCCTGGAAATATTAATTCATGAAACAGCCAGACCACCTCTTTGCGTTGTAAGACTGTCATGCCCATTCCCTCTGATTACAAACAACGGTATTTATAAAGTTCCTACTGTTTAGGCCCATAAATCGACTGATTTGAACATGTAAAGTGCAGTGTGTCATGACATACTCATAGTGAAGAGAAGAGTGAGTTTTTCACTGTCACTCCCTCGCTCTCAAACTCCCACTCTTCCTTAGGAAACATCTTGGGCTCGGGCATGACTCAGACAGGTTGGCATATGCGCCTAATGATGTTGCTAGCACCAATTTGCACCTTAACTATTCATAGATCTTATTTATTTATTTTCTGATAGAGACAGAGAGAAAGACGGAGAGAGAAACAGATAGGGACAGAGATGAGAAGCATCAATTCTTCATTGCAGCACCTTAGTTTCTCATTGATTGCTTTCTCATATGTGCCTGGATGGGGGTGGAGGGGTGGAGTGACCCGTTGCTCAAGCCAGTGACCTTGGGCTTTAAGCCAGCAACCTTTGGGCTCAAGCCAGCGACCATGGGGTCATGTCTATGATCCCACTTAAGCTGGTAAGCCCGCACTCAAGCTGGTGAGCTTGGGGTCTCAAACCTGGGTCCTATGCATCCCAGTCTGACGCTCTATCTACTGCGCCACCGCCTGGTCAAGCTTAGTTTCTTTATTTTTAAATCAAGATTACTATTTTAACAAATTAAAATTCTTTAGAGCTGTCATTTGAAAAAATATCATTACTAGTTTGAAGAAATACAAATGTTCTTTAAAATAAGTAGTAATATTTTGAATATCATTTACCTAAGTGATTTTCTATAAACCATTACTGAAGCTGTCTATAAAAATATATCAATTCCAGTATTAACATAAAATAATGTAAAGTTGAAATGTATTTAAAATTATAAGACTGCAGTTATATGATATTTTATTGCTTTATAGAAGCATGACAGTAAATTACAATTAAAACACAAGTAATTATATTTGCTAGGTTAAATCAGCATTAAAGGAAAATCAATGAATTCAAATACATGTTAACAGTCCTTTATAAAAGTACTTTCTCTCTGATTTTCTGAAGAAATTAGCAGCCTTCAAAGCCATTAGCTCCTGGAGGCCATGCTGCTTCGGGGTGAGCTCACCTTTGCTCCATGCTTATGCAGAACCTCCATGACGTCATTGTGGGCTCTTTCTGCTGCAACATGCAGAGGAGTCATGAAACTATGGGGACGAGAAAATTCAAAGGTCATTTGCTAACTTTTATTGCATTTCCCTTTAAGAATTGAAAACTTCCTGCAATTACACTTACTCTTTATTTTTTTCATTAACATTTGCTCCTTTTCGAAGCAGCAGTTCTGTCACCTGTTTTCGTTTGGGATGCAGGGAGGCCACAGCACAGTGCTGTAAAGTAAATAAGCGTAAGTTAATACAATTCTATTTAAAAGTGGATTTCTAAACTAAATAGCATATACACTGACTATTTAGAATATTGCTATCTCAAAATATACTTATATATTTCACATTGTGAAGATGATAAAAATTCCTCCTAAATACACTGGAAATACAAAACATAAACCTTGAAGGCATGATAAAACTATGCTCTTGGTTAAGCACTAAGAAGGACTTTTCCTTTAGCCAATAACTAATTATCCAGTCTACATCATTTTGCAGATATCAGAATACTGCCTCTCCAAAGATACAAGAACATATAACTCAATTTCTCAGTTCTTCACTAAGCTGTCTGCCAAATAAATCCCATTTCTCCAACTCTTTCACAGCGGTTTCCCTGCATACAGAAGAGTAAGCCTTTATGCTCAGGGCCAGGCACAAAAGGTAAGAGACCTCAGAGCACTCAGGGGGAGAAATATTCTCAGAAATTTGGCTTTATCCTATATTTATACAACTTTTATATTCATCTTTATTTTATTTTAATGTCTGTATTAGAATGTAAAAAGTAAAAAACTATTTACTAATGAATAAAATGAACCCACCAAAAGCAGGTCAAGTTTATTCTGTGACTTTGAGTATTTCCCGGCATAATGTTGTGTAGCATGAATGTATCTGAAACCTGTGCAAGAACCATATATTTAGATGTACATACAGTTGGCCCACTTCAGTTTGGTAACTCTTTTAATGTTGTTTCCACATGTATTGATGACAGTTTGACTATTTTTGTGCCAGATATATGAAAGAATGTTAACTGAAGTATATTTAGAAGCCTGTGATAGAGGCATTGCAAATGTTTAAATTCTGAATTCAGGACAAATCAAATTAGCCCTATTTCTGAAACTTAAAAGTGGTCAATGACAATGAATAGAAATATTCATTGTCTAAAAGTATTTTAGAAAGAAAACATGAATAGTTTTTTGGGTTTTTTTTTTTTTTTTAATTTTTTCTGAACTGAGAAGTGAGGAGGCAGTGAGACAGACTCCCGCATGCACCTGACTGGGATCCACCATACACACCCACCAGGGGGCAATGCTCTGCCCATCTGGGGCGTTGCTCTATTGCAACCAGAGCCATTCTAGTGCCTGAGGCAGAGGCCATAGAGCCATCCTCAGCGCCCAGGCCAACTTTGCTCCAATGGAGCCTTGGCTTCGGGAGAAGAGAGAAACAGAGAGGAAGGAGAGGGGGAGGGGTGGAGAAGCAGATGGGCATTTCTCCTGTGTGCCCTGGCTGGGAATCAAACCTGGGACTTCCATGTGCCAGGCTGACACTTTACAGGTGAGCCAACTGGCCAGGGCCAAACATGAATAATTTTAAAGACAACTGGTAAAGTCTGGAACAAAAAGTTTACAACCTTACCATTTTGTATAATGACTATAATAATTCTTTGAATGTGATTGCTCAAAAAAATAATGTATCTTTAAAAACATTTTAATCTTCTATAGGAAACAAATACCATATTTATCTAGCAAGTACAAGGAAAATAAAAAAGAGAAAATCCCATCTGGTATTTATGAAAGTATTGGCCACGAAGGTAGATGTTATAATATAGTTGGATAAAAACAAACATAAAAATAATTCCCGAATCAAAGTTGAGCAAAATTCAGTTCTTTCACTCATAAACACAACAACCTCCTGAACCAAATTTAAAAATCAACGCAACCAACATTAAAATGCAAACTCTTGTCACTTCAGGTACTATAGCTACTTTAAGGGTTCTGAAATAAAAATCATAGTCTGTGCTCACACTACTATTACAAACCCACGAAATGGATTAACGATAATCTTACCAGTGCTGTTTCATGAGACTGTGGTTGTTTGAAATTTATGATTTCCAAGGCAAGTGTTTTTTTAACTTTGGCTAGGTCTGCTTCTCTGGCTGCTTGTAGTAAAGAATGACCTTTAAATTCATCTGTTAATAAAAGAATGGTTGAAATAACAAAAATTAGAAATCTATAAAAATCATGATCATAATTATAAATTAGGAAAATCATTAATTTTACATATTCTTCTATTTTTGCAACAGCAGCAGCATGATGATATGATGATAATGGTACAAAGGATGAGGGTGTAGGCTAATAACAATTATAAATTATGCATGCTCTGAAATAAGACTGTATTATACTCTTAGGGTCATAAAGATTCATATACAAATACACACACTCCAGGAAAGTTTTAAAACAAGCAACCTAACTGTCTACCAAATGGAAACCAGTTAAATAATTTGTAAACTTATAAACTGAAATATTTTATAGCTCTGAAAGAAAAAAACACAGATCTTTATTTACTGACATGAAAGTATGCATTATTATTTTTTCTTTCTTTCTTTCTTTTACCCCCCTGAATGCATCCCCCCTCCCTGTGTTCCCCTCAACATCCCCTCGCCCCCTTCCGGCCAGGATTTGCCTTTCTGCTCTCTATAAAGCTGTGCTATGTGTATTTAATTTCACCAATCTCTTTGGGGAGATGGAGAAAGGGGATGATAGGATGGGATCAGAGAAGGGAAAAGTATGCATTATTAAATGAAAATTCAAGTAGCAAAAGAGAAGACAGGTTGACTTAATTTTTTGTACTGTTATTATGATTGCCACCACAACCAAATGTTAGTAATGATATAAAAAAGACATTTAAAAATATTCACCAAAATATTAATAGGGATTATGATTTGACCCAGAGAAGGAAGGAACTGAATTATGGAAAAAGTGCCAGAATTTGAAAATTTTCAAAGAACAATTAATATTTATTATTTGCCTAAGCAAAAGATTTTTAAAAAGGGATTTCTAAATTAAATGCATAAATAAGAATCTAATATTCTTATTTATTCAAAACATATAGTCTTATTTACAAGTTTGGTTTATATTTTGATATGACAATTTCTTAACAAAAAGATTAAAATTGTTCTCCAAAGATACACAGATGGCCAAACAAACATATCAAAAGATACTTCACATCACTAAACATCTGGGAAATACAAATCAAAACCTTACAGCTGTCAGAATAGCTATTATCAAAAAGTTAACAAATAATTAGCACTGGCGAGAATGTGGAGAAAAGGGAGCCCTTGTGTACTGTTGGTAGGACTGCAGAGTGGTGCAGCTGCTATTGAAAATAGTATGGAGGCTCCTCAAAAGTGTTAGAACTACCAGACAACCTACCAATTCCTCCTCTGTGCATTTATCAAAAGAAAACAAAAATACTAATTTGAAAATATATAATGTACCCTATGTTCACTGTTGCATTATTTACAATACCCAAGATAAAGAAGCAACCTAGGAGTCCAACAATAGATCAGATGGATAAGAGAAGATGTAGTGTATGTGTGTGTGTATATATAGACACATACATACATACATAATGGAATATTACTCAGCCAGAAAAAAGAACAAAATTTTGGCATTTGGGACAAAATGGAAGAACTCAAGCCTATTGTGCTAAGTGAAATAAGTCAGAAAGAGAAAGACAAATACTGTATGATTTCACTTATATGTGGAATCTAAAAAAACAAAGAAAAATAAAAAAAAAACCATCGACTCATAGATAGAGAATAAATTGATATATGTCAGATGGGAGGCAGGAAGATGAAGGAATATAAGAGGCACAAACTTTCAGTTATAAAATAAGTCACAGGATATAATATGTAGCATAAGGAAAATAGTCAATAATACTGTAATAACTTTGTATGGTGACTGATGGTTATTAGACTTATTGTGGTGATCACATCATAAGGTATGTGAGTGTTATACACATAACCAATACAATACTATACGTCAACTACATTTCAATTTTAAAAAAGACATAGAGAAACACAGACACATGTGCCTTATCAACTACTACTCATCGCTCAAGGTTTCAGTTTAGATTCTCTGGACAAGCCTTCCTATGACATCCATTGCACTTGCATTCAGCCTTATATCATAGGCCATAGCACGCTGTCTTATTTGCTATCATATTCCCATCACCTACAGAGTACTTCACATATATACCTATATATATGTATATATGGTACTCAATAAGTATTTGTTGCATGAATGCTGAATATTTCTAAATAGTAGTCAAGGTACGCTCAGGAAATTTTTTTTTTTTAAGTGAGAGGAGGGAAAATAGACCAATTCCCGCATATACCCTGACAAAAATCCACACACCAACTCCCGTCTGGGGCCAATGCTCTGCCCATCTGGGGCCACGCTGCTCGTAACCAAGCTATTTTAAGTGCCTGAGGCAGAGGCTCAGCGCCAGGGCCAATGCACTTGAACCAACTGAGCCGTGGCTGCAGGATGGTAAAAGAGAGAGAGAGAGAGAGAAAGAGAAAGGGGGAAACACAGATGGTTGCCTCGGTCCTGTGTGTCCTGACTGAAAATCAAATCTGGGACCTCCACACATCAGGTTGATGCAAAAGATTTATTTATTTTTTGTTTTGTTTTGTTTTTAATTTTTAATTTTTTATTTATTCATTTTTAGAGAGGAGAGAGAGAGGTAGAGAGAAGGAGGGAGGAGCTGGAAGCATCAACTCCCATATGTGCCTTGACCAGGCAAGCCCAGGGTTTCAAACCGGCGACCTCAGCATTTCCAGGTCGATACTTTATCCACTGCGCCACCACAGGTCAGGCAAAAAAGATTTATTTTTTTATATAACCTCTTATTTAGTGGTACATTATCATTGCTAAATTTCTCAAAGTACAGGACTTTGAAACTTCAAAAACTTCAAATGAAGGTCAAATGAAAGTAAACCAGTATTTTCAAATAACAAAATTATAGATTTTTATTTAATGATAAAGTTAAGGATAAAGCTAGGGAATTATACACTGTCACATGAAAGAAGCAGGATCGTGACAACTACAAAGGCAGGTGAGAACTGACTTCAAGTAAAAAGTACAGTTTTGCTTGGCTCATCCATTAGTCTAGAGAAATTTAAACTGAATTCAATTATACTTCTTTTTTTCTGTCATGTTCAATTACTCCTTTAAGTTCAGGAAAGCTGGCTCAGAAGAAAACTAACTGGGCAAATTTATGAAAAGCATAAACAATAAGATTGCAGTACTAAGGAATTATGAAGCAATAATACCATTTAAAAACATAATATTTTCTCAAATAATAACAAGCAAAATATTCCTTATCTTTGCTCTTTGGAAAAATGTAAAGATTTCTGTCCAAATTGACTTTCAAATTGAAAATATTTTGTTGACAAAACTCAAGATTAAAAAAACCTAGAGATAGAGAATGAAAAAACTCTATCAACTATATTACTATCCTTCTAAATGCAAAGTACAGAAAGGTTTGTTTTTTAAAACTGTAGGAAAGTTAAGTAGTTAAAAGAAGGTGGTAAAACTGCATATCACTCAACCTTACCCTAAAAACTTAATATTTATAAAATGCCTTAAAAGTTTCTCTAACTACAATATGAGACAACGATGAAAACTACAGTATTTTCAGCTCCAATTACATGCAGAACCCAAACTGCCTGTTCATTTGCTTCATAAAAAGAAAAAATGTGTGATCAAAATGCTGCAATCATGGGTCTGATGAAAATATTGTTTCATTACCCGTGTAACGTTCTTAGAAAGAATTCTCTAACTGAGAACACTTAGTATAAAGCAGGGGACATGGTAATGAAAACTGGAGTTAGAGAAGTTACAACTTGATTAAATTCTTTTCTTCAGATAGTTTCTTGGTTGAATCTTGTTTAATAAATTAATGGAGTTACCAAGAATTTGCAAAAGTATTCTATTCAGGGAATTTCTTCCTTTACAAATCTTTGCAAATTTAGGTTAAATCTTAATGTTTATATTAGAATCAGACCAGTGAAATATAATGTAAAATCCTATAATAATACACATAATTTTCAAAATGGTTAAAAGGAAAAAAAGGTATAATGGTGACACAGGTATAAAGCTGAGTCTAGGGTATAAACTAAAAGAAGGTAATGAGAAAAAGATAAAAAGATCAGCTTTGAGTTAAGTTAAACTGAATTAAATAAACTTGATGAGCACATGTACAATGCACTGTCCAGATTGGGGGTAGGTAGACATATCAGCCCAAATACAAATACCACATACACATTTTATAGTAATTCAATGTGCGGGTGCTAAGAACACAGCACATAAAACCAAAGGTCTTTCTAAGGATTGAAACTTCTCTGGGAAGACAGAAGATCCGCACAGGAAAATGAACTACATGAGGCAATGTAACATATGGCAAGTCATCCGAGTGAGAGAGAGAACAAAAGCACTTCCACAAGGACCCAGTGCTGAGACATCTGTCCAGATAGAATCAGTTTTCATGGCCCATAATCTAGTATATGTCATCTGTTCCAATACCAAAATAAGTTTAAATTTCTCCTTACAATCCAAATTGAAAGGATCACTTTCTTTTAACATGAACTAGCCTAAAATCTGTTTAAGATGTTAGCATCATTTTGACTATGCCCTTTATAAAAAATGTTATCATTTAATGATTTTCTCAGGTGTTTAAATCCAGTTAGGAATTAATTAATTCTGAGTTTTAGAATCTTATATGTAAGAGAGAATAAAAACCACAGGACTAGTAACAATTAAGTAGGTAGCTCAATTTAAACCTGAAATGCCCACACATAGAATTAAATTAATATCTCTCAATGTCTGGCACGGCAAGTAGATGTCAGCTGGTATCCTGAATGAGATCCTGGAAAAGAAAAGGGACTCTGGGTGAAAACTAAGAAAATGTGAATAGAGTATGGCCTTTTGTTAATAAAATGTCAATACTGGTTTGTTAACTATGACAAATGTATGATATGAATGTAAGATGTTAAAATCAGCAGAAACAGGTATAGAGTATGAGAATTCTGTATGATTTTTGTAACTTTCTATAAATCTAAAACTATTCTAAAAGAAAAAAAGTTTATTTAAAATATATGCTTACAAATATGTATAGGTAATATGTATCAGTATTTTAGATTATTCCACCAAATCATAAAAATTATCTTATGTAGATGTAGGCAAGTGATTTCAATTGGGCTACACCACACAGAAGTTATAAAACATAATTGTGCACCCTTCCAGGGCTTGGTAAACAGCACTCAACAATGTTAGATATCAGCTGTTATTACCAATAGCACAGGAATATAAGCTCTGTGAGCTCAGAGATGTTTCTCTGGTTTTGTGCTGCTGCATTTCCAGTGCATGGCACATGGCACATAGTAGGTATTCAATAAATGGTATTGACTGACTCATTCTCAGCCTTTAAAAAAGGAGGAAGAAGGCTTACCTTGTGAATTAGAATTAGGCTTAAGTAAACATGAAATATATATAGTATATGAACATAAGAGCCGTGTGGAATCATGAAGAAAAGTATATGATCAGAAATAAGGATTATAAACTAGTGTATGTGTAATAATGGGAGAACATTATCCAAGTCAGACAAAGCACCAGCCCTAATAACTAAACAAAAATAAAACATTCTAATTTGCACAAACAATCCTGATTTCAGGATACAGATACATACAAGTCAACCTCTCCCGGAGTTCAGGAGTGGGAGCCATGTCCACGGCGCTTTTCCCGTGGCAGTTGACTAGTGTAGGGTCAGCACCATGGCTCAGTAACAAAGAGCAGACTTCTACACGGTTCTTGGAAGCAGCCTCGTGGAGCGGCGTGAACTGCCAGAGATCCATAGCATTAACACAGGCCCCATGCTGAGTTGAGAGAAAAAGTCTAAGATTAGTAATCATTCGCTGGAAGGGATAAAACTCAGAAGAGATATTTATTTCACTATAAATTATAGTTACAAACTGTTTGAAATGTCAACAAGTGTCTTAAGTATTTTAATTTCAGCTGTTAAAAAGATTTTAAACTGCCTGACCAGGCGGTGGCACAGTGGATAGAGCGTTGGACTGGGATGCAGAAGACCCAGGTTCAAGACCCCGAGGTCGTCAGCTTGAGTGCGGGCTCATCTGGTTTGAACAAAAGCTCACCAGCTTGGACCCAAGGCTTGAGCAAGGGGTTACTCGGTCTGCTGAAGGCCCGCGGTCAAGGCACATATGAGAAACCAATCAATGAACAACTAAGGTGTTGCAATGCGCAACGAAAAACTAATAATTGATGCTTCTCATCTCTCCGTTCCTGTCTGTCCCTGTCTAACCCTCTCTGACTCTCTGTCTCTGTAAAAAAAAACACACCAAAAAAACCCAAAAAAATACAGTTTAAACTAAGTTGAATGTTTTAAATTTATAAGGCAATGATAATATTTTAAATAAAAGTTTTTATTCTCTTAATCTTATTCACTAAAAAACACATGAAAATTCATGACAAGTTAAAAAATTAAATTCCTTTTACCTTCAGTAGCAGTTCTGTGACTTCATAATGTCCATATGAACATGCGTTGTGAAGAGGCACAAGTCCACTAAATGAAAAAAGGGAAATTGAAATACTGAAATTTCAAACAACTTAAAGTCATTTATCCAAGAAGTGCTAAGAAACAAAAATCTAATAAATCACAGTATAATTACTACATTAAAAATATTTTAAAGTATTTAATAAGATGTAGAAAACACAGTTAATGTTTAACCTTTTGCATTTACCTTTTATTTTATGTATAAAATCCTTAAATGTAATGATAAAAACGCCAATTTAGAAAGGATTTAGACAAAACAAAGAACATGTGCTGACTGACAAATGCATGCTTTCCCTATCAAATATTTATAGCAAGTGAATGTTAATTGATAGAGAATTGAAATATCTCTACCATTTTGTTTCACTTTCAAAGTAATTTCCAGCATAAGAATTAAATATCCAAACTACTACAATTTGCATTTCCAAGTATCATTCTACATGAGTCGAAGACCCCCTTTTTTTGTGCTGCACTTCTCTCGATGACTCACCTATTGCACACCCATCTGTTTCCAGACATGCGCAAGGAAACAGAGACGTACTAGAGCATCAGGCATGTGTGCCCTACACTACTGGGACATCATCCACATATGGCATAAAACCTGCTGCAGGCAAGAGAGAAACAGAGCACGGAAAAGAGCAGATATGAAGCAGACAATTCCCTCTCTAATTACTGTTTCTTCATTTGTTTCCTGACATGGAAAGAGGCAAAGTGCGAGAAACCCTTCCGGGCTCCTCCTCTTTACGCTGCCAATCACAAGAGTGTAATAAGAATCTACTTTACCTGTGTAGTAAAGTCAAATTTTCTTTTAGAACTTAAGGTGGGATAATGAGAAATGCTAGTTCCTCACATGGGAGAGCAGACTTGATTTATATGTCCCTGGAGACTAGACGGGAAACTAGTACCAAGTTTTCAAATCCGACTACTTATAAAGTCAATGACAACCACTTTGTGGAACCCTCCACCACCACGTCAACCTGCATAAGGACCTTTTAGGTCTCCCAGTTCAGATGTCTAAGATTTCCTCAAGAAAAAAACAAATTAGAATATTGTTTACTTATGATTTTGGCATATTAATAAGAGATGATCCTTTCATACCAGATGACTATGATAGCTCTATTAATAGCTTATCAGATTTTTCAATTTGTTTTATCTGTCTTTCTGAACTGCAACTTGAGTTGAAAAAATAGTAATTGTAATTGACAGAAACATATTTTAACTTCAAATAACAGAACTGCAATAAAATAATCTAATTTAGGAAATTATATGAGAAACATCCTTAACAAGCAGTTTATGAGAAACAGAATCAAATCAAAGTTGCAAACATTCTTTTAAATGATACACCAGCTTAAAGAAACGGGATATATGACTTTCTTTGCCTAGTGCTCAACAACTTGAGCGCATTAGATGTCGAGAACAAAGCATAACAATCCATGAACAAGGCCCTGGCCGGTTGGCTCAGCGGTAGAGCGTCGGCCTGGCGTGCAGGGGACCGGGGTTCAATTCCCGGCCAGGGTACATAGGAGAAGTGCCCATTTGCTTCTCCAGCTCCCCCCCCCCTCCTTCCTCTCTGTCTCTCTCTTCCCCTCCCCAGCAGAGGCTCCATTGGAGCAAGGATGGCCCGGGCGCTGGGGATGGCTCCTTGGCCTCTGCCCCAGGCGCTGGAGTGGCTCTGGTAGTGGCAGAGCGACCCCCCGGAGGGGCAGAGCATCGCCCCCTGGTGGGTAGAGCGTAGCCCCTGGTGGGCGTGCCGGGTGGATCCCGGTCGGGCGCATGCAGGAGTCTGTCTGACTGTCTCTTCCCGTTTCCAGCTTCAGAAAAATACAAAAACAAACAAACAAACAAACAAACAAAAAATAATCCATGAACAAAAGGATTCAGGGAAATAAACGGACCCACCTACCCTTTGTCTTTTGCGTGGACATCGGCGCCATGCTGCAGCAGCAGCTGGACTATCCGGACTCGGTTGTAGCCCGCGGCCAGATGTAAAGGAGTAGACTAGAAAACAGGAAGAAACGCACGTGACTGCTCAGGTCAATTCTCCTTGCTTTGCCTTTTAATCTGTATTCGTTTAAACTTAAACACAATGAATGCTAACATACATAAAAAATACTGAGTTGAAGTGCCTAACACTCCTATTTCCTAATTGGATGACACAATTTACTCACGTTTACTCCTAAGGTCAGTGCCATCCACACATTTCTCCTACTTGTTTGTAAAGACCTTCAGTAACCCGGCCCTATCCTGCCTTCTCTACATTATTCCTTCTTTCCAACATGAACCCTCTCACTGTTCTGAGAAGACATGTCAGGGCTCACACAGCTCATCAATGGAAACATTCTTCCTTGTCCTGTTTAAATCCTTTCCACCTTTCCTTTTAACCCTTCAATCCTAATTCTATCTTAAAGACTTTACTAAGGAGCCAGCTCTCAAACTTTCTCTTTAATAGGAAAGGTCAAAGTGCCCGTAAGAACGATTTGAAGAATGGTTCTTTAACGGAAGCAAAAAGGACAGTGGACCATATTCATTCCATGTGGCTGCTAGCAAGGTCAGACTAATTTGCTACAGTGGATGCAATGAGGTAAGCCAAGACGGTATTTAATTCTTCTGTTTTATACACTACACATGCAGTATAAACACAAGAGAAAAATGTAGTTTCTTCCCAACTAATTTCTGCCACATTTTAATTTAAACCAAATTATTAAAAGGTTTCCTGTTCAAATTCAATATAGTAATTAAAATAATCAAACTTTTCACCTTTAAAAAAAATCAGAAATAACATTACTTTAATTATAAACTTCTCTCAGCAATTTTTCCACTTTTGCTCATCTACTTAAAGTTTAAATACTGTAACATCTTTTCACAGAGTCTAATATGCTTTATGTTCTTTCATTTTTCCTGTTTTCTATTTGGGCCTTGGGATTTAATAAGATTTTCAATTTATTTTCTTTATGTACTACTCCAGATGTCAAGACACAAAAGAATTACTAAATACTGTATTATTTATTACTGCGTTCATAGCACTTCAGTCATTTTATATATTCTGACAGTCTCTAACTGTATGAAATATTTTTGAACACACAGCTAATAACGAGGAGACAACATAGATTACAAGAGTCCTGAGTAGAGTCAGGAAATCTGATTACATTCCTGTATCTTATGAAACTGTGAAAGTCATAAGAACTAACTATGTATCTCAGCTTCTTCATGTGTAAAACAGATAAAATCACCCATCCTAGCTATCTTGAGTGAAAATAAAAGTTCTCTCCCATATAAATAAAGCACTTTCAAAATGTAAAATGCCATATAAAAACAGATTATTAAAAGTTTGGAAAATCATACAACATGCCCATCCAAGTTTCCACTTTCAGACATATTCCAAACGTTACAGCAAATGATATTTCCAGGGTGTATCAAAGTTATTTTCAAGATTATTTCCCCCCTTCCTTTAATATTTTAAAGATGTGGCTTATCTTCTGGCTTGCACTGTTTCAGACCAGACACCTGTCAACATCCTTATCTTTGTTCCTTCCTACATGTGGGTTTTTCCTCTGGATACTTTAATACTTTGTTGGCTTTAAGCAATTTGACTGCTCTGCAGTCAAATTGGAATAGTTTTCTTAATTTTTTTCTCTAGTCCCTCCCTTCCTCCCTCCTTCCCTTCCTTCTTTCCTTCCTTGCTAAGCAATCTGCGATTTATAATTTTCACCAAATTTGAAAGCCTTTCAGTTATTAATTTGTCTCATACTTTTTCTGCCCTCTCTCCCACCATTCTTTCCTCAGGGTCTCCAATTATACATATATTAGGTTGCTTTAAAAGCCTGCTTTTAAACTTTGTTAAGCAAGACTAATTTTCCTTTTTCAGTGAAGCATTACCCTTCTGAGTGTCCATTGTAGCTAATGAATTATGAGGGCTGTCTACTCTGGCTGGTGATAATAAAACCATCCCAGACTCTGTGGGTTGCTAGGATTGCTCCTGTGTTCCGCTTTGGGGGGTTCTTTCCTCAGCCTCAGGCAGTCTCTTTCCCCACACCCCCGTTGTCAGCACTCCAGCACTGGACTGAGGACAGTGACCCCGCAGACCTGCAGGGCTCTCCTTCCCCTGGTCGCCCACCCCACTAGCTCTTGCCACCTACATCTCAAACTCCTAACTTAATTCTATCTTCTCAACTCAGGGAGACCACTGGGCTCCTCCTGGGGTCCCACTATGGAGCAGAAGTCTGGAAGTGTTTTCTAGGCAGTAAACCTGAGCAATCCCATAACTCAGCTTTTTAATTCCTGTCTCTCAGGTATTACGGCCAATTTCTGAAAACCGTTGTTTCATTTATTTTGTCTAGTTTGTATTTTTAGTGTTTCAGGAAGGAAAGGAAAACAGTCCCTGTTATTCCATCTTGACCCATTTTCAGAACTGAATTGAAGTTTATACAGCAGTTGGGAAGCTTCCTCCAGAGACAATGATGGCTTTGGATGACTGGTCAATAAGTCAGTAAGGTCTTTTAAAAGTCACAGCTGACATTTAATATTATATGAAAAAAATGACATTGTCATTGCTGATGCACAGAAAGATTTTGCTTTTTCATTTAAGTATCTTCAAAAGTTTTATTTGTATATCGATTCAATAATAGTTTCTATTTCTGTTGGTTTGTTTATTTATTGTAGCTGCTGTAACAAACTGTCACAAACTTGGTGGCTTACTACAACAGAAATTTATTCTCACTAGTTTTTTTTTCTTATTCTTGAAAATGAACAAAATAAATGAATGAATATACACACACATACCATTTAGAAGGACAAAACACAGAAAAAATATCTAGTATCTGAATTTTTAGAAATCACTGAGACTAAAAATTACTGACAAAGCTTTTAAAATGGTAATATATTTAAACTGTTGAAATTTAAATAACAGATAAATTAGAAGGCTCTATAACTGACAAGGGAGAACATGACAGAAGGCCTGAAGTAAAGCAGCTGTGAAAAATGGGGTTGAGGAGTGTCACAAACTATTAGCACACAGAACTGATGTAATCTGATGAATAGTAAGTAGTAAGTGATAGAAAAGTTCCCGTTTGGAAATACCAGTGACAGATGAAAGAAAGTAAGGGAAGAGGCGAGGGAGGAAGAAGGTAAAAGGAGAGGGGTGGGATGAGAGAGGAGAAAGGAGAGGGGAGGGGAGGGGAGGGGGAGAGGGGAGGGGAGGGGAGGGAGAGAAGGGAGGGGAGGGAGGAGAGGGAAGGGGTGGGAGAAGAGGGGAAAAGAGGAGGGAGGAGAGGGGAGGGGAGGCAGAAGAGGGGAGGGGTGGGGGAAGAGGGGAAAGAGGAGGGAGGAGAGGGGAGGGAGGAGAGGGAAGGGGTGGGAGAAGAGGGGAAAGAGGAGGGAGGAGAGGGGAGGGGAGAGAGAAGAGAGGAGGGTGGGATGAGAGAGGAGAAAGGAGAGGGGAGGGGAGGGAAGGGAGGAGAGGGGAGGGGAGGGAGGAGAGAGGAGGGATGGGAGAAGAGGGGACAGAGGAGGGAGGAGAAGAGGGAGGAGAGAAGAGGGGAGGGAGGAGAAGGAAGAGAGGGGAGGGGACAGAGGAGGGAGGAGAAGAGGGAGGAGAGAAGAGGGGAGGGAGGAGAAGGAAGAGAGGGGAGGGGAAAGAGGAGGGAGGAGAAGGGAGGCAGGAGGGGGGAGAAGAGGGAGGAGAGGAAAGGAGGTCAGAGAGAAAGGCTTTGAGCTTTGGGTCTGGGTCTATTGAATTTGTGCGGTGAAGGCTGAACACACATTTGGTCATTACCGGCATTCATTAAAAATATCAGCATCTGCCATGAACCTGGCACCACGTTAAGTGCTCGAGATAGCATGGTAAATAAAGGCTCCAGACTTTGCCTGTATGCGTTTTCTTATTCCTTAAAAACATACAGTTCTTAAGTGAAACACATATAAAATAACTTTTTATTCAGAAGGTCAGAAGATGAGTAAACAAGAGTCTAGTTTCTGAGGTGTCAACTAAAGAGAGCAGACAAATACCATTCAATGTGCCAATGTGCCAATACCAAGGGCAGAAGGTCTGACGCGAGAGGTCAGAGTGCATACCAGAACCACCAGGAGGCTAGCAGAAGGGGGGGCGAGCACGTCTGTCAGAAGAACGGCCTCCCAAGGGGAGACTTGGGAAAGACACACATGACTGAGGCAAAGGATGGGGAACTGTATTCCAGGTAGTGTGGAGAGCACATATTAATACCCAGTGGGCATGGTATAACTGAGAAACTGAAATCATTCAGGGGCTAAGGCTAGTAGGAGAGAGTGACAGCAGCGTCTAGCAGAGGGAGCTGAGCTGTGTGAGTGGGCATGGCTGAGTCATCGCGAGAGCAGGCACAGAACAAGATGGATGAGACTCTCCAAGTATCACTCAGATGTGGATGCTAATTATGCAAACTAAATAGTATCACTAGAAGACACATAAAAATCTGTAAAATGCATGCAATTTGAGGAAATGGCAGAAAGCCCAAAAAAGTATGAATTAAAAACAGGATGATTTAAACAAGTTTATACTACTAAGAGCCCAGAAGTTTTTCCTCTAAAAAAAATTTTACAACTAAACATTATATGCCAAATGCTATCTTCTAATGCAAAGCAATTAACATCATGTGGCTTAGACTAAATTTAGTAAATGGTTACCACACAGTGCCAATTTTACACCCCAATTGCCAATTGGCAAAGCAATGATAAAAGTAATTTTCTAAATGCTAAGTTAATTAACAGAGTGTAATTTCAGTTTTGAAAAAATAAAACAGACCCATTTGTAAAATACTCACACATGTTATTTGATAATTTTGTGGTGGTTATAAACTAGTAAACACAAGAATCCAACCTTTAAGACAATCATTATACATGACCAGTTTGTATACCTCAAATTTATTCTTAAAACATTATTTTCTTTTTGGTTGGGAATGTTTTAAAAGCCAAACAGCTACAGTAATAAAGTATGAAACAACTGCAAATACAAAAACTCTATCTAAAAATCTAAATATTATTCTGCTGTAAGACAAATATTATCACTAATATTTTTATATTGTAGAACGTTTACCAAAAAAATAATCCTTACTTAAAGAAACCCGTAACTCAGAAGTTTTCCTCTTGGAATCAGGTCATTAAAAATTCCTGCACATGTATCTGCCTGTTTTGATCCAGATTTGCAGCGCCGTGTGAAGCATGTGCGGTAGCTGTAACTACTCTGCACATACATGCACAGCTAAAATAGTGACAACCGACAACTCTGCTACAAAACTGTGCCTGCTACTTTAATGTAAGTCCAGGCAGCAACATATAAGGACATGAGTAAAGGCTTTTAAGTCTTGGGTTTGCAATCTTGTTTTGCAAAATTTGTAAGGTATGTGGTTTTGGACTAATTTCTTCATGTGTCTAAGCCTTGGCTTCTAATATACACTGTTCACAAAAATTAGGGGATATTATATCAGTTCATATCCATTTTGAAATATCCCCTAATTTTTGTGAGCAGTATAAGTAAAATGAGTTATGATTCCTATCATAAAGGCTATTTTATGGATTAAAGATAACTATATAAAGCTCCTAAGAATTATCACATAGAAAAAAAGCTCAACAAGTGACAGTTATTTCTTATTATTACCTTATTAACTATCTCACACACACAGAAGTTCTTAATGGTCATTTATCAGCCCACATCTTCCTTTACATATCAGCACTGCTTGACATGCTGATCGCTTCTTCCTTCTTGAAGTGTTTTTCCCCTTGGTAGCTAGGACACTCAATATCTACCTCACTGGTCACTCCTCAGTCTTCTTTTCTGGTTATTCCTCATTTTCTTGATATTGGAATACTCCAGAACTGTGTACACAGACCTCTTTTCTTTAGTATTTATACTCATTCCTTTGGTGAGCTCATGCAGTCCTATGGCTTTAAATAGCACTTGTACAGTGACAACTTAATTATATCTGCAGCTCAGTCTTTGCTGAACTTCACTCTCATAATCAAACTTCCTACTTGACATCATCACCTAGGGATATATAGGAGCTATTTCATACTTGTCATGTCTGAAACTGAGCTCCTAGTATTTCCTCCAAAATCTACTCTGTAGAATTTCCTATTGCTGTTAGTGTCAACTCCGTTCTTTAACCTACTCAGGTCAAAATCTTTAAGTCTTTATTGATTCCTATCCTTCACACACTATGCTGCTCACTGCATCAGACAGTATTTCTGTTGGCTATATCTATAAAATATCTCCAGAATCCAATCACTGCTCACCGTATCTACTGTCAACACCCAGGTCTGAGCCACCACCTGCTCTCAGCTGGTTGGTTGTAATCGCCTTCAATTTGGCCTTCTTGCTCTGTCTATACAATATAGCAGGAGAGTGATTCTGTTAGAGACATGAGTTTTCTGCTCAAAATTCTCCAATGGCTCTTCATCTCAATCCAAGTAAAAGCTAAAGTCTTTTTAACTGTCTGGATGGCCACAAAAGGTCTCTCCCACCACTAGCCTCCAACTTTCTGACCTCCCCTTCTACTCTGCTACCCTCGGTTCACCGTACACAGCACACATGTCATGATCATTAATTAGCTGAAACCACTGGGAGTTAGATTGTACTAGGTGAAATACCTTCTGAAAAACCCTAAGATTTGAATTTAAATTGGGTACAGGGGCTTCAAAGAGTTCTTTCTGTATGTCACCTCATTCAATACTCCCCAAGCCCTTACTACAGTGCCTCCATTTTACAGGTGAGCAAACTGATACACAACTAGCACATGGCATAGCTGGGAGTCAACCCCAGTCACTGATTCCAGACCAACCTTCTCCTGCAGCAAAGCAGGCAAAACCTTAATAAAGAACACTGCTGAAAGGAGGGCTGCCCTTTTTTCCTCTATACTCTTTGGTATGATTGATTGATTAATTGATTAATTTATTAATTTATTTTTACAAAAGCATACATTTGTTCAGTAATTTTTTAAAAAGTGCTAAAAAAATAAAATATTTTCTGAAAAAGATCTTCTAGTAACAAAATATTTTCCCACATAAATTTAATTTCACACATGACTTAACAAATCCAAACAACAATGGAAGGCAAAATATTCCTGAGGATTAAAATGCAAAATAAAAAAAATCTTACAGGTACAGAATACAGCTACCAGCTTTTGAAGACCTATATATATTGTCATGTGTCTAGAACACCAAAATTTAATATCTAGATCTTTTTTTGTCCACTGAACAAAGAAATCATGACAACTATTTCTCAAGATTTAAATGTATTATTACATAGTCAATCCCAAAGGAATTTTAGCATTTGCATTTTAACACAAAGCACATACTGATCTAATGATACTAAGATAATTTTTGAAGTTAATAATTACCACACAGAATATCCTGACCTCTATAACACTTTCCATCTAAGAAGCATAACATACTATAAAAATTAATTCTTAATTTCTTAACACTATTATTATTGTTCTATTTTTATAAAATACAAAGATTGGGACATTCCTTAAACAAGATTTTAAAATGGGATTATAAAATATCAATACTCCAGAATGATCTCCTTTCCTTTTGTTCTGTCTTTGGACAATCCTTTTTCAATAAAAACACATATACACAAAAAGATTACAAAAGACGGCATAAAACTATTTGCCATAATCTTTCAATAACACTTGTCACAAAATAATATAGTTATTTATTTATATATCTGTCTCCGCTAATCTATTGTAAACTGATTGAAAATGGAGAATGTATCTTAATTTTATATTTCAAGGGCTTAACATAGTACTTCATATATAGTAGGGTATTAATAAAAATGAGAATTCTTACCAGCTTTGGATTTACATTATCAAAAAAAAAAGAACACAAATAATCCAGCTTGGTCAAATGTGACTTTACATTTGTGTGAAAGGCTACATTTCTACACACACCTGTGTGATATTTGAGGCACTCCATAGGAAAGAATAAAACCGTAACTGTGAAGCCATGATGTAAGCTATCAGAGAGCTGTCTAACCTCATGATGTACATTGTATATTAGTTTTCTTTAAGATGGAGATTTAGTTGAATTAAATCATATCCTCTGAGATTTTCCAGAGTAGGGTGACTAACTCATACTTGTTTGCCAAGGACTTCCCTGGTCCTAGGAAACTCATGCAAACTGAGATGGTTGGTTACCTTACTCTAACCAGACTTAACGTTGAATGAGTTTCTTGGTTTCTGGAGGGCTTCCAAGTCAGAAAATTGTGTGTGTCTGTGTGGGTGTGAGCATGTGCAAGGGTACACATGAACTGGGAATAAAGCAAGATTTATTATTACTTTGCAAAAGTAGGAGAAGAATCCTATTAGGAGCTGGCTCAAGAGATAACAAAATATACTACTCTATCTAACAATCCATTTCCTAAAAAGAATGAAGTGTAGTTTCTCTCAATTCCATACAGGCTCAATAATATAACAAACTACTCAAATTCTTCCTTTGGACTCTTGTTCTATAGTTACAATTACAAAATAATTTCATACGCTAAAAGATTATGATCTTTTCAGCACTAAAACACTATTGTACTCACCACCCAGATTCAACATACATTAATTTTAATTATTAAAACTTTGTTACACTGGCTACTGCTATCACTTGAATCTTTTATTTTTGACCCTGAAGTATTCCAACCCAAATTCAAGACACTGTGACATTTCACCCCTACATACTTTTGTAGGTGCCTCTAAAAATTATAGGCATTTTCTTTCAAAATTCTAATATTATTATTACATCTAAAAGAACAGTGGTAAATTGTTCATTATCATCTAATGCTCATATCAATATTCAAATTTCCTAATTATCTCAAAAACTTTTGAGAGTTGTTTGTTGCTCAGGAGCAACACAATCGGATATTGTGCCTTAAAGTCTCCCGACATCAACAACAGTCTTCAGTCTTCTTGTTGTTTTTCCATAAAACTGACTATGGGAGAAACTATTAGCTGTTCCCCTTTCTTGTGTGATTATTCACCTTGTGCCTATGTCTATAGATAGCACTTCGTACAGTATCCTATCAGGGGACCCACTGTACCTGGATATTCTACTTTTAGTGATAAGACTGCTCAATGTACCACCAGTTTTTCAAGTACTACTTCTCTAAACTTATGAACCTAGACATTATCTTCATAATATTCTTAATTTCCTGTCATTTTTTTATAAAATATATATAAACAAATGCAAAATCATTACACTAAAAAATTTCAAAACTTGTTTCCACTTTTTTTGATATATAAAAACATTTTTTTCAGATCTGGTTTTAAAAATGAGGTACAATGCATGTATTTTCTCAGCTTTATATCTAAATATCAATAACTTTATATTTACTCACCATTCCCCATCCAACAGAATTCCTTTTTAAATTATAAATATTACATATTCCATATGAAATAACATAAAGTAAAATATTCTATTTCTCCCTCTCACTCAACAAACCCCTTTCTGAAAGGTAATCAGTGTATAGTTGCATACATATCATTTGAGGTGTTTTTCTATGTATATAAATGTTTTTCTCTTAAGTTCTTTTTTGCTATTGTTTTTGTCACACAAATGGATAGTATACTTCTCTGCAATTTCCTTTTTCTCTTACCATAATAGTACATATAGGTCTATCTAGGTCTTTGTACAGTATTCCCATTGTGTAAGTGGACTGTAATTATTTACGCATTACCCATAAATGGACATTTAGGTTGTTCCATCACTCGTTCTGGCTATCTTAACAAAACACATCTCTTTCAAATTTATTTGGTTAATATAGATCAGTGTTTCCCTTCTACACATGAACTACTGTATTCAGCCATTAATACAAAATTCCCAGGAAAGAATAACCACATAATCAGAGCTTATTAAATTTCTTTTCGACACAGAGACATGATCAATCTAAGAAGCTCTCTGAGACAGTGTTACTTAAATCGGAACCAAGATAAATTAAAAGCTAAGGAATCAATATGGGCATGAGTCCATGGAAATAAGTAGCTCTCACCGCCTCTGCTGTCTTTAAAGGGCTATTTTAAGTAGGACTACAAAGACGATTAGATAGTGTCCGTGATGTTTCTCAACTGTCGGGCTGTTAGAAAGATAATGGAAAAAAGAAACTATTATCTGGAGAATAAAAAATTAATGAATCAAAGTAGAAAAAAAATTAAGATATTTTATTCACACCTTTCTTACAAACTAAGTCTCCTTTAACATTTTTTTCCAGATGACACATTACTAGATCCTCTCACAGTCTAGTTTTCTTTCCCACTATGAGTCTTTTCCAGTCCTGGGCCTCTTGGTCACCTATCCTTTAAAGCACAGTGCCTAGGGCAAACCACACCTACCACAGCTGTGGTCTCATCTCAGTGGACTACTCATTAATAGACATGACACTACTCCTATCACCTAAGGGGGTGTGTAGCGTTTTAATGTTTTTAAGTCACAATTTCTGTAATGGGGGAGTTTGGCTTCCTCACGTAGTTATTTTCAGGCTAAAATGAAATAGAAGATAGAAAAATATTTTGAAAATATAAAGTATTTTTTTGAAAACAATAGCAAAATCTACTGGGTACTTCCCATGTACCAAGTACTGTTCAAAGTTATTATATGTGTTAACTTGTTTACTTTTCACAACTACTCCTAAAGCTAGAAACTATTTGTATCTCCATATAACAAATGAGGAAACCGAGGAATAGGGGCATTAACAGCAAAGTGAGAGATCAAATTCAGATAATCTGACTTTAGAACTCTCACCTTCCCTTCTTTCTTTTCCTGTGGCTGGGCACTCACTCAGGTTCTGGGAAGGATGGTTAGAAATGAACTATAAGTGAGTACTTTTGTGAGCAGTAAAACTAAATGGCAGGGAGCTTTATTCTTGGTGGGCAGGGATTGCCTTTGTAGTTCTGACCATATCAGCACTCTGATCCAAAGGGCACCACATATCAAACTCTATCAATATGGGTATGACCATATGATTGGATGAGTACTTTAGAAATGTAGAATTCCTTAACAATAAAAGTTGTCTAAAACAGTAAGTACTGGAGAACAAGGAAAAATAATAGAATACTGAAACTGGAGAAGATACCATATTTTTCTCTCTGTAAGACACACTTTTTCCCCCCAAAAGTGGAGGGGGAAATGCCCGTGCCAAAAAATATGGTATTTTATTAAATATTTTAACACACCATTTGGTTCAGAAGAAATTTTTTTTTCTTATTTTCCTCCTTAAAACCCTAGGTGTGTCTTATGGTCAGGTGCGTCTTATGGAGCAAAAAATACAGTAACTGATCTGCCTCTTTCCTAGTAGAGGGTGTTTCTACGTATCTCTAATAGATAGGCTTTTGTTCTCTTCTTGAACTCAACCTCTCCAGTTGCCTCAACTGCTTTTTACAGAAAAACTTCCCAACTATCTTCTTGGTCACCCTTTAATGGGTCAATATCCTCCATAAAGTGTGAAATTCAACACTAACTCCACATGTGGTTTGGTACTCCACAGTGAGCTCTCATTTTTAAAAAAATGTATTCAAGCAAAACAGAATGACAAAGTTATCTGGTTGCCAGAGTTACACAGTGAAGGTTCCAAGACTGCACTGGGAGGTTAGACTAGTTGCCACCCAAGTCTTCTTTCAAATAAGATTTTATGAAATCTAGATAGACTACAAGAACAGAGGTAGACTAATGACTGATATTTTACAGCCTCAGGGAGGATGCTCTTCCAAAGTAACATATGTAGTCATCTTCAGAAGAGGACCTAAGGCATTTGGAAATTTGTTGAACTTGTAAAATATCTTATAATGTAGTTTTAAAGTGAAAATATAAAGGACTGTCTTTATCTTAAGGGCATGTATTGTGAAGAGAAAGAGAGAAAGGAAATGAACAAACAAGTAACAGGAAATCCATAGGGTAATCTTTGTGAGAATAACACTCTAAATGCCAACTTAATTCAATTTTAACTAAATATTATCATTGTGGAAACTCCAAGGGGATTTTTTAACAGCTAGAAATTTGTTTCTCTTTTCTAGCCTCAGAATCAGCAGAAATATTGAAATGTATGCATGAAAATGAGTTTCTAACATCCTCTCTTAGGGTTTGTATGGGGAAAAAAATGCTTAGCACTCTCAGAAGGTGCAATATTAATTTTGCATTGTTTAATGAGAGACAGCTGGCATACTTTATGGAAGCCAGGTTTCTGGGTCTGATAGTAGCCTGATGTTTTATACTTTTAAGGAGAAAAGTTTTCACACTACCCAAACCTCACATGAATTACTTTTTACAGTTAATGTTTACAATCTAAGGTTTTAAAATCTCAACATCCAAGATTCTAACAACATTCAACAAATAACTTGTTCTTGAAATAGAAAACAAGTTACACTGACTGGCATTTAATGATTATTTATAAGAGAATCATTCCACCTTAGATCATTAGATAGCCATTTTCACTGTGTAAAAAGGGAGAATGATAAATTCCTTTAGCTGATTTTTTTTTTTCCTTTAGCTGATTTTAATGTGATTAAGAGCTTAGGACTTTTGAGATATGTTGTCACCTGAACCTTTCTTCAGTGATAAAGTCATTCTCAAGCCCTTTTCTTACAAAATGAATAGACATAAGCATAAAGATTTTATACAATACATCCTATATAAGTAGGCAAGAAAACTTGCTCGAAGGGATTTCTGCATTACAATAAGACATGCATTGCTCAGCAAGATACACTTGAAAGATGTGATTTGATTAGATAGATAACTAAACCTACAGTACTTGAAGAGTTCCCTAATGCAGACACTCTTACTGCATTTGACCTTCTTATAATCCCAAGTAACATCTGAAGCATGAGCCAGGAAAGCTGAAAATCAGAAAATCGTATGACCTTCAATCTACCAAGATTTGGCAAGAACAGAAAGTGATGATAAAGGCCACTATGGGCCATAGAGAGCCAAGCACGTGACCACAGGTAACACTTTCTTAAAGAAGAAAAAGGTTCTACATAAACTTTATTCCAGATACCAGGAGTGTTCTACTAGTATGACTCTATGGCAGTGGTTCTCAAACTTTTTGAAGTCAGGGTGCATTTAAAATACAAATAATTGTAGGCGCACTATATACAAATTTCTGAGAAATATGTCATAATAATTAAGTCAAATATTAAAGTAAAAAAATATAAAGTCCAAGCGTGCTTTTATGGTAATTAAATGAAATAAGTATGACAAAATTAAATTTATTTTGACATTAAAATCATTTTTATATTTTTTGAGTTATGCTTTGTAGAATTCATAAAAAAAGAGGGGTTAAAAAATAAAGAAATGACAAAAAAACTTATATAGATACATTCTTAGTAAAGTTTAGTAAATTCAGCAGGTCCCAGCACAAATGTGTTAAGTTTTTTCATTCCTGTGTTTATGAGAAACATGAGCCTGATGTTTCCTAGCGATTTCTTCAATGTTTGGGCATATATTTGAAAGGTAAAATCTCATTTCCTTGTCAATACATTGAAGAATTCCTCTCTTTTTACTCTTAATTGTGTTGAATGCAGAAAACCCCCACCATACATATCATCTTAACTTTACACCAAACAAAGGATAGAAGAAATTTGCCTCCAGTCTTTCCAGGGATCATGGGGGGTAGTGTAAACAATCCAGCACCACAGCTTAACAGCCTTTTGCAACCTAATCAGGCAAGTGAGGTGGGGGGTTGGGCAGACTGTCAGCTTACAGCCAATTCTCCACATCTTCGTCCTCCAAAAATCTAAACTCCAAAATCCCTGTTGGTTTTTTGGTCCCCAACAGGCACATATTTCTCTGGAATACCACAGGGTGCACCAGGAAATTTTCTAGGGTGCACCAGTGTTCCCTGGCACACACTTTAAGAACCACTGCTCTATGGACTCTTATATAACCCAATTCTATATATGGCAATTACTACTAACTGGTAAAAAAAATAAAATACAAAATACATTATAATTTAAAAATATCTTAGAACTATTGTGGCCCAAACCCTTATATTTTAGGCTAAAAAAATTGATAGCTCAGAGATAATAAAATTTTGTCTTCTTTCAAGTTCCTGCCTTTTTCCCATAACACTATGATCTCAAAAGATGCACATGAAATTATTTTTTGCATTCTGGGGGAGAGGGATCTTTAATTGTAAGATATAAATTTAACTTATCTAAAGAGATAATATATTTGGGGATTTATTTTAAAGTTTTCATTATCCTTCCAAGGAACTACGGAAGAACCATTTTCAGTAATCCACCTAAGAAATGATGCAATTTTTCTTGCCCAATAGATAATTAGCGTTGATTAAATTTTATTTTCTTAGAGTAGGGGTAGTTCAGCTATCTATTACTAGATAACAAACCACTCAGAAAATGGTGGGTTACCTGGGCAGAGTTCTTCTGCTAGGGTGGCTTATGTCACCAGGAGGCCAGAATGCCAGGGAAACCAGATGATTAGTCATTTAGAAGCCTAACTGAGCTCAGGTGGGTGTCTGGCTAGAGGCCTTAGTTCTCCACATGGACTCCTCCACTGGCTGCTTGGGCTGCCTCATGGCATGGCAGCTGGGTTATAAGATATAGCATTCCCCTAGCAAGAAACTGGCAGCAGCCAGGCCCGCATAGGGGCTAGTCCTGGGGGTGGCACCGCAGCACTTCTGCTTTGTTCTATTTCTCAGAGCAGTCCTGGGTTAGCTCAGAGAGGCACAGTTCACTGTGAGGACTTTAAAGCGGTAATATACCACGGAAGGACGATTAAAATGCTGGGCAAACAAATCCAGAGAAGAATAACACTGAAGGAGGGTGCTGTTAACCAAGAATACCATATTAGAATATGGCAGACTTATGTAACCCTAAAGTTGAAATATAAATACAGAAAACTGCAATAATCCTGTATTTCTTTGTACTACATGTATATCCGTTATGGAAATCAAATGAATACAGTGGCATTATTTTCAGTCAGGTATATCTAGCTCAAGAACACATTTCTGAATTTATAAACTGCTAATTTAAACAAATTTATTTATTAAATGTGATTTTGGGTGGTGATGGGGCAAGGGCCAAGCTTCAAAATAATTCATTCAATTATATGCTTTATAGATTACCTGGTAACCTACATTTTTATCCAAATGCCACCTGGGACTGAGCCTGGATAATAAAGACAATTTCAGTTGGGAAGTGGGGAATGTGGGAGGACTCAAAAGTATGTAAGTGTCCATTCTAAATACGTTCAAAAGTTTCAAAAATGTCTCAAAGGAGTAGGGATCTAATTTACTGAGGTTCTACTATGTGCTACAAACTATGCATTAATCACATTATTTCACTTAATCCTTTCAAATGCCTTGTGGAAAGGGATGATTATTCTCATATGAATGAATACACTCAAAACTGTACAGCTGGTCACATACATAGAAAATGAAAGAGCAGAGAAGAGAATCCAATCTGTCTGACCTCAGAGCCTATTTGCTCTTTCAATTATATCACATAATTTTTATATCTTTAAGGGATGGTACTAAATTCTACTTTATTTTTGATTGAGATTTACTATTTAAAAAGTAGTTTTAAAATACTTTATTTTTCTCTTTTTCCAGAGTCTTATTTATTATTATGTATTTTATATAAGCAAATATTTACACAATAGAAATCCTTCAGTTAACCTTTCTGAATTTAAACTGTGCTCCTCAAATTGTCTGTTAATCTAAATGTGTGGTTTCTTATAGAAGAAACCACAGATGTCTCAATTCTAATGTTTTGAAAAAAAAAACAACCAGAAAAACAAACCTCACCTTAAATCTCACCTTATAACTGAATCACAGCAAAAAGAATTACACATTTTTTAGTGTTTTAGCCTCAATGTATTGGATAATGTCTTAATCATTCAATTAATTTTTAGGCTTCCTAATTGGTATACCACTATGTATATTTATCTCCCATGACATTTAATATAGTCATCTACATATGGTCAGTATGGTGATGGTTAAATAAATGAAAGGAAAAAAAATTACACTGAATACTTTATAAAACTAAAGCAGCAACCTAATATTAGTTACTTTTAGTATTTGGTGATATACAATCATAGTAACAGTAGGCACTGCAAAGATATATAGTATTCCTATTTAAGAATTCGTACAGTAATGCCCATCTCTAACCTATTCGTTGTTATATGATATGGTGGTGCTAAATTTAGAACATTTAGGAAAGGGAAAAAACAGGAAAGGGACCAAAGTGAACCCTGAGTTCAATGTTAAAATAATTTGAGATGTATTCAAATATTTTCATTCACTGTAGAAAGGTACCCTTATAAAAATTATATAATATTGAAAAACAAGAGATTACCATCACCTTAAAGTTACATATTAAACAAGGCCAGAATATTTGTATAATTGCTAATAAAACATCTGATGTTGATAGAAAACACTATAGAGGAAGATTAAAAGACAACAAATCTAAGTCTGAAAATACAAAAATAAGAAACACTAGAAAGGGAACAATCTGTTTTAAGGACCTAGTTATACTTCACTGCAATTCAAAATAACTGTGGAATGTTAAACCTAATCATAATGGGCAGAAGATACAAGAACAATAAATTAGATTTATGTTCCTATGTTTCTAAAGTGACCATCATTAGGACATGCATATAATTCTATTGATATAAAAGTAGCATTGCAGAGCAAAGTATTATAATAAAAATGTTCTGCCTTGCTTTTTAGGGAAATAAACAACTGGAAATTTCAAGAGTAGTAAATTACTTAAAATCTTATTGATACCTCACTATTCAGAATTCTACACATCAGAAAAACAAAGGTCTGTGGGAGAAGTATTAACCATTCACATACTACCTAATTAGATAATCAAGTCACGGTATGGAATTAAGAGGATATTTAAAATTTACACTGTCATTGTATAATCCCACGCATTACATTAAAAAGGAATGCTGAAGTCTAAAACCCCCACACATATGTAGGCAAATTCTCCACCTACTAATGTATAAGGAAAAATCTTTTCCAAAAACATTACAAAATTGACATTTCAATGGGCTAATTTTTAATTCACAAACCAGGAATCACACTAAAAACAGAGATATGCACGGACTCAGTTAAGCATTAATATAGTCATTTAGAAACCCTCTAAAAATAAATGACTTCTGTACTGTCTTCTAAAATGAAAATTCAAGAAATAAAACTTTATATACCTAAATTATTATATATTGTATATGTAAAGTGCCTTTATCCTCTCAATATACAGACTTCTTAGCTACAGATAAATACATGCAAATAGCTTGAAAAAATATTAAATATATAAATCACACTTGTAATTTAGCAGTTAGATTTGCTTACACATTTTCTTGACATCAATAGTGAGAAAACAAAAGATAATGTCATAACTAAGGGATCTTATCCCAATCTCCATTAGTATTCAGATCATTTATTGCTTAGTGGCTTTACTGCAACTGGTACATTTAATAAGAATTGTTCTGTGAGATAAACAATGGTAATATTTAAATATAAACAGTATTCTAGTTTAATTATGAAATTTTATTTGCATTTTAAGTACCACTGAACAATTTTAAATAATTTTTGTCATATGCATAAAAGGCATGAAAACCTAAAATACCTGTTTAATTTTTTCTAATTTGAATAAATTGATAATCTAAAATACAACAGTACATATTAAAAAATTACTGCATTATTTGTTATGAATACTTCCATAGAATATTTGAGACATGTTCTTAAAAATGTTCTACACATTAAATAAAATGTCATCATTCATAATCTAATCACTCAAACAAATTTATAAAATAATACTAGTAATAATATATAATAACAAAACATCTAAAATCCCCTATTCACATATTTCTGAGTTAATTATCTAAATGGCAAAGAGTACGGATGATTTTTCTCCACTCAGAAGATAAATGTTTATCAGGGAGCATATTCATATCTTAAGCTCCTGCTACATGCAAAGTGCCCAGCTTGGTCTGATACAAAATGCAAAAAGGAGCTAATAGATTAGTGGAAGGAAAAGTCATGTATGAGTAACTACAATTCACAAACTCTGTGGTAAATGCCATAGAGTAATACACAAAAGAAGCTGTAAGAATTTGGATGAGGAATACACTGGTTCCAGCTAAAAGGAATGAGGAAGTGCTTCCTCCTTTAAGAAGAAAAAAATTAAAAAAAGTTCTATATATTTCTGTAGGGGGTGAAGCAAGAAGAAGAAATTTGTTGATTAGTGTTCATGCTCATTAACTGATAGGATTTCCTGAGCCACAAATGGGACTGTTAAGGTACAAGGGTAAGAATGAGGCTTGGATGGAAACTGACTCCTGCCGTAGCAATCACACATAAATTCTGCAATATTAAAATGGCTATGGAAAACTGAAGTATTTGGGTTCTAAAAAAGAGCTCTGTTTGAAGATATAGCTGCACTCACCAATGAGAAAAAGGTCCCTTTCTGCACAATGATAAAAGCCACTTTATCTACTGAGAGGATTCAAACAAAATCTGGACCTTTAAAGTAACTCAGGAAGGTTAAAATCCTCAAAGCAACCTCAAAATTAAAGGAAAAAATGAGCAGTTAATTAAATAATCTCCAAAAAGCTATTAGTAGTACCAAGTAAATCTTTGCTAGTTTAGAGCTTGATATAGATATAATTTAAACTCACATGAAGGTAGAAGTCTCTCCTGAAATTATCCAGAGAAACCAAACACTCATTAGGCCACATGAAATAATATACAAGCCATTTACAATAACAAATAACATATTCTGAGGGATTCAATTTCTTGCCACTATAATACAGGCTTCATTAGAATGGGGAAAAGCGTGGAAGCAAACAAGGAAAACTGAATAATTTTTATCTAAAAATTATCACTCAGAAAAATAATTTTAAAAGGCAGAATAGTTTATTATCTCTACAGGGTACCATCCATCCTGATATTTTTCATAGCATATTTTCAATATAAATAATATTAAAGAAATAAATTCTTTAAATATTAGGCATAAGATGATTTCTCTCAATATCTGTAGTGTACCTTTAAAAAATTTTAGGTTTTTTGAAATATCAAATTAATCTTTTAACATTAAAAAATCAACTGCCATAAAAAAAAAGACTTTATAGTACAAGGTGCTTGGTTTTCCATCATCTATTAGGTAAAGAAATCACAGTTAAACTTCGCAGTCAGTTACCAAAGGCTGCAAAGGATTCTATCTCAGTCTATATTCAGCAAGACTATGAAGCAGATAATAAGATGCCCGCTGTACATTTTACATATTATCTTACATTTATGACAACTGTATATTTAAGCAAAATATTTCTCTCTGCTTTAATCTATTTTCTCTCAATATACCATGATAAAAACTTAGCCAATAAAAAAAGAATAAACAGAAATGCAGGGCTGTCACATAGACCTAAAAAAATCACTAGCAACATCTTCTTGGATTTAAATGGAAAAAGTGTTGGTATCTAGAAAACAAGTCTTCTTCTGCCAAATAAGCAATCAAAAAAGCATATATCCTAACAAAGATGGGTAAATAGGACATAAACAAATATTTCCAATCTCCCTGATCATACACAGAAAAGAATACATGTTGTTATCATTTGAATCACCGACCAAGCTGCAGTTCCATTTAACAAACAACTTTCAGCGTCTGACATTTAAAGAGAGAAGGCTTAAGATCCCTGCTTCACCAGCTCTGTGAACATGTCACAACTGCCAATAACAGATCCAGCAGCATTTCATTTTACTGTGAAGAGATGCCAGAGAAAATACTGCTCCATATGCATACATATATATGCCAACTTCAGACACTTTAACTGTAAAGCAAAAATAATGACTGAACGAGAACACTATTTTAAATAACTCACCTTGCGTCCATCACTTGCGTGGCAATTCACATTTAGAGGAGTCAGTAAAGCCATTAGTTTTTCTTCATTACCACTCCTATAAAAAGGGATAAGTCAATTCTTAAAATTATAGAGCTTCTTATGAATATTTACATTTTCATAAGAAAGTGAAAAATAATATGGGTTTGCTTCAATTTCTTTTATATGGTTCTGAATGAATCTCTTTTGCTATATTCAATTAATATATTCCTAATTAATTCATGTTCATCATCATATAGTGGTACAGCTTTGAAAATATAGCTTTCTACATTTTTGTTTCATTTATCTCCATAAAGTCAACTTCTTAATTACAAACAAACTTTATTCTGATAAGTGATCTAAAACACCGGAGTTAAAAATACATCCAAAATGCTGTAAAAAGCTAATCAATAAAATTATAAATGAATAAGAACAAAAGAAAATGGATGAGAATTTTAACATTTACTTTCTGCCCTTCATTCAAGCTATTGAAAATTAGAAAAATTTTCAAAGAAAAATGAAGGCATAGGTATTTAAATACTCCAAGAATATTGTTGGAAAAGCTGGGCAACTGAGGTTTGCTGGTACCTTAGGAAATGTTCCAAATAAAATTAACCTTATAATCATCACCATACTGAAAGACTTTCTCATTAGTACATTAATCATGTAAAACAAAGTGCACAAGATTTAGTACAAGGTCTTATCTGCATTATTGCATAAAATCCAAGCAAGACAATAACGTGTTATAATTTTTACAGCGCTCCACCTGTCCTCCCCCTTTTCTCCCTTAAATGCATTATACTCACTTAAAATGAATGGAATCACTTACCTAGCAGCTTCTAGGAGTTCGTCTTTCTTGTATTCACCTAGATGATTGCAAAATATCATGCTGTTAGCATTTGGCAGAAGACAGATTAAGAAATGCAGTAGGCAGCAAATAGAGAATTAAATAGAGAAGAACAGAAAAAGATAGTCCACACCCCGCTGGGTGATGGAGCCGTGACGTTAGCCAGCTTGTGAAGGCAGCATCACCAGTGCCTTGGAGACGGGCAGCAAATTGACGCAGCTTCTTGTCCAATCCTCAGATGAAATAGCTTTCTTCAGACAACCAATGAATGCTAAATCTCGTGTCCAGAAACACATTCCCTCTGATAACAGCATGCCAGCTAAAGACAATGTCCCCTCCCCCCTTCTATTCAGCCTGTCACAGTATACTTGTGAAGCATAATACATTCTGAGACAAAAGCAAAATAACGTGGCTCTTTAAAGGTACAAATTACTTGTCTTCAAAAAATTCTATTTTATTTGTAAAGACATAGAAAGTTAAAAAAAAATTAATTACCATAGCTGAGCTTTATAGCAGTAGGAAAAAAAATCAGAACCTTGAAGCCTTTGCCTTTTGATAGGGAAGGTCTGTAGACTAGAAATACGTGAACTACGTACCAAATGCTATGAACCTCTTGGAGGCAGCACTCCCAAAACAGTGAATAGATTCTCAAATGATAATATTCTAACGTGCTATAAGCTTTACACTTTATACAAATTCAATACCGAATTTTAACCAACAGTAAATCTTATAAATATTTTTTTAAAAGAAGGCTAGGGTTTCTGAGAATGAGCAGATATTCAACTATTAAGATGTAAATTTTTCTTCATTCTATATTTTAATATATAACAGACGAAAAGTGGTATATAACTTAAGACCTTCAATACAAACTTCCTAGGGTAGGTATTGAAGAATAAACAAACAAACAGGTTTCTTTTAGAAGCTTAATTGAAGAATGAGGCATTTTAATATTGTGTTTGTTCATTCAGTAGATAAAAAGAATAATCAGGACTATGATTCAGCTACAGGAACTCAATCTGCTATATCACTAAAGAAGTAATTATGTTTTAATGCTATTAAGAAATAAGCTTAAATTATTTTTTAAAATCTTACTTGTAAATATAGATTTTTTGCATTGTTTCTGTTTTGCTACAGAATGCAGAATATTGACGCAAATACTATGAAGACACCTCCGGACCACCAAGCACATGTTTAAGTCTCTGACCCATCATTGGCAAATACTTTTTTAGTTTAAACTTTGTATTGCTTCTCAAATTAAGATTACATTAAAATTTAAAAATTGAAAAAAGTTATATATTAAAAATTTTCAAATAAGGAAAAAGTTTTTGATTATCTGTTCTTTCCTAAGGAAATTTTATATACCAAAAAGTCACAGGTTCAACAATATACAGATGAGCTGGAATGCATGATTTGAGATTGTGAGAGTTGGTCCTTCCAATTTCCCATATATTATATTCCAGATTTGTTAACTGATTGAGAGTTTAAGATTTATTTTATATCCCTTGCCAATAAAGTTCTTGACTTCCCAAAGCCAAAGAGTTGTCTTTCTTAAACATTTTAGTTGACAATATGGAAGTTAATGAGTCAATTTAAAAAGCTCCAGTGTGGAAAATGGCATAACCCATACCCTCAAATACCTTCAATTTCACGAGCAAAGTTAAGACAAATTATGGAATTATCTAGAAAAGTCATTTCTTTGGTCAGACAATGAATGTTTATTTGAAAAACCTGTATGCCATATTCAAAACCAAAAAAAGACACAATCATCTCTGAACTCAAAGAATATTAGTCTAGTAAATGAGCTAGACAAGCAAATAAATGATTCTAGTAGAAAAAGAATCTTATGAAATGCTATAAAGAGCGTAAAGGCTAGTCTAAATGGAATTAATAATAGGCAGGTGTTTATTGTTCAAGGAAGGCTTCCTGGAAGAGGGGAAACTTGCACAGGGTTTTAAAGGAAGACCAAGCTATGAAAAGAACTGAGAAGGAAAATGTAACCCTAAACAAAGGGTACTTGCAGGGAAATGGGTAAGAATGAGGCAAAGAAGAATTAGAAAGGTCACAGATGGTTCTTTAAAATATCGGAAAATTATTTTGAAAACAGTGAGGAAATATCGAAATATTTTAAACAGGGGAGTGCACAGTAGATCTAAAGATCTGTAAGTTTTGTGATTATGTAAACTATTTCCATGTCTACTCCAGTGAACTTTTATTGGGAAGGAAAGTGGTCCCAGGCAAAGAGGGAGTGGGTAAAGTGAGACAATGAATTCTGACATAGTTTACATTTTGGAGTAAGTATAAATTCCCTGATATACAGTAAGAACACATTCAAATTGGGAACTGAAAGTAGCTACTATTGAAATCTGAGTCATAGTGAAACATGACTCCAATAAGCTAGGTAATAAAACTGCAAAGTATTTGTTTGGGATCTTCCGAGTTCAAATCAGTCTACCTACATAAATGTCTCATCAAGTATAGCTTATTGATGTTTTCTTCAAAAGGCATATTTTTGCAAAAATGTTATTCCCTCATGGATAAGCTGATAATAAACCAAAGCTTTCAGAAGGAAACATTAAAGTACAGCTTACAGAGTTGGACACAGGTGTTAAAAATGGCTTTCTACTCTTACTGTTAGAGATCCTAGTACTTTAATCAGCTTTTCTGCAATACATTCCAACATCCACTGTCTGGTGCCCAAGGACCACAATCCATAAACAGTCTAAGCTGTTTTTCAAATGCTACAACTAACATCGTAGCTACAACTAACAATGAATTTAGAGGTCCTTACACACTCTTGACAACAAATCTGAACCACTTACTTGAACAACCAAACCACAGGTTCTGTTTTATTAGAGCTGAGAATCTAAAAATTCTGGCTGAGATTATGGTGCTCTATGGAGCATTTATATTCTTTAATAACATTCAGATAAAGGCTAGCAATAGATCAGCAGAAAGGAAACTAGGCAATTAGAGTCAAGATAATAGCAGCGAGGAATGGAGAAAATGCATGGCTTAAAATATTTTTCTTTGATTAGAATAAAATAACTGGAATAACAAAATAAGCAAGCCAAAAGTTTGCTTTCCAAAGCCTGAATTGTTATTAGTAAGCTAATGGTGAGACACATATAAAGATACACACAGTGGGATATGAGTTAATGCGTTAGAGATAGGTTACCAAAAAGGTTAAAAAACCCTCCCCTTTGTATTTCTCTAAGGCAGTGAGAAGATAAATTATTTCTTGAATAAAAATGAAGAATACCTACCTCAATAAAGAAATCATGATTATTGACAACTCAATTTTAACATTTTGAGAAGCTTTTGCCCCTTTCTTCAGCATCTAACAGGATCAAAGTAGATTTAATTTTTTTTTTTTTTAAGTCAAGTGAGAGGCAGGGAGACTGGAAGACAGACTCCCTCATGTGTCCTGACCAGGATCCAGTTGGCAACTCTTGTCTGGGGCTGATGTTCTGCCCACCTGAGGGCGTTGCTCTGTTGTTTGGCAACTGAGCTATTTTAGCGCCTGAGGCAAGGCCATGGAGTTATCCTCAGTGCCCAGGGCCAGCTTGCTCATACAGAGCCTTGGCTGTGGGAGAGAAAGGGGGGGTAGGTGGAGAAGCAGATGATCGCTTCTCCTGTGTGCCCTAAATGCAAAACAAATTCGGGACTTCCACACTCCAGGCTGATACTCTACTGCTGAGCCAAATGGCCAGGGAACTTAACTTTGTAAAAATTAGTTCATTTGGTTTTGTTGAGGTGAAAGAGCATGGAAAAATTATGATCATGAAATCACAAACTCTTAAAGCACTAAGAACCAAAAAAAACTATGTGACCTTTCTTTTCTCTACTTCAAAACTATGCATAATATATGCCTATCAGTAACAACTCTTGTTATATGCCAGGAGGGAGGTGTAATTTGAAAGTCAGCTTTCTCCTGTCACCTCTCCCCCAATTTCAGAATCACTCTCCTAAGTGACCATCTGCCACCGATCCATTTACAGTGAGCAAAACTGACACTAAGGCAACTAAGCGAACTACCTAAGGTTTCATGAGTATTATTCACTATCTGTTAGGGCCTGAACAAGGTAATATTTGAGCACAAAATAAACAAATCTGAGATTCTGAAGTAATGTAAACAAAAGAGTAACAAAACAGTAACAGCAATTAAACAATTTGAAAAACAATGACAATAACTAACTTTAAACAAATTAAACATATTCATATAATATAGACCAGGGGTCGGGAACCTATGGCTCACGAGCCAGATGTAGCACTTTTGATGGCTGCATCTGGCTCACAGAAAAATCTTTAATAAAAAAATATTAACGTTAAAAATATAAAACATTCTCATGTATTACAATCCATTCATTTCCTACCGCTCATGTTCATGGTTGCAGGTGGCTGGAGCCAATCACAGCTGTCCTCCAGGACAACACCAAATTTTTATTGGATAATGTGTAAAGTACACAGGTTGTTGTATGGCTCTCACAGAATTACATTTTAAAATGTGTGGCCTTCATGGCTCTCTCAGCCAAAAAGGTTCCCGACCCCTGATATAGACCAATTATTTCCATCAAAACTATTTTAGCCCTGTCTGGTTGGCTCAGGGGTAGAGCGTCAGCCCACCATGTGGAAGTCCTGGGTTTGATTCCCAGCCAGGGCACACAGGAGAAGCGCCCATCTGCTTCTCCATCCTAATCTCTCTCCCTTCTCTTTATCTCTCTCTTCGCTTTCCACAGATAAGGCTCCACTGGAGCAAAGTTGGCCCGGGCACTGAGGATGACTCCATGGCCTCTGCCTCAGGCACTAGAATGGCCCTGGTTGCAACGGAGTAATGGCCAGATGGGCAGAGCATCGCCCCCTGGTGGGTTTGCTGGGTAGAATCCGGTAGGGCACATGAGGGAGTCTGTCTCTCTGCTTCCCTGCTCCTCACTTCAGAAAAATACAAAACAAACAAACAAAAAAACTATATTAAAGTATCAGAGCTTTTATATGAGCTTGTAAACATTCCCCATGAACAATGGGGAATAAAGGTCATTTTAGTTTCTTTTAATATTTTGGACCAAGGGAATAAAAATTTTTTAAAATCCATTGTGTCTATTCAAATGATTGATGCATTTCGCATTTCCCATAGCATGCATTAATTCCTCATGCTTTAGGTATTTCCAGGAAAGAGCTATGTATAGACTTCAATCAAGAAACAGACTCATGGATGCAGAGAATATTTTGATGGTTGCAGATGGGAGAAGGTTTGGGGGGAATGAGTGAAAAGGGTGAAGGGATTAAGTACAAATTGACAGTTACAAAACAGTCACGGGATGTAAAGTTCAGCATAGGGAAGATAGTAATATTGTTGTAACTATACATAGTGCCAGATGGTACTAGATTTATCAGGGTGATTACTTTGTAAGTTATATAAATGTCTAATCACTGGGTAGTACACCTGAAACTAATATAATATTGTATGTCAACTATAATTGAAAAATTAAAAAATTTTTAAAAAGAACCCCTTAAAGACTTTATGTTGCCAAGTACCAAGTAGTAGCATGAGTTGATAATTTTCAAGTAAGTATTTTTTCATCAAGTTATCAGGACTCTCACCAGGCGGTGGTACAGTGGATAGAGCATCGGACTGGGATGTGGAGGACCCAGGTTTGAAACCCCAAGGTCATCAGCTTGAGCACAAGCTCATCTGGTTTAAGCAAAGCTCACCAGCTTGAGCCCAAAGTCACTGGCTCCAGCAAGGGGTCACTTGGTCTGCTGTAGCCCCCCGGGTCAAGGCACATATGAGAAAGCAATCAATGAACAACTAAGGAACTGCAACAAAGAATTGATGTTTCTCATCTCTCTCCCTTCCTGTCTGTCTGTCCCTATCTGTCCTTCTCTCTGACTCTCTCTGTCTCTGCCACAAAAAAAAAAAAAAAAAGGTATCAGGAAATATAAGAGATGAACTGATTCCTGTAACTAAAATGTCAGCCTATGTGTGGAATAAAATATTGTTACTTGATCTATTAATATGTGTTTTTACTAACAGTTTGAAAATTTAAAACCAGCTATATAGTTACAAAAGGAATTTCTCTAAAGCACCAGGAGATAATCTCCTGATCTCAAGAAGTTAACACTATGTCTTCCAGACTAATTGATATTAATATATATTACATATAAATGATAACTCCAAGAATTCTTGTTCCTCTCTGAAATTGTTCATATTTTCAGGACAATGAGGAAAAATCATTGATCAGAGTTCTCAATGCTTTCTTCCTAATTCTGAATCCTATTGTTCTTCCCATTCATGCTGGTACTTGTTTCGAAGTCCATACTATCAGTTAAGCCTAGAATTATGATCAAACTAAACACTTCACAGCCATTCTAAACGTGGAATAAATAATGTGGGAATTTCAAATTCTAGGCTTCAATGGAGCACTTTTGTGGTGGCGCTCTTTTCTTTCTTCTGCCTTCTACAACTTTGACCTTCATAGATAGTGAGAATTAGGTAATATTAAACATACTTGTGCTATAATACCATTGAAACCTCTAGAGCAGTGGCAGTCAACCTTGTCCCTACTGCCCACTACTGGGCATTCCAGCTTTCATGGTGGGTGGTAGCGGAGCAACCAAAGTATAAATTAAAAGATAGATTTAACTATAGTAAGATGTTTTATAAAGATTTATTCTGCCAAACTTAGTGAAAATCCGACATAAAGTACTTGGTAAGTAATTATTATTATATGCTTTAACTTGCTGTAACTCTGCTTTATAAATTTTATAAAGTAAAGTTACTTCCCTACTTTATAAATCACCATTACTGTGGAACCGGTGGGTGGTTAGAAAATTTTACTACTAACAGAGATACAAGAGTGGGCGGTAGGTATAAAAAGGTTGACCACCCCTGCTCCAAAGTATGCTGTCCAATATAGTATCCACCATTCTCACACGGCTACTCATTTTAAAGTGAATTATAAAAAAATATTCAAAAATAAAAATTCTGTTCCTCAGTTGCACCAGCCATATTTCAGGTTTTTCAGTAGGCCCTGTAGCTCATGCCTACCACACTGAACAGGCAGAAAGAATGTTAGAAGGGTGACATTATTTGGACCGTGCTACTTCCAAGTGTTGTTAATGCTACTGTAAGAAGTCATCTTTCACCCTAATACTACTTTCCATATTATTCTAACTCTTCCAGACATAACTGCCAAAACTCCATACCCTTTCCCCCTACTGAATATCAAACAACTTCTGCATCTGCCTGACATGCTGGCTCAGGGAAGACACTGGACTGGATGGTAAAAGTTCTGGAGTGTGTTCTAGCTCTGCCATCGCTTTCCTTGTGTGACCTCAGGAGAGCCACGTGAGCTTCTGGGGAGTCTCCATTTTATTGTTATGTGGAAAAGTGGAGAGTGAAGGGTTAAATGATCTCTGGAGTTTCAGCTCTAAAATTCTCAGCTTGAATTTGATTCTCAATACTGCTCAGATCTTTTTTTCTAAGTCAATTTTAATGTTGCTCTAAACAGACTCTAAGGAAAAACAAAATTCTGAGGAAAAATTTTTTACTCAACTATTATAAAAAGTAGTGCCTGGAGTTATAGAGTAAGCGTAAAACAACTTTACCCAACCAGCATTATTTTCTATTTTGTTTTGGTAAATTAAAAAAACAAAACAAAAAAACTTCACCTTAGTATGGAACTAGGCATAAAGCAAGACTATTATTACCATACTTCCCCATGTATAAGACTCACACTTTTCAAAAATTTGGGGTCTAAAAACTGGGTGCATCTTATACAGTGGTTGTAGTTTTTTAACTTGCATTTCCCACTTTTTTGCGCTGATGAGGAGTTGTATGAATTTTATAATGAATAAAACTTGAGTTCAATAATATTTGTTTTCAAATTTTGGGCCCCATAATTAAGATGTGTCTTATATATGGGAGTACTTATACATGTGGAAATATGGTATTTAAGAAGTTTTCCAATTCATTAGGAAAATGGAGATGTGTCCCACTTTCTGCAAGTCAAATAAAAATCATTGATCAAAGAAAAAAGCCACAAATATAATTCTATTATCCTGTCACCATATTTTAATAATAAAAGTTATAATATATTTACATGTCAATACAAAAAACCTAAATCAATGTCCTAAAACATAAAAAAATATATAGCATTCAAACAAAGGTTCTGAAGAAAACATAATGTAATCAACCACTAGTATGACTGTTGACAACCAGTTTCTTGGTATGCAACAACAGGACTTTGCTTAGCCCAGCAACATCTATGACACACACCTCATTTATGGACACTTAACAGGGTTTCAAATAATATATACCTGCTTCTGACATTCTGTCAATTGTAGCTGAAATGTGACTCAAAACCTTTTGCTGAAATTTATTTTTTGTTAACAATGTAAGCATTAAAATTTGGAACATAAATATAAATACACACTGGCCGGAAAAAACTGTATTACAAGAAAAGAAGTTGTATCTATTACAATCCCTAAAGCTGGATATTAAGAGTCAAGAGAGATGTTCTAATAGGGCATTGCTAACCAATGAGACACTTTGCAAATTGTGTCTGTACTTTAAAAGAAAACATCCTTTTAGATTACGCTGCAGAAGACAGAAAGGGAGGGAAGAAAAGAAGGAAGAAGAAAACTCTCATGCTAAGCGTGGCAGATTGTGACACCATGATTGAACCTGCGTGCTTGGAATGCCCATCATTACTTAAACCAGGGGTAGTCAACCTTTTTATACCTACCACCCACTTTTGTATCTCTGTTAGCAGTAAAATTTTCTAACCGCCCACCAGTTCCACAGTAATGGTGATTTATAAAGTAGGGAAGTAACTTTACTTTATAAAATTTATAAAGCAGAGTTACAGCAAGTTAAAGCATATAATAATAATTACTTACCAAGAACTTTATGTCGGATTTTCACTGTTTGGCAGAATAAATCTTTATAAAATAACTTACTATAGTTAAATCTATCTTTTAATTTATACTCTGGTTGCTCCGCTACCGCCCACCAGGAAAGCTAGAATGCCCCCTAGTGGGCGGTAGGGACCAGGTTGACCACCACTGACAAACCATCAACAACTACCTGTGCTAATAACTGGCTAGGCCTAGAAGAAATTGGACAACAATTTTGTACTATCATAATGTTGGTCCGCAAAAAGTTGTTTGAAAAAATTAAATCCCTATTTCATTCAAAACAGTTAGACTTGAGCTATTTAGTATACACAGCTATCATATACTTTATTGCAAAAATATTAACCTTTGATACAGGGTATGGCCCTAAATTCCACTGGGATGCTTTATAAGACAGAGTAGATGTACTGTGTCTTTTCTTATTTTACTTACTTATTGAAGTATAATTTAGATACAGTACAGTTCTCCCTTTTCCGATGTCATGTTCTGTGAATTTTAACCAACTTATATTGTTGTATGGCCACTACCTCTCAGAACATTTTTATCATCCAAAAGAGGTTCTTCAGGTTGGGCCCTTGTATAATCTCCTATTCCCAAACCCATTTCATGCAACCACTGATCTGAAGCCCCACATTTTTACTTTCTATAGAATGTGATATAAATAGAATCTCAGATAGTAAACTTTTGCATATGGCTTCTTTTATTTAGTGTAAATGCTTTGGAATTCATTCATGTTATTGGACATATCAGTATCTGTCTTTTGATAAGTAGTATTCCATTATATGACTACATCTGAATTTGCTTATTCTTCACTAGTTTATAGATACTTAGGTTGTTTACAGCTTTTGGGGATTATGAATAAAACAACCATAAAAATTCAGAGAGAATTTTATAGGGACATATCTTCATTTCCATTAGGCAAATCCTAGAAGTGGGGATGCTGGGTTGTATGGTACATATATGTTGAACTTTATAAGAAATTGTCAAATTATGTCTGTTTGAAATATGAAAAAATTTTAATTCTGAATTATGCATATGTCACTTATAGAAAGGAATAAGGACAAAAGAGAAAAAGTTGGCTGCTGAGAAATATGACAGTACTACCACAATCTCACAGATAGAAATCCCAGCTGTGCCTCTCATGGGGCCAATTCGACCAAACTTGTTCAACCTGCACACCTTTTAGTTCTTCATTTCTCACCTGTTCTTACTTTTGTATTTTTTTTAACAAGGAAAATATACAAATTTGATCTTTTCATTCAAGGAATTGTTTGGTGTGTAGCACCTGTAATCTCAGAGCTCTGAGAATATATGAACAAAATATATTTTGTTTAATTGAACCATACCATTATCTATGAAAAAAAAAAATCACTTTCCTGCGGTCCTTGCTCCTATCACTATGCCCAGCTCCTCAATGCATCAGCTCATCAATGCATTAGCTTACTGAGGACCTAGAGTGAATGAGACACCTATTTGAAGACTGTCAGACCTCTGCTTCTCACAATAAGTATAAAAAAACTAAGGAAACAAAGGGTAATGCAGAAGTACAAGTGACTATTTTTGTTTTTTCTTTTTTCTTTTCTTTTTAAACCTAACTGTCCATGTTAGTCTATCATGATTTACCTGCATTAAGGCAAAATAAAAATGAACACGGTTTTCTTTCAGCAGGATAAATGGCAGTACTTCCACACAATGAAGCACTGGAATTGCAACCTGCTTTAAAGTGACTTTTTTTTTTTTTTTTTTTTGTATTTTTCCGAAGCTGGAAACGGGGAGAGATAGTCAGACAGACTCCCGCATGCGCCTGACTGGGATCCACCTGGCACGCCCACCAGGGGCTACACTCTGCCCACCAGGGGGCCATGCTCTGTTGCGACCAGAGCCACTCTAGCGCCTGGGGCAGAGGCCAAGGAGCCATACCCAGTGCCCGGGCCATCTTTGCTCCAATGGAGGCTCGGCTGCAGGAGAGGAAGAGAGAGACAGAGAGGAAGGAGATGGGGAGGGGTGGAGAAGCAGATGGGCGCTTCTCCTGTGTGCCCTGGCCGGGAATTGAACCCAGGACTTCTGCACGCCAGGCCGACGCTCTACCTGAGCCAACCGGCCAGGGCCTCAAGTGACTATTTTTGAATGATGTAAGTAGGAACTGTCTTGTCTTCATTTGACTGCATTTTATTCTTGGAGTATTTTGTCTGTAGTTTACAAAGTCTGTGAAAAATGTAGTAACTTTGCAATTTTGGTCTTCTCAAGAACCAATTATGATTTACTCTTTCAGCTGCAAATGTTTAACTTATCTTTTTCTTATATTTTCTCAAAAGTGTCACTAAATCTTTTATTCAGGGTTAGAGTTAATTAACTTTCGTAAAGTCTGATTAATGGTATTATCCTAGGCATAATCCTTTTCATTCAAACTCTCATTCTTTCTTTAAAATGCCATTCATTTATTACTTCTCTTGTGATTAACATCATTTATTTATTCATTTAACAAATGTATTTTCACTATCTCCAATATGCCTAGAGTAATACAGCTACTACTATTATAGCACGTACTGAATCTGGAAGCAGCAGGAGAGAAAGTGATGTAATTAGAGCTGCACACCAGGAACGGCACCAAGCCAACAGCTATCTTATTCCCTTAGCGGGCCGCAGTGCACAGCTGTTGTTCATGGATGCACATCACCCATGTAAACGTTACCTTGCAGGTGTGTTAAGGAAAGTGGTTGCAGACCACTTTTAGAAGATAACAGAGCTAAGCACTACGTTCTTAAAGCTTTTAGATATTTACCAATGAGTCTATGAGAGAGAGATCCTGTGCGTGTGTCTGTGTCTCTGTAAATAAAAGATTCCCATCAGAAAAATGATAGTTTTTAATCTTTTTCGTATCAGGAACCACTCTTAGGAGCTAATAAGAACAAATTTAGACTCTCCTGAAAAAATACTTTGAACATTTAAGCATAAACTGAATTTTCTGCCTATAGTTTTAGAATTTTTACAGCTGTTTTAGATTCCATGAACTTACCACAGGTTAAGAACCTCTAGTTTTGCTTTGTTTGGTTTTTAAGAACCTCTGACTTATGCTCACTAATTCTAAAGATAGTCTTAGAACAGGCTTGACAAGATAAACCTAGCTTGATTTTACACGATTCAGTTAAAACCCAGGATAAATAAATAACGTGCCAAAAAGTTTTAGAACTATGTAGTGGTAAAACTTGAACAGAAATATATGCCCTTTGACAGTATTTTTTATTGGAATAGTATGGAGTGATTTCATAGAGAAATCACATGTAAGCTTGGCAACAGGCTTTCAGGCACCATTTTAATAAGTGGCAATGGATCGGAGGCTAGAGTTTTATCAACATGAGCCAAGGAAATGCAAGATTATCTGGAAAAGTGATTGATGTCAAATTTATAGGTTGGGAGGATAAAGCACAATGGGGGACAATGAATACTTTTAAAAAATAAATTTGCTCTATATTTTAAAGGATCTTGAATGTTAGGTTGTAGAACTGAACATTATTTTGCAAAGGATAGGAACACGGAGTCATTCATTCATTTTTGAGCAGGGTAGTAAGCTAATTAAAGCTGAATTTAACCTGGTAATTCAGTGGATTAAGACCTAGAAACTGGGGATTAGTTAGGGCTATTGTAGGAGGATGATGACAGAAAATATACCTGGGTGGTGACAATAGGAATGGAAAGAATATTAAGCAGAGAAAAGGCATTTAATGGATCACAATGCAGCAGAACTTGTAATCTGATATGTTAGTGTTATGTGGGACTAGGGATGTCATGTTACATAGCTACAAATTAATGGTAAAATTTTAAATATTTACATCTCAATCTTAGATTAATATTTTGTCCAATAATCTTTCTGAATATAATCAAAGTAGCAACACTTTGTTGGTTCAGCTGTGCTTAATGGACACCTTACCACAGATTCAGACTTCATTTACTGAGAAATGTCCAACAAGTTGAAATAAGCTATTTAAATAATATAGCTAACTAGATAATTATTTAGTTGTTCAAACTGAATAGTCTTAGATTCTAGAATAACCAATTTCAAGAAAGACATTGAGGGTTCACAGTTCAGCTAAAAGGAATTTCAAATGTATTAATCTAACTCAATGCTCCTCAATAACCTTTTTACTGTTAGGTCATGACTATGGCACTATATCAAGAATTAGGATTATTTTATCTAAAAGACTATAAAGAGAGCTAATGAGGTAAAATGTCTGGAAAGACAGTTTGTTCCTTTTCTGCGCTTAATTAATATTAGCTTCAAAAAAATCCAATACATTTAGTTGAACATTCACTAAATTTACTTAACTGTGTTTTATTATAAAGTTAATACAATGGGCCTAGGCGATGGCGCAGTGGATAGAGCATCAGAATGGGACATGGAGGACCCGGGTTTGATACCCCAAAGTCACCAGCCTGGACGCGTGCTCATCCAGCTTACCAGCTTGAGCGTGGGATCACAGACATAACCCCATGGTCACTGGCTTGAGCCCAAAGGTCACTGACTTGAAGCCCAAGGTTGCTGGCTTGAGCCCAAGGTCACTGGCTTGAGCAAGGAGTCACTCACTCTGCTGTAGCCCCCCCCCCCCCCATCCCCAGTCAAGGCACATATGAGAAAGAAATCACTGAACAACTAAGGAGCTGCCACAAAGAATTAATGCTTCTTCTCATCTCTTTCCCTTCCTATCTGTCTGTCCCTCTCTCTGGCTCTCTCTCTCTGTTTTTGTCAAAAAAAAAAAAAAGTTAATGGGCTATTGTACCATCATGATTGCATTGGTTTTAACTTTCTCATACTTTAAATCACGTTCCTTATTTTGTTCAGTTGAAAAGATGTGTGAGAATATTCATTAATTCAGAAAAATATCAAAGAAATATTTTAAAGTTGAGAAAATAAAAAGCACATACTTGTATATTTTTGAAAAATTATTTTATAATATTTTGCTGTATCAAGTCTGTCTAAATGTAAGTCAGAAAAAGTATTTTTATTTGGCAAACAGGAGAAATAAAAGTAGGAGATAATTTCAGATAATCTTATCATCTTACTGAGAAGCATTCCGATGTGTAGGGAGGGCATAAAGCCACATGTTAACTGTGCATTTTAATTTTCTTACCTGAAACATATTTAATCTTGCCCTTTAGTATCAGTTCTATTGTCTAGTTCTTCCTTATTTTAAATGCCTAGCAAAGCAGAGCAACAACATTTCCATCAGAAACATTTATAAGACCATCTAATATTAGTAATATTGAAATCTGAGTCAACATTCTTGTCTTTTGTGTGTGCCTAGTTAGTATTTCTCAGAGGGCAGAAATAAGATATAACATTTTCAGTCCTTGGTAGTAATTTTTTTATAGATGATTACTCAGAATTTTCTTGTTCCTCTTATTTTTTAGAAACCCGCTCGAGTTAACCTGAGATATATATCACTTCATGCCTACATGGTAATTTTCCCAGTTAGGTTTTAGTTTTGCATTATACATCATTTTATTTTAGAATTTGCGTGTATGAAAAGTTTACCCCCATTTTGAACATAGATGACCAAAGACAAAAGATTGCAGGTGCTACATACAAAAGTTTCTTGAATAAAGAAATAAATTTGTATACTGATGTTTAAAAAATGAACTCTTTTTAAAAATAACAATTTTAATATAAATACAATACTTTGTTATCAAACATTAAGAAACATAGCTGAAGGAAAAAATGTGTTTTTGAGTATTTTGGCATTTTTCTTCTTTGATACTTATTTTTCTCCCATGATTTATCAGCTATCATCAGATAAAAATTATCACTTAGCCTTATTAAAAAGCTGCTACCATAAATATTACCTCTCTTGGAATAATCAAAGACTAAATCACTCTAAATAGCCAAGTTTTCAACATAACTGCTAATTTAGCATTTTAATTCTTCTGCTCTTGATAGAATTTATTTCTGAAATATAGTAGTCATTTCTATGCATTCATATATAGATTATTCCAAACATAATTTCACCTTACTTGACAAATTAGGGTCGATTATTGTAAACCTCCACGGACTGTGGCATAACACAGCCATGCTCTTGGGCCTGCAAGATGCGGAGACAGTCACACCTGTGTGAAAGGGCTGCAGCGTGCCACACATTTTATCAGGTTTAATGTAAAACTCACTTTCCTCTTTCCCTTCATGTTAATCTCTGTGCATTTCCTCTGACAGATACTTCACAGTGTCTAGCAATGCTGCCCAGTGGAAGTATACGGCAGAGCACATATTTAACCCTCAGAGTAGTACAGACGTGCACGTATGTCCTCCTGCCTCCTGACCATCGAGCACAATCAGACAAAAACTGTTAGTTCAAAAATGTGTAAGGCAACATTAAAAAAGGCAAATGTATGTTCTTCTTGTTTCCATAAATTAGTTATCAAACATGATTTTAAGTTCATAAAATTGTAACTGGAACTAATTTCACTTAAAAAAACTCACTCCTGGGGGTCAGCTAGTGTGAAAAAAAACTCACTACTCAAAGGGTTAATTTCAAGTTTCTAATAACTATGATAAAAAGGTAAAGAAACAAAAGACACTAATTTTAATAATACTTGACTCAACCCAATAGATCTAAAATATTATTTCAACTGTGGCACTGGGCCCATCTCACGTGTTCAACAGCACCTGCAGCTAGTGACTCCTTTACTGAGCGACAGTGGAAACCTAAAACCCTCGTGTGCTGAAAGTTACAAAACTGAGCAAGCACCTTGGTAGGAGCGGAGTGATGCGTGGGAGAGCGGAGAAGAAAAGGGGAGGGGGGAGAAAAGGAAGACATCAGAGAGAAGGAGAGTAGTCAAGTCAAGGTGGGATGAGGCTAGGAAGGGCAAAAGAATCCAATGATCAAGTGTATGGGGTAGACACCGTGAAGGCTCGAGACTTAAGTACCGAGCATTAATGAGCAGAATAATGCAGAAATGAGGCTTTGCTCAGTAGGTAATTGAGGGCTTTTAAAGAGATCGGCACTCTGATGAGAATTCACAGGCACCGCGCTACAGTGTCTAGAGGAAAAGGCCGCGGAAGTTAAAGATGAGCCCCTGCGCGGTACAGCGGAAGGCCACCATCCAGTGCATATCCCCGGAGAGACAGCGCCCGCTTCCATAACGTGTCAAGCGCAGCACTATCACTTTACTGAATCTTGTAGAGATGAACAACTTTACCAAAGAAATATAGACCATGTCTAGTGACTCTGAAGTCCTGGGCATAGGACCAAAGACCTGGTAAATTCATCATTTTTCTTGCTGACGAACTTAAAAGAAATGGAAATTTGAAGAAAATGAAAAGCTGGCTATCCACGAAAGAACAAAATCTGGTCTTGAGGAACCTGAGCTTAGGGTACAAAATGATGGCAATTGATGATAGGCATTAAAAGAACATAAAAACTGAAGATCCTGCTATAGAATATCTTGCTATTAGAGTTTAAAAAAAAATCAACTGTTCAAATACAGAATAAAAATTAAGACTAGCCCAGATTAAACTATTCTGAAGCTTGTTTGACAGGAAGTTCAATAAATCAATGTGACAAATTTACAAAAAAGTAAATGGAAACTTACGTTATCAGCAGAATAAAAAAAGGACAAAAAGAGAAAAAGGGTGGGGTTAATATGAAAGACTGAAGTGGATAGCGGTGGTGATAGTTATAGGAAGGGTACTAACTGCTCCTGTCCGTATTTCAGAGGAAGCTCCCAAAAAGAAAAAAATGTTTAGTCATATACAATGGAGTTTCAAAAAGAAGTTTCTGTATTTGGCTTAGCAAACAGGAGAAACAGTTCTAACCATATAAGTTATTCCACAAAGGATTAATTACGGCAGAGAGCTTGTAGGGCTGTCACACAAAATGCCACACTGGAATAAAGTACAGTGTGTCTGTAAGGTCATTTTTGCACTTTTGACTGGTCACAGGAAAGCAACAAAAGACGACAGAAATGTGAAATCTGCACCAAATAAAAGAAAAACTCTCTTAGTTTCATACCTATTCACTGCACAGTTCGATGTGGGCTCACACACAGATTTTTTAGGGCTCCTTAGGTAGCTATCCCGTATAGCCTCTACAAACTCGTCACTGACTGATGGTCTACCAGAACGGGGCTTCTCCACCAAACTGCCAGTTTCCTTCAACTGCTTATCCGACCGAGTAATGTTATTCCTATGTGGTGATGCTTTGTTATAAACGCGCTGATATTCACGTTGCACTTTGGTCATGGATTCAAATTTAGCGAGTCACAGAACACACTGAACTTTCCTCTGTTTTGTCCACATCTCAACTGGCATGGCCATGGGCTTCTCTGCTGTATACATGGTGTTACGTCATCATCTGCGCATGCGCACATGCTGCCACATCATCCTACTGGGAGGGTTTTCCTTTTATTTGGGCAGATTTCACATTTCTATCGTCTTTTGTTGCTTTCCTGTGACCAAAGTGCACCATGACTTTACAGACACATTGTATAGGATCCTTATGGCATGAGGGAGGAAATTAGGTAGCCTCTCAATCTAAGGTTCCTTCCAGATCCATGATTATATGGCTGAATTTCATGATACAATTATATACCATATTTTTCACTCCATAAGATGCACCTGAACATAAGACACACCTAGGGTTTTAAGGAGAAAAATAAGAAAAAAAATATTCTGAACCAAATCGTGTGTTAAAATATTTAATAAAATACCATATTTTTCGCTCCATAAGATGCACGGGCATTTTCCCCTCCACTTTTTTTTTGGGGGGGGGTGCATCTTATGGAGTGAAAAATACGGTACTTATTAATTATAATAAATTTGGACTTAAATTATACATGTATGCATTCTTGACTATCTGCTCTTCATTTGATCCAACCACTGGTCTATAAATTGGTTCACATATAAAATTATATATAATACCTTCTTGTTTGACAGGAACTTTCTTTGAATGAATTCATTTAATCCTCGAATAAAGCTTCTGTTCTATTATTACCTCCATTTTACAGATGAGAAAACGGAGCAATAGAAGGTCATATCGTTAATGTATTAGGTTCCTAATGTTGTACAACACATTACTAGAAACGTAATGGTTTAAAACACAAATTTATTCTCTTACAATTCTGGAGGTCAGAAGTCTAAAACAGATCCGCAGAGCTGTATTTCTTCCAGGGACTCTAGGAGAGAATCAATTTCCTTGCTCTTTCTAGCTTCTAAAGGGTGCCCACATTCCTTGGCTTGCAGCCTCTGCATCACTATGACATCTGCTTCCACATCACATCTCCTTCTCTGTCTGACACTTTTTCATTTTTTCTATAAGGACCCTTGTGATTTCATTGGGCCTACCCAAATAACTTAAAATTACCTCCCCATCTCAAAAGCCTTAACTTAATTACATCAGCAAAGTTCCTTTTACACCATAAAGTAACATTCATAGGTTCTGGGGATTAGTGCATGAACATTTCTGGGGACCCATGGCTGTGCCTATCACAGGCTAATATATCACAGATAGGAGAATTTTTAACCACAATGAATGCTGCCTCTCAAAATATTGCTCCTCTATAAATGGGCAACAGATTGATAATACTTTCTAAGGTATTCCCTAGAAGGTGCTAAGAATAAAGAATTTTCTTTAATAGGGCATGTGAAACTTCACACCTTGGGTCATAGGCTGTATAGCAGGGATTCCCAAACTACGGCCCGGCCCGCAGGCCGCATGCAGCCCCCTGAGGCCATTTATCCGGCCCCTCCGCACTTCCGGAAGGGGCACCTCTCTGTTGATTTAAATTTACTCGTTCTTTATTTTAAATATTGTATTTGTTCCCGTTTTGTTTTTTTACTTTAAAATAAGATATGTTCAGTGTGCATAGGGATTTGTTCATAGTTTTTTTTTATAGTCCAGCCCTCCAACAGTCTGAGGGACAGTGAACTGGCCCCCTGTGTAAAAAGTTTGGGGACCCCTGCTGTATAGCAACAAATGAATTCTACCCGGTATGATCTTCTGGAGAACAGCTGTTAAAAAATATACAGTGAACATCTAAAAATGGAAGCTACTTTGTGGTTAAGTTAGCAATAACATAAAAACAGTCTAGGAATAAAAACACATTTGTGTATTCTGAAAGAAAAATTCTGGTCAAATTCTAGGGACCCACATTCATACTTCTTTTTCAATTGCAAAGGAATTAAAATCTAGTTTTTTATAAAATCTTTAACATAGGGAATATTCCATTTTTAGCTATTAGTACTAAGTTAGAACTAGGGAAGAATATAAATCTAAGTAAAAAAGCACAGTAGACATGTTATTTTTATCTGCCCAAATGCCCCTTACATCCTTCTGATAAGCGCTCTCCCCCTTGTTTGGGGAACTGCTCTTCCTTTCCTATGATGATAGGATTCTGGTAGAGTTCCCAATCACAAAGTGTTGCTCCACCCCTGACCAATCAACATACAACATACGTACTCCTGCCATAGAGCAGTCATTGATCCAGGTACAGATATATGACCCACAGAGCTCAGACTTTTTCCTTGAGACTTTTCACTATACAATTGGGGAAGAGCCCTTTTTTTACATTAGAAAAAGAATAAGAGCTTTAGTTTTGAATTTCCAGTGCTGCAATTACCATGCTCCTCTACACATGAAGAGCCTAAGAAAATAAGAACACACAGAAAATGGAGACAGAGGCTGAAGTCATTGGGAAGGGAGGAGGGGACAGAACAGAGAAGGCAAAGAACAGGAAAGAGGGCAAGAGGGAGGGAGGAGGTGTAAGAGTGAGGGGAAGGGAGCAGAGAAGGTGGCAGAGGAATGCTCAGAAAATGGGACAAAAAAGTGGTGGAAGAGTTAAAGAGAAAGCGACAGTCAGAGAGTACATGATATAGTTTGAGTCTCTGGATCCAGCACACCCTGCTGTCAAATATCTCTTTGCCTTTTATGTGGTTTGTACCCTTAACCAACAAACTCTGTCAGTTAAATAATAGTAATTTGATTCATGAGTGTTAACAATGTGCCCCTTTAACTTCCTACCACTTCACCTTTAAAAAACTATCAAATTCAAACCAACTTTTGTAGTTGAAGCCTCTAACTTACTTTTTAAAAACATGGCCTTAGGTAGATTTTTAAAGTATTTACACTGATATGATTTAATTCAAGTTATTTGCTTTACATTAAAAAAATGTTCACATTTTTTAATGTAATTCACAAGGCCCTTCAAAATGCACATTATAGAAGTACCTCACTCAGAAATAATTTTATGTATATATAAATTTTCCCTACCTTGACCACAAAACAAAGTCTTTTAGCAAAAACATTTGAGTCTGGGATTTTTATAGTAATCTTTGATATTAGATAAGATAGGATAATAATAATTCTCTTCCAGGACTACACATACTTACTGAGAAACAAAATTTTTTTAAAACACTGAACAGACTTACCAATAACACAAGAAGCTAAGAAGCTCTAATTTAGAATGGTGTATTACTACTACTTTTCATCTTTTTCTTCCTTTAACTTTATAATTTTTGTTAAAAAGAGACAACAGAACCAAAATGGAGTCACTTGCGCTAAGCCCACATCATCAAACCAAGGCTTAATGCCTAACCTAACTGTAGTTTCCTCCTCTCCAAGGAATGTAACCTTTAACCAGTCAATCTGGAATTACCTGGCTGACATATCCAGCAGACCCTCCCATCCCCACAGAAAGATGACCTTGCCTGAAACAATCCCCTTTTTTGCTAGAAACTTCCTTTTCCTGTCCCTCTTTAGCTTATAAAAACTTTTCATTTTGTATAGCTCTGGGGAGCTCCTCTCCATATGTTAAATGGGGTGCTGCTCAATTTATGAACTGTTGAATAAAGACAATTCGATCCTCAAATTTACTCAGTTCAATCTAGTTAGTTTTTTAATACTTTCATTATAAAGATGGGGTATGTACGTGTTCATGAGAGGAGAAGGCTCGGGCCTGGCTTGGGAATTACAGGTAAGTCTTAAGGAGCATCACCTTTTGTGCAGGACATTTTAATGAATCCTGAGTCTGCTACTATCTGGCCATGTGAATTTGACTATATCGTTTAACCTTCCCTTGAGCTTCATGTTCCTCACTGTAAAATGAGAAAGATAATGCTTATCTTATGGGTTGCTCTGAGGGTCAGGGATAATATAAATAGCCAATAATGCCTGACTAACAGTAGACCTCTGACTCAAGATAATAATGATGGTGATAATAATAATGTTTTTCAAATTTGAAAGCATTTGATTTGCTAACAATTATTATTTCTCCCTATAAAGCACCAGGGAGACAGAACCTCTTTTTCACTAACATCAGTGAAAAAATTTTAATTTTAAAAACCTAACATTTAAGAACTCTTAAGAAAACAGATATTGTAGGCCCTGGCTGGTGGCTAAATAGATAGAGCGTTGGCCCTGTGTATGGAATTCCTGGGTTTGAGTCCTGGTCTGGGTACATAGGAAAAGCAACCCTCTGCTTCTCCCTGCCTCCCTCTCCCCCTTCATTCCCTCTTCACTTCTGGCAGCCAGTGGCTCAATTGGTTCAATTGAGGCCCCAGGCACTGAGGATAGCTTGTTTAGAGTGTATCAGTCTCAAGCACTAAAAATAGCTCAGTACTTGAGCATCAACCCCAGACAGGGGTTGCAGGGTGGATCTCAGTCGGGGCGCATGCGGGAGTCTGCCTCACTATTTCTCCTCATCTCACATAAAAAAAAAAAAAAAGAAAACAGATTTTGCTATGCCCCTTTATAATAAAACTTTATAATGAAATAACTTTTACATAATAAAAATGGGGGAGGGGAGCATTTGATCTTACTGTCCTGAAATTTTTGCTGGGTCCCTAGAATGTGATCACAATATGAGAAGAATAGAAATGGTTGTATACCACTAATAAAAAGTGGGAAAATAAAGGGTTTTAATTAAGTTCCAAGAAAAAGTAAAAGCTATTCAGAGGAAATTAATTAGAAAAAGCATGCAGACGAGCTTTCCCTCTTCCCCTCTACCAAAAGCAATAGAACCGTATTGAGATTGGTAGAACCTCACAAAGAGCAAATCTGTTTTTCATTAAAGAGAGGACCTCATTCAAAAGGAAAGATGTATACATTGGTAATAAGTTCCTATCATACAGATATTTGATATTTCTTAATATGCTAGTTGGTGACCTATTGACTTCTAGCAGCTCAAGTGTATCATGTGTCAATAAGATAAAGCCATAATGGAAAATATAAATTTATCATGTTTCATGTTTTGTTTTTTGTTACTTTATATATAATGATTTCTTAAACTGCATATAAATTTTGGCATATTTTTATCTACCATAAAAATGTTCCAACCCTGCAATGTGGCAATCCTTATGAAACTTGACTAAAGGGTAATTTTAAGTAGTCGATATTTTAAAGCATGAAGTTTGAGATAAATGAAAACTAAAATTAACCTAGGATTAGTACTCTGTTATACAATATATTGAGGAAGTATAAGTCAGCCCTACTGATAATGACTGTTTCTAACAGGACATGGACAAGGCCACAGAAAACAATGTTCCTCTACAAGGCCACTCCATAGCTATAAAGGGGACCCACAATCCTTTCCTCCAAGTTAAATGTTACTTTCTCTTTTTTTTTTTTTTTTTGTATTTTTTTTTTTCTGAAGCTAGAAACGGGGAGAGACAGTCAGACAGACTCCCGTATGCGCCCGACCGGGATCCACCCGGCACGCCCACCAGGGGCGGACGCTCTGCCCACCAGGGGGCGATGCTCGGTCCCTCCGGGGCATTGCTCTGTCACGACCAGAGCCACTCTAGCGCCTGGGGCAGAGGCCAAGGAGCCATCCCCAGCGCTCGGGCCATCTTTGCTCCAATGGAGCCTTGGCTGCGGGAGGGGAAGAGAGAGACAGAGAGGAAGGAGAGGGGGAGGGGCAGAGAAGCAGATGGGCGCTTTTCCTATGTGCCCTGGCTGGGAATCGAACCCGGGACTTCTGCACGCCAGGCCGACGCTCTACCACTGAGCCAACCGGCCAGGGCCAAATGTTACTTTCTTAATAATGACATCAGCAGCCTGACTTCAGCATCAGTTAGCTAGAACTGATTACCTGGGCCTCTGTGGATGGGTATGTGAGTAGGTGTATATATACCTTTAGTATACCAGCCAGAGTAAACACTAAATAAAGCACAAAAATCTACGATTTGCAGATTGAAGTTATCTTGCTTCTCTTTATTAGCAAGATATTAATTAATGCCTTAGGAAAACTAAAGAAAGGGTACTTTTTAAGTTAATTAAGTTACTGCTTAATAGCATCTTCAGGAAAAGGTTGCAAGGTTACACAAGCTTTAACTTAAGAGAGAGACAAAAGACTAGCAAACCAGTGCATGCACACAGGCAAGCACACTTACCCTCATTCTAAACAGCAATTTCCTGGGCTCCCGTTTTGTGTAATGATTCTGATCACTTGATGCCTCTTGATGGACAGGGAAGAAAGTGCTATCTATTTGGCAGAATGTCACTGTTGTTGAACAAGCTAGAGAAGAACTGTATACTATTTATTCCTTTTGCTTATAGTCTGTTCATTTCATTTATTTTGTGTCAAGCTTTTAGATGACCCAGAAGCAACTGGAGAGTGAAATTTAGTAAGATCATATAAGGCAATATTCTTTTTACACTGTTGAGCAAAAGTATGGAAACACAAAATATTCTAAATGGAAAAATACACAAAAATGTTAGACTGAAAATACTAAGCCTCAAATGTGGACAGAAAACAAACCAGGAGCAGTAAATGCTGAGTTCCTGGTTTCAGCAATTTCTGCAGAAGATCAATTGCTCTTTCTTCTGTTCTCCATAACACTTTCTATATTGTACAAAAAATCTTTGGTGGGTCTGCTCATCCATCCTTGCTCAACTTGAGCTACAAGAAGTCAGGGACCATTTTTTATATTCATTCTTGTATCTCCATTTTATTTAAAAAAAGAAGAATACTTATCTCACTTTCCCATCCTGGTGTCACATACATTTCTTAAAAAGAATGTCTTCTCTAGAAGAAGCTCCACTGTAACAGCACAGGAGTGTGTTATATCTAAGCTCAGAACTAAGAAAGATTTAGAAAACTGCATTATAAATAAATCAGGATAAATTAACACAAAACTTGATAAGCTATTTGAAATTGATGAAAATGACCTGACCAGGCAGTGGTGCAGTGGATAGAGTGTTGTCTGGGGCCCCGAGGACCCAGGTTTGAAGCCCTGAGGTCACCGGTTGAGTGCAGGCTCATCTGGCTTGAGCGCAGGGTCACTGGTTTGAGCCCAAGGTCATTGGCTTGAGCAAGGGGTCAATGGCTCAGCTGGAGCCTCTGGTAAAGGCATGTCTGAGAAAGAAATCAATGAACCACTAAAGTGCTGCAACTATGAGTTGATGCTTCTCATCTCTCTCCCTTCCTGTCTGTCTGTTCCTCCCCTAAAAAAATGATAAAAATGGTACACTTTTACTTCAGCCAAAACTGACACACACATACACACACTCACACTTTCCCATACACAGCCTGGCTTGCTATGTAAGTTGTTAGCTTTTTAGGTCCTGTCAAATTGAACTGCTGTGGGAAAAAAATAATTTTAACAGCAATCAAACACATAAGCATTTATGATATGCAAATAACGTGTTATTTTCCTCTCTCCAGGAGAATGCTGGACTAATTAAAGTGTGCACCTTTATAAGACTGAATAAAATTTTATTTTATGTATATAGAACATTTTATTTATCCATTCATTTCTTGAAGGGCACGTGAGTTGCTTTACCTTTCGCTCTTGCTAATATGCTACAACGCATATGAGTGTACAAACATATCTTAGAGCTTCTGCTTTCAACCCTTTGGAATATACACCCAGAAGTTGAATTGCTGGGTCACAGTCATTTTATTTTATTTTTCAGAACCCTCCACACTGTTTTCCATAGGAACTGCATCATTTTACATTCCCATCAACAATGTATAAGGGTTCCAGGTTCTCCACATTCTCACATTCTCTTACTTTCTGTTTTTTATTTTAATAGTAGCCACCCTGATGGGTGTGATGTGCTATCACCCCACATTTCTATTTATTTTCAAGACTGTGTCTGATGAATATATTTTTAATGAAAACTGACTTCCCAAAAGTCTATAAGTGACTTCAAAGTATAGGTAAAATGCAAACCGACCTGAATAATTTTTCATAAAGTTATTTTAATAAAGCAGATTTTTGTTTTTACTTGATGTTTTCCCTCCACTGACTTAAAAGTTATGTAAAAATTGATAAAATATTCTTTTCTTACTATTATGGGAGTACAGCATAATTGGCTACTTTATGACAACAGGGTATATATATATAGTATAAAGAAGTATAATACTTATATACTTTAGTAAGGCTGCTATTATGATAAGTTCTCCAAAATAGGTAAAATAATAAATTTTCTATGTCTTTATTTGAGTTTACATGAATTTTTGTGAGATGTTAAATTAAAGCATATATATTTATTTAGTAGCATTTTCTTTGAAGGTATAAACCAAGGTCCATATGCTAGAAAGAGTTAACACATTTTTTACTAAAGGTACTACTAATTCATTTTAAATAGAGAATTAAAATATTTCCAGAAAAGATCTGATGAGAAATTAGAGCTAATAAATGAAAGAAAATATGGTGTTCAATATTCTAAACTAATTAGGTCTTGACTCTTATTTCAAGGATGACATTAAAAGACATTTTATACATACAAGAACAGTCTGACAAATTGTACTGAGAGAGCTCATGGCTAGTCATGTTTATGAAGGATGGCATTATTCTGGTCCATCTGACATCACCTCAGATTATTTGTCACCAGCCCAAATAGCATATAATAGACACAAACAAAATTTAAATTAAGTTTGTGGAAATCTTAATATGACAAAAGTAGACAATTATTTCAAATAAAATCACATTTCTAAATTGTGATTATGTAATAATAGTTATACATTTTAGAGAAAGCTATAGTTAAGGGCAAGTAGTGCTATTTAAATGTTGAAAATGATCCTTTACACAATCTTGTATTCTGTGCTAGCAAAAAATTCCATGCATTCATTTTTAGTAAATGCAACTTATTTGCTAAAACCAGCCATTTGTGTAATGGCTTCTGCAAATAATTATCCAGGAATGGTGACAAAGACTCCCTAAGAGTGAGTTAGTATGAAATTTCAGCAACCTATTTTCAGATTCTTGACAGCTAATGTTTTCTCATCCTAATAACCTTAAAAGATTTACATCACTTTTACATCAAGCTTGTAAAGAATTATCTATAGCTGTTGGGAAGTAAAAAACTTAAATCCCAAGGGTGGAATGATTTGCCTTGGAATATAAGAAGACTTGGTGAGGTTATTTGCTGAAAAGCAAAACTAAGAAACATTTTAAAATTCATTCTCTGCTTTGTGTGAGATGAATATTGTTTTCATGACATATATGGAACTGAGAAACCTTCACATCTTACAGAAAACAATTTGGAGAGATGGGGCATATGTTGGAACTAAAATTCCAAAAATTCCTTTTAGAAAAGGCACTTAATATATCATCATATCATCATAACTAACCACCAGGTGGTTCAGTGTAAATCATTATAACTGAATTACAAAATAAATGTCTCTCTGGCTCTCCTTGTCTCTTCTTCTCTGACACACACATTCTAAGAAAGAGATTATTTTATAATGTTATAAATAGTCTATGGCACTAAAAGTTATGTGAATAAATTCCAAAACTTCAGTTTAGCCCTTGTCAAAATATTAGGCAAAGGACATCAGAATTCTGTACCATAAAATTATAAAATTCTCAAGCACATTTTGCCTTCAGTTCAAATATGTAAAAAAACAAGTACAATCTATAAAGAAAAGAAATTCATAAATAATTCACTGTTTTTATATAAAAATATAACAATTGCTCAGTTTAAATTTTCCTAGAGGGTAGAGTCAGTGCCTTATGTATCCTATATACACAACAACTATCAAAATATCTGACTTGTAAGTGCTAACAAATATGCTAAGTTGAAAACATATAGGGGATATTTTATAGTTTTATATTCATTTTAAAATATCCCCTAATTTTTTTGAGCAGTTATGTATATATGTATGTATATATAATGTATATAAAGTTAAAGCAGTAAATAAATACTGGAATTATTGAACTGCATTCAACATATAAAACATAGTAAATATATGTTATATTCTCCCATAAATGTAAGGTCTTTCATCATTAGAAAATATCTAGGAAAAACCAGGAAGCCATACAAATAAAGGACTAAATGAACAAGATTATACATAGAAAGAAAAGACCATCAATTATGTAATATATTTTAAAATGATCATATATATTTCATCATTTCAATTAAAAAGTGGTTCTTTTTTTTTTTACCCAATGGAGAAGCAACTGGTCAAAATCAAAAGAGAGCTGCTCTTACATCCGACCAGTAAAAACTGCAGACAGGCTGTTTTCCTGTGTTTAAGCAACTTGCAGTTTATAAATATGGGTTACTTTGAAATCTTAATTAGTTTTTAACCCAATTAAAGATAGGTCTATTTAAAAAAAATAGTGTTCCTGAATTTTAAACTTCAAGAATTGATAAGGTAGCATTCTGATTTGCTTTAAATAACAACACTGAGAACATTCAGACTTAATTATATCCCATTACTAGACAATGGCAAACCTATTGGTAAAGTGTGATGATAAAAGTCTAGCAATATTTTCAACTCGGCTTCATAGGAAAAAGTTAATTTAGCAATAGAAGTGAGTAAGACAACCATTTGTGTGAGGGAAAGACAACCATTTGTTGTAAGGCAGACATTTTGTAAATTTAAGTCTCGCAATCTATGTAGCTTCCTAAGGACTTCACTCCCTTTGTTTTCTATGAGGAAAATTTTTAGGATGTTCCCATCCGATTTCCATCTCTTTTAATTAAGTTTATAGTTATTCCAAAAATATTTGGGATAGTCTATTCCATTCTCTTTTCTTTCAGAAACAAAATAAACTATCACTCAGTAACATTGAGTACTATTCCTTTATCCCTAAAGAAAAAAGTCATCATGTAAAATGTGTGTTTGTGCATACAGAGATGTGCACACAGCTATATGATCACAGCCATTTCCCTCTTCAGTAGATTATAAGATCCTAGGTTCAAAACCTGCCATACTTCCAAGTACCACTGACAATATTTAAGCATGGCATTTGGCGCAAATCATACTTGAAATAATGGGGAGAGTAAATAGCATTCACATGAGAGCCATGACTAAGGTAAATATTGGGATATGTTAAAGGGCCCAAGAACTTTTTATGAAGCACTCGACCTTAAGCTGTCAGATGTTCCTTAATTAAGAAATAAAATATCAAGATGAGCATGTATAAAAATATATCCTTAAGAGAAAGGAAAGAGTAAAATCACAAACTTTTGGAATACTAATACTAAGCATAAAGCATTTAAATAATGCTTCATTTTTAATTGTGTTTCTTTAGCTTCCATATTCTTAGCTAGCCTTCTCTTTTATAAATCATCACTAATACTATTCCTACTTGGCATGTTGTTGTTTTACAAAGAGTATAAGCAAGTGGTTATTTTATTTTCCCTTATTAGGTTTTAAAAATGAAAGGACTTATTTTGCAAACAAGTTCACAAAATTTGTTGCTCTTCCGGAGAAAAGGATACTCTCCCATGTCTGCCTGTTATTGCCACTGGCATTCTAATAACTTCTTAAAAACCAGAGTCATTTTTATGGCGTGTCATAAGCAATACATCATTCACTTTCAGCGCAATGGAGGGTAATAGAGTAATAGAAAAACAACATATGGAAAACTTAGGACATCAATAGAGAAAATAGATTCTTTTCCATTCACCTGGGGCCTATTTCCAAGCACTGAAGTCAAATACATATAAAGAGCAATGAATTTTTCCCACAACAACAACACAGAGGGAAGAACTTAAATGAAAACTAATACACAGAATGTTACTCCTTTTCAGAAAGAAAAAAAATATGCACAAACTGGAGAAAATAAAGTTTTGATAATCTACAAATCAATAGGCGCCTATTTGTAAAGCGTTCCTTATCTGATTTCCTAATTACTCTCCTAAAAACTACTTTAAAACAAATTCTCACATAAAAGAAAATATTCATAGTCATTTCAGATAATTATACATCTTCCATTTGACTTCAAAAAGACTTGAGCATATGATTCACTGTGTTCTTCTCCAGGCCTGGTCAGGCTGTTGATTCAGACGACTTTCAATGTACACATCAAAAGCAGTCTAGCGATTCTAAAACTGTCTGAGGATGATGATCTAATGTACAATTTTACGATACTCTAAATTACTGACACTCTGAGTAAGCCTCATCCTTTCCCTGAGAAGATAAAATATTGCTTAACTCCCTATCACAGTCAGATACACAGAGCTAAGAAAGCTAACCTGGTTGAAAAGCTTCCGGGAACTAGTTAGAACCCTCCCAGTGCCTACTAAGATAGTGTACCCTCAAAAAAGGAAGTGAATATATGCTGACTCAAATTGGAACATTCAGTTCATTGTGTTCTTGAGGAAAGGAAAAGGACAAAGAGTACAGATATCATTCATTTCAAAGCAATCAACAAATTAATGCCCAAGAGAACAAGATGCAGAAAACAAGGAGACTTAACATATTATAACAATGTCGCTGACCTTCACTCATAGAAAAGAAATAAGCATTTATTTTGAGGCAGTAATAAATAGAAAAGAATACCAATACAGTCAGAAATACAATGTAAAGAAAAAAGGATTGAGCTTTTTTCCTTAAAACAAATTTTAAAAAGAGCCTATCTGAAGTTAAAAAGTAGAAACAATAATTCATTGACCAAACTCTTGTCATTTTATTTTTTTGTAAAACTCTAAAAAAAATTTATTTCAAATAATATCAAACAAAAAATTTACAAAATTTGTACAGAAGATTTCTGTATACTCTTTGCCCCAACTCTCGCCAATTTTCATTATTTTGCCCATGTGGTTCATATCTGCTATACTTCTTCCTCTCTCTCTCTCTAATGCATGTAGCGTATTTTTCGCTCCATAAGACGCACTTTCCCCCCCAAAAGTGGAGGAGAAAATGCCTAGGTGTCTTATGGAGTGAATGTTCATGTTTTTTTAGCTGCAGTGGGTTCCAGGCTAACTAGAAGAGTATTTGAACATTAAAGTCTCTTCTCACTTGTTAATAACAGTGCTAATGGTTGTTAATACTGCTGTTGAGTTTACATTGTTGAAATATTATTGTGGTATATTTTATGAAATATTTTAACACACCATTTGGTTCAGAATATATTTTTTCTTATTTTCGTCCTTAAAGCCCTAGGTGCGAAAAAAAAAAAAAATCCTAGGTGCGTCTTATGGTCCGGTACCTCTTCTGGAGCGAAAAATACGGTATATATCTAAAGTAATAATTAATTGTTCTGAACCATTTCCGAAAATTACATACATTGTTTCTCTTTGCTTTTTCTTTTTTTAACTTCAGTGTTTATTTCCAAAAAGTAAGGATATTTTCTTATGTGAGTACTATACAGTAATTAAATTCAAGAAATTGAGTTTTGGTACTTTAATATAAAGACTTCAATTTTATTATGTTCTAACAATATCCTTTATAGCATTTCCCCATTCCAGTATCACATATTTTGCATTTAGTTGTCATGTCTCTTTAATCTCCTTTAATTTGGAATAATTTCTCTCTTTTTTAAAATTTTATTTAGAAAATTAAATTTAAGAGGGTGACACTGATCAGTAAAAGTACATAGGTTTCAGGTAAACATTTCTATAGTATTTGAAAATGTTGATTATATGGTATATTCATCACCCAAAGTCAAATTATTTTCTGTCACCTTATATTTGTCCCTCTAAGCTATTTTCTTTCAAGACATTGATATTTTGGGGGGGAAAAACAACAAACAACAACAGGCCAAGTCTTTTGTTGCCTGTGCTTAAACTCATATTTGTTTAATGTTTCCTCGGGAGACTAGTTATGCATCCCTGGATAGAATACAACATAAGAGATATGTCCTTCTCAGGTAGTATATCTGCTAGCATATAGGATTCATGTGACTCTCATTGGTGATGTTAATTTTGCTTCCCCAATTAAGGTATTGTCAGATTTTGCCACAATAACAGCTACTATTTTTTCCAAAGTAGTAATCAATCTATGGAGAAATATACTGAGAACCATGCATATATATTGCTCCTTATAAAGTAAGTCCTTAAGATTGAGCATTCACTAATTCTTGTCTTAATCAGTCTTTACTGTGATGGTGATTTTCCATCTCCTATTAGTCCCTCCACATTTATCAGTGGGCAGTCTCCAGAAGAAAGTTCTCACTCATTCATTCATGTATTCATTCATCACCTCTGTATGAACACATTTATTCCTATTTTATCTATTGGGTTTACTCAGCATTACTATCATTATTTATTTTGATGGTCAGATTGTCCTAGATTTGGTCAGCGGCATCCCTTTGAACATGCCTCCATTATTTTGATTTCTTCCTTACTTTATAGAACAGTAAGACATTCCAGGCTCATCTTATTATACCTTACTTGTCCTACCCCTTAAGTCAGTCATTTTTTTTTCAAAGAGCTTTTAAAAGTCTATACAGGACTGACATACAGAAACCAGGAAGCGGGAAGCAGGTATGGTCCGTTGCTACGCAGGTGAGACACCGCTCTAGGCCTTTCCAGCAGCAGCCCTAGATGTCCTACAGGATTCTGACACTGACAACTTCAATCCCGCTCCGCAGGGCTTTCTTCACTGCACAGTGGTGGATTTCTCACTCCATAGCAAGAGCCTCGGATCCCAGCCCATTCCCTCCATTTTACAACATCCATAAACCAGTTCCAGAATTACACTACCACATCATTGCAGAACAGCTTGACAAAAAGAATTTAAAGTTTGTGTGAAATTGCCCTTTTGTCCCTCCCTTTCTAGACTTAGGCTATAAAATATTGTGTTCAAAAGTTACCTTAATTCTTTATTTCCTTCACCAGTTATTTATTCTTTTCCCTCCACTGAAATGAAAATGTTTATTAAAAAATAAAAGCAAAATTTACCATACATATTAGTTCCAGTTTAATTTAATGAACTCAATGCAGTTATTTGTTCCCTTGTAGGCACTAGATAGCTGACTAAGTACTTCCAGAAATAAATGAAAAAGTCCAATAATTAAGATTCTGAGAAAGCAGTTATAGACTTATAGACATCTACAACTAAATGCAGGCTTGAGAAGGACAAGGAGATTCTGAGAAAAGCTTTTCCTGTTAAATCTTTATGTACATTCTTAAATTCAAACTTGGTAACTGAACTTAATGTTTCATAGATGTTCTGTAACTATAAAAGAAAGCATTAAGCAAAAGCTCAAAAATATATTCAATTCTTATAAAGCCTTAAGTATCTGTCACCTATTTTATCACCTTCATCGATTAACAAAAGATCGTTTCCTATGACCGATAACCACTGGCGTAGCAGCTGCACAAGACAAGAGGCCGTGAAGCAGCAGCACACCTGTCTCTCAGAGCATAGCATGTAAGACTTTGGTACTCGGCACCCTTATGGGTGGCTACTTGCAGGAGGGTGCTGTCCTGTCCTGTCCTTTCCTGCGGGGCAGCCCTGAGGATGAGGACACAGTGCAGTGTGTGACAGCTGACTGCAGGTCACAATGGACAGTGAAAGCTTACAGGGGCCAGCGAGTGGCTGCGGTTCAGACCGAGGCAGTTTCTGGAGCGGCCGTGTTATGGCTTTGATGAAAGAGAGACATGGGTACGCGGCGCCATGGCAAGGCGGTGCCCAGAGCGGCCAAGTGCTGCACGTGGTCTGCAGCCCGGCAAGGAAGCTGCGGACCACGGAAGAAGCGGGGCAGAGGCGCGTTTGCCATGTTCAAGTGCATTCCCACATTTGAGAGATACTGCACCCTGATCGGCCACACGGAAGTGGTCGATGGGCACTACGGTGTGCAAGCGGTCACTGCGGACACTGCATACACAAGCCCCAACCTCACAATAGCTGACATCATGCTGCTGGCCAGACATGACCCACACACCCAAAGAAGGGGACTCAAGTCAGCCTAGAGCCTGGAGCCGACCGGGCTGCTTCTTCTGAAGCTGGTAAAGGTGTCCGTCTACAGTCATGAGAAAAAACATCTCCACGGGAAGCTTGCTGCTGCTGCTCCCTGTACCTGTAATCAATCATGCCCCCCTCCGAAGCAAAAGAAGACATGTTTGCACGCTGGGAAGACCTGGTGTTCTTCCTGAGACTGCCAGTGAAGGCTGACGGTGGCCGAGGTTGCACCAACTTGTGACATGATGGACATCCCTGTGCTGGAGGCGGAGGACAGAAGAGCCCGGGTGGAAGTTTTTATAGAGACCCTCTGAGCGGCCCCGAGGGCTTCAGGAGGGCGACCGAAGGCGCTCAGGCCGCTCTCCCACGCTCACTGGGAAGCGCTGCATGTGGCAGGGCTCCGACTACACGAGCCACTATGTGGAGGCCTTGCCACACTGGCGAGGTCCTGCACGCTCCTGGACATCGGAGCCCCTGAGATGCCAGCCCCTCGAACCGCAGACACAAGCGCTAACGCTGTCAGCAGCATGCTGGCCGCCCAGTCTGCCCTGGAACACTTCCATACTATTGTGGACTCCGGCAGCCTGATCTGTTATGAGACAATAAACCACAAGAAAGACCTTCCTTTGTATGCGCCACGGACTGACTTTGGTATAATCCTGTGGCCTGGCAGCATGCTCTGCACACAGGTGCACAATCGTTAGAAGCTATCAGAAGGTAAGATGGAAAGAGATTTTGGCCAGCAGTCTCCCTTGAGGAATCTGTTTTGTACAAATGCTAAGACAAGTGTATGAAGTAAAGTGTGAGGATGCTCACTGGTGAATCGCACTAGTGCTTACCCTGGCACTGGAACTGTCCCAGCAAAGCTGCAGTGCCTCCTCTGGGGGTACGAAGGGCGATTCCTGCACCCACTGGGAGACTGGACGAGGTGACTCAAAGTTCTCTCAATAAGCTCTTGAAGACTGGTGACAGACCTTTCTATTCTCACTTACTCTCTTCTTTACTTCCCTGTTTCTCCTCCTGGCAAAGGCCATGGAACTCCACGGAGAAGGTGACCATGCTGGACCCTTCGTCTCAGCTTGGCAGAATGAAGACTATAGAAGTGGACAGGATGGAGGCCAGAGAGTCTCCCAACATCAGGCTGAAGCCCTTAGGAAGAGAAATGAAAAGGAGATAATCCCAACGAAACGCCCGCCCTCCCATTCCGGTAGGAAGTGAGAGGACAAGTCAACCCTACAATGCCCTGGAACTGCTCAGGAAATCAGAGCAGCCCAGGGGGCCACAGACATGGCTCCTCCCCTGAGGAATACAACAGCTTCAATATCACCCAAAAGGGGTCGAGATCATCTCAAAAACTGAGGAGGAGCTGATCTAGAAATAGTGTGGGGTTGGGGCGGGGAGGCACAGCCAATCCAGAGAGCCGTTCCTTCGCCTCTTCCCCATTCCACAGCTCTTCCAAGTCCTGCAGGAAACACTCTAGCCATTCAAGGAACTTGTGCACATTGACTAGAATGGATCTCCAATGTTATGATCCACCCACCTGTTTCAAGATGGGAGAAACTTAACTTTTGGGTCAATTTTTTTTCATTTCTTGAAACAAATGTCTGCTTTATCCTTTTATAAAAAGTACAGAGTTTATAAATTGGTCTGATATGACCTCAAAGACATTCCAGTCTGGTTCCCTTCTCCCTATCTAAGTTGAAGTGGGCATGTGATTCATAGTTTATGCCTGGGTTATTTGGACAAGAAAATCATAATGCCCAAAGAGCTCCGGATGTATTTGGAGCTATCACTATGTATCAAACTGCCAACAATTTGAGCTTGCCAGTATGTCTGAAATAGTATTGATACATAGTGCACATCTGTAATAATTTGTGTCCAGAGATTTCAGCAGATTTGGAATGGTCCATTTGTCTAGAGTACTTTTTTCAAAATGTTTGTCTGGAACAACTCTGTCTGAAGGAGTAAATGTGTCTTGGTTATCAGTATGTACAGAGTGGTACATTTGTTTGGTGCCATTTTGATGTTGGCCATGCTATTAATTTACCACCAATTCCCACAGCCTTAAGAAGTTTCCATCATGGCCTGTTCTTCTAGCTGGTAATAGGACCCAAGGCAAACATGGTGATGGGTCTCACTGGGATGCAAATTCTCAATGCTCCAGAGTGATCCCTGACAGAGATGCTGAGGCCATCAGAAGTATCCCAGACACGTGATTCTGAGAGTCCATCAACATCACTTGCCACAATTCTGAATCGCACACTCAGTATTACCCTAAAAAAGACAGTCATAACTTTGCCCTTCAGAATCTCACATTCCAGACTCTTATCCTTTCACTGAATCTCTACTCAAGACTGAGGATTCTAAGCAACTGTCATTCCAACAGTTCCCTCCTGCCTTTGCATCTGGAAACAGTGAGGGCCTATATAAGGCTGAAAAAAGGCTTATCCAGAGGGAGTATAGATATCAGCGTTAGCTAACTTGGGCTTCACCCCAGACTTTTCCATTCAAAGGCTGTCTGACCTTGAAAGCAACATTTACCTTGTCTGAACTTTAAGGATCATAATAATAGCTAACCAACAGGGTGTTGTAAAGATATGACTAGCCTCAAATTCAATTCAATTTGTCACAAGGCACAGTTCCCAAGCTTCTTAGGTGCCGCTAGGAAAACAACTCGAGCACACAGGTTGTTCAGGTGCCAGACAAGTTGGTTTCAGGATGGAATCAGGAGATGGAGTGGTTACTTCAGAGCCCCACCTGGCTGCTATGGGATGTCAACTGAAGGTCACTGGGGCCAATTCTATGCCAACAGGAATCCCTAATTTGGGGTGCAACAAAGAAGGAGGTTTAGAGAAAACAACTTGTTGGTAACACAGCACGGCTGTGAAAACAGCACTGCTGTGGAACAACTGGAGAGGGGAACAGCTGGAGAGGGAAACAGCAGGGCTGCTGTGGAACATCTAGAGAGGGGAACAACTGGAGATGGGGACAGCTGGAGAGGGAAACAGCAGGGCTGCTGTGGAACATCTAGAGAGGGGAACAACTGGAGATGGGGACAGCGAGGCCACTGTGTAATAGCTGAAGAAGGAAACAGGGGCCACCATGGAAGAGCTGGAGAGGGGAACAGCTGGAGAGGGGAACAGCGAGACTGCTGTGTAATAGTGAAGAGTGGAACAGCGGGTCGCTGTGGAACAGCTGGAGAGGGGAACAGCGAGGTTGCCATGTAATAGTGAAGAGTGGAACAGTGGGTCGCTGTGGAACAGCTGGAGAGGGGAACAGCTGGAGAGGGGAACAGCGGGGTCACTGTGGAAACAGCCAGGTCCCCTTCAGCGATGCTGCACCTCTCTGCTCTGTCCTTTCCATGGTGGTCTACTCCCTAATGGTATACAGCCAGTGGCCCTGGGGCTTGAGCCTACTTTTTAATTGAATTTATTGGACCCCTCTTTACCCTCTCCTACCTCCTCCTACCCACCTTACCCTCTGGTAATCACCATACTGTGGTCTATGAAGTGTTTTTTGGGTTTTTTTTTTCTTAATCCCTTCCCCTTTTTCACTCAGCTCCACCACACCTTACGCCCTGATAGCTGTCGGTCCATTCTCTATATCTGTTTCTATTTGCTTGTTAGTTCATTTGTTCATTGTATGCCATATATAAGTGATATCATATGGTACTTGTCTTTCTCTGGCTGGCTTACTTCACTTAGCACAATGCTCTCCAGGTCCATCCATGCTGCCACAAAGGGTAATAGTTCCTTCTTTTTTATGGTCCAGTCATATTCCATTCGGCTAGACAGCTGCAGTCCACAGTGGCCCCACTCTGCGCTGGCCTGCCCCGCCCCCCTGCTTGGCGAGGCTCCGCCCCGCCCCCAGCCCTCGGCTGTTCTGCGCTGCTCTTGCGAGACCTCGTCCGAGTTCCAGCTCCAGCGGGGAAATGCGGTCTTCGGTCTTGGGTAGAAAATCTATTTATCCTAATGCAGATGGTTTATTTGTTTCTGTCTGCATTCAAATGTTAGGGGTTTCTCCCCATTCTTGATTTAATTTCATTTTTTTAATATGTAAAACATTAACATACTTCTAGAAATCAAAATTATAACAAAAATGTGTATCTTACCTCCTTTTCCCACTGGAGTCCCAAACCCTTGTAAGTAACCAATTGCAATGTTTTGTGTTTACTTTTGTGTTTCTTGTGTTTACTTTTGAAAAAATAAATAAAAGCAGTTCAATGATTTTTTTAAATCTCCCTTGTTTATTAGTAATATATACATATATATATCTGCCTAACAAATTACTTCCCAGCTTAAAAGAAGAAATATCTCACACAGTTTCTAAGACTTAGCTGGAAGATTCTGACAACATCTCTAGCAAAGCGGCAGCCAAGCTCTAGGCCGCTGCTCCAGTATCTTAAGACTTAAGTGAGACGAGCGTCAGCATCCAAGCATTCTCTTGTGGCTGCTGGCAGCCAGTTTCTCACCGGCTGTTAGCCGAGAATTCAGTGTCTCTCAACGTCGGCTTCTCTATCGGTAGCCCACGTGGTGGCTTCCTTCCCCCAGAACAAGTGATCAAAGAGAATGTGAAAGACAAAGTAGAGGATGAAAGCCACAGTCTTTCACTACCATCTTGGAAGTAACATAACATTAGCTCTTCCTATGCTGTGGCCACACAGAATAACCCTGGTAAAACACAGGACTGGGCTAAACAAAGAAGCGAAAGGGCGCAGGCAGGGTGACGGGGACCTTCTTGGAGGCTAGCTATCGGTTCTTGTTTCTTACAAAAGGTAGCATTCTGTAAATACTCTTTCAAACTTTGTTTTACTAAACAATATTTTTTAATTATACTCAGTTCATAAAGAATCTCATTATTTTATAGATATAAATACTCTATTATGTTTATGCATAGATTATTCAACTATTTTCCTATATGTGGGCATTTAGGAAGGCTCTAATATTTTGCAGTTGGATCACCAATGCATTCAACTCCTTTGGAAGGTCAATAATACATTTTTTGAAGGGAGATTAAAAAGTCTTAATTTGATTTTTAAAAGTTTTAGGACACTTTTTTGTTTATTTTTGTGACAGAGATAGAGACAGAGAGAGGGACCGATAGGGACAGACAGACAAGAAGGGAGAGAGATGAGAAGCATCAATTCTTCGTTGCAGCACCTTAGTTATTCATTGATTGCTTTCTCATATGTGCCTTGACGGGGGGCGGGGGACTACAGTAGACGGAGGGACCCCTTGCTCAAGCCAGCAGCAACCTTGGGCTCAAGCTGGTGAGCCTTAGTCAAACCAGATGAGTCTGCGCTCAAGCTGGTGACCTCAGCGTTTTGAACCTGGGTCCTCCATGTCCCAGTCCCAAGCTCTATCCACTGCATTGCTACCTGGTCAGGCTAGGATGCACTTCTAAGTACTTAATATGAGTGGTAATGCACCATGTTAAATAATGACTACCTATGGCCAAATACCTCTGTAAAGAATACCACAAGCATACATAGTAGTAATATCATTAAACCAAAGGGAAAAACAAAGTAACAGAACAAAAGGCAAATATTTCAATGAATCCTAACAGCATCTGTACAAAAGGGTTGATAACCAGGTAGTGGTGAAATGGTACACCAATCTCTAAATATCCATGAAAGAGTCCAAGTGGCACAAGACCAGCTTAAAGAAGTGGATTTACCTGGTATTGAGAGGTACCTTTGATATAGAAGGTCAGAGGTCAAGAAATATTTTTATAAAAACAGCAGGAAAATAAATTGTGTAATTAGAAAACTACTTAATTAATGCTTTATTTCCCAAACTGGATATGTGTATTCCAGTTCTTAGGAGATTACACACTGAAGTATTTAGGTGTGAAGCACCACAAAGTCTGCAAATAATTCCCACATGGTTCAGAGAAGAAAAAGAAAAAATATGCATGTAGAGAAAAAGACATAAAATAAACCTGGAAAATGGTAACAATTGGTGAATCTATGGGAAGAATATGTAAGCTCTTATTTTACTATTTTTTAACTTTTCGTAAGTTGGAAACATTTCAAAAAATAATAAATATTGGGGAAAGATTGCCATTAGCAATGACATATGAATCATTATGAATCATACAATTCAATAGCTCAACTGCATTCATTATCCAAAGGTTGAGGGTACAGTTTTGAGGAAAAATGGCAGTTGAATTTGCATTAAACAGTACAATCTGTAAAAATTTCATTGTATTTTAATATATGAAATCATCTTTCTACTTATCAAAGGTCTAATTACAAGTTTCAGCTATTAATATAATTAAATTGTCTGGGTATATAAACAATAACACATACTATTGCTACTAAAGATAATAGCCAAAGCTATTTTCAAACATATTAAGGTAGAATTTTATTATTTCTGAACATACAAGTCACTGTTGATCCCCCCATTTTTATAAGATTTATAAATGAGTCGACCGTTGTAGCATACTTTATTGCTATTTCGTGATAACTAAATCTACATTCTAAACTGGATTCATGTTGAAAATTCTTAAAAAGTTGTCACCTTTCTCTTAAAAAACAACCAAACCAACCCTGTTAGATTTTGTTTTAGCATTATTTTTTAAAAAGCCTTTTTATAACTGAAGGAATAAGGGGAAAAAATCAAAAAGAGGAAAAAAGATTACAGATAAAAAAACTTAAAATTCTGTAGATTGAAAAGAGAGATATTTCAAAGTACAATATAGATTTATCTATCTATGAATGTGATATCAAAATAACTCTAACAAAGACAGAGGAGACAGAGAGAGAGATACAGAGAGAAATATACACAGAGAGAGAGAGAGAGAAAGAGAGAGAGAGACAAGGTATTTGTTCAAATGGTAACCCCAAATTAGGTTAGTTTTAGTATATTTTCTTCCATTATTCCAGATAACCTAATTATATAAAATAATTACCAATGGTTTCTTTCTCATCAGTACATTTTATGACATCTAAGCAAATAAGTGAAAATATACCTACAAAAATGATGTCGCATCGAAGTAGGTTTTTTCTGTCTTGATGGATCCTAATCTTTTGTCTACCCCAAACACCCCAAAATGGCTCTTGATTATGACAATTTATCGTGGCTAGGGTTGGAAAGCTGGGTCATGGAACATCATGAGGGTGTATATACACTGTTTCGTCAAGGAGAATACAGTAAGGAGGCTTTATGGTAAAGAATTTTTGGATAAAATTATTAAATATTTTTAAAATTCTGAGGGTTTAGTATCAAGTGGTCCATAAACATCAACTTAAAAGTTTTAGAATCTTCATAGAGATATTGGAAATATGATTTTACATTATCATACAACCGATTATCTATCATTTTTCTTAAATAAAAACTATTATTATTGAGGTTCTAGTATGGACCAGACATTGCACTGTTATGGGAAATTTTATATAGTATGAATTTATACATAAAAAGGTGTTTTTTTTTCATCAATGTGATGAGGATTCTTTTTTTAAAGTACCTATCTAACCAAAAAGTAACTTTGTTAGTTTATCTTAGAAAGACTGGAAATGGCAAAGTCTGGAATATACAAACCAACACAGATTTAAAATTTTATTTTGTATACAATCCTAGCAGTGGATATTATCATCTCTACTCTCTAAATGAGAAAATATAGAAAACTGAGGCTTAAAAAAGCAAAGCAACTCTCCCAAGATTATACAACTAGTAAGCAGAACTGGGATTCAAATGCACGCATTCTCGATGCCAAAATTCTAACTGTGCTTTACATCTTATGCTGCAGTCTTGCAGTAAAGGCATAAACCTGCTTCTAGCGATATCTCTCTCTTGTGTAGCAAAAAAATTTTGAGAAGAGCACTGTAACACCTAAGGTCATCAGTAACTCTCCTATTCCAAAACTCAATGAATTACTTCCTAAACAAATGAATATAAACATCTAGTTAGCCTCTTCCTACAAGCTAGCATGTGCTTAAACAGCTTGTTGGGAGGGGTAAAGTGTCAAGGCAGTCCTTCTTGGAAAATACCAGGCATACAAGTAGGTATCTGTTCAAAGGATTTTGTTTTAGGTCAACATATCTTTTGAATTATATTCTGCCCCAGTTCCCTTAGCCTTATGAATGGGTAATTTAACCCAGGGATACTGGCAAAGCTGCGGTACAGCAGGAAAAGATGGCATTCTGTAGAATTTCACCAGTAAGTTCACCAACACCAAGTTACTTAACTTGAATAATGGAGCTTTTTTGATGCTAAATAATTGCCTATTATTCCCTTTATTCCAACATGCAAGGACACCTCATTTTTTAAATAATTAAAACCCCATGCCATCTGTTCAGTGACTTTTTAAAGTTTCAGAAAAATAATTCTTCTAAATTAGACAAACTAGGAAAATACTGGCTGCTAGGCTATCTTGGGCTGAGCCAAAGAGTAATGGAATTATTGCAGAGCATAGAAAGGTCATGAAAGAGGGCTTCTCTACCAGTCACCCACTGACAACGCAGCAACCGGCCGATAACTTCTACTGTTAGAAGTTGGTCAGAATTATTTCAAATATAAATACTAAAATCATAATTTTACTTTTTATTCAGTCATAAAAAGGTAAAGCATGAAATAACTGTGTCTCTGCAGTACTGTGTGAGCAGCACTGAGGGTCCGATACTACCTCTCATAACTTCGAGTTGCTTAAACCCAGGTTTCTGATGAACGGGAAGATACAGAGAAATAGGTATACCAAAAAACATTCCTACTGTTCATGCAGTTTCACTGAACGTTTACATCCTCAGGATGTCCGCACACACAATGACCGATTCCATACAGTAACAACTAATTAAAAATAATTCCAAGATTTCTAGGAAAATGGTGTATATTTTTCTTATTCTTCTCATTAAGTACACCTAAAAAACCTGAACATTATTTATAAAATAAACATAAAAAGACACTTAAAGGTGGATAGAAGAAGGCAGACCAGTTAGGGATCTTGGTATCCAAAGGAACAAGATGTGGTACATTCCCAAGTCCTTAAGAGCTGAAGAAGCTGGACACCCAGAAACACCCGGAGGTAAAGAAGAAAGAAAAGCCTGCTCTCTCTAACCACAGGAGCAGGAAAGGACAGCCCAGCAAGATTCTACTTTGTCAAAGACCTCTAAAACCACCCAAAACAAAAATTTAAAATCTGAGGCCTTATCCCACCCATGAAGCAAAGGCCTAGTTATGAGCCTTGATTTGCAAGCTCATTGGGAGACAGAAATTTTATCTCTGCCAGGTAAAAATCAGTGCTTCCTCACCATAATGTCAGACCATGGACTGCGAAAAACTCAGTACAGCCATCATGTCATCTCATGTTATCAGTGGAAGCCATGTGGGGACAATCAGCCAAGATACAAAAGAACTTACTTAACAACACCATCAACCAACAAGATCTAATAGATACTTATAGAACATTCTAACAATAGCTAATATCATATTCTTTTCATTTGTCCAGGAACATTCACTAAAATAGATCCCATTCTGGGCAATAAAACAAAAATTTTTTAATGAAAATAGTAAGAATTTTGTCTAACCACAATGGAATCAAACAAGAAAGCTGTATCAGAAAGGTAACCAACCAAAAAATCTCCAAACACTTAGAATTTAAAAAACATTTCTTGTAAATAACCCATGGGATAAAAAAGAAGTCTCACAAAATTAGTTTAAAAAGTACAATGAAATTAATAAAAATAAAACATCAAAATTTTTGGAATACAGTTAAAGTAGTACTGATAAGGGAAATTTATAGCATTAAATGCCTTTGTTGGAAAAGGAAAAATCTCAAATAAATTTTCTAAACTACTACCTCAAGAACCTAGAAAAAGAGTGAAATAAAACCAAAGTAAGCAGAAGAAAGTAACATAACAACAGAAATCAAAATTAAAAACAAAAAAATCAGAGAAATAGTTGACTTTGAAAAAAAATTAATAAAGTTGACAAACCTCTAGGCAACACATAACACAGAAGAAAAAACCCAAATTACCAATTTTTAGCAATAAAACAGGGGCTATATCACTACGGATCTTGCAGGCACAAAAGGTGTTTAACAAAAGTAACAAAACTTATACACAGAAATTGGACAACTTAGATGAAATCGACCAATTTCTTTAAAAACATAAACTACCAAAACTCACACAAAGAGGAATATATAAAGCTAATTAATTAGCTCTATATCTATAAACAAACTGAAATAATAATAATCTTTAAAAAAAAGTGTCAAGCTCAGATGGTATCACTGACGAATTTGACAAAACATTAAAAAAAATAATAATCTCTTCCAGAAAATAAAAGATGGGATATTTTCTAACTCATTCTATAAAGCCAATGTTAGCCTAACACGAAAATAGATAAAAAACAAGTAAGGAAAATTACAGAACAATATTTGTCTTGTTGGAAATGTTTTGTATATTGGCTGTATCAGTGTCAATATCCTGATTATGATACCATGCACAGTTTTGTAAGATATTACTACTAAGGGAAAATAATACAGATATTTCTTACAACTGCATGTAAATAAAATATTATGGCAAAATAAAAATTTAATAAAAATTTTGAATAGAACTATTAACCCTTATAATATCAAAGCATTACTGAATTCTAATGTCACATATGTGTCCTGGCTGGATGGCTCGCTTGGCTGGAACATTGTTCTGCAATGCAGAGGTGGCTGGTTCAGTCCTTGGCCAGGGCACATACAGAAACAGATTGATGCTTCTGTCTCCCCCTTACCTCCCCTTCCTCTCTCTGGATTCAATCAAAATAAAAGATTAAAAAAATAGAAAAAAATAATGTCACATATGCTACTTTAAGAAAGCAAATGTTAACAGTAATTACATAAGAAAAAGAATTGTAAACCATTTAAAATAGCAATTTGGTTGTAGGTGAAGCTCTAATAAAAACTGCAATGAATAAGGTTGCTACAGTTTTTAGGGAAAAATGACAGCTGCTGTCAGTATACACTAATAAGTTATTATGCTTCACAAATATGTCATTTTTGATAAGTTGAAAGATCATGCTGGTTTTAATGATGCAAGCCTGCTGGCTTTAATTACACAAAAGGGTTGATGGGAAGAGCTTGAAATGTTAAGAGTCCTGGGTTATCTAAACAGAAAGCATTTCTACTCCTTCCCACTCCATATATATATATGGAGTAACTGCCCATAACTCATGTAAGACTACATTATTTGAGCTGCCTCTCACCTATGAATACTTCAGACATCTTGAATATTACATCCTTTCTTATTGATTTTAAATATTGTTTTATGTTTCAAATAAATGATCTTCAAGCTTACTGAGTAGAGAGTCAAGACTTAAGAACAGTATTTATACAGTTGGATAAATTATTACCCGATTAATTTTATTATAATAATATGATAAATCATGCAGGTAATATTAAGATGTTAAATTTTCTTTTTTAAAAGAACCATCTTTAAGATAAAAAAACATTATTAACAGATTGTATTTAAGCCTGAGTTTTTGGGTCAGTCCAACTTTTAAATGTGTTATGTATACTACTCCATCCTTCTAAATACATGAGTAGGTAAAAGTCTGATTCTCATCTAGAAGAGCACTGATTTGGGGGCCAAACTGAATCAGTTCAAATCCCAATAATTTTTCCTAGGATCTTGTAAAGGTAACTCAACATCTGTATCAGCAAAAATGGTACAATGATGATATCTATCTCCTAGTGTTACTGTAGGAATTAAATGCATGTAGAACATTGCCTGGCTCGAAGTACTCAGGAGTTGTCAGTTATTATTATTATTGCTATATTTTACATAAAACTAACTTCTAAAAGAAAGTTTAGCTTGCTATAAGTATTATCTAAACAACAATTCACTAAAACTACTAAACAAATTAAATAGGTACTAAAAAGCTAGACCAGTAATGGCACAGTGGATTACACAGTGGATTACAGTAATGGGCACAGTGGATAGAGCACCAACCTGGAATGCTAAGGTCTCTGGTTTGAAACCCTGAGGTGCCAGCACAAGGGCTCTCCAGCTTGGTCTTGGGGTTGCTGGCTTCAGTGCAAGATAGTCAACACAATCCTAAAGATCACCAGCTTGAGCCCAAAGGTCACTGGCTTGAAAGTCCAAAGTTTCTGGCATGATCCCAAAGTTCAGTGGTTTGAACAAGGGGTCCCTGGCTTGGCCCCAGTCACAGCACATGCAAGAAGCAATCAATGCACAACTAAAGTGAAACAACTACAAGTTGACGCTTCTCACTCTTCTCACTCTCTCTCCCTCCCTCTCTCTTTCTCCCTTTCTCAAAAAATAAACAAAATAAAAATAGATACTAAAAAGTAAACTTTTGACCTATTTATTCAAAGCACAAATAACACTTTAAAATTTAAATCAATGTGACCTAGTCCAATGTGGTCCTTTAAAAGTACTACTGCTTTTTCCTTATCCTAAATTATTTTCATATTTTTAAGGTTTCCAAAAAGGGTTTCAATAACTTTCAATAACCAAACCTTAAATTTTCCTATCATGTCCAAAATTATAGACAGACCAAACCATTAATAAAATTTTATTAACAATTAAATTAGTTAAGGGATTAACATTTCCAACCTGTCTTTAAAATGAGTATTCATACTATTTTAGTGCAATGACAAGTTTTAACTTTCTTACTCTAATACTAAAGGGAATTTTTAAAATCAGAATTCATGTATCATAATAATAATTTCCCCCCATAAGACTGCGATGGATAAACATATATAGCTTTTCTTGAAAACTAAGGCATTTCCTCTTATGTTTTATCTTCTAGGAGGAATGCTGTACTATTAGGCTTCCTAATAACTGATAAAAATTATTCACAAGGCCCTGGCCGGTTGGCTCAGTGGTAGAGCGTCGGCCTAGCGTGCGGAGGACCCGGGTTCGATTCCTGGCCAGGGCACACAGGAGAAGCGCCCATTTGCTTCTCCACCCCTCCGCCGCGCCTTCCTCTCTCTCTCTTCCCCGCAGCCAAGGCTCCATTGGAGTAAAGACGGCCCGGGCGCTGGGGATGGCTCCTTGGCCTCTGCCCCAGGCGCTAGAGTGGCTCTGATCGCAGCAGAGCGATGCCCCAGAGGGGCAGAGCATCGCCCCCTGGTGGGCAGAGCGTCGCCCCTGGTGGGCGTGCCGGGTGGATCCCGGACGGGCGCATGTGGCGGGAGTCTGTCTGTCTCTCCCTGTTTCCAGTTTCGGAAAAATGCAAAAAAAAAAAAAAAAATTATTCACAAAGTTCAATTAAGAACATGAGAAGTCTGTCTTTAATCATGTAGGCTGATAGTAAAAAGGTACTAAACATGCTATACAATATGCTACATTGTAGTATAGCTAATGTGCAAACCAAGCATTAAAAGAGTAATGACAAAAAGAAGAGAGTAAAAATTAGTCCCTGGCTTGACATCTGGAAGTCTAATGTTACAGCTACATGAAGTTTAAGCTTTACAGAACTGATATGTTCTTGATCAAAGAATCTATATAAGAAATCTGTTAAAAGGCTTAGTATATACCTCACCCATCATACCAACTAAAAAATATGTTTAAGCACTGTTTTAAGAGGTGTACATAACCATCAGCAATTCAAAACAATTTTTAGGAAGCATAAAATTTAATTGACTATTATAATATGGCATGAGATGTCAAAAATTACTGGCTAATGAATATTCACAGGACCTGCAAAATATGCTGCCTTGTTACTAGTAATCAGACATGAGATGTACTTGTTTACTTAGTCACTTTATGTACTTGTCTAAGTGCTGGGCACAAGGAAGTAAGCAAGACAGATACAAGTCCAAATCTTTGTGAAGCTTTTTTTTCTACTGGGACAAACAACAACAATTTTTTTTAAATGATGCGATTTCAGATATCAAAAAGCCATGAAGCCTGACCAGGCGGTGGCACAGTGGATAGAGTGTCGGACTGGGATGCGGAAGGACCCAGGTTCGAAACCCCGAGGTTGCCAGCTTGAGCGCGGATTCATCTGGTTTGAGCAAAAGCTCACCAGCTTGGACCCAAGGTTACTGGCTCAAGCAAGGGGTTACTCGGTCTGCTGAAGGCTCGCGGTCAAGGCATATGTGAGAAAGCAATCAATTAACAACTAAGGTGTCGCCGCGAAAAACTGATGATTGATGCTTCTCATCTCTCTCTGTTCCTGTCTGTCTGTCCCTATCTATCCCTCTATCCCTCTCTCTGACTCTCTGTCTCCGTTAAAAAAAAAAAAAAAAAGCCATGAAGAAAATAAAGCTAATGGGATTAAGGACAAGAAGACTTCTCTACAGAGTAAATCTTTGAGTGGAAATTTAACTGATGAATCATGTGCAGTTCTGGGGCAGTGTTCCAGTTTCAGTAAATAGCATATGTTAATTTAGACAAAGAAAACGGTTTCATGTGTTTGAGGAACAGCAAGCATCCAGCTGTAGCTGAAGCAGAGATCAGGGACAAATACAGTAGAAGATCAGAGATATGTAAGGCAGGCACTCAATCATGGTAGACTATGGTTAGAGTTTGGATTTCATTCGGGGGTAATAGAATATATTAAAGAGCATTCTAATCTTAGAGCAGACTATGCTTTAGAAAGACCACTCTAGCTAGAGTGAGAACCAAGTGAAGTATAAGTCAAGGCACAAAGACCCAGTATGAGGCTACTGCTGTCATGAAAGGTAGGTGATGAAGGTGGACACTAGGCTGAGGCCGTGAAGCTGGTCAGAAATGGTAGGACTGAGGATTTGAAAGTATGGTGAACAAAAATTACTGGCACGCTAGATGCAATGTGTAAGAAATAGAAAAGAATCCTACACTTTAGCTTGAACAAAACCCAGTAGACAAATCTATATAGGCAGGGTCTAGATCATTTCAGTCCTCAATGATCATGTTGAAGAGTTTGGTTTTACCTGAAAAGAAGTAGAAAGCACTGAAGAAGAAAAGAGAAAAAAGGATTCCAGATGTATTTCGTTGATTTAACAGGCCAGGCTCCACAAGCAGACACCAGACCCCTCAACACTGCCTCTGGCCTGATCTACAGCTGATTCTTTCTAGAAAGGCTGGGAGCCAGCCTATCAATCATAAATTACAATTTCCTCAAAACTGCAATGAACCCAGATTAAGCTTGCTCTTGAGACACCTTGGTGTAAATATATCCTGCTTCCCTACTCCTGTACCCCCAAATCCACTTAGGATGCTGCTGGGAGCCATTATCATGGCAACCTGCGACCATCTCAATGCTCCCGCCTTACATCCCTGTCATCCTTGGTTCTGCTTTGGTCATTTATCCTTTCGAGACTCTCAGACTCAATCTACTGTCACCTCTTCTCCTCTACTGTCATCTCCTCCTGACCCAACTTCCCACTGTGTCCCACAGAAACCCACTTCAATAAGTGTCCCCTTTGTCAATCACCTTTAACTTTAGTGTGGCTTTCCCAAGAAAATGCCACAAGCATTGCAACCCCTAAAAGGGAAGCTCCTCATTCTCCAAATCTTTAATATGCCAGCCAGGATGGAGAGACATGACACGTTTGTGGGTGCTAAGGCTGAACATGGTAAAGAAGTACAATTCCCATGGAACTGACAGGATGACCAAGTCCGGGCAGGAAGAAAACAGCCTGCCCAATGGTAAACACTAGATGACTGGCTAAAAAACTTTACATCTCTCCAAGGAAATTATAAAGTCATTATAAATTCATGTTGCAGAATAATACTTAATGCCTTTTAAGAATATTCATGTAACTATTAAAAAAAAGATTACTAAGTAATATGTAACGTACAAGGCTGATCTGATTAAAAAGAAAGAAAAATATGTGGTATGTCTGCTCAGAAAATTATAAATAAACTCTACCAAAAGGCTCTCTCTAGGTAACAGAATTAAAATAATTTTCTTTTTTATTAGAAGGAAAGGCCAAAATAAGTGATTTTATTTTTTTTAATTTTATTTATTGACTGATTTTAGAAAGAGAGGAAGGAGGAGAGAGAGGGAGAGATAAACACTGATTTGTTGTTCCACTTATTTATGCATTCATTGGTTGATTCTTCCATGTGCCCTGAGTCAAGATCGAACCCACAACCTTGGTATATTGGGATGACTCTAACCAACTGAGCTACCTGGCCAGGGCTGAAAATAAGTAAGATTATAAAAGTTATAATAAGAGCACACCAAAATTGCCTAGAACTGCAGTCATTAACAAAATACAAAAACAAACAAACAAAAAGACCCTCAAGATTTCTTCTAAGCATATCATTGACTTAACAATTCAGCAAAGAGTTGGATGAGTCTCTCTAGTTAATTAATTCTTTTCAAACTACCTAGGTGGACTATCCAAAGCAAATGGCTACATGCTGGGGTCCCTTTATAACTAATGATTGTTTGATATTACTTTGTAAAAATTCATGCATTCTTTATGCAGAAGAGGGTATTACCCATTTATATTCTAAAATATTCTGTACTAAATTGTGAATATTCATAAAAGTGTGTGTGTGTGTATGTATATATCTATAGATATATATGTATACATACACACACACACCTATATATACATCTTTACAAACTTTTGGCTTATGTACAGTAATAATACGTAAAAAATACTGTAAAGTCACCTTTAGCAAATAAATTCCCCAAAAAGGGAAAAAAATTAAGAACAGAAACTTCACTCTCAAGGTAAGTAATGATACTACAACTGCATCTGTCATAAAAATTGACTGATACATCACCCAGATTAATCTCTCCACGTTATTCCTTTCCAAAGATTCCCTTTATATCAATGCTTAATCTTTTAAATTTAGCTTTAAAAATAATACTTCCTTTATAATTCCAAAGAATTTTTTTAGAAGAGAACCTGCATGGGCAGAAAAACATTTAGAAATGTACTTAAGTGTTATTTCACTGCATTATATAACATGAATGTGTAAATATCAGTAGCTTCTATTTTCCACAAAGTTAACTACTATTACTAGAATGTTCTAGAAGATTTTTCTTTTAAATCATAATTGAAAAGTTATATGTCATTTCCAAAAAAAGTAAATATTCTTGAAAAGAATAATTCAGAACAGTGTTATGACCGAGGATGACCAGTATGTTCCTTATCTAAGCAAGGTGCAGTGCCAGATGCTTTTCAAATCAAGTTTAACGCGGAGACGGGGTATCTGTTCTCCAGGGTTCTTCAGTCTCCATGAGTTACTACGCCACAGCTCTTTCCCAAACTAACAACAGCCATTACCATCTCCCCCTAAATCCATTCCAAATCAGGAAGTAGCTTCCTGCTGTTAATTAACTTATATTTTAAACTTTGTCTTTGAGAAAATGTAGGTGGATCTAAAAGCAGTGTTGCATTAAATGAGCAGCGAACAGACAGGGCAGGTGTTGAGGGTTGAAGGGAAGGAAAGGTCAGAGGGAGGACACTGAGCTGGAGAGACAGTCCTGGTCAGCACTTACAACCCACATCTCACTATGAACCAGATCCCTCCTTCCGTCAGAAACCAGCCGAGGCTGCGACTGCTGCCCAGGGCTTTGTGAACAGGGTCACTGAACGGCTGCAGAGCCAAAGCAGGCCTGAGGCTATCTATCTGAATTCATTATTTAAAATTGTATAATTAGATTTAAATTTCTTCTCATCTACACCTGTCTAAAATAGCTTTATTCCTCTCGTGTATGTTATCTTCATTTAGCATCCCAATCACCTGACCTTTTAATTGAGAAAAATTGTATTACTCTGACTTGGCAGATATTATATTAATTTTAACATGGTGGGAAGTTCTTTCTATACAAAGTAACAAGAATTCTGCATATTTTCAAAGCTTTCTGTATATAAACATTTTCCATTTATCTCAGAATCCTTGTTAAAAATGCACAGCATGGACACTAAACTTAAAAGTGAACAAAAGATTTATTTTCTTCAAACATGGGCAAATGTAAAGGAAGTTAATCATTCCCTTGCACACAAGCACCCAAAACAGTACTCTGAGCTCTGCAGTGATAGAGGCTCCAAATGACAAAGGTCAGTTAAGTAAAAGAAGGCAAAGGCAGCAGAACCCAGACGCTAAGAATAAAAAGAAAAATAGATCCAATGCAGCATTTTGAGAATGAAGATCAATGAAAACAGTTGCTCAATACCATAAACTTAGAGCATTATTTTCTATACTATCATGAGAGATAATTTCCTTTTAGCTGGTTTGTGACAGCTGTCATAATAAAACCAACACTTAAGCCAAAAAAATGTTCATTATCTGAAGTAAAAAGATTATACGCCGCCTCAGTTAAAAAGTACTTAGGTAAAGTGAGAAGATATAATAAAAATACAAACAGGGCAGCAAGGAAAGAGCTGCATCATATTTTATTTATTGACCTAAGGAACATGGCAGCAGGTTGCCTTTCCGATCAAAACTATCTACTTTTATAAAGTGATACAGATGCCCTTGCCTGCTCCATAGTGAAGGTCTTCAAAAGCATCAACTGAAAGGATGAGGTACAAGAAAATTATAATCTAAACCACAAAAAATGACTACAACATGAGTGAACAATGTATGTTATCATTTAATGCTATAATGCTCACAAATTCTAAGTAGAATAAACTATCTTACTGCTTAATGCCTATAGGAGCAAGCATAGCAATTAATGAGACTGTTAATGGATCAAATCAATAATGAAGTAGAGATAATGGCATATGTACTTTGTTGAGCTTAATCAGTAGAAACAAATAAAATTCAGTGCATAAAGATTTTCTAAACTCAAGCCAGTAGTTGCAGAGATAAAATAAGGTGGTAGCTGTCGGTTTTCTTACCTGTGAGAACAGCTTTTGCTGAAGGATCTGCCAGGTCCAGGGCTGATTTCCCATCAGTGTTCCGAATGTTTGGATCAGCTCCGTGCTGCAGCAGCACTGTGCAGGGAAAGCAGAAACAGTATCTTACCTCCGGGATACAAAGATTATTTACTGGTAAGTGTCGTCTCGGCATGGTGTAGGCATACACATACATGGCACGGATTTTTTCTCTTTCAAGAAAAAAAAGAAGAAAGCAAAAGAAGAGGGGGGAAAGCACTGCAGCAAAGGATCCTCTCTAGAGTAAAGCAAAGTTGGCAACTTATGGTATAGTATCATCACATGACTTAACATCATCAACATGGAACCAGAAAAATCTTGCAGAAGACAGTTTGGGTCTGCCTCCTTAGGGCAGCAGGACGCGAAGCTGTGCGTTCCTGCCTCTCACTGTGCACTACGCTATCAGGGAGCCTGCCCTCTCTTCACTACCACTGTGGCTGCTTGTTGCTGCTGCTGCCTGACTGCTGAACGCCTAACACTTCCTCCCCTCAGAAGAGTTGTAATACTGTGCAAGCCTTTTAGCGGCTCACCGCTTACATATGAATCTCGCCCTAACACACTGGCTCGCTTCCAAGAAGTTTCACAGTAATGCATACAACTCGGTCCCCTGCAGTTGAGCTGCAAAAAAGAAAAAGAAAGAACGAACTGCCTTCTACAATGATTCTTTCCATCAAAAATGTTTAGAAACAGAAACTCAATCATTACAATATATGCTAAGGAATAAATGTTGAACATGCTTTATTGAGCAGCAAGTAGCTACAGAGAATTCTTAGATATGGGGGCTCCCAAAAGATAATCAATTTTTAAGTAAAATCCAGCTATAATAATTTATTAATCCAAAACATGATTCTCAACTACATCTGGTATTGGGGAGGGGGAAAGACAGGTGTTGCTGTAATACTACCTAACCAGTGGTTAAACTAATAAAAACTAGTCCAAATAAGCACAGGTTAATCAGAGGCTAGTCGAATAGTTCAAATAGTTAAGATTTTGTGTACTCCTGGAGAGAACAACCATTATACTACAGCATACATTTAAAACAAAAAAGAAATATTTAATTCAAATAAGTATTTAAAGATATGTTATATATTGTCTAAAAACATCTGAGTCACTACTGCTCATGAGTCCCAAATTCTCATTCATTACCAGCTAACTCCATGCTAAAGAACATACATTCTTTTGGAATACTGGGAAGGCAACCCTCATCTATTACTAATAATCCTTCCTCTTCCTCTTCCTTTAATGCACAAGCCATGCAGTCAATTACTAGCCCTACCCAGAACTAGGACACAGCTGCTGGGACAGTGCAGTGTTTATCAGCATCTCTTGCATTAAATCTCTGGCACTCACAGATTTGGGATAATAAGAACTAGCCAAAGCTTGAAAAGAGACAGTGAGATTTTGCCAAAACTTTCTATATGATTTTCTTATTTATTTCATTCTTAATTAAGCAAGAACATGATTTTGCAAATGTTTACAAACTGACTCGAGTAAATAGATTAAAATAGCAAGTACAGTACCACAGTATCAAACTGTAGTTATTCTTTTGTCATAATGAATAAGCTTTCACAGCAGCAATTTTTTTGTTTAATTCCAGAAAGAAATCCCAACACAAAGATTTGGCTTTTAAAAGGGTCCTTATCATGAAGCAGGCTCATGTATCAAATGTAAAGTTGACAGCTATCACTGTATCTCCATAGCAATATATTGCTGAGCGATCACTTACAAAGGGAGGAAACGAAGAACAGCTACCATGAAAAAGTTTTTTCTTGCATATATCAATAAAGCAATATGTTAATGTAACAAGGCTTGGCAATCATATGACGGGAACTTTTATTTTGCAGCTTAATGAGTGGCAGAGGCAAAACACTGACAGCCTGTTGTTCCTCCAAAAGTCACGTAAAACCTCAGTCTTTTCTGTTGTAACCAGTTCTTCACCTAGAAATCTGCCATTATAGTTGCAGTTTTGCTTTACTTTAGATGATTATTAAAGGAACAATCTTTTAACTAGAAATAATTTGTTTTCTAAACACTTCTGAGTCATACCTAACTCTTTCACTGGACCTGGACACTCCACTGCAGAGTAATGTGGCAACAGGAAAGAAGCTGCATTTTCTGAACCAGATGTTCGTAACTAAATTCACATTAGAAAATATTTAACCATTTTTAATTCACCAGATATGAGTTAAAAGGAAAAAAAAATTAATAGATGTAAGAGTTTTAGGAGCAAGAAAAGTATATAAAACTAGACCAGAGGAATCTAACTTTTATGAAAAGGGACTGCTGAAAGGATTAAATGAGAACAAAGGTGCCATAATATGTATTAGCTAATAATATTTAAAATACATTTATTTATTTATTTATTTATTTATTTATTTATTTATTTATTTATTGGTATTTTTCTAAAGTGAGAAGTGGGGGCAGGAGGGGCAGACAGACTCCCGCATGCGCCCACCCGGGATCCACCCGGCATGCCCACCAGGGGGCGATGCTCGGCCCCTCTGGGGCATTGCTCCGTTGCAATCGGAGCCATTCTAGCACCTGAGGCACAGGCCATGGAGCCTTCCTCAATGCCCGGGCCAACTTTGCTCCAATGGAGCCTTGGCTGTGGAAGGAGAAGAGAGAGACAGAGAGTAAGGACAGGGGGAGGGGTGGAGAAGCAGATGGGTGCTTCTCCTGTGTGCCCTGGCCAGGAATTGAACCCAGGACTTCTACACGCTGGGCCAACACTCTAACGCTGAGCCAAGCAGCCAGGGCTAAAATACATTTTTTTTAAAATGTAGAACTTGTTTGACCTCTCAGCTCTAACTACTGTACTAATTCTGTCCTAAAGCAGTGGTTCTCAACCTTTCTAATGCCGTGACCCCGCAATACAGTTCCTCATGTTGCGGTGACCCCAAACCAAAAAATAATTTTGGTGGCTACTTCATAACTGTAATTTTTTGCTACAGTTATGATTTGGAATGTAAATACCTGATATGCATTATGTATTTTCCGATGGCTTTAGGCGACCCTGCTGGGGTCGCAACCCAAAGGTTGAGAACCGCTGTCCTAAAGTCATATCCTCAGATCGTTACTATTTCTGTATAGAGACAGACAATAAATACAGTGTGTCTGTAAAGTCATGGTGCACTTTTGACCGGTCACAGGAAAGCAACAAAAGATGATAGAAATATGAAATCTGCACTAAGCAAAAGGAAAACCCTCCCAGTTACTGTAGGACGATGTGGATGTGGCAGCATGTGCACATGCACAGATGATGACGTAATTCCCTGTATACAGCGGAGCAGCCCACGGCAATGCCAGTTGAGACATGGATGGTATAGAGGAAAGTTTAGTGTGTTCTGTGGCTCACTAAATTCGAATCCGTGACCAAAGTGCAATGTGAATATTGGCGCATTTATAACAAAGCACCACCACATAGGAATAACATTACTCGGTGGGATAAGCAGTTGAAGGAAACCAGCAGTTTGGTGGAGAAACCCCGTTCTGGTAGGCCATCAGTCAGTGTCGAGTCTGTGGAGGCTATACGGGATAGCTACCTAAGGAGCCCTAAAAAAATCTGTGCATGCTTGTGCTCGACAATTACACCTAAGCAAGACTACAGTTCATAAGGTGTTAAATAAACATCTCTGTTTTATGGGGTACAAATTGCGGCTATTGCACGCTATCAAACCAGCGGATAGACCCACACGATGCGCATTTGCTACAGATATGCTTCATGAGATCGACAATGATGCAAGATTTTTGCAGAATATTGTGTTTAGCGATGAGGCGACCTTCCATATCTGTGGACATGTTCATTGCCATAACATCCGAATATGGGCTGCTGAACATCCTCGTGCCTACGTTGAGTACGAACGTAACAACCCTAAAGAGAACGTGTGGTGTGGCCTGATGCATGATAAGGTGATAGGCCCTTTTTTTTTTTTTTTTTGCGGAGCAGTCTGTGACAGCAAAGTCCTATATTGACATGTTGGAATTGTATGCAGTGCCACAATTTCCAGAAGGTGTCATCTTTCAACAGGACGGCGCTCCTCCACACTACGCCACCATTGTTCGTGAGTTTCTGGATAGAACATTCCCCCGGCAGTGGATAGGCAGGAGTTCTGTCAATCCATGGCCACCACGATCCCCGGATCTGACGCCCTTAGACTTTTACTTTTGGGGTTATGTGAAGCAACGTGTACACTGAACGTATCAACGACATTAATCACTTAAAACAGAGAATTACAGACGTTATTCACTCTGTTACACCAGACGTCCTTACCCGTGTGTGGCAAGAACTTCACTATAGTTTGGATGTGTAAAGGGCATCAAATGGAGCCCAGATCGAACTGCACTGAATAGGTATGAAACTGGGAGAGTTTTCCTTTTATTTGGTGCAGATTTCACATTTCTATCGTCTTTTGTTGCTTTCCTGTGACCGGTCAAAAGTGCACCATGACTTTACAGACACACGGTACATATTGGGCTTTGTAGACCATATAGTCCCGTTCAACTATTTGTCCCTGTCTGCATCCCAGCATTACAGGGGAAGAGCAGATACAAACAATACTTAAAAGAATGTATATGGCTGTGATCCAATAAAATTTTATTTTATCACATTGAACTATGAATTTTGTATAACTTTCTTGTGTCACAAAACATTATTATTGGGAAAATTTTAAAAAATCATTTGAAAGGGTAAAAACAATTCTGAGCTTGCAGGACATACAAACAATAAGGGATGAGTTGGATTTGGCCCGTGGATCCTAGTCTGCCGCCCCAGCCTTGGGCAGTGATATACCAAGTGAAGTCTACGAACTGGTCTAGTCCCAGGACTGTCATCTGTCTACATCGAGCAAAGCAGATATAACAGGAAGCATTTAGAACTATGTATGTCATTTTAAAATTACGTTTTCCAGGACTTCACTTGCATTATAGCTTATAAAATGATCGGCCTGTCATGCACTGGGTGCAAAGAAACTGGTTCTCTTCCACGGACAGTCTGAGAAGCACTGAGCCAGGGCACTTGTAAGATTCTCTGGGCCTCAGCTCCCAGATCTCTGAAGTGAAGGAGCTGGAACAGGCAGATGATTTCTAGATATCCAAGAGAGGTCTCAAATCCCTGATAATGTTTTTAGAGTTATAGCAAAAGACCTGAAAGATGAAGATCTAAATTCTTTATTAAAAATAAAAAGGTATCTTCTAAAACCAGAAGACTAGCACATACATGAAGCAAAGGTAATTACAATGGCTTTCAAGAATGTCAGTATGTCCTCGAAGTGGCAGCACGTAGGACTCTTTGTTCTGGATGCTTCAAAACACGCTTTAAAAGTTTTTAGCTACTAGAGGGAATAATAAAAATGTGACTACTAATACAAAACACAATTAGAAATTCATCTTGTAAATTCAATATACAGTAACAGCATATTAATATAAAACAAATTATTCTTTTAAAGTAGCATAAATGTCTTAAGCAAAATTCCCAAAATATACAAACAATATAGAGAGTAAAATTTGAAAGAAAAAGGAAATTAAAATCTGAGTGTCGGTACATAAATTCAAGACTACTGCGGGCATTTGGAATCTCCTTATAGTATCTCCTTGTACTAATTAAGGTATTATCAGACCTCAAATCTCCAATGACTTGGCTGTGTCCAGTTGTTCTACTGAGGCATGTCAAATCCACTTATCTCCTCTTGACGTGAGGAGGAGAAAATATAGCAGCTGGCATAAAAACAGAAACTAATGTAGGATCTCAATATTCAAAATGTCATTCTCAAAAGAGCTTACGGCAAGAAAACAACGTGATTCCCCAGTTTCTGGGGCGAACGTTTGGCTGCAGTGAGCCCGGTTCCGAAAGCACGCCGTTAGCCTGTGACCAGTGCAGCAGGGACTAAAACTGACTCATTCAATTTCCTCCAAACTATTACATTTCAGCATTTATATCATTTTAATTCTTCCAAATAAAAATACTTCTACACATATGCAAAGCTTCACCCTGTCAAATTCCTAGAAACATAGAAAATGTTACTATGATAAATTGCATTTAACTACAGGAACATTATTAACTGATTTAAGAAGATAGCAGACATAAAAATAATGTGAATTTCCCAAACCAAAATTATAGCAAGCCTGTTAGGTAAATAATCAAAATGTGTTTTAGTATAGTTTTCACTTTAAAACACTGTAATTCTTTCTGTTTTCACTATAGTTTGGATGTGTAAAGGGCAACAAATGGAGCCCACATCGAACTGCACTGGATAGGTATGAAACTGGGAGGGTTTTCCTTTTATTTGGTGCAAATTTCACATTTCTATCGTCTTTTGTTGCTTTCCTGTGAACTATGAAGTTTGTATAACTTTCTTGTAAGACTTGTAAGATTCTCTGGGCCTCAGCTCCCAGATCTCTGAAGTGAAGGAGCTGGAACAGGCAGATGATTTCTAGATATCCAAGAGAGGTCTCAAATCCCTGATAATGGTCTAGAACTCTATCAGTGGTCTAAAACTGCTCCTCACAATGAACAATTTTAAAAGATGTTATATATGCTAAAATGTTAAGTATTTCATAGTCATCTTACCAAGTACAGACATATTCCTTTTACTGAGTTTTAAAAATTGAATCACACCAAGTACCAAGTTCAACAGATAATTAGTAGGTAAGATTATTTTTAGAGCAAATTATCAAGAGACCACGATGTTAGAGAAATTTGGTAAACACTTTGGATTTTCCACAAAACGTATTAACAAAGCATAAAACCAAGCCTCCAGAAGCTCAGGGTGGTCTGCCAGCAATTGAACTCTGCTAAAACAAAAATAAACACTTTCCAGAATAAGGTAAGTGAAAACAACATTGCAGAGTCTCTACGATATCTACTGTTAAATAAAAAATTAATAGATATAACAAAAAAGAAAAATGTGACCCACAGTCAACAACAATGAAAAGCAGTCGAAAGAAATCATATCTAAGATACCCCAGATGTTGAACTAAGACAAAGACTTTACAGCAACTATTACAAATAAATTCAAATAACTAAAGGAAAATATGGCAGGAAGAAGTACCACTGGGAATTCTTGACCTGAAAAGTTGAAGGAGTCATACTATTTAAGATTTATTATAAAGCTATAGTAGTTGATAGTGTATTATTACAAGAAGAACACACATTTAGATCAATGGAACAGGAAATAGATCAACACATGTATAGTCAACTGATTTTTCTACAAAGGGCCAAAGTAATTCAATGGTGGAAAAGATAGTTTTTTCATCAAATCATACTGAAACAACTGGTTATCCACACAGAAAAGATAAAAATAAATAAATGAAAACATAAAATTTGGCTCTTACTTTATACCATTCAAACAAATTAACTACAAATGAGCCATAAATTTAAGTATAAAAGTTAAAATAATAAAATCTATGAAACAAAACACGGAAGAAAATCTCATGACCTCCAGATAAGAAGGATTCCTCAGGATACAGAGCCTAAACCACAAAATAAATTATTAATAAGTTGTACTTCATCAAAATTATGACTCTGCTCTTTAAAAGACACCATTAAGAAAATGAAAAGGCAACATACTGGTCAAGATGGCAGAGTAGGTAAACACTGTGCTGCCCTCTGCCCAGATCACATCAAAATTACAACTAAATTAAAGAACTACCACCCCTGAGAACACCTGAGGATTAGCTGAACAGAACTCATATAACTAAGAATATAAAGAAGAAGCCATGCCCAGTCTGGTAGGAGAAGTTGAGACGCTCAACAGGCTGGTCCAGAACTCTTGTGTGGTGGTTAAGAATCCAGAGGGATAACTCAGCTGTGGAGGTCCCTTCCAAGGAGAGAGGGACCCCAGCCTCATATCAAGTTCCTGAGCCTGAAGCAGCAGTGCCAGGAAGAAGAGTCTCCACAACAGCTGGTTGTGAAAATCAGTGGACATCCATCTGGGGGAGGTCAAGAGCTGCTGTAGACCCAGGTATCCTCTTAAAGAACCAGCCCATGGACTTCCTCACTGATGGACTCACTTGTTCTGAGCTCCAGCACTGTGGCAGCAGAGAGAAAAGCACCAGGAACACAGAAGAAGGAACTGAGTTGTCTGGCTTTCAGGCAAGGGCTGGGAGGCAGCCCTTTCTGCACAAAAATGCTAACAGGTGCCACATCTGAGCCAATATTGTTCACTCCACACTAGTAATGCCCTGAGACCCTGTCCCATCCAACCTGCCCACCAGCCCAAACCTCTTCCAGCAGCTGTTTCTCTTAGCTGCCAGCCTTGGCACATGCTGCAGAATTTCCTAAAATTTCTTAAAAGGCCAACAAAACCCAATAAATAATGGCTGGCACTGGTGTGTCCTGTACCTCTTGCTAAGCAGTCCCCAGTCCAACACTAGTGACAGCTGGCCTCAGTTCACAGCATAACCTCTCCCAGGTCCCTCCAAGTCCAGCACAGGCAGCTACCAACTAAAGATCACTTGTAACTCTTACCAGGTGATCGCAGACTGGACACAGGCAGCAGCTAACCTGGGCCTTCACCAGAGTCCCTCCCAAAGGGCCCCAGAACCAACACACCTGTCAGCCAGCTTTAGACCACACCAGAGGACCACACAATTACCTCCACAAACAACACAACCAAAGGGTGGACTTGGCAGGCACCAGAGCCCCACTAAAGTGAGTCCTGCTCTGTGGGTCAGCCCCCGCCAACAGCTCATTCACAGTAGTTACAGCCGGTCCTCATCTAAGTGAATTAAATATTCTCATATTTTTTTTAATTTTTTTTTTTATTCATTTTAGAGAGGAGAGGGAGAGACAGAGAGAGAGAGAAGGGGGGAGGAGCAGGAAGCATCAACTCCCATATGTGCCCTGACCAGGCAAGCCCAGGGTTTCAAACTGGCAACCTCAGCATTTCCAGGTTGACGCTTTATCCACTGCACCACCACAGGTCAGGCCACCTAAGTGAATTAAATGCTCCAATTAAAAGATATATAGGGGTCAAATGGAAAAAAAAACCCAAGATCTATACATATGCTGCCTACAAGAGACCTATGTCAGATCTAAAGACACACCCAGACTGAAAGTAAAGGGATAGAAAAAGATACTTCATTCAAAGGGGGGCGGGGGCTATGGTAGCAATACTTATATCTGACAAAATAGACTTTAAAACAAAGTCTATATGCTTGACCAGGCGGTGGCACAGAGGATAGAGCGTCGGACTAGGATGCAGAGACCCCAAGGTCATCAGCTTGAGTGCGGGCTCATCTGGTTTGAGCAAAGCTCACCAGCTTGGACCCAAGGTCACTGGCTCGAGCAAGGGGTTACTCGGTCTGCTGAAGGCCCACGGTCAAGGCACATATAAGAGAGCAATCAATGAACAACTAAGGTGTCACAATGAAAAACTAATGATTGATGCTTCTCATCTCTCTCTGTTCCTGTCTGTCCCTATCTATCCCTCTCGCTGACTCTCTCTCTCTGTTAAAAAAAAAAAAAAAAGGCTATAACAAGAGACAAGAATATCTCTGCAACAATAGCCAAGAAGTGAAAGCAATCTAAGTAACCATCAATAGACAATTAGGTAATCTAAGAAGATGTTGTAGCCTGACCGGTTGGTTGGCTCAGTAATAGAGCATCAGCCCAAAGAATGGATATCCCAGGTTCGATTCCTGGTCAGGGCACAAAGGAGAAGCGCCCATCTGTTTCTCCACCCCTCCCCCTCTTGCATTCTCTCTCCTTTCTCCTCCTGCAGCCATGGCTCGATTGGAGCAAGTTGGCCCCAGGCACTGAGGATGGCTACATGGCTTCCGCCTCAGGTGCTAAGAAGAGCTCAGTAGCTGAGCAACACAGCAATGCCCCAGATGGGCAGAGCATCACCCACTAGTAGGCTTGAGGGGTAGATCCTGGTCAGGACACATGCAGAAATCTGTCTCTGCCTACCTTTCTCTCCCTGAATAAAAAAAAAATAGATGTGTGTGTGTGTGTGTGTGTGTATCTGTGACAGATACACACACACACACACACACAATGGAACATTAGCCATAAAAAATGTATCTTAAAAGGTATTATGCTAAGTAAAATAAGGAAAAGACAAATATATGATTTCACTTATACAACAAAAACAAAAAAAGATTCATAAATAAAGAGAATACATGGATGGTTGTCAGACGGGAGTGGCATTACGGGCTGGGTGAAAAAGGCAAAGGGATTAAGAAGTACGAATTGGCAGTTACAAAACAGCCACGGAATGTATAGTACAGCATAGGGACTAGAGTCAATAATATTTTAATAACTATATATAGTGCCAAACAGGTTCTAGACCTATAATGGGAATCACTTCATAAGTTAGGTAAATGCCTAGCCACTATGCTATAATGTTAAAATTAATATAATATTGAATGACAACTGTAATTAAAAATTAAAAATACTGTAATGTAGTTAATGCCATCATCTAGAAAGAAAGAGAAGTCATAAGAGCATATTAGATAAGTGACTGGTTTTTAAGTTATATAGCAATTCATTTTATTTTAACTAGAAGGTTTTTTGAAACAAGTCAGTTTTCAAAGATGAAACACAAATCTGATAAAAATAAAACACAATATTTTACAAAAAAAGAAAGAACACAAAAAGGCAAGCCACAGACTAGAACAAAACATCTTCAACAAATATGTGTGATAATGAATTCAAATCCAGATTACCTAATGAATTCTCATAAGTCAATAATAAAAAGACAAACAACCCAATTTGAAAAATGGAAAAAGGCTAACATATTTTGTAAAAGATATACAAGCACTTATACATGAAAAATGCTCAATATCATTAGTCAATGAGAAATGCAAATTTAAAAGACAGGAAATACCAGTTGTTAATGAGGATGAACTAAACTGGAACTCTAATACATTGCTGGTGGGCATATAAAATGGTGTACCCACTCTGGAAGTCAGTTTGGCAGTTTCTTATAAAGGTAAATATACTTCACTACTGTGTCCTTCCAATTCTACTGTTAGATATTTCCAAAAGAAAAAAAAAATGTGTTTCCACAAGAGACTTACATGAATATTTCTATGTTTATCTATAATAGTAAAATCTTGGAAACAATCTCAATATCCATCAACAGGAAAAAAGACAAGTTAAATTATGGTATCTCCATACAACACAATACTGCTCAGCAATAAAAAGAAGTGAATGAGTAACTCATACAAGAGGGATGAAATCTCCAAAACATGCAGAGCAAAAGAAGCCAGACAGCAAAGAAAATATTTCTAGAGTATAAAACTAATCTATAGTGACAGAACAGATTGATTGTTGCCTGGGGATATTGAAAAAAAAGAGAGAAAACTGACTACAAATGGGCACCAGAGAATTTTTTAGAGATAAAAATGTTCTATTGTTTTGATTGTGGTGGTGGTTACATGGGTATATTCATCTGTCACAACTCATCAATATGTACACTTAAAAAACGGATGCATTTTATTTCATTATCTCAAACTCATGTTATAATTCAATAAAGAAAATTTTTTAAAAAATCAATAGAGTGGCTTAACTGCAGATTAACAATAACTAAAGAGAAAAGCATTGAGCTGGAAAATATGTCATGAGATACTTCCAAGAATGCTGGATGGAGAGATAATCATGGAGAAAGTCTAACATGTTGTAGTCAGTCTTAAAAGAAAAACAGATACATATTTGAAGAGATAATGACTAAGATTTTCACAGAACTAATAAAAGACAGCAATCTACAAGTTCAAGGAGCCCAAACAAGATAAACTCGATGCAGAAAATATCATACATATAAATTAGGAACAACTACAATTTTAAAAAGCTCTAGCTTCTTAAAGCATCTAAGTTAATATAACAATAGTATACAAAATACATTAGACATAATTTGTGAGCCTATTCTAACTATACATAGAAGAAAATATAAACAATGACTTAACTATGCCTCTGTTTCTATGTATAGTGCCAAAAGTAATTATTTTGCAACTGTAAATGTACATTATTATTATTCTTGGAAAAAACTGACTTTAGGTTACATCAACTAACCTGTTACACTTAAAATTTATTTTTAAATCAATAAAGTAGATACAAAGATTTCTACAGTACTACTCTGCAACTAAGATATACAAGGTCTAATCAGCCAAATCAAAGAAATTCTTTGATACAAATTTAATATTTTCATTTTTAAAATATTTTGTTTACTCTTCACATTTTTTTTTTGTATTTTGTATTTTTCTGAAGTTGGAAATGGGGAGGCAATCAGACAGACTCCCACATGCGCCCGACCAGGATCCACCCGGCATGCCCACCAGGGGGCGATGCTCTGCCCATCTGGGGCATCGCTCTGTTGCAACCAGAGCCATTCTAGCGCCTGAGGCAGAGGCCACAGAGCCATCCTCAGCACATGGTCCAACTTTGCTCCAATAGAGCTCTGGCTGCGGGAGGGCAAGAAAGAGACAGAGAGGAAGGAGAGGAGGAGGGGTGGAGAAGCAGATGGGCGCTTCTCCTGTGTGCCCTGGCCGGGAATCAAACCCAGGACTCCTGCACGCCAGGCCGACACTCAACCACTGAGCCAACCGGCCAGGGCCTACTCTTCACATTTTTAAAATAATTTTCATCAGTTATTAAGATCTTTCTTTTCCACAGCAGAGTTTCCATCTTCAAATAAACTGAACATTTAAATTCTTCTAATTCTAACATTCATAGGAGATGAACACTGGCTCTATATAAAATTAAATTTGGGGCCCTGGCCAGTTGGCTCAGTGATAAGAGCGTCAGCCTGGTGTGCAGGAGTCCCGGGTTCGATTCCCGACCAGGGCACACAGGAGAAGCTCCCATCTGCTTCTCCACCCCTCCCCCTCTCCTTCCTCTCTGTCTCTCTCTTCCCCTCCCGCAGCCAAGGATCCACTGGAGCAAAGTTGGCCCGGGTGCTGAGGATGGATCCATGGCCTCTGCCTCAGGCGCTAGAATAGCTCTGGTTGCAACAGAGCGATGCCCCAGATGGGCAGAGAATCGCCCCCTGGTGGGCATGCCGGGTGGATCCCGGTCGGGCGCTTGTGGGAGTCTGTCTGACTGCCTCCTCGTTTCCAACTTCAGAAAAATACACACACAAAAAAAAATTAGGGCCTGACCTGTGGTGGCGCAGTGGATAAAGCGTTGACCTGGAATGCTGAGGTCACCGGTTCAAAACCCTGGGCTTGCCTGGTCAAGGCACATATGGGAGTTGATGCTTCCTGCTCCTCCCCCCCTTCCTCTCTCTCTTTCTCTCTCACTCTAACTCTCTCTCCTCTCTGAAAAAAATGAATAAATAAATAAATAAAATTTAAAAAATTTAAAAAAAAATTATAAAAAAAAAAAAAAAAAAAAAAAAAAAAAAAAAAAAAAAAAAAAAAAAAAAAAAAAAAAATTAGGCCCTGCCGGTTGGCTCAGTGGTAGAGCATCAGCCTGGCATGCAGGAGTCCTGGGTTCGATTCCCGACCAGGGCACACAGGAGAAGTGCCCATCTGCTTCTCCACCCCTCCCCCTCTCCTTCCTCTCTGTCTCTCTCTTCCCCTCCCGCAGCCGAGGCTCCATTGGAGCAAAGATGGCCTGGGCGCTGAGGATGGCTCTGTGGCCTCTGCCTCAGGCGCTAGGATGGCTCTGGATGCAACAGAGTGACGCCCCAGAGGGACAGAGCATCGCCCCCTAGTGGGCGTGCCGGGTGGATCCCGGTCGGGCGCATGCGGGAGTCTGTCTGTCTGCCTCCCTGTTTCCAGCTTCGGAAAAATGTAAAAAAATAAAAATTAAAAATAAATAAATAAAATAAATTAAATTTGGGACTCAAAAAAACAAACAATTCTCTTCTTTTTTAACATATTCATGTTAATAAGTAAGTTTCTCTTAAGAATATAAGCGGGACGTTTCTTTGATGCTCAGTGTTGTCTTCTCACTGAAAGAGTCATGACATTCATTGAATGAAGTAGGCTTCTTTCATCTTTTGTTTTTATTATCATTGATTTGAGAGAGAGAGAGAGAGAGAGAGAGAGAGAGAGAGGGAAATATTGATTTGTTGCTCCACTTATTTATGCATTCACTGGCTGCTTCTTGTGTGTGCCCTGACTGGGGATTGAACCCACAACCTTTGCATATAGGGACGACATTCTAACCAACTGAACTACCCGGCCAGAGCCTGCTCTTTCATTATAATTACTACTCTTTGGAGAAACCCTTAAGAACCTCATATTATAATGCATGGCTAAAGTGACTTACTTATAAAGCTCTTCTAAAATGGAAATTTAAGAACAGATTTCCTAGTAAAGTGAACAGAGAACTGAGCAAGTTGGGTTTTAAGAGAAAAGTTTTAAAGTAATGGTTGTGTGGTCTTAGCTTGGCCTTATTAGCCATTCCCAGTGTTATATAGAGCTACACTGTCCAATATAGTAGACACTAACCATATGCAGGTATTGAATCCTTGAAATATGGCTGGAGGCTGTCATCACTTTCCACTTCTGATGAGTATGGGGCTTTCTTCTCCCCTTCTATTGGCTCTTCAGCAACAGGGTATACCTCAACTCAAGCTGCAGTCATTCGACCTTTTTTTCTTCCATTGTCATTCTGTTTGGAGTGTCGTACAAGAAACACAGGGAACTGGCACCATTGGCTTACCCTTCTTTCACTGTCTATATATAAGTAAGTAATAAACTATCTAAATCTAAGAGTGGCTTACTGTATTTTACCAGTCAAATTAGTCAGCTGTTGGCTTCTCTTGCAGTATTCAGTATGTAGTTAACAGTAGGGAGCTGTCCCATGCATTAAAGGATGTTTAATAGCAGCCTTAACCTCTACCCACTAGATTTCAATAGCAACCCCTCTCCCCCATGTGACAACCAAAAATGTCTCTAGACATTGCCAAATATCCCTTTAAGAGGCAAACTAGCTCATGATTGAATCCACTGCTCTTTAGGTTCTTCGGGATCCACATGTCCCCCTCACACATATACACACAAGGTAGAACACATGGAGGTCTACGCTTCTCCCCACTCTCTGAACACTTTTATATACTGGGTTACTGCATTAAATTCCATTTGAAGAAAGGTTTCTGTGGTTTAAAAACATAGGAAATAAGTAAATCGTAAATCAGTAAAATAGTAACTAGTAAAGAAGTTTTTAAAAAGTAATTGTAAATAGTAATAAAAGTGATCTCCAAGCATCCTTCTAAATTTAAGATGCTACAATCTATGGAATACATCTTTGAGTACTGACTTTATCAATTAAAGGGATTTTAATTACAAGAGAGAAAAAACTACTTCAGCTAGCTGAACAACAGGAAAGCAAATTAAAGAATAAAGGTATCTTAAAGCAAAGGCAGAAATGTTTCCAAAAGTTCATCTTTCTTCTATTTCTCATGTCTCCCAGCACTACTGCCATTCCCCTCAGACACAAACAAACATGCATGCCTGTATCAGCCGAGTCTTACTTTCAGACTCTCACTAAAGAGATGCTGGTCCAGTCTGCCTCACACCTGTCTCTGGATTTCGGAAGTATGGCCAGAGAAGCCACAAGAGCCAATGAAAATGATGGCAATGGGGCAAGAGGCATTCGTTCTGAGAGAAGAGCTCTTGTGCAGACACCTCAGTGGGTATCCACGATAATAACAGGTCTTAAATTTAAAGTATTATGTAGACATCTTTATTCATGGTAAATAAATAAGTTTTAAAAAGTATACCTCTGAGAAAGTGAAATAATTGGGACTTCCACTTTCTACTTTACACATTTTTATAGTGTTCTAATGTTTACTACAAAAATGTATTATTTTAACGAGAGAAATGAAGCAGATATTTATCCTCAGACAAAGATTATCTTTATTCATGCTGTTTACGTACATTTTCCAAAATAATACTTCTCTTTAAACTACTATTTAAAGTAATTAATTTGTAACCAGTGAGAAATAATTGGATTGTTCTTCCTGTCAAGTGAATAACATTAAATTTGGAGACAGCATTAGATAAGTAAAACCAATATAAAATAAATTCATTAATTTAGAATCTGTAATGATGCAGAGACTAGAAATAAGCTGTAAGTAAAATAATCAAAAAGTAACTTTTTACTATGTAAAAGTCCAGGTTTTTAATCATACATGTTTTTTTAGTCTCTGTTTTTCACACAAAAGTGACGGACAATTCAGAATTCTGGCAATATCCAGGACTAGCTTACATGTGACACATTACTTAATTTCACCTCAATGAAGTGCCTGCCTTCATGTGCTTCATTAGATAGGTACTCATTTATCATTTTTTTCCTTGTAATTCACTGGAAAAAAATAGAGCAGCATTTATTTTTTTATTAAGAAAATCAAATTCTTTACTAAGTCTGAGTCATTACTAATGGCAATGCATGATACTTAAGGTTCCAAACCCAGCTGTGGTCCAGAGCCGGTGCTCCAGAACCAGCCTGTGTGGTTGGAACCGCAGTTCTGGGCCGAGGAAAGCCGCGTCACCTCTCTGTGCTCCCTCCTCACCTGTAAATCAGGAGATAACAACAGCATCTACCTCGCCAGGTTACTAGGAAGACAAAACAATATTTCAAGAGCTCTTAGAATAGTGGCCAGCATATGGTAAGCATGAGCATGGAAGAATGTTTAAAAAAAATTGGAAAAGATAAAATTTTTAAATTTCCAAGTAAATAAAATTTTACTAAATTTATGTAGGAGAGCAGTTCTTTATCATCAAACTTTGAATAAAATTTTCTAATAACAAAAAAACATCCTCCCATTAAATGTTGCTCCTATTGTCAAGTTTTCCTACATATACGCAAAATCAAGAATTTTTTAAATAATTTTTTTAGAAACAAGAATTGTTAGAAAGGCCCATTCCATCTGAAGTAACTTATACATTATATTCTATATTCTATTCAAATCAGTTATACACTTTTTGCAATAAAGAGTTAAGCCAATCTATAATACATTTTTGAAATCAGCATTATCTGCTTACACAAAACAGTAAAATGCACTCTAACAGAAAGCAGGCACTGGAATAAATATAAGAATGATTATAACAGAGCGTATCATTCTTCCTGGGAACCGCAGAGTCAAGTCCAAAAAAGAAAAGCCTGTCCAGGAGTCAGACAAACCTGGGTTTTAGAACGCTTCTCTGTACTTAGCCATTGTCTGACCTTAGTCAAGTTACTTCACCTCTGTCAATCACAACTTTCTCTTTCATACAACACTACCTATTTCTGTTATAATTAAAAGAAACAATATATGTAAATCTAGCTTGGTTCTTTGAGCATGATAGGGACTCAATAAACTCCCTGTCTCTTCAATCAGGATTTTTCACCTACTTTCAAAAACACAACCCTGTACACAGAGTGCTAAAAGGAGTATCCCTTGGGTTGAAAGGCAAACTGGCAACAGTCCTAGGAACAAGGAATCACTTGTGCCAAGTCAATTACTGTTTTATGCTCCCTTTTATTTAGGGGGAGATTACTTTTCCTAAAACTTGACTAGATGCAGCGAAGTGAAACACTTATAAGAAATAAAGCAGATAACTTTACAGTCTGCCCACATAAGTTCATAACAGGATCACAAAAATTTTCCCATTCTGAAGGACAATGACCACATGGCAAAGGGTACTTCCAATCTGCCTCTGGGAGAGAATGGTAAGACCCCACACCTGCCTTTCTGGATCCTCCCCTAAATTGTTAACCCTACCTGCCCTCTCTCAAGGCCTCAAGAATTTACTAGTATTCTAGGCATCCCCATTAATATTAAAATCAGTTTTTTGGTTTTTTGTTGTTGCTGTTGTTTGTGACAGGGACAGAGAGAGAGAGACAGAGAGAGGGACAGATAGGGACAGACTGGCAGGAAGGGAGAGAGATGAGAAGCATCAATTCTTCTTTGCGGCTCCTTAGTCTCCTTAGTTGTTCATTGATTGCTTTCTCATATGTGCCTTGACCAGGGGCTACAACAGAGTGAGTGACCCCTTGCTCAAGCCAGTGACCTTGGGCTCAAGCCAGCGACCTTGGGCTTCAAGCCAGCGAGCGACCCTGGGCTCAAGACAGCGTCCATGGGGTCGTGTCTATGATCCCACACTCAAGCCAGAGACCCCTCGCTCAAGCTGGTGAGTACCCACTCAAAGCCAGATGAGCCTGCGCTCAAGCGATGACCTCAGAGTTTCGAACCTGGGTCCTATGCGGCCCAGTCTGACGCTCTATCTACTGCGCCATTGCCTGGTCAGGCTAAAATCAGTATTAATGCTACTACATATACAAGGTTTAAAATTCAGCATTTAAAAGCATTTTTCACAAGTAACACTGGATTGAACCTGTACCATAATATTCTGATTGTGCTTTGAACTTTAGTTATCTCACTACTATTATTTTCCTATGCCTTTGAGAATTAATACAACAGTCTGAAACTTCAATATACTGTTGTACTCTCAATCTGAAGAAGACAAAGAATATAATTCTTAAATTTTCATTCCTTGGGAAATTTATCAAATAACTTATTATAAAACTTAATTTCTTTTTTGGGTTCAATAAATTATGCTATTAGCAATTATTCTTAATGATAGTATTCGATCACATTTTTTGTGATCAGCTCCTTTCCCCCATGTTAAGAAGGAAAAGATTGCCTTTTTTCTCTTAACATTATTCTCCTGGGCTTTCCCTTCTCTCCTTCCTAGTACGATTCAACTTTCAGAAACAGCAACTATGAGGCTTGCCCTCTGGCAGCTTAAAGAACTATTTGCTTATAATTATAATAATACATTTTAAATATGTTAATTGTTATTCACACCTCTTCACTTTCAAACACTATACTCAGTCACAGCCAATCACTAGAACTTCATACTCCCATGACTGAAATATTTGTGGGGAAATGTTTAAGTTACACTAATAATTTTTCATTATCCTATCTGCAATATCTCCACTGACAAGGTCAAAAGACCTAAATTGCAATGGGAAAGAAAAAAAAAAGCTCATTTCATGTCTTATTAAATCAGAATTCACATTTACAAAATTACAAAGGATCTGAAACAAAGGGTATAACACTAATTCACATAGATGATAACAAAGCAGCATCTGGTAACTGCCAGCCAGTCAGTCACTGAACTTCTACTGAGGGTCGGAATACAAAGCTGCTCCCTGAGGACACTGCCTGCCGCCACCCCAGGGAAGGGGCGGAAGGAAACAAGCCTTGCCTGGCGCTCTTGCCGCTCTGCTATTTCACCAGCTCCCCTGTCTACCTGACGCAGTAGCTAGGAGGCTCACTTCATAAAGGAGAAGTTGAGGTTCAAAGCAACTAAATTATTCGTACAAGATCAGTTTTTAAATCATAAAATGGAATTCATACCTAATTCTAAAGCCAAGCATTTAGTATTATCTTATCATTCTATACAAGTACAAGCCAAGGTCACCCCAGAAGTTTTTCCCCTTACATGAATTTTGAAAGGCACACATTGATCATAAATATTTGATTACTCCTCCTCTGACCAATGTCCCCTTCCTAATCTCATCAAACAACCCCTGTGGGAAAGGGTGAAACCACAACCTGGAAATGACACGGAACATATCCACGACAGCTGGGGCTCCATTTTAGGTGACCCACTGAATTATTTCTGTTTCCTGCTCTTGGTCCCTCAATCCTCATGCTCTCAAGAGACCAGCACTCAAAACTGTGCCTCAAACAGCAAAATGAAACATATTCCCTCTATCATGATTATTCCTATCACAGGAAATTTTTAGGATTGACAAAAAATATAAATTTGGACACACTATGGAATCTCTTAATGTCTTATTGATAGTGCCGTATCTGAGGGCAGAATGAAACAACTCAGAGAGGTTTACATTCTTCATCCTGGATTCTGTGTGCAGATTATAAAGTCTAACACCTGACCCATTTTAAAAAGACAATTAATAGATTTCAGTAATTCAAACAACAAACAGTACATAACACTTTTTAAAGCCACAACTTTCTGCTCTGCTCACCTGAGAAGGAGTGAGAAGGACTCCATAAATTGTTACTGTCATGCTGGACCTGTCTCTAAAATCTCTGTTACCACAGAAGTGCACAAAGTGAGGACATAATCCTAATATGCACCAAGTGTAAGATAACAAGAGAACCATGTAAAACAAGAACTGACTGGCTTACATGGGCCATTTGCCTCCAATACCGTTTTCATAAAACCCCAACTTAAGCCAGGCATCTCACTGAAGTCCACAGGTTGTTTTGAACCAGCACTGTTAGCCTAGAAGTAAATGCAGATGTATAAATAATTCCTTTAATGGGCAGATTGATTAATAAACAAAGCCTTTTATCACTTTAAAAAATGAATGTGGATTTCATATTTTGTTCTTGTTTTTTAACATCCCCCCCCCCCCAACTTAAGCATATTTGGTATGTTTCTTAAGGCCGTAGGAGAATAAAGGTATTCATACTGGTGCTTTTCTGGAATTCTAATAAAATGCAATATACAAATATAAAACTCAACATATATATAGTGCCTCCATTATCCAGAATGCCTACTTAAGTCATCCCAAATTTATCAGGTAAATGCATAAACACTCAACCTTCTTGAAAACAGCTGAACATAAGTGGCAAGTCATCCAGATAACAGAACACAGTGTCAGTGGGGACTTGTTCAGAAGGGAAAAATTACTGTCATTCTTGGCTTGCCTTCTCCTAAGTATACAGGTATGGAATTTTGCCAACTTTTACTTTTTTATGAAAATGCTACATTGAGACTTTTTTTTAAAAGATCCCAATTAGGTTTTTATATGGAAAACTGCTGTTAAAAAATACCAAAGGGAGATATTCTGGCAGGAAAAGGGAAATGAAACAAAGGCAAGTGAGTCCAATTCTCAAGGCTTTGCTGAATTTTCGATCTATTTTTACAGAAAGGAAGGGAGGTGTGGGGAATGACTTTCCTTAACCTAGCTCACTTATGAATAACATATGGATAGACAGTGTGACAGCGTAAATCAAGAGCCCTAATTTTGGGTTCTCCAACAGCTATAATTTCTTTAGTTCTTATTAAGAAGCTGTGGCTTTCCAGAATTTACCCTAAAGTAACTAAAGTTGAAACATACATTTAATGGAAGAGATATTCCTTACAGTAGCGTTTATGAAACAATAAAGAAAAAGCAAAAATAGCCTTAAATGGCCTAAAGTAGGTGATCGATTAAAATAATATTGGTTATTTCTATATAACTTTACAGCCTTTAAAAATGAGAACAGATAGAAATATTCACTGATAACTGATAATGAAGTATATTCACAATACAACATGAAAAAATGAGAAAATAAACAGTATGCATGGAATGATCCTACTTTCATTTTAAAAAGGACTCTATGTAGACAGGCCAATGACTAACAGCACTAACAGAACTTTCTATAATGATAGAAATTTCTATATCTGAACTCTGTAATATGATAACCAAGAGCCATATATGGTGATTAAGTCCTTGAAATGTGGCTAGTGCTACTGAAGAACTAAACTTTTAAATGTTTAATTTTCATTTAATGGCTATTGTATTAGACATGATAGGTCTAAAAAGACATATAACAACATGTGAGAGTTGTATTTTCTCATTTTTCTTTAATGAACATTTATTACTTCTAATAATACTATTAAAACAAAGTCAAGAAATTATTAACCTTTTATAGGCTATATTTAAATAGCAGGAGATAAGACCATACCAGAACCGGGCCAGAACGGACCCTACCCTGTTTCCCCCCCCCCAGTCCAAAGCCGCTATAACTCCAGAACTTCTACCTTTATCAAAGTACAAGTAACCTTGGAAGTGATCACGTAATTTAAATTAACAAATAGTTTATACAAGGAAGTAAATACATATATCTATCTACATAGCAGATATATAAAATGGAGTAACAAGGAAATTATGAGAGAGATATTACTTTAGGAGTGAGTTATAATAATAAAAATGGTTTAAGTTTTAGGAAATTATTTTAGAATTTTGTTTTTGATTTAATTTTTATTTTTGGTAAAGCTAGGTAAGGCTAACCTACAACAATAAATTTGCTAAATATTAGATGATCTAAAAAGCTAAACTAAGAATAAGAAAGAATTTATTTGATAGACTAAAGCATGAACTTTTTATGATTAAATAAATATACTTTTAAATCCCACTGAGAAGAGAGAACTTTCAGTTTCCAATCAAGCATACATTTCTATTATAACAACTCTATATCAACTCTACAGACTGCGGCAAACTAACAACTTTCTCCTTTCTGCACTGGTAAATTTTAGGAAATCTGAATCATTTGCCTCATGCATTGGAGAAACATATTAGTGAAATTATTTGGTTAAGTACTCTGAGCTACCTCACAGGAACACACTTTATTACGTGTATCATCTATCCACAGCACTTCTGGGTAAATTTACCGATGTTATCTTTTTCTCTTTTTTCTTCCTACCTCAACTCCTCTGTTCCTGATAGGTGCCAACTTATGGATTTAATCTGCAAGTAACAATAACAAATGTTTGACTGTTCATTCTTTATTTTAAAAAAATCCATTGTAACCAGAAGTCAATGCATGATTAGAATCAATATTCAAAAATCTATCCTAATGAAGAGCAATGATTTCACAAATGGCAGATAATGTAACACAATTTATATCTGCCTATCAGACATGTTTTATATTTGTGTATTTGTATATGAGTATGGGACTGTTGGACATACCGCAAATTCTCATTACTTTAAAATAAAAGAACTTCAAAATATCATCTAATCAAGAAGTAAAACATTACCCAGCTTCCTAATACACATTAACACAGACTTATACAAAAAAAGTCAGATAAAACTGAGCCTCCATCTTGTGAATATGTTATTCCACACACATTTCTTGAGTATACAATTAGATACTGGTGACAGATGAGAATACAAGAATGAATAAGAATATTGTCAGTTCCCTACTACAGAGAACTAACAATCTATCAGGCAAAAAGATCCAAGTAAGATCTAAGCAGATTTTACTTATAGGAGCATATAACAAGGAACTCACCAATTCAGAGCATGTTCAAGTTCACACCTTACCTAACTCAGTTTAAGAGACTGTTACCTTGTCCTACAGTTGCATGAGAAAGTACATATATTTTGATTTCAGCCATTACAATGTAATTCATCATTATGCATGGATCAATTGCATATGCTAATTATTAAGCAGGAAGATATTTTATACTGTATTTAGAACCCTGGTTACTTGGGGACCACCTTCAAGATACATTTTTCTCTGCAATGGCAACCAGACCAGTCATTATTCTTAGTAATCATTTCTTTATTATTCATTTTTCTTATGATTTCAATTTCATGAATAATGTGTCATCAGTCAGGATAGTCAAGGTTATGCTGCTGTAACAAAGTGCTCCAGAATTTCATAGGTTTAGCAAAGTAAGTTCATTTCTTGCTCACACTACAAGTTGAGAAAGTAACAACAGGGAAGTTCCCTTACTAACAGACCCAGACACTGAGGAGGGCTTGGGTTAAAATGTGATACCCTAAATAACCAAGATAAGAATAAACAAAATGTGGTAATAAACTGTCCTCTGATTCATAACACTTCTGCTCAGAAGTTACATATTTTGCTCCCACTCACATTTTGTTAGGAAAAATAAAAGAAAATCAAATATATTCAGTGAACAGAAGACTACTCTACTTCTGGATGCCAATGAGAACTGGAGGTTTGGACTATACAGAGCTATAAAGACTAGTCTTTGATACTTTAAAATGCTCATATTTCCTGTGTCAATACTGTGGGAATAGGATGTGTCTTCTGCTCTCAGAGAGCAGAGAGAAAGCATAAACCAAAAAAAAAGTTTATTAGAAATTAATGAGTGTTCCTTTATGGAATGATTCAGGCAACAAGCTATTAAAAATAATCTACTTTCCTAAATACTAAAAAATATACTTCCAAATAGGAGGGACAAACAAAGTTATCTCAGAAATAACCATGTATTTTAGGTAATTATTTTTTAATTAAACAAGGTCTACCTGACTTTTACTCTTAAATCTTAAAAATAAGCCTTATAATAATATAATCAGTTTTTCATTATGGAGTAGCTTATTCTTTCATTTTAATTAAAAAAATATATCCTAAACAAGTTGTTATAAAGCACTTCAGAGACCTTTAAGCCAAAAACTGCCTTTCTTTATTTCTGCAATGTAATTAAAACTATAAACTTATTTCACTAGGAACTGTTTCTAACTAAAAATAATTGACTACTAGAAATCTTACCTTATTATTCCAATGCTAGTGAGACACCAAGTACATTTATATTTTAACTGATAAGTTGGATTCCACCAAAATTAAAAACCTTCACTTGTGTAAAGACACCACTAAGAAAACAAAAGTCAAAGCAGACTGGGCGAAAGCATTCACAATGCCCACATCCAAAGACCCTATCCATAACACAAAAAAATTCTCACTACTCAACAATAGTAATACCAAAAAAAGGTGAAAAGATCTGAGACCACCCAAAGAATATACACAAATGACCAATAAATACATAAAAATACACTCAACACATTCAAACATCAGAGCTTCTTATCAAATTCAATATACATTTATCATTTCACTCAGCAATTCCACTCTTGGGCATCTACTCAAGAGAGATGAAACAGTATGTTCACACCAGGACCTATGAACGAATGTTCAAAGAAGCCCCTTTATGAGTCAGAAACTGAAAACAACCCAATGTCTACCAGCTGTACTACATCCCTATGATAAAACACCATACAAAAGGAATGAACTACCGATGTGCACCATAATATACATTGACAAACTTTTAGCTTACAGACCCAGAGAGAAAAAAATACTCAAATAATTAGAATCACACATAAAAGGGGTACATTACTACCAAGCTTATAGAAAAAAAAAGGTTTATAAAAGAATATTATGGAAAACATGGATAGGTACATGCAAAAAAATGAAGTTGGACCCTTTACCTCACATCATACTCAAATATTAACTCCATATGGATCAAAGACCTAAAAATAGAGGTAAAAACTATAAAACTATTAGAAAAAATATAGGATTTAATCTTCATGACCTAGGATCAGGTCTTAAGCTTATGACACCAAGCACAAACAAACAAAAAAGGCAGATTTTTCATGTTAATTGTTACTCAAGTCGTCAACACTAAAAATATTTTGTTTCAAAGGCTATAATCAGCCCTGGCCGGTTAGTTCGTGGTAGAGTGTTGGCCCGGTGTATGGAAGTCTCAGGTTTGATTTCTCATCAGGGCACACAGGAGAAGCAACTATCTGCTTCTCCACCCCTCCCCCTCCTTCTTCTTTCTCTTTCTCTCTCTCTCTCTTTCCCTCATGCCAGCCATGGCTCATATGGTTCAAGCAAAGTTGGCCCGAGTGCTGAGAATGGCTCCATGGCCTCGCCTCCCGTGCTAAATAGCCTGGTTGCCAAGCAACAGAGCAGCAGCTTCAGATGGGCAGAGCATCACCCTGTAGCAGGCTTGCCTGTGGATCTCAGCTGTGGGAGTCTGTCTCTCTGCCTCCCGGCCTCCCTCCCTCTCACTTTATATATATCTAGACTGTATATATACCAAGTAACTTATCTGGTAAGAAATTTATATCTAGAATGTATTTTTAAAAAAATAACTCTTACAACTCAATAACAAAAAGAGAACCCCCAAAAAATAAAGAATACAAATAGACATTTCTCCAAAAAATGTATACAAATGTCCACAGAAAGTACATGAAAAGACGCTTGACAATATTACTACTCAGGAAAAATCAAAAGAAAACCACAATGAGTTTCTGGCACAGAGTAAACATATTACTCTGAGTAGACACAGTTAAAAATAAGGTAGACAGAGTTCCTGTGTTTCTTTCTTTCAGGCACAGAGTGAGAAAGAGTACACAGAGAGATGAAAAACAAGCAAAAAAATACGTAATTAAACAAATTTATAATTTCAGGTAATACTTGCTCTGAAGTAAAATGAAACATGGTTAGTAACAGAGACATGGTTAGAGAAACCAGACAAGCAGGGTAGGGTGAGAAACTATGACAGCACTGACTACACAGACATTACACTAAGGTGCTTTACTTGCATTCTCTCATTTGATCCTCTTAACACCTACATAAAGGACAGTTATTATCCCCATTTTAATAACTAGAAAAGAATGAGTAATTTCCTCAAAGACCCAGGTCTCTTTGACTCCAACCAGTATGACATAAAGCCATTGAGTGAGAAAAATGAAGCTATTTTTGTAAAGTTCTAATTGTTAGATTTTAAGTAGCAGTTAGAATTTGGGGTTCCCAAGTACGGATCCTTTTAGTCTCTGCTATATATAAGACAAATAAAACCAGGAATTATTTGAAAGTAGAGAAAAAGAAAGCAAGTGGCAGGAACTTAGTTTCTCTGAAATAATGTCACTTGCTCTATTCAGTCTTTCTTACTCCCCAAAAGTTCTTGATAAAGAACTCTTGATCAAGAAAATTAGTTTAACCCTTTTCTTCCAGGAGTCTTTCAGAAGGTACTCCACTGTATTCATGCTTTCAAAGTCGTACATGGAAAGTCTTTCATCTCCTTCTTCTTTTCCCCTTGTAGGCAACTTACTCTTTCTACAGGGAAAAATTCATACATCTCTCTCAGTGTGTCTTCTTTTTTATTATTTTTTACTTTTTTTTTTATAGAGACAGGGACAGAGAGAGAGTCAGAGAGAGGGAGAGACAGGGACAGACAGACAGGAACAGAGAGAGATGAGAAGCATCAATCATCAATTCTTTGTTGCGACACCTTAGTTGTTCATTGATTGCTTCTCATATGTGCCTTGACCGCGGGCCTTTAGCAGACCGAGTAACCCCTTGCTCGAGCCAGCGACCTTGGGTCCAAGCTGGTGATCTTTGCTCAAAGGAGGTGAGCCCACGGTCAAGCTGGTGACCTCGGGGGTCTCGAACCTGGGTCTTCCGCATCCCAGTCCAACACTCTACCACTGTGCCACTGCCTGGTCAGGCCCTCAGTGTGTCTTCTCATCAGTACAGCATGCAACTCCATAAGCCTTTCCGATCTCAGAACCTAGGTTTTTCTCTGCTTATCATTTGCTTAATTATTACTAATCTCTCCTATCATTTTTTCCTTTTTCCCTTCTGGAACTCCTATCCATATATAAGGTTTTAAAATAATGCTGACTTTTCGGGTTTACTTATACTCTCTGATTTCCATATGTTAACATTTTGCTCTGTTTTGGGATATATTTCTCACATACGATCTTCCAGACTACTAATATGGTCTTTCTCTAATTCATCTATTGAATTTTTTACTTTAGAAAAGAAATTAGATGTTTTTTGGCCCCAGGAAGTTTCCCCAATACTACACTTTAATTTCCCTGAGGGATTTTTTTATTTTTATTTTTTCATTCAGGTATTTATCGACCCTTTCAACAGTCCTGGATATGTATGCTGATTGTTCACTCAATCTTCCCCCGGTTTGCTGAAAAAGGTTGCTATATTTCACTAGGCTTTCCGGCCTTCAAGTCTAGATGCTGGGTTATTCCAAACATTGAAAATCCTACAGGTGTTAGAAGACCAAGAACCTCCACTATCTTCAGAATTGTTGGCTGTGGAAGCCAGCAAGCTCTCCGGTCCCTGCTGAGGAATACGTAAGTCCCCAAAGGGAACATCCTCTGTCCTCTTCTCCCTCTAGAATTGCAGAGTATAAGGAGAGATGGGAGTGTGGTATACATGTAAATAGTGTGAAGGCAGTGGGGATTTTTATATAAAGATTCAAGAGATTTCTTTATTAGTTTAAAAATCTCATAATAGAACCTCCAGTTAGCTATCGTTTTAAGATCTGTGCATTATATTCATTTGGAAATATCAGAAACAGAAATTTCTGATATCTGCAGGAGGAGATCTCAGAAAACAAAAGCTGTAGAGCAAATAAAAGAAAGTATAAATACATTATCAGGAACATTATGGCGGGGCCATTATCAATACTTTAGAAAAAAAATGCTGCTATGAATGATTCCTAGTATCTCTAAGAATCTGTATTCTAAATTCTGCATTACAGAAGGGTATGTCTGATTCAACAAACCAAAGCTGTCCTGACTGCCAAAGGGTAAAATGAAGGAAGGTCTGAGCCCGCGGGCTTCTGTATTCCTTCCCTAAATCTCCAAAATCAGAAAAGGGGTTGGATATTAATTCAGCCAAATTTAGTAAGGGAAATAACAAAAAAAAATGACAAACATTCATTATGACTCCCAGCTTTTATATCAGGTGATTTTGTGAAAGATGTATCTATTATTTGCTTTTAAAATGAAATTTCAAAGCACTAACACTTGGATAGTCACAAAAAAATCATATGAAATATATTCAGAAAAGATATTGTATCTGGCAGTAGGGAGAAATAAATACAATCTAAATGCAGAAAATGCTGATTTCTAAAGTAAATTAGAGTTGTTAAATACAATATATAATTATTCATTAACATTGTTATAGTGAACTCTAGAATTTAAAAGTATTAAAATAAACATCTCTGGCTGTTCTTTGTTCTTTTCAATGGTAGCTAAATAGCATCTATGAAAGTAACATGGGTTCTTAGACTTTTAAATTTTTATTTTAAAAACTATAAGTCGATAAAGGGCAAACAGGAGAAATCAGGAAGTCTATATCTCATAGTAGTAATAATTCAGGTTGAAATTTTAGCAATAATAGTAATTACAGCAATCAATATTTATTTCATGTTCATCATACAGTACTTTTTACATGTATTATCATGCTGATCCTCCCAAGGCCCCTGCGTAGTATGGGTAGTATTCCCACTTCACATATAATGAAGTATGGAGGTTAAGGAAGTAGCCTGCTCGCACATACTGCTGGCAATTGCAGGCCAGGGAGGGATCAGTCCAGAGCGTTTGCTTGGCAGCAATCCGTCCTGCCAGTGGTAGTGGGGCTTAGCTCTACCATTATAAATATCAAATGCATTCACTATTCTATATACAGATTGATTAATCCAAATATTATCAAGCCAGCATTTCCCCATGTAGGCAAAAATCCCTTTAAAATTAAGTTTACATACTAATCTCTCAAAACCATCATTCAATTAAAAGGGAAAAGAAAACAAGGCTTCCAATTATTTTACCCAGTTGTCCCAAAGTGGAAATACGGCTAATAGAAACATTTTGTAGTTCATTAACTACACTCAACTTGAGAAAGTCGGAGACAGAAGATACCAGAGGTTTCAGTGCACCTGAGCACAAACTTACAGGTTCCACGAGGCTAATTAGGTGTACAGAAGGGTCTACAAGCAATCTTGTTTCCCGTGACAACTGGGTTACATACTTTAACCACAGCTGTATCCTCAATTATATTTTGATTATAGTTTAAAAGGAGCCCTTCTGCATCCCTCCACTGTCACACGGCATAAGAATTGACACAGAAGGAAGCAGTATGTGCCAAAGCCCACTGGGGGCTGTGGGAATCTAGTTTTTAAAAACTCCAGTCTGAGGCCCTGGCCGGTTGGCTCAGCGTTAGAGCGTCAGCCTGGCGTGCGGGGGACACGGGTTCGATTCCCAGCCGGGGCACACAGGAGAAGCGCCCATCTGCTTCTCCACCCCTCCCCCTCTCCTTCCTCTCTGTCTCTCTCTTCCCCTCCCGCAGCCAAGGCTCCATTGGAGCAAAGATGGCCCGGGCGCTGGGGATGGCTCCTTGGCTTCTGCCCCAGGCGCTAGAGTGGCTCTGGTCGCAGCAAAGCGACGCCCCAGAGGGGCAGAGCATCGCCCCTGGTGGGCGTGCCGGGTGGATCCCGGTCGGGCGCATGCGGGAGTCTGTCTGACTGTCTCTCCCCATTTCCAGCTTCAGAAAAAATACACACAAAAAAACCCTCCAGTCCTACATCTAGTCCTTTATTTCAACAGGATCTGGATAAAAGGAACATTTTTTAATGTACTTTTGAGAGGGGATTAGGAGGAGGAAAATGAGAAAAATATTAATTTTAATTAAATATTAAAAGCACTGACAGAATTACAAATCCAGAAAGGTACAGATAGGAAAAAAGAACATTGAAAAATAAAAAGGAGCCTGACCGGGCAGTGGCGCAGTGGATAGAGCGTCGGACTGGGATGCGGAAGACCCAGGTTCAAGACCCCGAGGTCACTAGCTTGAATGCGGGCTCATCTGGTTTGAGCAAAAGCTCACCAGATTGAGCCCAAGGTCGCTGGCTTGAGCAAGGGGTTACTCAGTCTGCTGAAGGCCTGCGGTCAAGGCACATATGAGAAAGCAATCAATGAACAATTAAGGTGTTGCAATGCGCAACAAAAAACTAATGATTGATGCTTCTCATCTCTACGTTCCTGTCTGTCTGTCCCTGTCTATCCTTCTCTCTGACTCTCTCTCTGTCTCGGTATTAAAAAAAAAAAATAGAAAGGAGAATACTGAAAACAAGTGAAAACTATATAGAATTCTATGACTAACAACAGAAAACTCAATATAAAGACAAGGGAAAGCAAGAAGAGAGGAAGGTAAGGAAGCTGAAAGTCTAGAAGATGAGATAAGAAGACAAATCAGTTCCATAACAGTTATTAAACAGTAACATAGCATAGTAAACTTCAAGCTTTTCAGGGTAGTTTTATGTAAGGACTTAGTCCAAGATATGGCTGTTTTATTGAAGACCTCAGAGGCAATGGGAGAACCAACTGGAAACTGAAAAAGTCAGAGACCAAAAAGGACAGGGTATCCTAAGGGTCATGTCAATGGATGTTGAAGTGACAAAGGGCCTGACCAGGCGGTGGCACAGTGGATAGAGCGCCGGACTGGGATGCAGAGGACCCAGGTTCGAGACCCCGAGGTCACCAGCTTGAGCGCGGGCTCATTGGTTTGAGCACAGCTCACCAGCTTGGACCCAAGGTCGCTGGCTTGAGCAAGGGGTCACTTGGACAGCTGAAGGCCCGCAGTCAAGGCACATATGAGAAAGCAATCAACGAACAACTAAGGTATCGCAAGGAAAAACTGATGATTGATGCTTCTCATCTTTCTCCATTCCTGTCTGTCTGTCCCTATTTATCCCTTTCTCTGACTCTCACTCTGTCCCTGTAAAAAAATAAATAAATTTTAAAAAATTAAAAAAAAAGAAGTGATCAAGGAATGACAATGCGATGAAATTATATGTCAAGCATTGCAATAATCTGAATAAACTGAAAATTACATTAGAAGCTGCAAGAATGGCTATTAAGGGGGAGAAAATTCTAATGGCATCATCACTATATCTTTAAAAATGACACTTATGTTTGAATTTTATTATAAAGATAACTAATTAAACTGAACTGGATGTCATCATCCAGGAAGACAACAATTACATAAACCAAGTTGCCACGGGCTAAACAGACCTTCCCAGCTTGAGTAGGAAGAAATAGATAATACATACAAGAGAAACTATGCTTGTCCAGAAGCTTGTTTTAGATTTCAAAATGAAAAATATTATACAATAAAGCAAAATCTAAAGTGTATATAGATTCAGATATACACAAAAGAGAAAGAAATGTTGATTAAATTATCTCAATATTTAAAACAGTTGCAAAGTTCAATTTTGTTTGAAATTGTTTTTTCTCTAGACTATGGTACATGTTGAAAATAATAGGCTTTGAACTACTATATTTGAACTACTCACTCAAAGCTTTCCAGTCCTAAGAAAATAACTGGTGTTCAATTTTAGTGACATAAAGGCCTTGCCTTAGTACTATGTAGATAAACTTCCTTGAATCAAACTAAAGCACCCAAATATGTCATCCAATTCAGTAAGAATTGGTACTTTATAATGGCTCTCACTGATGTCAGGAGAGAAAATTTGCAGTCTTTTAAAGAGACTGTAAATTCACTAAATTTGAAAAAGTAATCCATCCAAATTTCGTTCCACACCAGTGAGCATTTGACTTGCATTTGGAGAGTTAATGTTGTGAATCTTATTCTTAACCAACTTTAGATTACCATCTCTTTATTTCCCTTTTAATGGAAAATAACTGCTTCTAAGAATAAGAAGTAATAATGCCCTCTTTACTTATTCTAAGAAAACATTATTTGCCCCACAATAAAAAACAAGAGAGAATAGTAAACTTGATTTCAAATTTTACAACTGTAAGGTTGAGCTTACAATTTAGATATCATCAAATAATACTTACCAATACATACATCAATCTTCCCTTTAATAGCAGCTTCATGCAGAGGGGTATAGTTCCAATTATCCCTGGCATTCGGATCGGCGCCTTGGCACAGTAACAGACTCACGACCTCAGCATGGCCGAAAGAACAGGCATTATGGAGTGGGATGAGACCTCCGTCATCACGAGCATGGACGTTAGCGCCCATCTGTAGCAAATGTTCTACGACATCCTTCCTTCCAAAACCTAAAAATAAAGAGATAATATCTCAATTTTGTAAAAAGAATCATTAGAATTCCTTTAACAGTATCAACAAAAAAGAAATGAAGTACTATATTCTATAGCAGAAGGATTAAAAAAAAAGGTAAACAGTCAAATGGATTCTCTTATCTTACAAAACTCAGAATTAAGAAAGCTCTTCCTTTAGTCTTTGGGCAGTTTATCAACAAAACATTTCTTCAATACCTATGTGTGCGGGGCTACTATACTAGACAAGACTCCTATCCACGGCATTCACTCTTCCCTCATGCTTTACAAGACAAAATCTAAAGTATAAAATCCACCTCTATAGTTTAAGAGATAAAGGGTACTTAAATACTGCTGACAACCAAATCAATCACAATACTCAAAATTACACTAGGGAAACTGGAGAAAAATGTACAGATGCCAGAAATATGTGATGATAGTTTGTTTACAAGTTATTTTAAAAGGAAAAACTAAGAATAATGCCAAAATATCGACTCTTGGGACTAGTGGCCAAACGAAATGAAGTGGATGGCTAAGTGAAACAATTCAAGCTTACATTTACTGAGCTTGAGGAAACAGTATGACAAACACATGGGAACACAGGAATTTGAAAATACCGAATGAGAACACTGTTAAGTATCGCAATTTTTAGACAGAACAAAGGGGAAGGAAAGAGCCAGAAAGGACCTAAGGCAGTATAAGGACTAGGTAAACACTTAAGTGAAAAATACCTTCAAAGTACATTATGAAAGTCAAAGGGCAACAATATTATGAAATGTCCAGCATGATGAGGATTTTAGTGAGATCAATGGATAAGGGAAAAAACAGCCAGTGACAATTTTAAAGTATGTTAATTGTATTACAGCAATGAAATTACAAGATACATTGAAATGAGTTTAAAAACAAAAAACAAAAACAAACAAAAAACCCCCTGCTGACCAGGCAGTGGCACAGTGGGTAGAGCATGGGACAGGGACACAGAGGACCCAGGTTTGAAACCCCGAGGTCACCAGCTTGAGCGCAGGGTCACCAGCTTGAGCACAGGGTTGCTAGGTTGAGTGTGGGATCGTAGACATGATCCCGTGGTCGCTGGCTGGAGCCCAAAGGTCACCGGCTTGAAGCCCAGGGTCACTGGCTTGAGCAAGTTCATCACTGGGTCTGCTGTAGCCCCTGGGTCATAGCGCATTTGAGAAAGCAATCAATGAACTAGGTGCTGCAACGAAGAATTGATGCTTCTCATCCCTCTCCCTTCCTGTCTATCTGTCCCTATCTGTCCCTCTCTCTGTCTCACTCTCTGTCTGTCAAAAAAAAAAAAAAAAAAAAACAACAAAAACCCCTGCAAATATTAGCATTTAATCTTTACTAGCTAAAGATAAATGGCCTTCTCTTGACAACAATACAAATACTGGTAAGCAGCTAACATTGACTAAGCTCTTATTGTGTCCTGCAGGGTATCAAAAGCTCAGCATGCATTAGCTCCTTGTGGAAACGCCCTGTGAGATGAAACATCTCACTTTATCACCGAGGAATTCTTTCCTTCAGTCCGGATGTCAAGAACTGTATTTCCAAATACACACCTCCAATCTGTCTACTACCCAAGGTAACCAGCTCTGTTTCACATCACACAGTCTTATAGCCTCCTAACTGGTCTCCTTCCACTGTCGCATCCTGTCCTACAGTTCATCCTTACAGAGTAAGCAGAGTGACCTTTTCAAGTCATAGGTCAGGTCACTTCCTTGCTTGAAATCCTGCAATGGGTTCCCATAACACATTTAATAAAATATTAAAACAAACTCCTTATGACCTACCAGACTTTATGTGAGCTGGCCCTTCTTACTGCCCAAGCCTCTTCACTTTCTGTCCCTTGAATATGACAAACTCATAATCAGCCTAGGGGACGTTGTACTTGCTGTGTGCTCTGCCTGAAGACCTGGGACCCAGATGCTCACAGGCCTAGGTCCGTCTGTCGTTCAACTCTAAGCTCAAGGATTATAAACAACTCAGAGAGACTCTGGCTGATAAGCCAATTAAAAGTCACTCACACTTGCATACACTCTTCCATCGTGATTTTCAGTGTCACTCAGTTTTACTGTCTTTCTGCATTGAATCACGACCTCAAAGAGCCATGTTCATTTATGAGTTTATCTGCCTTTTCTGTCTCTCCCCACTCAAGATGCTCCATGAGAAGGCATACCCTGATTGTCTGATGAGCTGTCTGTATCTCCAGCACCCAGAATAGTGACTGATCCACGCTCACTAAAGTATCCGTTGACCACATGAATACACATAATGGTTACTTACTTCATGGTAAGTAGACCAAAATAGTAATTTTAATTTTATTTACTTGTAATAGTAAGCTTTTAATTTTATATTTTTAATTTACCAAAAAAAACCTTAAAGGTTTTTCCAACTATGACAATATCAGAAATATTTGCAAACATATAAACAAAACACCAATTTTCATAAAGGAATATCACCTATAATGTCACCATCCACAGATAACTATCATGAACATTTTAATGATTAAACTTCCAGATTTCCTTCTTTGTTTAAACTGTCTTCTTATCAAGTCTATCAATTTTCACTTTTCAATAGAAATGCTTGAAAACACTCATTTCCCCATCCTGTGTACATTAATATAAATTATAAGCTTTAAAGCAGAGAGGCAAAAAATAAAAATGTTTTTAAAATTTTTGGTTCAGCTATTTGCATTTTTCTTCTGAAAATAAAATAATACAGTTGAAGTCTCTCTTAATCCTAGTCATCAATTTTCTTCTCCAGACATGCCATTACATAAGTCAATATTTGTTACACTCCTGCATGTTTCTATACTTCTCATGTTTTTAAACACATAGGTTTATATATTATATTTATAGGTATTGCTTAATGATATTTACATATTTTCATGTAGTTCATGTTAATAATTGTGTTATATTATATTCAATATATTTCACATTTCATGTTATTGAAAATATATATTCAGATCATCAATATCATTTGGTTTAACCTATATTAATGAAATATTAATAATTATGGCAAATATCCCCTCTCCTTGTCGGCAAAAACCCCTCAATTTTGCATTGGAATTGGACAGAAAGTAGTATGGTAAGAGTAAGTAATCTTTTCCCCAGTTCAGGGAATGATTCCTGATTACTCTAAACCAGAGGGGTGATTCGTTCCCATCTGTCATTAACTGGCAATGAGACAGAAGGAAACATCTAAAAGCTTATGGAGAGATTTTTCTCTCCACTAAGAGAAGGTGCATGGGGAAGAAGACCCCTTTCTCTTCTCTCTTTTCCTCTCTCCCTTTAGAAAATTCTTTTATGAAGTTACGACACTGGAGCTGCTGATATCATGATACCATGGTGGGAAGGTAAAGAGAATTATGAAGATGCTGGCATAGAATCCTACTTGCTCACAGAATGCTGAACCAACTCTTGAACTTCCTACCGCTGGCTTTGTCAAGCAAGAAATAAATGTCCTCAAGCTTTAAGTTTCTGTTAGCTGAGTTCTGGAATATTTATAGATGAACCCATACAAACTGATATAATCATCTGTTCATGTTTACTGACCATTCAAGTTTCACATGTTAACCACTGGTTTAATGTCTTGACCCAATTTTCTGTTTGTGTTTTTCTCATTGTTTTGTAGGAGTTCTTTATATATTCTGATCACTCTTGTGCTGGGTATATGCATTATAAATATATATTCTCTCCACTTATGGCTTGTTTTTAAACTCTGTTTACAATGTGTTTGATTTTATACAATTTTAAACTCTAACAGAGTAAAATTTATCAATCGTTCCCTTCAAGATTTGTACTTCCTACAAGCCCTTTAAGATATACTTCCTATTGCTACATTTCCTTCTAGGTTATTTGTATAATTTTGCTTTTCTCGTTTAGATCTTTAATCTACTTTTATGCATGTTGTGAGTTAGGGACCTAATTTAGTGTTTTCCATATCTTTTCTCTTTGATCAATTGGTCTGTTTAATAGTTTAAAAGCCTAGATATTGAGTAGGTCAATGTCAATCCACTTTGTTACTCTTAAAAAATTATCTCGGCTATTATTGCTTTTTGATGTTCAACATAAATGTCTTCCAGTTCCACGAAGAAACCTATTAGAAATTGTTTTTTAAAACTCACTATTTAGAATTAAACCTGGAAAGCTGACACATTTATAATACTGAGTCTTCTAATCCATGTATATGATAAACCTCCTCATCAATTCTAGTTTTTTAAGTTCTTCTATTTTGTGTTTTTCTCCATTAACATCTTGCACATATTTATCAAGTATTATTGGAGAGTTTAATGGCTTTGTTGCTCTGGGGATGGAGAGAGCAGCGGTACATTAGGTGAGATCAGTAAAACCAGATCAAATGGAGCTTCTGCACCCTAAGTGAGGAGTTTGGATTTGAGAAGGGTTTTGTCTGCTGGCTGATATGTACAGCAGTGAACTCATAAAAATGGGAAAGGACTAGATCATATAGAGCCTTTATATCATTTAGGAACACATTAGGGAATACTTAAAATAGTGAAGTTTTAGAGAAAATGTGGAGATTCACATGTCTCACACAGCTCGCCTTTTCAAAGCAATTTGACTGGCACAGTAGTTTAACAATGGTATTAAGAGCTCCTTTAAAATCTTTCCATCTTGGCCTCCTTAGCATGTGTAAGCTTTTTTCCCACTTGCTTGTCACTTCCTGTTCACAAAAGAGTGCTACACCTCCTCCAAGCCTTATTTCTTCGGGCCCATACAAGAAGGCAGCCAGGGCAAAGGGACAAAAAGGCTTTCTCTGGGCCTTCTTATTATTAGAGAAGCCTCTCCAGATCCTTTCACCTGTATCTCATTACCCAAAACTGTGCCAGTTGTCCAGCCAGCCAAAGAGTCTGGAAAATCAAGACTTTTATAGCTGGGCACACTGCTGCCTGCACAAAATCTAAGCTCTCTTAGTAAAAATTAAAGGAGAAAATAAAGTTTGGGTGGAAAAACCACAGTATTTGCCACATAAGTCATGAGTAAGAAGTTTGGATTTTATTATAAATACACAGGAAGTCATTACTTGATTCTATTTGTCTTAAAAGGCTTATCAGTGGCTTTGTAAAAATAAAAAAGATTGGAGGAGGTCAACCGCGAAATCAGAGAGACAGGGTTAAGAAAAACTTTGCCATAGTCTAAGCACAAATTGATGGTGGCTTATAATAAGATAGTGGAAGTATAGATGGGTCAAAAAAGAGAACACTGGGATAGGTTTTAAGGCTAGAATGGCTCCCACGTTTTTGGTTTAAGCCACTGAACTTACGGAGGTACCACTTAGGGAAGGGTCAGGGCAAGCAGATAGCAATAAAAAGTTCACCCTGATGAAATAAATGTTCTTTTCTAACTACTATACTTAGTAATAGAAACCTACTTTGTAAATTTCAGCATCTTCTTCTCCTGAACAGTGTGTGAGAAAGAATTACATTACTTTACATATTCAAGAAATTTTAAAATCTAGTATGTGGAAAAGCATTGTTGCTGGCACTTTGAGAAAAACCTAAATTTATAACACATTACCTAACTCCAATATACTTAACAATCTTCCTTATAATAATGTTAACATTTAATTAAGGCCATTCAAAAATGTTTCAATAGCAAAAGTAAAGTCATTGGTATCTATTCACCAGGTCTGAGTTGAGAGACTGAAAATTGTTTCACTTTTGTTCAGAATTTTACTACCTAAAATTAAAGCTGCAAAGGAACAACCTTGACTAATATTAAATCTTGTAACTAACAACTATGCCTTCTAAAATTTAATAAAAGAAGAAAAATCTAAAGTGTTTGCAGTATTTTAAAGTGCTGTTTTTATTTATGGTAGCAAAGTCACAGCTTAAAGACATTTTTCACTCTAATTGGACTGTCAGCAAAGCCACAAGCACTGTACATCATCTGAACTACTAAATCCATTGACCTATACCTATACACCCAATGAGAGAATTTAACATTATCTCCTATATTTATTTATTTTGAATTTTCCCCCTTAAGTATAAAAAGATTATACCCAAAAGATACTCACAGTGGCAGTAAAATAAGTTTGGGATTATCTGGAAAACAACTCACGAAGTCTAATACATAATATCTATTTTCCAGACGTAAAGGAAATCATGGAAGGTAAGTTGGGAAAGATAAAAAACAGAACTTGGTGACAGATATGAGTTGTCCATTATCCTAAAAACATTAGGAAAAACTAGAATCTAAAATATTAGAATGACCTACTTACTTTCTTAAGTATTACCAATCCACTTCCATTCAAATTATAAAACAAAAACTCTTAACAATGACAGTAAAATTACTTACAATGAAATAAAATTCAGCTATGACACATTTATGTAATAGCTATAAAATTTTAAAAGTAATTTTTCATTTCTAGCTAACAGTCATCATTCACCAAGTCAACACTGGTAGTTTCAGACATCTCTGAGCATCTTGAAAGGTCCATTAAACACAATATACAATTTTCCTAAATTAAAAATCATAATCATACTTTCATCTTGGCTGATGCACAGGAGGCAGCCTCAAAATTATTACATAGGGTACCTAGCAGAGCAGACCCATCTTAACAGGATATTCTAATTCTACTTCCTTTCTTGTATAGGCCTACCTTCTACCATCGTCTATGAAGTTTTTAGCTTTACTGCATTTTATGATGAAAATTGCAGGCCACTGTTTCTTTAATCTGGCGGTTGGGGAAAATCTCGTGACATATTCTTCAAAAGGGGCTTTCCATATACTGGGTTAAATGTGTGCAACCCAACATACACAGAACCAGAGAAAACCAGTTATAGATTCCTGCTTACTTTAAAATAAATGCTCAATGACAAAGAAAAATATATTTTCTATTTAATATTCAAAGTCGTTATTGCTTCCTCTTCTAATTTCAATTCTAACTACATCAGCCTTTAAATAAAGAGCTATTTTATACTTCATTAGATCAGGAGTCACTGCTAAGCAACAGGGAGTATATTCCCTGTTGTTTCTAAAATAACAGTTTAGAAAAGCTACATAATGACTTCACTGAAGTCAGTGAAGTTGCATGTTTTTCATTCGTCAAAGGCAGACTCTGACAGATTAATTTTTCCATTTTACAGCATCTGATTTAGAAAGGAAAACATTTATGCTTAAAGAAAAGTACTTAATAAGCAAGTAGAGTGAAGAATATGAGCCTTCCCCAAACCCAGAGAAATCATCGCAAAAGCAAAACAAAGAAAGGGTAAGAGAGGAATCCCAGATTCCATCTAAAAACAAAACCACCCAACACTAAGAAATCATCCTCCCTGGGAAAGAAGAAAAAAAGGCTAGATGTCACTGTGAGAAGAAGTATCAGCTCAAGAGCTGCAAGTTAAGTATCATAGACAGAGGACAGGGCAGAGGAAAGTATTCTAACTCTGTCCTTTTCACTCCTTAACGTTGTCACAATGTCCCCAATGTGCTATCGTGGAATATAAAAGGAGTTTTCCCAGTGCAGCTCTAGCCGAAAGAAGAGAGGTAACACCTAGGCAAATAAAACTTGCCTGGGGTGGGAAGCAAAATACAGGTAGACTCTGGATTAGGCATTCACGAGGAGGGTGACAGTACTTAAACAAGGATCAGAGAAACCCTAAACAACCAGGGTGTGTTGGGCACAAGTCACCATCCAGAGCCTTGCTGTTCTGAGGTATGTCTCTGCCTGCCTCCAACCTGGAGGACCCAGAGCTAGAAAACAGGCTTTCCCCACTCCTGAATCCAATGCCCATCAACACCCATCCTCCCAGGCAAATGCAATATCGGCCCCAATAGCTGTTAGTTCTAAGGGAATATAAACTCAGACTCGAAAATAATGAGATGTCTAAGGAGTGCAAGCACCATGCAGAACAACAAAATGAAGGCAGAATTAATCGACCAAAAAAGCCATTTAAAATTGGCAAATTAAATGTTGCTTGAGGAAAAAAAATGGAGAATATTGAAAATATGATATGAGAACAAAAATCTAGCAAATAAAACCAATTGGAAATATTGTCGTGAAAAATACAATAAAATAAATAAATAATACAATAAGTTGATTAAATGGAAATGGAAACAAAGAATAAATCCCTGAGAAAATCAAGTTGAAGAGCTCTCCCAAAAAGTATCTGAAAAAAATAAACAGGATAAAATGAGAAGAGATAAGAGAGACAGACAAGGAAGAGAGGAACATACAGAAAGAATGACGGGACTTGGTTCATGAAGTACCAAACAGATACATTATAGTAAACTCTAACAATATTGAAGGCTATGAAATTTCTAAATGATTCAGAAACAAAACATAGCTTATCTAACAGTAACAGGAATCACATGTTCAGACTAGAGTCAACCTTCTCAATTCAGTGTTTGGATGGTTAATTTCATATCCATCTAACTTTTTATTTACATGTAATAGTAAAATTAAAATAATCTCAGATATGTGAAATCTCAAAAGCTAAACACAAAAATGATCCCGATTGAAAGTACTCTCCTAAGAACACTTCAGCATGATAAAAAAGGAATTCAGCAATGTGTGTGTTTTCAGATCAGGAATTCAGTAAACTGCTGTTTCAAGGAACACTGAACAATAAACATTCTAACAAATAATTATACAATGTACAAGCTACAAAGAATACACTGCATGCAAACTTAACTGAGCCTGGGATAGAAAAGCTTCATTGATAAAGTGGTATTTTGAGCTAAGATCTAAAGAATAAGCAGTTAACAAGACAAAATAGGGATAAACACTTCAAAGAGGATAAGGTACAGTATATCCAAATATCAAGAGGTGAGAAACATATTAATATACTCAAGTATCTAAAAGAACCTCTGAATGGTTCAGTAAGATGGTAATAAAGATGCTGAAAGAGGCAACAACATAGAGTCACTGGTACCATAAGATTCTTGATCTGGGCCCTACCTGCCCTGGTGTATCGCTTTGTAAATTCACCTCATTAACAATTTGTGCACACTTCTGTATGTATATTTCAAAACAGAAAGTATGATAATGGCTGGTGTTGTCATGGCTGTGGTAGAACTACAAATTAGTAGAACCTTTCAGTAAAGCAAGTTTACTAACATAACTACATGCAAAAACTCTCCAGGAATATAACTATAGCACTGTCTTAAAAATTTTCAGCAATTTTAATTTATTTCACAGGCTCAAAGCACAGAGTTCCTGTAACTCTCCAACTTCATACCAAGCCAGTTTTTCCTCTGAGATAATAACTACCTTATAAGCTTATAAGTAGTGAGTAATAATTGTCAAAATACTTTCTAAATCATAAAAAGTTGTACAAATATTATATGTCCTTAATCTCACTACACTTGGGAGTCTAAACCTGGGTTCCATGTGTCCTCAAGCAATGGTTCTCAACTCTGTGTGCATGGTAAAACCACCAGAAGAGTTTAAAAAAATAAATGAAAAGGCCTGATCCCTACTCTTGAGATTTGATTTAATTAGTAGGGTTAAGAATCACTGCTCTCAAAGCGAGCATCAGCATCAACATGCTGATGGGACTTGTTAGAAATACTAACTCCCAGACTCTACTCCAGACCACTGAATGAGAAATTTGGGGAGTGTGGCCTAGCAACCTGTTTTAACAAGCCCTCCAGGTGACTGACACAACATTTGAGAACCATAGCTCTACTGCTTTGAATATTTGTAATCCTCTGAAAATTACATATAAAATTGGTGTTTAAGTATATAATTCTGGGGGAAATGCCTATACTTTATACAGATTCTTTAAATCGTGTTAACACATTTAAGAACCACTTGCTTTTAGCTAAGCAACTTTCAAAGTGTGGTCTGTGGACCCCTGGTTGTCCCTGAGACCCTAATCTAGGGAGCTACAAAGTCAAAACTACTTACAAAATAATACTAAGATGATTCTGCCTTTTTAACTGTCAGGACAGTGCTGGATGTTCTATCATGTATTGGTCATTTGGAAAATGTACACATGGTGTTCTTGATCATACAAAAGCAATGGTAAAGAAAACTGCAGACATCTTGGCAAGAACCAAGACAGTGGCACCAATCTATACTATTAGTTATCGTATTCTTCACGACCAGACCCTCACGGTTAAAAAATAAAGCTTCCCCCCAAGTTTCACTTAATATCTGTCATGAAAATGTAAATTAATGTTATTAAATTCCAACCTTGAGTACATATCTCTTTAATATTCTTGTGACAAAATGAGAAATACATGCTAAGCACTTCTACCACATACCAAATATGGTTGTCTTTGAGGAAAAAACGCATGCACTTGTTTGAGCTCAGTCTGATCTGTGCATTCTGCAGACATTTTCTCAAGAATGAGCAAAGTGAGTCTGTCACTTCAAGGAAAACAGCAAGATAATATTTGTTCCAAATAATAAAATTTGAGCTTTCAAATAAAATTGAGAATTTTGTAAAACTGGCATCTGCTACCCTGAACTTAACAGTTTCCCAATTCTTAAATACTTTTTTTGGATAAAATTGGTGAGGATGTTAAAAATGTGTTTATTATATAAGGTGAAGTGTGTCATCATTTAGAAGCTATGCAGAGCTCAGTATTTTTCAAGTGGCCAAAACATGTATAAGATCCATTTGTGCAAGACAGGCCAATGAATTTTATAATAACAGAGTATGAAAATTTTATTGATATGGTTTCAGATTCCATATTGTAACTAACTTTTAGGAAACTGTTCTTTTTCAACTTTGGGTATAGCATCAAAGAAACCAAATCTAAAGTTATCTGAAAATGTTAACTACAAAGTTATCCAGGATTTAAAGCAGAATTGTCTTCATATACTTCAATCCAAATAATAAAGCACAACAAATGGCATGCAGAAGCAATGGTAATTTGCCTATCCTCTACTGTCAGACACTAACGTGAATTACAAAGTATAAAATAATGCATCTCTTCTCGTTAATCTTTGTTTTAGAAAACTGTACTTTTCCTTAAAAGCATGATTTATTTCTAATAAATGTGGACTCCAAGAAAGAAGATACATACCAAGAAGGGCTCCTGGTAACTAATTGGGCACAAACTAAAAAAAAAAAAAGGCAGCAGAACCTGGCAGCCATTTCTAAACAGCGGTCTCACCACACAAGCCAGGCTTCAGGGAGAATCCTGAACTGCCTGCCTCCCACACTGAACAGCCTGCCTGAACTGTGTCCCTACTGGCTGAGGGGGCCCTTATAAAGGATTTCCTTGAATTGTATTTCAACCAATAGGACTAAGGCTTTCCTCATCTTTTTTTTTTTTTTTCCATTTTTCCGAAGCTGGAAACGGGAGGCAGTCCGACAGACTCCCGCATGCGCCAGACCGAGATCCACCCAGCATGCCCACCAGGGGGCGATGCTCTGCCCCTCTGGGGCGTCGCTCTGTTGCATCCAGAGCCATTCTAGCCCCTGAGGCAGAGGGCACAGAGCCATCCTCAGTGCCCGGGCCATCCTCGCTCCAATGGAGCCTTGGCTGCGGGAGGGGAAGAGAGAGACAGAGAGGAAGGAGAGGGGGAGGGGTGGAGAAGCAGATGGGTGCTTCTCCTGTGTGCCCTGGCCGGGAATCGAACCCAGGACTCCTGCACGCCAGGCCGACGCTCATCTAATCAGAGTTGCACAGCTATATCCTTATCAGAATCTTTACCAAACAATCAGAGCAGTTTCATTCTGACCAATTAAAACAGTGTCTTTTGGATCAATCATACTGCAAGGATTTGAAGTCTCATTTACATGAGGATGGACTAACCAATCAGGGGCCAGGGGTGGGGACTTCTGTCTATATAAGTCAGCTCCGCTGGGGCTCATAGAGCACACTTTCCCTTTCCATCATGGACTGTTTCCATAGCAGCTAGGGCCTAGCTAAATCTGAAAAACCAAAGACAAACACTGAAGACCTCTTGCTAGACCAGAGTGGAACAGACTGGCACAAGGCAGAGCAAAATAGACCAAAGGAGGTGGAGCAGAACAGCAGTGTAAGAGCTGTCTAGGTGGACAGGGGCCTTGCCCATAAGGTCGCCTTGCAGCCTTGCCAATCGAGCCATAACACTACTGAGCTATTCTCATAGCTGTGCTGTGTCACAACTGAGCTGCTTACATTGAATAAGGTTTCCTTCTTCACTCACAACTGGGGATTCCTGTTGCTGTTAAATTGGCACCAATAACCATCAGTTAATACAGTGTTTTCCAACAGGACCAGTGCTGGTTCACCAGAAATTTTGTGCCGGTGCATGAAAGAGTTAGCCACCCTGATGTAGATTATAGACCCAATGATCTTAGTCAAATTCACTTATGCTCAGGATAATTTTTGCCTTAGCAGTCCCCAAACTAATTCTATTTTCACTAGTCCCCAAGTGTAAAAAAGGTTGAAAACCACTGGGTTAACACAGAGTTTATTATTGTTACTTTTTAATTTCTCAGGTTTAATTCCTAATATGATAAATCTCCATAAACATAATCCACATAAACAAAAGCTCTATTAATTATTTTTAAGAGTGTAAAAGAGTCCTAAGGTTTACAGGCTCAAGAACCACTGCATTTAAACTATAAACTTTCTCAGGGGCAGGACATTATGTCATTCTCATCCTATTTGTCCTTATACTACTTGATTTGAGTTGTTACTAAACACTATAAAACCTTAGGGCTAGCCTGACCAGGCGGTAGCGCAGTAGATAGAGCGTCAGACTGGGATGCGGAAGACCCAGGTTCGAGACCCCGAGGCCGCCAGCTTGAGCGCGGGCTCATCTGATTTGAGCAAAAGCTCACCAGCTTGAGCCCAAGGTCGCTGGCTCAAGCAAGGGGTTACTCGGTCTGCTGAAGGCTCGCGGTCAAGGCACATATGAGAAAGCAATCAATGAACAACTAAGGTGTCGCAATGCGCAATGAAAAACTAATAATTGATGCTTCTCATCTCTCCGTTCCTGTCTATCCCTCTCTCTGACTCTCTCTGTCTCTGTAAAAAAATAAATAAAGTAGGTTTAAAAAAAAACACACCTTAGGGCTTATGACAGATTCCTAAGAAAAAGACCAAAGGGGAAGAACATACTATGTAATTGTCCTAGTGATTATTGAGTGAGTTGTAATAAAGTCCTTCAAATTTCTATGAACAATTCATTAATACTTAGTTTCATACTGCCAATAAAGAACATCATTTACTCTCAGAAATCTAAATTACCAGATGAAAGGTTAGCTGTAGGGAAAATAGCTTGTGGTTAGGCTTACTTGCTCGTTTTCCGGCTGCAAGAACTTTGCATGAATAGTGTGTGAGCACATGGCAGAAAGCCACGTGTGTATAGCCTATATAAGGCTACGGGTACTTTCTCTCAGTGCAGATTGCTTATCCACCACCACAAGGGGCAGCTATGTTCCTGATCACTTGTCCACCAATGCAGGGATGGTTTTCCTGATCGCTGGCTTGCTGCCACAAGAAGCGGTTTTCCCCTGCCTGTAAGCTCACCCATCTCTGCAAGAATCCAATAAATAAGAATGGCCCAATGCCTTTTGACTCCATGGTTCTTCTGTGGTCTGCCCGAGCCCAGTGTGAACCTGCCTGGACATGGCCACCGGCATTACACCTAGCATAGTGAGCAGAATTCGGTTCAGACTGGAATGGAGCTGCCATACCCTTGAAAAGTGGAATAGAGGAGTGACCATTCTTGAGCATGTGGTTCCCTGCATCTACCCTGTTGGGAGCCTTGGGCTGGGTGTTTTTTAAAGCCCTGCAGGCAGAAACTGAAAGCTCTGTGCAAGAGGCTGCCTGAGTTCAAGAGCTCAAGTGCGAGCTGTAGGCTGAGTGACAGCAGCAGCAGAGCTGGGACAGTTGATAGAGAAGGAACTGTAAGTTCGAGAGTTCCATTGCGAGCTGGAGGCTGAATGCTGGTAGCAACAGAGGCTGGGACAGTTTCCAGCGGAGCGGAGTTTGAGAGCTCCAGTGTGAGGTGGAGGCTGAGCACCAGCTGTAGCAGACACTAGAGAAAGAGCTGAATTTATGCTGGTGGAGCGGCTCTGAATCAGCAGTGCAAGTTGTTTCCAGCTCCTCTGACGAGAAGGAGGAGGAAGAGGTTTGGCTGAAACTGTCTTTGGCAGACTCAGAACCCATCCACTGGTCACCCAGAAGGTGAAAACCCAGCAGTAGAAAAGTGCCTTAGGGGCAGGCACAGCCTCCTCCACAAGTAGCTGAGCACTCTGTGGTCTGGCCCTATACACAGACAGAGTTGACGGAGTTAGGGACAAAATTCAGGCAGAAACCCATTGAGTCTCTGGCAGCTTGATTGCTATGGCTGTGGGACATAGGAGTGGATGATATTGTGCTCGGAGCAGCGATGGAGAATTTAGCCATCATTACCATGCACTCCTCCTCAAAATAATGTCATCAGATCTGCCATGACAACCCAGAAAATCATTCCCTATTAGAATGGGGGATGGCTGCCATTCATACAGTCTGGCAGAATGTGGAAGACTTGCCAGGAGCAGTGAGTGAGTTGATAGCAGTCATTTACCGAATTGCAGCAGGTCCTCTGAAAACTGAGTATGTGGAACACTGCTTTCAACCTGCAGTCCCATGGGCCAGATGAGGAAGTATTTCCAGCAGGGATGAGGGACCTTATTCTCTGTAGTACCACATCTACCTTTTTTGGGTCACTGGTGGCTATCTTGGGCCCCTATGTGGGCAGCCCATCAACGCTGTTATACAGTGGCAGATTTGGGGGAGGTAGAAGCAGTGTGGCACAGTAAGGGTGTGCGGGCTACTGCCTGTGCTGCCCCACTAACTAACAAGAGCAAAGGGCCTGTAAAGGTTACCTGAACACAGATGTGGGTAGATTTGATTACAGCTGGAGCAGATAAACAGAAATTGGATGGCAGCTCTAATAGAGTTCTGTTAGAGCTTTGGCGGCAGCTTAAGCTAGAACAGAGGTTCTAGCCACTGAAAAAGCGAGGTAAGCAAGTGGCCCTAGTAGCTGCTAAGAAAAGGGTTGGTGTTTTTGCTTCACGGCTGGAGGATTACATGTTGGGGGCAGCTGAGGAAGAGGAGGATCCCCAAGACCCATTGTTCCAATTTGAATGGGGGGAAGGCTGAGAGACCCGTCCAATGGGGACAGGTGGGAACTGGAAGCCCAGGTGGAATTGGCAATCCACTAGTCCCCTTCTAATGTGCAGCAAATGTTGACCTAAGTAGATATAGGTGCTCTTGTAGCAGCCAAGTAAACAGTTGAGCCAGCACAGGCATTGAGTGTGTTTAGCCCACCAGGCCCTGTAAGCTTGACATTGTTATCTCTGAGGGCTCTGAATGGGGCTTTCGGCAACAGATAGAGCATTTATGGAAAGGCGCTGAGGTCCATTATCAAAGAACTGTATGGCCAGTTGTCTGTAATGAACCTTTATCTTGGATGATTTGCATGGACAGCTAGGCTGTCTATAGTGGACTGATCATTGAGCAGTACAATGGACTCTTGTTAAAGTGGTACAATGGACTCTTATGACAAGAGGGGGACACCGGCTCCCTTGCTGGGTGAACACACCACTTGTGGACAGTGTGAGAGACGCCAACAGGGGTGGGGAGATGTCCAGCACCTATGGAGGCCCTCCTGCACCGAGCTGCTGCTCCCATCCAGTTGCAGATATACATCAAGGACACTTGACTCAAGAGGGGCTTTGGGCTGCAGGGCAACATGCCCTCCTCAAAGGCCAACAGCTTCAATGTACATGGCCCTGGACTGTACAGGTCCCCCCTCCCCAGCTACAATGGGTGGCCTTGTTGGCATCATGAGGTAGGGGGCTAGAGGTAGACCTCTAGTTAACTTCCTGGGCAACCAGCACCTGGCTGCCTAAGGTAGAAGTACATTATCCCTTGAGTGCTCATGGAGACATCATTGCGAAGGGCTCCTCTGTATTGTATAGCACATGCCTTGGTAGTCTGTTGCTGTGATCTCTACTGTTTCTGTAAAATATGGATGTAATGTATCTTACTCCTCGCACAAAGACCATCATGGAAGATACCTGTCATGTAGATTTTGAGGTGGGCAACCCAAAAGGGGTGGACTGTAGGGAAAACAGCTGTGGTTAGGCTTGTTCGTTTGTTTTCCAGCCGCAAGCACTCTGCATGATTAGTGCATAAGCATGTGGCAGAAAGCCACTTGTGTATAGCCTATGTAATGCTATGGGTCCTTTTCCTCAGCGTAGATTGCTAGCCCACCACCATGAGGAATGATGTTCCTGATCACCGGTCTGCTGCTGCGAAAAGCAGTTTTTTCCTGCCTGTTCACTCATCAGCCTCTGTGAGAATCCAATAAACATAAATGCCCAATGCCTTTCAACTGTGTGGTTCTTCTGTGGTCTGCCCAAATCCAGTGTGAACCTGCCTGGCCACAGCCACCAGCACAGCACTACAGTATCTCAATATTATGTCACTAAGATTCACTCCCTGAATAGGCTATTTCCCATATATCATGTTGGTAATATTAAGAACTGAGTTCTTTTAGGACAACAGAAAGACCAAAATGCCTACAATGACAGATTCCCCTCATTTAAAAATTTTAATTATGGTAAAATAATTATAACACATAATTCACGATCTTAGCCATTTTTAAGGGTCAATTCAGGGACATTAAGTACTTTCAAATTGTTGTGACTCCCATCTGCTTATTTTTTCTTAACTGTTTCCATGAATCAAAATACACAGCAGCTTTTATCTTCAAGATTTTCTCTAACAATTTTAAGTAGTCTTTTAAAGAAAGGAGTGGCTAAAATACCCTCTTCCATTAAATTATGTGGTTCTCAAGAGAGATTACTTTCAATCACAACTTTTTATGATTATGAAGCAACTGATCAGAGTCCAACATTCTAATAATTGCAAATGTTCTAATACCCTACTTACTAAAAAAAAAAAAAAGATGGTCTCAATCAAATCCTAGTAACAATGTTTTAAGAAAACATTGAGTTTTGCTTTATTTAAATGCTTAGAAGAAGAAAAAAAACAGGGGAGGAAATATGTCAAAATGACTCCACAACCTGACTGCCTTGGGACATGTAAAGCCAGTAGCCACGGCCACCAAAACAGCTGCCTGGCCCATGCAGGTTCGCACTGGATTCAGACAGACGATAATGAAACATCAGAGCCACAAACTGGTGGGCCATTAACTTTAATCCTAGCTTGCACCCAGCAGGCAAGTAAAAACACACACTGGGCTCCAAAACCCACTCATTCAGCGCTCACAAAGCTACTGACTTATCCAAGTTTCCTAGAATCAAAGGTTTCTAGCTCACCAGCCTTATTCACTTCTGTTCCCCATCTCCTTCTCCCCGCACAAACTGGCTTCTCCTTCAACACTCCGCCATCTTGGCTGCTTCTCCTGGCCTCCTCCACGTGGCCTCTCTGATCTCCTCTCTGCTCTCTCCTCTAATGCTAATCTCAGGAACCAAGAGAGCAAGCTCCCGGTCTGCCCCACTTTATAGTGCAGAAATCAAAACCTTTAATCCAATATACAAACAAGGAAGTCTCTGATACAAAGGCACTTATCTGAGGCATGGGATTGTACCACCCCACATCAAAAAGGGTGAGAAAGGCTTAGTCCTAAAACCAAGCCCCAGGCTACAAGGATCCTGCCTGCCCACCCCCAACACACATTAATATCACCTGGGCGACAGGCTTCTACGTGGGCGACAGGCTTCTATGTGGGCAGCGCCATCTTTAACAAAGTGAGCATAATATACATATTTTATCTCCCCAACAGGATAGTAAGATAATGAACTACTTTTAATTATACTTTCCAAAATGTTTACAATTACTTTTATTTTCAGAAAACAACAACTATCAAATTATATAATGATTCAAGAAAGGTTTTTCTCATTGCTATCAACTTTCTATTTGAGTACTATGGGCCACATAATTTTAGAACAGCCAAGCATGGCTTTAAACCTGGCTCCATCACTTAACAGGTACAAGACCTTGGATAAAACATTAATCTCCGAGTCTCAGTATCTCCATCCTTAAAACAGTTAAAACCTATGTTATGTGGTTGCTGTAAGAATGAAATAAAATTACATAAGGAAAACACAAAAATCACTCCAAGGCACTTGTTGCTATTTTTGGTAGTTTTTATATTCTTATTTAGTAACACTATCAAAACTAAGTTCATTCATATATATGCTAACACAGCAGTGAAAGCACTTTAATGACAAAGAGCTGGACTAGCATTTAAGATTATTTACATATATAAGACAGAAGATCAGAAATCATAGTTACTAATTTACAAAGTTCCACTTGCTCAAATATTTAATAGAGCACATACTGTGAACAATCCACTGAATTAAATACTGAATCTTATTATAATACATACCTCAATTTTACCAGCTTTCATAAAATTCCAATAGGCTGGGAAACAGTTACATTCTCCTACTGTTAAAACTTTGTGGATTTTGGGGGGAAAGGGCAACCAAGTTTTTGATAGCTTGCTATAACTTTTTTAATTAGTCCAAAAGTTTTCCCCCAAAATGAGAGTATTTTTCTGCAACAACAAAAAGTGAAGGTTGGCACCTCTTCTCAAGACATTAGAAAAAAAGAGCTAAATGTGTTCATTAACTATAATCCGATGTCATTTCTTTCTAAAAAAAAACAAAACAAATTTCTCTAGTCAACAGGAGAACAACCTGAGCTTTTGGAAATGGAGAAGTGCACATCTTATTAACAAGATGGATGAGAATGTCAAAATGGCTTTCATGGCTGTGAACATAGCAGAATGAAGGCACCTTTGCAGTGTCTACTTCTACACATACATATTCCAGGTTTTCAAAAGCATAACTAGGCATTAGCTGGGCATCAGGAGATGTAGGCTATTTTTCAGCTATACTTCATGATACAGGAGACTTCAGCTTTAAGAATTTTTACTCAATCAGTAAATACAAAACAATTTTTTTCCCTGTAGTTAATAAAAATTATCTGCTAACTACCAAGTGTCTCTTCATTTTCTTTTTCAATGTACCAAGGGAAGGAAATAGTTGCAAGTTCAAACAAACCAACAAACAGCTGCAACTGACCATTAGTTTAAGAGGGAGAGGAAACTTTATATCACTTTGTTTCCCCTTTTTCTACAATAAAAAAAAAAATTACTAGGCTAAATTGAATAGAGAGCTGACACAGAGAACAACTTTTTGCGAAAACAGCCTCAAAAAAAAAAAAGTTTAAACTCACACTGCTGATTCTACACTCAGATACCTGAACAAACAGGCAAAACAAGTTTCCACTTGACAAAGAACCCAACTCCGCAGCTAGGAGAAGCCACCTTGGAGCGCTGAGGAAGCCTTAAAAGGAAAACCCAGTAGGCACACTAAACAAAACACTCAGAGCTTGCAGCAATTACTCGAAATCAACTGAGTTTTAGAACATGAGCCTCAATGTTAATCTAAGTTCCTAGGCTTTAGTAGAAATCCTAAAAGTCCACCCTCGTCAATAGTCAAACCCACATCGATGATACAGGCATCAGGTACCCCCACTCAGGGCTATATCCTGCCTTCCTGAGGGTTTTCTGTCAGAAGAAACAAAGGCCACAGTCACTTCAAGGACCCTGACATAGAGGACAAAATAAGAATTTCAGACATACTCATTCTTTTCTATTTTATCTACTGCATATTTTATAATCAACTACTCAAAGATTTCTTTGTCCAAAAAGCAAAAGAAGGCTATTAAGCATATTTAAAAATAAGCTGCTTTAGTGTTTTCACCAGCAATTCATCCTCACTTATAAAGACATTTACTCCTTTCCAAACCTAAAATGAACTACATATTCTAAGCATCATTTACATCACTTAATACTTTGTTCTCCTGGACTCTAAGCTTAAGATACCATTTTTCAATATATTTATGTTCACAATTTCACCTTCTATTATATGCTTTTCACCCTCCAGATACATATTTTTGGCCTTTAAACGGCCAAAGAATCATCTCAGGTCGGAAAAGAAAAAAATGGCCAGAGGACAGAAAAGAAGGCAGGTGACCAGACTAAACCTGTCAAAAAAACACCTCCACTGTATATAAAAAGACTGTGAGAAAATCATCTTATCTATGATATGTCCTTAGCAGAATGTCTCTCATAAGGTTGCCCTAGAAAGTGAAATATAGCTATACAAACTGAGATACAAAATGGTAACATTTCATAATTTAAATGGTGCTATACTAAGATAATCCTGAAAACCTTATGGAGACACTTCAACAATTCTAGGTCAGAGCTGCATGTCTAGCACCAGAAGAAAAGACAAGCGGAGTTACCCACAACATCTCAGACCTCTATTTTTATCCTTGAAGTTATTTAGCAATTAATTACTACAAAAATGAGCAATGGAGGCCCTGGCCGGTTGGTTCAGTGGTAGAGCATCGGCCCAGCATGTAGAAGTCCTGGGTTCAATTCCTGCTCAGGGCACACAGGAGAAGTGCCCATCTGTTTCTCCGCCCTTCTCCTTTCTCTCTGTTTCTCTCTTCCCCTCCCACAGCCAAGGCTCCATTGAAGCAAAGTTGGCCTGGGTGCTGAGGATGGCTCCATGGCCTTCGCCTCAGGTGCTAGAATGGCTTTGGTTGCAATAGAGCAATGCCTCAGATGGGCAGAGCATCGCCCTCTAGTGGGCTTGCCAGGTGGAGTCTCTCTGCCTCCCTGCTTCTCACTTCAGAAAAATACAAAACAAAACAAGAAAAAGAGCAGAAGTAGACCCCTACAAACTGTGCATTCACTAAATTCAGTCATTTGGATGCTTGATGAGGCTGCAATATCCAAGGTCATCCACTCACACAGCTGGCAATGGGTACAGGCTGAGAGCTTCACTTTGACCAGCCTTACTTCTTGCTCAATAGTCTTTCTCAAAACATTGTGGCTGGATTCCAAAAAGAGAGTTCCCGACGCGTGAAAGTTAGTATTTCAGCTCCCTCAAGGTTAAGGTGTTATACAGCTTAACTTCTGCCGCATTCCATTAACCCTAGCAGATCACAAGACCAACTCAAATACAAGGAAGGGAAATAGGCCCCACCTGTTGATAAGTGGCATAGTATACATACACATGAAGGGGAAGAATATAAGGCAGCCATGTTTGGGGACTACCTAACACACATACACTTGTACAACTAAAACTAAATGAAGTTTATAAGAGAAAGTATGTAATGGTTACATCACTTGACAACGAAGCAAGAATAATGAAGTAAAAAGTAGGATAGCATATGCAAAATGCTTTTTAACTGTTTTCAGCAATCATTTTAGTCTCTGTATTATTATTTTGAGACTATTTGTACATAAAGCAAGTAATTATGTATTCTGATTCTAAAATCCCCAAGATTTATGAGAACCAGAAATCTAAGTATGAAATAAATGATGTACAGATGTAATACTGAAGGGGCTAAGTAAAAACCCTGAATTTGAATTTGAGATATCAATATGTTAATGGGTTAGGTCAGGGGTAGTCAACCTTTTTATACCTACTGCCCACTTTTGTATCTCTGTTAGTAGTAAAATTTTCTAACCACCCACCAGTTTCACAGTAATGGTGATTTATAAAGTAGGGAAGTCACTTTACTCTATAAAATTTATAAAGCAGAGTTACAGCAAGTTAAAGCATATAATAATAATTACTTACCTAGTACTTTATGTCAGATTTTCGCAAAGTTTGGCAGAATAAATCTTTATAAAACAACTTACTATAGTTAAATCTCTCTTTTTATTTACACTTTGGTTGCTTCGCTATCGCCCACCATGAAAGCTGGAACGCCCACTAGTGGGCGGTAGGGACCAGGTTGACTACCACTGGGTTAGATGATAAAAGACAAATTGCCAGAAAACCTAAAAAGCAACATCTAAAATATACTGTCTATAACAGACAAACTTTAAATATGAAGGCACAGGTTGAAAGTAAATAAATATAAGGGATATATATTTTTATATATACACACAAAAATATAAAATATTTTTATATAAGATATAAGATACAAAAAAAAAAAGATGTCATCTGAGCAACAGTATCAGCTACCTTGATTTAATCGATATTATAACCAACAACTGCCAAATACATATTCTTTTCAAGAGCACTCCACCCAAGTAGAATATATGCTGGGCCAGAAAACGTCTCAGTAAATTTAAAAGGACTGAAATTATATAGAGTATATCCTCTGACCACAATAAAATTAAATCAGTAGTCAACAATAAGATATCTAGGATACTCCAAGAATTTTGAAATTGCACATCACATTCTTTTTTTTTTTTTTTTTTTATTCATTTTTAGAGAGGAGAGAGAGAGGGAGAGAGAGAAACAGAGAGAGAGAACGGGGGAGGAGCTGGAAGCATCAACTCCCATATGTGCCTTGACCAGGTAAGCCCAGGGTTTCGAACCGGTGACCTCAGCATTTCCAGGTCAACGCTTTATCCACTGCGCCACCACAGGTCAGGCAACACATCACATTCTTAAATAATCCATAGGTCAAGGAAGAAATTGCAAAAGACGTTAGAAAAACATCAAACTAAATGATAATAAAAATACAACACCTTAAAATTTGAGGAATGCAGCCCTGGCCGGTTGGCTCAGCGGTAGAGCGTCGGCCTAGCGTGCGGAGGACCCGGGTTCGATTCCCGGCCAGGGCACATAGGAGAAGCGCCCATTTGCTTCTCCACCCCTCCGCCGCGCTTTCCTCTCTGTCTCTCTCTTCCCCTCCCGCAGCCAAGACTCCATTGGAGCAAAGATGGCCCGGGCGCTGGGCATGGCTCTGTGGCCTCTGCCTCAGGTGCTAGAGTGGCTCTGGTCGCAATATGGCGATGCCCAGGATGGGCAGAGCATCGCCCCCTGGGGGGCAGAGCACCGCCCCTGGTGGGTGTGCCGGGTGGATCCCGGTCGGGCGCATGCGGGAGTCTGTCTGACTGTCTCTCCCTGTTTCCAGCTTCAGAAAAATGAAAAAAGAAAAAAAAAAAAAAAAAAAATTTGAGGAATGCAGCTAAAGCAGTGATTAGAGGAAAAGTTATACTTTCAAATTCTTATATTAGAAAAGTCTAAAACTAATCAGCTCAAGTCTCACCTTAAGAAGACAAAAATGAAAAACGAAGTAAATGTGGAAGGCAGCTTCTAACATGGCTCCCAAAGATCCTAGTCTCCCATAATATTATGCTTTTGTATAATCCCTTCCCCAAGTAGGAGCTTAGCCTACTGACTTCCTTCTAACAAGTAGAGCATAACAAAAGTCAAGTATACTTCTGAAATTAGATTTTTAAAAGATCCTGGCTTCCACCTGCTTGCCTTCTCTTGCTCTCTCACTTGCTGCCTCTGTCAACTGCCATGTTATGAGCTGCCCTGTGGAAATGAGGAGATCTCAGTTTAACAAACTACCAGGAGCAAGTCTGGAAGCAGATCCTCTCTCAGTCGAGCCTTCAGATAAGACCACAGCTCCAACACACATATTAACTAAAGCCCAATGAGAAACCCTGAGCCAGAGAACATAGCTAAGCCATGCCTAGACTCCCGACCTACACCTGGAACTTTGACCCAGGGAAACTGCAAGATAGTAAATGGTTGTTATTTTAAACTAAGCTTTGGGTTAGTTTAATACATAGCAATAAATAATAATTAGTCAACTCTAAATAAGTAAAAGGAAATAATAAAGATCAATAATCAATTAAATGAAAACTAACAATAGAAAAAATTAACAAAACTGAAAGTTGTTTCTTTGAAAATATCAACAAAATTGATAAACCCCAGAGACTAATCAGAAGAAAATACAAATTACCAGAATGAAAAATAAATGTTTCTCAACAACTCTTATGGACAATATAATAATAGTAAGACAATATTATAAACAACTTTATACAAACAAACTTGGCAAAATAAATAAAATGAACAAATTCTTTGAAAGAGAGAACCAAAATTGACAGTTAAGAGAAAATCTTTTAGCTCTCTATTTTAACAATTAAATTCATTAATAAAAAGCTTCCTCCAAAGAAAATTATGGATCTAGATGGTTTCATTAGGGGATTCTACCAAATATTCAAGAAAAATTGATGGCAATGTTCAAAAAAACTCATTCAGATACAGAGAAATGAGGCCCTGGCCAGTTGGCTCAGCAGTAGAGCATCAGCCCAGTGTGTGGATGTCTCGGGTTCAATTCTTGGCCAGGGCACACAGGAGAAGCGCCCATCTGCTTCTCCACCCTTTCCCTCTACTTTCTCTCTCTCTCTCTCTTCCCCTCCCGCAGCCAAGGCTCCATTGGAGCAAAGTTGGCTCCGGCACTGAGGATGACTCTATGGACTCCACCTCAGGCGCTAGAATAGCTCCTGTTCCAACAAAGCAACCTCCCCAGATGGGCAGAGCATCGCCCCCTAGTGGGCTTGCCAGGTGGATCCCAGTCAGGCACATGCGGGGAGTCTGTATCTGTCTGCCTTCCTGCTTCTCACTTCAGAAAAAATACAAAAAAAAAAAAAAAGAAATAGAGAAACAAACACTTCCAAACACACTTTATGGGAGCAGCATAATCCTAATGCCAAAATCTGACAAAGACATAGCAAAAGATTAAAATTACAGACCAGTATTTCTCATAAACTTAGATGCAAAGCCCTTAAACAGAATATAATCTAGCACTAGACAAAATGGATGGTTAACATCATGACCAAGTAGAATTTACCCCAAGAATGCAAAGTTGATTTAATATTTCAAAAATCAGTGTAATACAACACTATAAAAGAATAAAGGAGAAAGCCCACCTGATCCTCTCAAATATATATGCAGAAAAAGCTCTAGATGAAAGTTAACACTTTTTCATAATAAAAACACTCAAAAAACTACTAGTAAAGAGAACTTCCTCAATTTGATGAAAGCTATGAAAAACTTGAGGCTAACATATATAATGGTGACATATTAAACATTTTTCCTTTAAGAGCTGGAACAAGGAAACAATGCATGCTCTAACCACTTTTATTCAACTCTGTCAAGAAAAATACAAGGCATAAATGTATCTCTATTTGCAGATAACATGATTCTCTATTAAAAATCCCAAGAATCTACAAAAGGGCTACTAGTCATAATTTGTTCTACAAAGTTAATATATAAGTTAATCATACTAATAGCAAACATTTAGAAAATATTTTCAAAATCTATTACATCAATATACATCTTTGAAAAATTAGAAATAAAAACATGAAAGACTCCTACATTAAAAATTACAAAAAAAAAAAAAAAAAAAAACGGGGGAGCTGGAGGCCTAAATAATACTAATGGATTGTATGGATTGGAAGACTTTATATGTTAATGACAGTTTTCCCCAAATTGACCTGTAAGATCAGCATAATACCGATCATAATTTAAGCATGCCATGTTGTAGAAAATGTCAAGTAAATCCTTCCATTTCAATGAAAATTCAACAGACCTAGTAGATTCAAAGCAATCTTGAAAAGGATGAGCCAACTGGGAGTATTTATTCTATCAACGTCAAAACTAATTGCAAAGCTACAATAATCAGGCATGTAATACTGGCATAAAAACAGACAAAAAACAAAACCGTAACGTTTTCAGTAAGAAACATGTATCTTTGTGAGCTGGATATAGGTGAAAGTTCTTATCCAACTCACAGATCACAGAAAGCAATAACTATAAAATATGTATATAACGAAAGTGAATTTAATTAAATCAAAATTAAAATGTTTGTTCAAAGGACCCTATTAAAGAAATGAATCAGCACATTTATCTAACAAAAGACTAGTATGTAGAATACATAAAGTACTCCTGAAACTCAAAAATGAAAGATAAACCCGCCTGACCAGGTGGTGGCGCAGTGGATAGAGCGTCAGACTGGGATGCCAAAGACCCAGGTTCAAGACCCCGAGGTCGCCAGCTTGAGCGTGGGCTCATCTGGTTTGAGCAAAAATTCACCAGCTTGGACCCAAGGTCGCTGGCTCAAGCAAGGGGTTACTCAGTGTGCTGAAGGCCCACGGTCAAGGCACATATGAGAAAGCAATCAATGAACAACTAAGGTATCACAATGCACAGCGAAAAACTAATGATTGATGCTTCTCATTTCTCCGTTCCTGTCTGTCCTTGTCTATCCCTCACTCTGACTCTCTCTCTGTCTCTGTAAAAAAAATAAAATAAAATAAATAAAAAAACAACTAAAAGAAGCTCCTACACCAGCCAAAGTTAATTTAAAAAAAAAAAAAACCCAATAAGAGAACTTTATCCAATAAGAAAAGGGCAAAACGCCCTGGCCGGTTGGCTCAGTGGTAGAGCGTCGGCCTGGAGTGCGGGGGACCCGGGTTCGATTCCCGGCCAGGGCACATAGGAGAAGCGCCCATTTGCTTCTCCACCCCCCCCTTCCTCTCTGTCTCTCTCTTCCCCTCCTGCAGCCAAGGCTCCATTGGAGCAAAGATGGCCCGGGCGCTAGGGATGGCTCCTTGGCCTCTGCCCCAGGCGCTGGAGTGGCTCTGGTCCCGGCAAAGCGACGCCCCGGAGGGGCAGAGCATCGCCCCCTGGTGGGCAGAGCGTCGCCCTGGTGGGCGTGCCGGGTGGATCCCGGTCGGGTGCATGAGGGAGTCTGTCTGACTGTCTCTCCCCGTTTCCAGCTTCAGAAAAAAATACAAAAAAAAAAAAAAGAAAGGGCAAAACTTCATAAAAAAACATATAAATGGCAAATAAACACAAGAAAGTCTTTAAAATTAAGCTCCCGAAAAATGCAAAATAAAACCACAACGAGATACCACACACATTCCCATCAGAATGGTTAAAGTTAAAACAGCTGAGAACATCAAATGTTGTGGAAGATAGGGAACCAGCGGCACTCCTACAGGTTGTTGACAGGAATGTAAAATGGCACATCCACTTTGGGAAAGGAAACGTTTGGCAGTTTCTTGTAAAATTGAACATTTACCTATCCTAATGCTTAGCAATTCCTATTCGAGGTATTGGCCCAGGAAAAAGAAAACCCACATTCACAAAAAGAATTTTACAAGAATGTTCATAACAGTTTTACATAGAACCAGAAAAGCCTAAGGGTCTAACAACAAAAGGATAAAGTGTCCAACATTCATCTAATGAAATACTTACTCAGCAGTACGAAAGGTGTGTCACAACATTGAAAACATTATGCTGAGCAAAAGAAGGTTTATAGAAAAAGTAAATATTGTATGATTCCATTAGATGAATTTCTAAAACCAGCAACTCTTAATCTATAGTGAAAAAGTCAAAACGGTGTTTTGGGAGAATGGGAGGAGCAAGAATGAGGGAAGGGACAGGAGGGAATTTCTAAGGTTATCCAGATTTTCTATAAGGGTTTGAGTTACACAAGTGTTTGCATATGTCAAAGTTCAGTGAACATACACATAAAAGTTGTACAGATTTTACATTAAAAGACAAATCTTACCAGAGGGAAATGGGGTTGGGGGTGGAGGGTAGTAAAGGATAAAGGGGTCAAATATATGATGACAGACTTTGGATGGTGGGCACACAATACCAATACAGACAATGCATTACAGAACTAAACCTATATAATCTTATTGACCAATGTCACCCCGATAAATTCAATTAAAAATCACATGCATATTGGTATACCTAGAGGAAGCTGCTAAGATACCTGCAATTTACGCTGACATGCATCAAAAGAAAGATAAATTGCTAAATAAAGAAAAATATAAGCAGATAAATATGTAATAGGTATCATATAGTATTTTAATTTATGTAAACATTTCTCTATTGTTGATCGGTTTTGCTGATTATCAGTTTTTCACTGTTAGAGATACTTTTGCATACAAATAGCTTATTTGTTCTTTAAAGCATTTGCTTCCACATAGTGGATCATTAAAGCAAAAGTAGAGACACCTTTGCATATCTTTCTAATTAAAAGTTCTATGTGAACTTTTAAATGTGGTATCTTAAGCAAAGCATAAGGTTTTAAGAAAACACTAAGTAAAAGATATTCCAAGTTGTGGCCAACAATTTTAAACCCAGTAAGATATTTATGAAACTAGTTCCTTTTCTTCCATGACCAAATTAGGCCCATCTTAAGTTCCGAGCAGGACGCTTGCTTAAAAGTATAATCAAGTACCTACCTTGCCAGACAATGAAAAGTACAAAAGAAGTTTCACTCTAAGACTGAGCATTCTCTTGATGTGCAAGTTTAGAGGACATGATATTTTTTACTAAGAACTGCATTGGTCCAGTGATAAGGAAAAAAGACAAGCTTGGTCATGTTGAAAAATCAGAAGAGACAAGAATGAGTCAGATACCTCTATATGGTTAATGTATGTTGCTGTAGATACCACCCAAATTAAAAGGAAGCAGAAAACTGCCATACATACCTTGCTGCTTTTGAAGCAGAAATATCTCATATAACCTATCCTAAGCCACGTCATATGTTAATGAACCACCAGGAAGCCAATTTCAAAATGTATTTAATTTAAATACTATGAAATCTCAAAATAGAATGTTTTGTTAAAAGCCCTTTTAAAAAAAATAAATAAATAAAAGGCCTCAGTTGAACCTTTCTTTAAAAAGAGACATCATCAGAATATAATGATCCTTTAACAAAAATATGTCATTACACGGCACTGAACTGAGGAGATGTCATCACTCTAAATTGATCCTGTTTATAAAGTTTTGACTGCTGTCCCTTGAACAATGGAATATCAGGATCAAGGATCTTACCTGTAGAAGAGAAAGTCTTACATAAACTCAAGTTAACAATATAAGATATAAGACTGGGTCATTTTGATATAGCCATCCTAAGAAGGCATTAGAAATAGTATTTTGAGAACTGTATCAACAATGGAAACTCAAGATTATGTTTCTAATTGTAGATAGAGTAATTCCATTATTAACAATGTCTCTAAATCATATTTTAAACAAATAATTATCCTAGTCCACAATGAGATAGGAAGGATTCTTAATTGTGCTGCTGGAAGCAATCCTGGCTACTCTTATAGTAATATTTAAACATTCATAGGGTTTACATATGACTTCATATTATTTCTCAGATCTTAAAAATGTTTTTGTTTCATTCTATAAAACTGTAAACTCATTTTAAAATGGAAATAAAGACATTAATTAACATTCTTCCAATCTCCACTTGGCTAGCTAGTTTGGGCGCATCTTTTAAATACCTGCTTAAAAATCTCTTTATTTGGAAAGACTTCTTTATGTTCTAAAACAAGGACAAGAGCTCCTATTATCTGCTTCAACAGACAGCATAATGTAATTTTCCTATTACTTTAGGTTACACACACTTTGTGGGTGTTGGGCAAATAAGTTTGTAAATATGATTTTTTATGTTAGCTCGCTTATAGTTTGCATTGGGGGCTGGGCAATGACAGATACAGTGGTCTGTGAGGTTGCAGGCTGCCATCCTGATTGGGAGGGGCCACTGTCTTGCTAGTGTTTACTCAAAGGGAGATTCTGCCCCCACCACGGAGAGGTGCAGGAGAATTTCTTTTTTCTCTTCTCCCTGATCTCTTGCCCTCCATGGGAAAAGCAGGTTTTCTTGTGGCTTGCCTGTCTTAGTGAGACACCAATAAACAGAATGGCCCACCATTCTCCGACTCCGCTGTTTCTTTACTGTCTGCCCTAGTTCAATGAGAACATGCATGTGAATGGCCACGATGGCAGCAGTGGCCCCTGGCCATACAGTGGGGTTTCTTTTATTATTGCTCTTGTTTATTAGTTTTCCCCCACTAGACTGTTAGCTCCATAAAGCAAAGACTATTTGCCATTTCAAAATTGTGTCAGTATTTAACACCTGATTTATAAAATAAGTAACAAAATATTTGTGGAGAAATGAACTACAAGTTTTAACTTTTCCATCCAAGGGATTATACCAATTCCCTAACTTTAAAACAGCTATCCCTGCCTGACTGGTGGCAACACAGTGGATAGAGCACGGACCTAGAATGCTGAGGTCCCAGGTTCAAAACCCCAAGATCCCAGGTTTTAGTGCAGGCTCATCCAGCTTGAGCATAGATCCAGCTTGAGCATAGGGTGGCCAGCTTGAGTTTGGGATTATCAACAAGATCCCAGGGTCGCTGGCTCGAGCAAGGAGTCTCTGGCTCTGCTGGAGGCACGCCCCCCATCAAGGCACATATGAGAAGCAATCACTGAACACTGTCCTAAGGTGTTGCAACTGTGAGTTGATACTTCTTACCTCTCTCCCTTTCTATCTCTAAAAAACAAACAAACAAACAAACCCAGCTATTCCAGGACAATCCAATGACTAGCATTTCAACCAATAGTCAACTGAAAATTATTTTTAACTACTCAGCCTATATGTGATGGAAAAGACTAGATTTAACAAAGCTTTAATGATATGCACATATACATGAAGTATGGTGAAGTGATTACAGGATGTCATATTTTTATACCAGGAAGTTTTACTGTTTTTGTTTTGTCTGTTTTCCACAACTGAACTAATAAATTGTTTTTTCTATAAAAGCCAGTTTAAGATTAGGTTGTCATGGCCCTGGCCGGTTGGCTCAGCAGTAGAGCGTCGGCCTGGCGTGCGGGGGACCAGGTTCGATTCCCGGCCAGGGCACACAGGAGAAGCGCCCATTTGCTTCTCCACCTCCCCCCCCCCCCTCCTTCCTCTCTGTCTCTCTCTTCCCCTCCCGCAGCGAGGCTCCATTGGAGCAAAGATGGCCCAGGCGCTGGGGATGGCTCCTTGGCCTCTGCCCCAGGCGCTAGAGTGGCTCTGGTCTCGGCAGAGCGACTCCCCCCCCCCCCAGGGGCAGAGCATCGCCCCCTGGTGGGCAGAGCATCGCCCCTGGTGGGCGTGCCGGGTGGATCCCGGTCGGGCGCATGAGGGAGTCTGTCTGACTGTCTCTCCCCGTTTCCAACTTCAGAAAAATACAAAAGAAAAAAAAAAAAAAAAAGATTAGGTTGTCATAACTACAACATAAAATTACAGGACTCTAGCTTGTCTTCTAGTTTATCTGGGTACACATAACACTCTAAAAGCAACTTGTGACAAAAAGAAGTGATTTGAGAGACAAGCTCTACTTTCTGTGTGATTAGTCCTAAATAAGTACATTATTACACAAATAAATACACAAGTATCATCTGTGTTTACTTACAAAGCAGTATGCTGAGGAGGGACAGGATTTGTGAAACAATGTTAAAATAGTCAAATTTGGAATAAACTATGCAAAAATAAACCACCTCGGTTAATTTATAACACCAGTAGCAGACCTTCATTTGGCCTAAAGAAAAAGAAACGTTATTTCATCTAAAATAAGCACTATCCTTGAGCAAATATCTAGTTAGATGGAAGCCTGTTTATGATACAACTCACTACATTCTCAAAAGTAGTGTCCACTTGTCAAGAATGGATCCAGAAATCTAATAATGATTTTCTGTGTTTCTCATATTGTTGATCATTGCCACAAATGAGTCACAAACAGCATTTGCAAAAAATAGGATATAAAATATTAGAGTACAGCACATGTAGTAAGGGAAAGTTTTGTTTCCTGAAACCTTTGATTCAGTTTGTTTGTGTGACAATATAACATGTTTTTAAGTATAAGCTGCAATAAAAAATGTGTGAATCTACTCTTGAAATACATGTCTCCAATTACTTCCTTCCCCCAAAACTAGGAAAGCAGAAACTCTCCATCACAATTACTAAGAAAAATGAAAAGTGACACTACCCAGGTATAGCTAGGTTATAATAGTTTAAGCTTAATTTTACAAGCTCTAAAATGAAACTGAAGTTCAAGTCCAGGTTTCACTACTTTCTGTGTGAAATTTGGACTTATTAAAACAGTATGTGGTTCACTTTTGTCATCTGTAAAATAATATCTTTCAAGTTGTGGTAAAAATAAATAATACATATAGTAAGTTCTTAACAAATGTTTTACCATTGACAACAAATTGAATGCATGATACATATAAGAAATATAGCAGGAAACTTAACAGGAGATATCTTTGGTTTGTTATCTTTGATGTTTGTGTGTATGGTGCTTTTTAATTCTGCATATTTGTGTCCTATATAAATCACATAATGAATATATAATATGTAAATTTCTAATGTAATGTTTCTGATGTGTATAGCATCATAATCTTTATTTTTAAATACATCAGTAGTAGCTATCTGGGCAGTGAGAATATGTCCTTTGTTTTTGTTTTCTATATCTGCATTTTGTTAAAAAAATATACTAGGTGTTTTTAAAAGAAAATAGTCAACTACTGGCTATAAAAAAGAGAGAGAGAGAGAGAGAGAGAGACAAAGATAAAGTATGTGGTCCAGAGTTTAGGAATCAGCACTTTTTTTTTTTTTGGAGAACTTATATGCCAAATGCTTCTCACTACGCACACAACCTTAGTATATAATTTTGCCCCTGAAAAAACGAAGGGGAGGCAACTGAGATGAGCTAAACTGTCTGTTAGACAACTAACAAATAGCAGAGTCCAAACCTTCAAAGCCTACATTTCTTCTATTATCACATAACATCAAATATTCTTCTCCAGGTGTTTCATTTAGGGATAGTTTAATCTACTCAATTAGACTGTAAACTTGAGAAAGGGGAAAACTTTCACAAACTTTCACTGTCTTACTAAGACTAGGATTGAGCTTTAAACACTTGTTGAGTTCCATTCAACTTCTTTTGTTCTTCTAGACTGTCCTCATGGGACATACCTTTGTTGTAAAAACGAAATAAACTAGCAAACAAATGACAAAAACCACTCTAAGACTGCCCAAATCTAACTTTATTCGTACACACTCAGTACTGAAAAAGTTTTCGTATACCGATATCCAGAGATCACTACCAAAGGGATTTGGGAATGAGTAAAAAGAATGGATTCCCACGTTCCCCTACCACGCCCCCGTCACCCCGGCACTTATGAAAGGAACCTCTAGTCTTCCGGTGAGGTGCTCAAGAACCATAACCACGCCCCCATTTTGTTCCATCCTAACTTGTTTTCCTTCCCTACCACGACCCCGGATCCCCAATACCAACACCCTAAAAAAGCAATTCAAAAGTCTCTGACCTGCAGCGAAGTGCAGGGGAGAAGACTTCCGGCCGGCCATGTCCTTAGCATTCACGTTTGCCGCGTCCACCAGCCTCTTTACCCGGGACACGTCCCCATTGCGGCAGGCCTCCAACAGTTCCCGTAGGGCCCCGCTCACTGCCGGGACCCCTGGCCCAGGTCCCGCTGCCCCAGGCCCCAAGGTTGCTGTGGTACTAACTCCGGCCGCCTCGGGGCTCTCCGCCAAGCTCGATCCAGGGGAGGACGGAGAGGAAGATGAGGAAGAAGTCGGGGAAGAAGAGGACGACGGTGAATTGTTACTGCCACCGCCGGCTGGGTTGGGATGGACCCCAATGGCAGATGAAGCAGAAACCGCCGGGACCACGGGGACGGCGGCGACGGTACAGATTGTGCTGGTGGTATTGCAACAGCTGGTACTGTCAACCGGGTCCGGGGATCGGGGCCTGTCGGGCGGATCCCGACTGCCATCCCCCTCCGGCAGCGCTAGGCCGTGCCGCGGGGAGGCGAAGGGGGCCAGGCCACCCGCCGTGGGGGACGATGGGGTGGTCCCCGGGGCCAGACCGGGGCTGAGTGGTGGGGGAGGTGGTGGCGACGGCGCCGAAGCTCCCGGGGCGGGCTGGAGCTGTTGTTGATGATGGTGGTGATGATGCTGAGAGCGACGCGACGCCGCCATCTTCGGACTCCCCCAGCACTGTCACTGCGGCAACGGCCCCACCGCCCGCTTTCACTTCCGATTGCTGGGCCAATTAGCATCCAGCGCACAGGAAATTATGCTGGCAGAAGTGGGAGGGGCCAAAGAGAAGGAGGGAAGCATTGGGAGCTCTGAGAACGGCCTCCGAAGGGGGCGTGTTCTTGTGGCCGATGGGCGGGTTTTGTGAGGCCTTGGCGGGCCGGCTGGGGAAATTTGAAAGCTGGAACCCGCCTCTACCTAAATGAGGAACTTTCCACATTCCTCGCTTTCAGCTTCCTTATCTTGTCCTGCCCGGCTGGTTCCAGATCTCCTTCAGTCTTTCTTATCTTGCCCCAGATCCTGCTATTCAGGTGTAACTCAGTTCAAGAAGAGAGTGCGTCGTTTTTCATCTAGCAAGTGGTCTCGTCTGAAAAATGGAATACTAGCTACCTCACAGCATTGTTAGCGGAATTCAGTGAACTAACTTATGCAAAGCATTGTGTCGTTAATAAAGCACAACTATAATTAACCCACGGGTAATTTCTTTTTTCATCCCTTTATTCTTCCCCTGCTATCCACTTGGTTTCTGTAGCCCTTCTCTGTAAGTTTTCTCACTCTATACTGTAAAGCCAGTAGCTACGGCCACCATCAGAGCCACCTGGACCATGCAGGTTCACATTTGATTCGGACAGATAGTAATGAAGCAACGGAGCCAAGAACTGGTGGGCCATTATCTTTAATCCTAGCTCGCACCTGGAGGGCGAGAAATACACATAGTGGGAAAACACTTCCCTTTCCATTCAGGGCTCCCAAAGCCACTGACTTATCTGAGTTTTCCTAGAACCAAAGGAGTCTACTTCACCAGTCTTATTCACATCTGTTCTCCATCTCCTTCTCTCTGCACAAACTCTACACAAACTGGCTTCTCCTTCAGCGCTCCACCATTTTGGCTGCTTCTCCTCTCCTCCACGTGGCCCTTCTCTGCTCTCCTCCAGCAGGGGCTCCTCTGCACCATTTTATAGTGTAGAAATCAAAACCTTTAATCCAATATACAAAGAAGTAAGTCTCTGACACAAAGTCACTTATCTAAGGCATAATGGGATTCCTCATAAGAGTGCACCACCCCCTATCATGCAACAGTCAAAGGTGTGGGGAAAAACTTAGGCTTAAAACTAAGCCTTAGGCTTAAGGACCCAGCCTGCTTACAGCATGTCCCCCCACATCCAATGCAAACTATAAGCGAGCAAACATATATATATATTATTCACAAACTTATTTGACCAACATGTACCTTCTTGATACTCCCTTCTAAAATAGTGGTTCTGATTGCCACGATTGGAATTTGGGCAAGCTTTTTAACTATAATATTCAGTGTCTACTTTTCCTTTCTGCAAAATCAAACTATTAAAATTATTATTTTTCTTTCTATTATAGCTATACTTTTTTTTTTTTTGTATTTTTCTGAAGTTGGAAATGGGGAGGCAGTCAGACAGACTCCTGCATGTGCCCGACCTGGATCCACCCGGCATGCCCACCAGGGGGCGATGCTCTGCCCATCTGGGGCATCACTGTTGCAACCAGAGCCATTCTAGCGCCTGAGGCAGAGGCCATAGAGCCATCCCCAGCGCCTGGGCCATCTTTTGCTCCAATGGAGCCTTGGCTGCGGGAGGGGAAGAGAGAGACAGAGAGGAAGGAGAGGAGGAGGGGTGGAGAAGCAGATGGGCGCTTCTCCTGTGTGCCCTGGCCGGGAATCAAACCCGGGACTCCTGCATGCCAGGCCGACGCTCTACCACTGAGCTAACCAGCCAGGGCTATAGCTGTACTTTTATCTCACCTTAAGCTCAGCTCAAATAATTGTGAATTTGTTCCTTTCTTTTTAATTTTTTTTTTTTACCTAATCTCCATTCCTTTCACCTCTCTTTCCTCCCCCTCCCAAACTAAGGTAAAAACCTTACTGCTCTCCATCACTCATCATCAGATGCTATTTTTCAGCAACTACTTCTTCTCCTCTGCCTACACCTACTTGTTTTTTCAGCCATCAAAAGAGATGTACAAAGCCTGGGGTAATCTAAGTGAGGTCTCCATATACTGCCTCCTGTTCAATAGTAAACTAGGCATTGTGGAAGTTTAGACAAACAGCATTATTCCAATAGAATGGACACAGATGGTGATTCTGTATCTTAGAAAAAACAAAATTAGATGAGTCAAGTACTTCAATTTAGCACTGAAGAATATTAAACCAGGTGGTAAATTGTTGTTTCATGTGTTATTAATATAATGTGTGATGTTAATATTCCCATCTAAATAAATAGGCAAGTTTAGGTAGGACTATCATCTAAATACAACAAGATTGGGAACGTAATATTATGAATGACATTTATTGTCATCTAATATGGGTTTACAGATTATAACTCTACCATTATCCATCTATTTCATAAATTTGTACCACTGTTCATAAATTGACAAATTTGTGGCTGGATGGGAAAACTCCATAGTGCTTTTAGGCTTAAAACTAAGCCTTAGGCTATAAGGACCCAGCCTGCTTACAGCATGTCCCCCCACATCCAATGCAAACTATAAGCGAGCAAACATATATATATTATTCACAAACTTATTTGACCAACATGTACCTTCTTGATACTCCCTTCTAAAATAGTGGTTTAGTGCAACTAAAATCTGTCCACAACACACATTCTCCTGGTTTTGAATCTTAAATTAATACACAGCACAAGGTAGCATTAAGGAATAGGCATGAATCAACAAAATACCTTAGATGTTTATAACTCACCTTGGGGAAGCATAAGGAATATCTCATCTGATCCCTTGTTAGCCAGTCACTCATAGATCACGAGAAGTAATATTCACTATAATTTAAAATGCATCTTATTGTGTCTGTTTACAGTGTAAAATAAAGAAGAAAATTTCTGCCAGATAGAGATAAAAATAGCTGAATTGCCTGAAACTACTCTACTGGTAAACTGTCTGAAAATGCATTCAATCAATTGAAAATTGCTTTTTCCCCTCTGGTAGAAAGTAGTAAAAGTACTTAACATTAAGTATTTATAAAGTTTAGGTTTATATGGACTAATGTTGAGCTCTAAACATAAAAAGGCAGATATCATTACCCAATCTTTTAGAGCTAAATGCAGTTCAATGAGGAATACACAGCACCCTACTGAAGAAAGCAAAGCATGGACTGAATGTGAGTAATCTCTGAAGATTACTAGTTGGCTAATCTTGATAGATATGCTTCAGCTCTGTCATTCCAAAATTCTGATTTTATGCTAGCATGTAATGAATATTAAAAGCTCTAGGTATTTTATAAGCACTCCTTGAGGGTTAGTTTCATCCTCTTATGTGGCATAGTGTTAATAAGAACTCATAATCCCTATTGAGAGTTATCACCGAACTCATAATCCCTATTGAGAGTTATCACCGAACTCATAATCCCTATTGAGAGTTATCACCGAACTCATAATCCCTATTGAGAGTTATCACCTCACAACTTACTTAACGAAAAAGATAGTGACTTGGAATAAATATCTACCATTTTACATGTAAAAGGAATCTTAAGACAAGAAAAATCAGGTTTAATTGTTTCCTCATCTGAAGAATTAAGATTCTATGCAGTTCCTAATCTCTCTAAGAATTGATGTTGAGGATCATAATTGTGTAGCATCATACCATTTTCAAAAGTGTCTTCAGGCTCTGCCTGGGTAGGTCAGTTGGTTAGAGCATCATGGATATGCCACGGTTGCAGGTTCAATCCCTGGTTAGAGCACATACAAGAATCAACCAATGAATGCATAAATAAGTAGAACCACAAATCAATTTCTTTCTCTAAAAATCAATCCGTACATTTTTAAAATGTTTTTAGAAAAATCATGTCCAAGTGGTTTAAAAATGTGAGCATATAGAACTCTCTTAAGCCTTATTGTTGATGCATAAAAGCCCCCAACTCAAAGAGCACTTGCCTTCTGGACTGTTGCGATGTTTGTTTTCCCCAAGGGCATCTATAGACACACTTTGTTAAGTTACACAATCATAAACTTGCACAGTCTTCGTATTTCACTTAGAGTTGGTATGGTTATTTCGTCCATGTACTTCTCGTTAATCTACCCCAAATCCAGGTTCACTGGAAGTATCTTGGCTCTTTTAAGTCCACCAAGCCATGGTGAACATTGATCCCAATAACTGTCTGTGGGACACGGAGTACTGACCCTGGGGAAACTCTTATGCCTGGTGAAGACTGCAGCAAAGACCTCTGCAAGCAGAGACCACCAGACCTCCTGGCTGAGAGTAAATGGCAGCCCAACAGTTAGAGGCACTAGTCAACACCTGAACATATGGTGTGTGCCTTCCACCCATTGTCTCCTCCTGCTTGCTGTGTGCTGTTGCTTGGCTTATTAAAGAAAATAAATGAGTGAAAACCGTTTACTGTGGGTTGGTGTTGAGTGCAGTTTCTCTTGGTATTGCCTATTCCTTCATATCTTGTCTTTGTTTTGATATTGTTGCTTGGAATTAAATATCGAGTAATCCAAGAGAGGTATTTTCACCCCTGTAAACCCATCTTCAAGATGGGGTATGAAGAGTTGTTATGAGAAATACAGGTGTTAATATACACCAAGTTGCTTAGAACAGTTTCTGATACATGATAAATGCTATTTAAGTGTCACCTGTTATTATTAAGAACTGAGAAAGGCCTCTGGTATGGGATGTTTAAAAGTTACCTGGGAAACATATTCAGTAAGAGAACTGTAATGGGGTTAACATTGTCCTACCTCAGGGGTATATCAACTTCCCATCCTCATGTGATAATTTAGTCCACAGAGATCTTGATTGCCTTTCTCCTCCATAAGACATCACACTGGCCCATCACATTGATGATAGTACGCTGATTGGACTTAATGTGTAAGAATTAAGCACTACTGTATATTTATTAGTAAGACATTTGCACATCAGAGGGTAGGAGATAAATCTGACAAAAATTCAGGGGCCTTTATTTTTTTATTTTATTTATTTATTTATTTATTTATTTTTTATCTGAAGCTGGAAACGGGGAGAGACAGTCAGACAGACTCCCGCATGCGACCCACCGGGATCCACCCAGCACGCCCACCAGGGGCGACGCTCTGCCCACCAGGGGGCGATACTCTGCCCCTCCGGGGTGTCGCCCTGCTGCGACCAGAGCCACTCCAGCGCCTGGGGCAGAGGCCAAGGAGCCATCCCCAGCGCCCAGGCCATCTTTGCTCCAATGGAGCCTTGGCTGTGGGAGGGGAAGAGAGAGACAGAGAGGAAGGAGGGGGGGGGGTGGAGAAGCAAATGGGCGCTTCTCCTGTGTGCCCTGGCCGGGAATCGAACCCGGGTCCCCCGCACGCCAGGCCGACGCTCTACCGCTGAGCCAACCGGCCAGGGCCCAGGGGCCTTTACATCAGTGAAATTTCTAGGTGTACATTAGCTTGGAGTATGTCAAGATCCTTCTAAAGTGAAGGATAAGTTGTTGCATCTGGTCCCTTCTACAATCAAAAAAGAGGCACAATGCCTTGTGGGTTTCTCTGGATTTTGGAGGAGATGTGACTTTGACCTGTTTACTGCATGACCCAAAAAGTTGCTGAATTTGAATTGGTTCAGAAGAAGAGAAGGCTTTGTGTCGAGTCCAGGATGTTGTGCAAGCCGCTCTGTCTCCTGAGCATATGATCGGCAGATGCAGTGGTGCTTGAAGGGTCGTGGCAGATAGGGATGCTCTTTGGAGCCTTGGGGAAGGCCCCTATATGTGAATCACAGCACAGATCCTTACAATTTTGAAGCAAGGCCCTGTTATCCTTGATGGATAATTACTCTCCTTTTGAGAAATTTGCATGTTGTTGAGTCTTGGTAGAGACCGAATACTTACTCATGACTCACCAAGTTATCATGTGATGTAAGCTGCCCATCATGAACTGAGTGTTGTCCGAACCAAAGAACCATATAGCTGGGTATGACCTACACACTCAGTGATCAAAATGGGAGTATGTATGAGATCAGGCTTGAGCAGACCCTGAAAATTCAAGTAAATTACACAAAGTACTTAGCCTTACATGAAGATCCAAGTATCCATAGTTCCCATTCTTACTACATTACTCTTTCCCAACCCACAGTAACGGCCTCATGGGTAGTTCCCTAAAACTATTTGGTTGAAAAGAGAAAACCTGTGCCTAATATACAGATGATTCTACCCAGTATGTAGTCACCACCTGAAAGTGTACAGCTATAGCACTATAACCTCTTTCTGGGACATCTCTGAAGGACAGTGGTAAAGGGAAATTCTTTCACTAAGCAGAAATTTAAGCTATGCACTAGATTGTTTTTCTTGTTTGGAAGAAAAAATACCTAGATGTGCAAGTATATATTAATTAATGGGCTGTGGCCAATGCCTTGCCCGGATAGTTAAGGAATTGGAAAGAATGATTGGAAAATTAGTGACAGAGATGTCTTGAGAAAGGGTGTATAGATTGATCTTTCTCAACTGGTGAAGAAAATGTAAAGATCCCACATGAATATTCACAAAATACTGGCTTCAGCAGAGGAGGATTTTCATAATCAGGTGGGTAGGATGACCCATTCTATGGATACCAATTAGTCTTTTCTCCCAGCCACTCTTTGTCATAATCCAATGGACCCATGAACCAAGTGGCTACAGTGGTGGGGATGGCAGTATGCCTGGACTCAGCAACATAAATTTCTACACACCAATGCTGACCTGGCTATAGTCACTGCTGAGTGACAAGTCTGTCAACATCTGACACCAAAATGAAATCCCCACTGTGGCACCACCATTCTCTGGGTGATCAGCTAGCTACCTGGTGACAGATTGATTCTATTGAACCACTTCCCTCAGGGAGTGGCCAGTGTTTGTTGTTATTGGAATAGACACTTAGTCAAGATATGAATTTGCCTTTCTTGCATGCAGTGCTTTTGCCCGAATGACAGAATGCCTTATCTACTATCATGATATAAACATTGTAATAAGCATTGTGTCTGGTCAAAGAACTAATTCCACAGCAAATAAAGTGTGGCAATGGGCCCATTTTATGGAATTCTGTGGTCTTACCATGTTCCCCACCATTCTAAAACAGTGGCTTGATAGAACATTAAAATAGCCATTGGAAGACACTCAGGTATAGCACAAGCTAGATGGCAATACATTGCAAGCCTGGGGCATTGTTCTCTGGGTATATGCTTTAACTCAGTGCCCAATATATGGTGTTGTTTTTCCCATGGTCAAGATTCACAAGTCCGCCTGACCAGGCGATGGTGCAGTGGATAGAGCGTCGGACTGGGATGCAGAGGACCCAGGTTCGAGACCCCGAGGTCGCCAGCTTGAGCGCGGGCTCATCTGGTTTGAGCAAAAGCTCACCAGCTTAGACCCAAGGTCGCTGGCTCCAGCAAGGGGTTCCTCGGTCTGCTGAAGGCCCGCGGTCAAGGCACATATGAGAAAGCAGTCAATGAACAATTAAAGTGTTGCAACGCGCAATGAAAAACTAATGATTGATGGTTCTCATCTCTCTCCGTTCCTGTCTATCTGTCCCAGTCTATCTCTCTCTCTGTCTCTGTAAAAAATAAAAAAATAAAAATAAATGGAATGTTTTAAAAGATTCACAAGTCCAAGAATCAAAAGCTGAAAATCAAAGTGGTACCACTCACTATTATTACTAGTGACCCAGTATCAAAATTTTTATCTTCTATCCTGGAGATCATATGTCCTGCTAGTCTAGAAGTCTTAGTTCCAAAGCAAGCAATGCTTCCACCAGACAACACATTAATGATTTCATTGAATTGGAAGTTAAGACTGTCACTTGGCCAATTTAGGTTACTTGTTTCTCTGAATTAATAGGCAAAGAAGGGAGTTGGTGTACTGGCTAAGGTGATTGATCTCAATCACCAAGGGAATTTGAGCTCTCACTACAAAATGGAGATAAGAAAGAGTATGTCTGGAGTACATGAGACCCATTAGGGAATCTCTTAGTAGTGCCATGACCTGTGATTGAAATCAATGGAAAACTTTAACAGCCCAATTTATGCAAGACTACTAATGGCCCAGAACTTTCAGAAATGAAAATTTGGGTTACCCTACCAGACAGAGAACCAAGACCAGCTGAGGTGCTGGCTGTGGGTAATAAGAGGATGGCGTGTGATGGAAGAAGATAAATACCAGCTACAAGCACTTGGCCAGTTGTAGAAATTAGGACTTAAATATTAGGAGTATTTCTTCCTTATTTTGTTATGAATCTATACATGTTTTCTTCCCTGTCATATCCCCTTATCATATAACATAAGACTTCTTAATAATATTTAATTTTATATTACAGTATTTAAGTTAGAGTTTAAGTTATCAAGGGGAAGAGTGAACAGAATCATCCAAACACCTGGCATCCTCTTCTAAGAAAAGAGTTAGCACATTTTCAATTGTACACAGTCTAGGCTGAAGTATGATTTTCTCATTGTATTTGGTGATTAAGTATAGTTTAAGAGGGTGGGTATGGATGCCAAGTTGACAGGAGGTGGATTGTAGTGCTTAGTTTTATGTGTCAACTTGACTTGGCTGTAGTACTCAGTTATTTGATCCAATGGTAATCTAATGTTGCTGTGAAGACATTTTGGAGATGTTATTAATGTCTACATTCAGTTGATTTTAAGTAAAGGAAAGTTTCTTTCGTAATGTGCGTGAGTCTCATCTTATCAGCCGAAAGGAAGCAAACCGAGGCTGGGTAAAGGGGTAGTTCTAATGTTCAAACAAGTTCCATATTTATTATTTTACTTTTCTCTTCATGTGTATTAAGAAAAAGATACTATTCCTATTTCAATTAGACTCTAAATAGACATTATAGTTTATTTTCTTAATAGCGTCTGTTTAATAAATAAAACAGAAAAGGTCCTTGGAGGTTACCCCTGTTACATATTTCTACCCTTATCATTTAGAGAAGACTATTTAGTCTTACCCGCCACCCCATTTTTGAGAAGGAAAGGCCCAAGTCTTGTTCAGAGTGCATTTCTGTGCACCTCCACCTCCACTACACTGCTTCCTCTAAGCTTTCCCATCTTGTCTCAGGGAGCCTTGGTACTGAATGGCAAATTAGTGTTTCACGTACTCTTTTTTCCTTTCCAAGATGAAATCTTTTTAATTTTTTAAATTGATTTTAAAGAGAGGAAGGGAAAGAGAAAGAGAGACAGGAACATCAATTTGTTCCTGTCTGTGCCCTGACTGGGTATTGAAATGGCAACCTCTGTGCTTCAGGACACTGCTCTAACCCAGTGGTCCCCAACCTTTTTTGGGCCACGGACCGGTTTAATGTCAGAAAATATTTTCAAGGACCGGCCTTTAGGGTGGAACGGATAAATGTATCAAGTGACCGAGACAAGCGTCAAGAGTGAGTCTTAGACGGATGTAACAGAGGGAATCTAGTCATTTTTAAAAAATAAAACATCATTCAGACTTAAATATAAATAAGACGGAAATAATGTAAGTTATTTATTCTTTCTCTGTGGACCGGTACCAAATGGCCCACGGACCGGTACTGGTCCGCGGCCCAGAGGTTGGGGACCACTGCTCTAACCAACTGAGCTATCCAGCCAAGGCCATTTATTCTTTCAAGAGGCTTAGCTTTCTCCCATCCCATGCCTCCTTTTGCATTCAGACTTCCTGACATTCAGACTATACAAACTATACATGCAAAACTGACTTTTAGTAGAAATAATTACGGTTTTCACAGAAGAATGAACAGCTATCGCAAGTAGACCCAGGAAGGAATTGACTCCCTCTCCAGTTTCCTGCTGTGCCCTCCATCTCTCAGACACCGTGAGTATGGCTCAGGAAGCAAATGCATGCTAGTGGAATTTAGTCCTTCATGAGACCTGCATGGCTGTGTCATCACATAACCTGAGACCCACCAAGCTGGCCTAAACTTCTGCATTATGAAGAAAGAGTTCTTTCTCTAGTGATATAATTCAATCTACCCTTTTCAATTGTTTTGGTGCAATATGTGCTAAGGTGAAGTACACACGGTTTGAATTTCTGTTGCTACAATAGAGCTTCACTCTCCAACAAGAGATTCTGTTCTTTCAAAAATTCAGAGGAGTCTTAAAGATGAAATTTAAACCCTTTTCTTTCATCCCTTATTTGACTAGTCTGCATCTATCCCCATAGATCCTTTTACTCTTAGGGTTCAAGACCTCAAGATAATTTGGTCTTCTTATTTGGGTTCTGGGGTTGGTAATATGCTATGGTACAGTTTTCATTAATGCATCTAGATTCTTTTCCCTATAATCTAACATTAGTGGGGCTGACGTTCAGCTGAAAAGCAGTCATAGGGCTGCATCAATTGTTGCTGACTGTTATCTTTTAGCTGACTGGTTGGTGGCTGGCCATAGAGGTTGTTAGATATTTTGACTATTACCCTTGCATGTGTGTCCTCCATGTAGAGCAGGGGTCCCCAAACTTTTTATACAGGGGGCCAGTTCACTGTCCCTCAGACCGTTGGAGGGCCGGACTATAAAAAACACTAGGAACAAATCCCTATGCACACTGCACATATCTTATTTTAAAGTAAACAAAATGGGAACAAATACAATATTTAAAATAAAGAACAAGTAAATTTAAATCAACAAACTGACCAGTATTTCAATGGGAACTATGGGCCTGCTTTTGGCTAATGAGATGGTCAATGTCCGGTTCCATATTTGTCACTGCTAGCCATAACAAGTGATATGATGCACTTCCGGAGCCGTGACACGTGTGTCCCGCGTCACCGGAAGTAGTACTGTACGTGAGCGACGCCACACTTTGCGTCGCTCTCTCACTGACCACCAATGAAAGAGGTGCCCCTTCCGGAAGTGCGGCGGTAGCTGGATAAATGGCCTCAGGGGGCCGCATGCGGCCTGCGGGCCGTAGTTTGGGGACCCCTGATGTAGAGGGTTGCAAAGAGATATAACTCTACTATGTTGAAAGTTTCATGTAATCACAACTTCAATAACTGCAGTTCTGTTGTTTTGTACAACACTGAAGACATCATGGATGTCCAATAAACAATAATCAGCCAGTTCGGTGCAGTGTGTATTCATGATGTACCGTCTTATTATAAAGATCTTATTATAAGTGATATGTGGTATTAACAGCATTATAAGCATCAGAGGAGATGTTCCCTGGGCACCCGGCCCCCTGTACTTCTAGAAGCAAACCGAATGCAGCATAATTGGTTGCACTCTGTAAGCAGAGTGCCCAGAATCTTCCCACAATCTCTTCCGGGAGAGCTCCATGCCAAACCAAGGTCACCCAAGGAGAAGTTCTTACAAATACCAGTGATCTGTATCTTTATAGGGTGTCATCTCAGCATCATAGCAGGTCAGAATATTTAAATTTATCTCAAGTGTACTTACACTTCACAAAGGATCTGTTTCATTATCCCGGAGTTTTTAATTGGATTCCCTTAGAAAAAAAAAATAGGCAGAGAAAGAAAATGGATAAAATTTGACTAATGTGGGTAATTATCTGTGAAATTCTCACCAACACAGTACTCCAGAATATTCTTTTTATCGTTTTTCTTTTGGCCTTTTGAGAAACAAATCTCTTTGGAAACTCGAACTTATTGAAAATCTTTAGGCTTCAGCCAACCCTTTGTAAAGAGCAAGGGCATCATTATGGCTTTCCCCAAGCACGAAAAGAGGTGTTCAGCTTTAATTACACCAAGCTTTTATTGACTTGGCTGGCTTACTATTTTAAGCCTGGTTAACATTGGGGAACCTATACTCATCACTATTCAGACTTGGAGAGGTGGAGGAGATGCAAAGAGGTCAGCTACCGAGGGTGGCCATCTTCAGGGGAAGGTGGCACTCCAAAGTGACAGAGACATGTTTTAAGGTAGAAAACCCAGTAGCTCTTGATAGCTGTTGAGAATACTGAGGGTGCTTATTGATCATGTGAAATAGAAGCAGATGTAAATAATCATAAAGTAAGGGTTTATGAGAGAACTTCTTTCAGAGGCACACTGCAGTTATGGAATAGGATTATCAACAACATCAATTTATCAAGTGCGTACTACAATCCTTCTCAAAGCGTCTCTAACAAATGTAGACTATGGACCCTCTATGGAACCAACCTTCAGTTTGTCAGACTTGAAGTCGGTGTTCTTCCTATTTTATTTCCAATTTTACTTTCTTTAGAATGCCTGGCTTCTGAGGAACGTTGCCAGGGATATTCAGATATTGTGGAATCAGCTGCAGAGACTCTTTTCCCACTGTGACTTATTACAAGGGCCACAGAAAACAAGTGTAAGAGGATAGTAGAAAAAAAAATACTTGCTGACAACCATACCTCACTATTATTTCTTTTTGTAACACAAGAGGCCTTGACCTTACTCAGCTGTGACTATGGAATATGGTCACATATTTACACCCAAATGTATATCCTTTCACTGGCAAGGGATTAAGAATCCCTGAGTTTTCCTAGCATCTCCTCTCCAGATAGTCTCTCACACGCCCAGGGCTGCATGGCCTGCTAATGGAATCTGTTTTCCTGGCCCGCTGCTGTTCCTGAAAGAGCGAGAGCTCATCAGTGTTGTTAAGAGCAGACTCCCCTGTCCTTCCATGTTGAGAAGGTCTGGTCCGTTTGTCTTAGTTGTAGCCTTGCTGATGTCACTGAGCCTGCTGCAGCCAAGTTTTGACAGTCTTACAAAGATGGTCTCTGATTAGAACCACCTCCTGCTGATGGCCTACTTGAGTCTAATCATTCAATTTGGAAAAATAAAATGGGAAGATATATAAGGATGTCTTAGAAACTATAGTCCCAAAAGCTCAGAAAGGCAAATGCCATAAAGGTCTTTATTTTATAGATTTGGTGGCTTTGGTCTAGTGATAACACAGCTTTTCTAAGCAAAAAAAATTTTAATATTCACTGGAAAGCCATGGAATATTAGAACTAGAAATAATTTTAAACATTATGTTGTCCAAACTCCTAATTTTATAGCTAAGAATATAGAGTTGCCTGTTATGTCTTACAGCAGTGGTGCATGTCCTGAGCCCAGACACTAAGGTAGCATCTGGAAACCATCTCCCAACATCTCCAGCCAGTGATGTTTTGAAGGCAGAATTGAAAATGCTTCGTGGTGTGAATTATCCCATTGGTAAGCCAGCCTGGCTTTCCAAGGTCAGGTTTCGGAGTGGGACTGAGTGATGTCCGAGAGGAGAGGAGCGGCATTCTGGTTCTTCTGACTTAGAAGGTTGAGGGTAGAGCCTTAGTACCACTTTCTCGTAGTAAATGGCAGTTTCTTCAGAGCATCGGCTCTGCTTTTAGTCAAAATGCCACTGCGCTTATATGATGGTTCACAGTTAACAAGCATGGGCACATGCATCCTGCCCCTTGATAATTACAACCCTGAGAGATTGATCACATAACTACCCGTAATTTTCCGAAAAGAATCTGAGGCTGTAGAAGGTGAACTGACTTGATCAAGTTCACTTGAATCATAGATGATAGAGGTCATGGGGAGAGAGAGAGAGAGAGAGAGAGCTTGCAGTTGGGGCTCTGCTTTTATTAAGGTCTGAAAATGAGGTGTCTAAGGTTTTGTGAGTTTATTCTTTATTGGCAAATTTAAACTATAAGAGCAGGGACCAGGGCACCGGAAAGGAGAACGTGGAGGTCACTCAAGTGGTCAGTTATCTAGGCTACCCAGTGCTTTCTAAAAAAAGAGCTCCATGATGGAGGCTGTCTGGCTCCTTATCTGGTTGGTATGCTAGTAGCTGTGTCATACTGCTGGCAATGTGTTTGTCAGAGACGGATGTCATTTAACACAGTTGCCTCGGCAATCAAAAGCTTAATAATATCAGGCACTTACGCTACAGCTAAGGGCATGGAATATCTTTCCATGTGCTTATTGTCCATATATTTATACATACATATATTTTTTGAGAAGTGACTATATAAGTCTTTTGCCCAGTTTTGAATGGAGTTGTTTGTTTGATGTTTATTGTCAAATAATTTGCATTCTTAACAAGTTCCCAGGTGGTGATGATCTGAGACTCACACTCCGAGAATCACTGCTTTAGATTATATATGTCAAGTGATTGAATGCCAGCCTTGTTTGTGATACAAAGTTGGATAAAATTTGCTGGGTGTGTGATTTTAATCATGTCTTAGGTATCAGGCTTTTGATAAGTCATCTGCTGTGGAAATGGAATTGCTGGGTCATGTGGTAATTCTGTTTAACTTTCTGAGGAACCCAATATATACCCGTGTTCTGGGATTTTGATGTATTACCTTGTTCCCATACAGCTACAGTGGAAGTCAACACAACCTTAGAATGAAAAAATCCCAGCATTATGTCACCCCAAACCATCAAACCCACCAGGGATTGTATCTGGATGTTACAATGCCTCAAGAATACACATTTTACTAAGGCAGAACCTGAAAGGACGTTAATACCTGAAGATTTAGGAAACTCTTATTTATATATCATCATGGAGCCTCAAAACTGCTGACCAGTAGGAGTCATTTTATACAATTTATACATTTTCAAAAAGACTAATTACCTTAAAGAATGCCTCTTTCATAGACCGAGTTAGAATAATTATTATTGGCCATATGAATATGTAATTAACATGACTTATTTGTCTAGTACTGAACCTACATAAATTTCCTGTACTTCTATTGAATTTGAGAAGTTAATTAGTATGACTATTAAGCAAAACCCAGAGATCATTATACATGAAGCATTTCCTTATAATTCTAATAAGCTGATTTCAAAACCTATTAGGTTTGAAATTTCATTTAATAGTTCCCAAACATTTTCCCTTTTGGATGATGGATCTCTGTATTTATCTTTCTACTGAAAACATTCTAGATCTATTAAAATAGTTAACAACATTTCTTGCTGGACAGATATAATTAAGTTTGTTTCCTGTGAAAATCTGTGCAAGTGTCCTTTGGAATTCATGGAAAATTAGAATTTGTTTTATTATTGTTACTTAGTATTTATGTAGCAGTTCATATTTTCAAAATACTATATAATCACTAATTCCTCTCTAGCCATTTTCATGTTATTAATATAATGTTCTTTTGATACAGTACATGATTCCTTTGTATTATGCCTTTTGATATTTCAAGGGAAAGGGGAAATAGGGCAGACTCTTATAATACCCTGCATTGGAGGTCCCCAAGATTACCCCAGGTTTGATGATTCACTAGTAAGACTCACAGGACGATCTAGTCATACTCATAATTATGACTTCTCACAGCAAAGGATGCAAAGCAAAATTGGCCAAGGGAAGAGACATATAGAATGCACTCTGGGGGAAACCAGATGCAGGGTCCCAAAGATCCTGCAAAGGAGTTGCAAAGGATGTGCTTAATTCCCCTGACAACAAGTTGCGACAGTGCTTGTTCAATGTTGTCTATCAGGGAAACTCATTAGAAACTCAGTGCCCGAGCTGGTCACTGGGAACTGATCACAGAGGCAACCCCTGCCCAGCGTGAACCATGTGTCCAGAGCTCCAGGAGGAAAGCAGGGATTCAGCACTGTGATGGGTAATTTTACATGGGAACCTGGCTGGGCCACTGCACTCAGATATTTGGTCAAACATTATTCTGGATGTTTCTGTGAGTCTGTTTTTGGATGAGATCTACATTTAAATTGGTAGACTTCGAGTGAGACACATTTCTTCCATAATGTGGGTGGACCTTGTCCGATCAGTTGAGGGCCTGAATAAAAGAAATTCTGCCAACAGATAGATGACCTTTGGATTTGAACTGCGACACTGGCTCTTCCTAAATCCATCCTGTAGATTTTGGACTTGCCAGATTCCATAAATGTGTGAGCCAATTCCTGAAAATAACTCCCCCCCACACACGTGCGCACTCACACCTTATTGGTTCTGTTTTCTGGAGAACTTTGACCAATACAAGGATAAACCATATCGTTTGTATAAACACTTTAGACACAGTGAGCCAATCTGATCAGTTAATGGTGGGGACATTCTTGAAATCTAAATTCCCATATGCTAGCCAAGAGCCAATCTTGCAATAAGCTCTTTCAAAGGGTGAGCAGTCCAGGCCTGCTGTGTTACCTCTTTTTGTATATACCCTCATCTTGTATACTTTATATAGAAACAAACAAACAAAAAAAGGAAAAGGTTCTTGTCTCTCTGCTGGATACATATACCTAGACGTGCTCTCTGCCTATATACCTGTTCATAAACTAAGGGGAGGGGAATTTCTTAGGTCCACAGGGGTGGAGGAGCAGTCTTTACAGATAGAAGTATCAACAACTGCAACATTTTTATGTCTTCCTCTAGATCCTGTTCGGCTTTTCCAACCTATCTTATCAGACATTACCAAGTAAAGTGCTTAGTGTCAAAAAATGTTGATCCAACTTTGTAGTCCTCAGATCTGTTCTGTTTACAGTTTCTGTACTGTGATTTTTGAATAGAAAACATAACTTTTTCTTTTTAACTTCACAGGAATGTTATGCTTGAATGTGCCCTGAGACATGAAGCATGACAAGAACTAGCATCCAAGAACTTGTCAGACTAAAAATGGTCTGACAGCGGTTCCTCCAGGGGTCTGCCCCTCTCTTGCAAGCCATCAACAGCGAAGATGCTCCTGAGATGGAGAAGTGGCAACTGTCCAGGCACAGCCAGTGTTTGCAGAGTCTGTATTCCATGACTCAGCAGATCCAGATGAAGGGCAGACATGGATGAATGTGGGGGAAAACGTGTTTTAATTCTTTCCCACCTCAGGCTTTCATTTTTTGCTCATTATTGTGAGAATGTCTTATCTAGGCTTCCTGTGTCTTCTCTCCAATTTTCAATTTATTTCATCTATTGCTATAAGAATCTTTCTATAAGCATTAATTGGTCATATTGCCTAATTCAACAGCAACTGGCTCTATGGTCTACTAAATAAATTCTCAAGTCCTCGGCATGACATTAAAAGAATGTTACAGTGTGGCCTAAATTTATCCTCCTGGCCACACTTCTAGCCATCTTTTTATCAAGGGTGAGTCCTGTAATCTCCAAATCTAGGATTCCACCTGATTTTAAAGTTCCGTGGTTTTGTACGAACGGCTATGGATACAACAATCATTCTTTCAAGTAACCTTTGTATTGAAATATATAAACCAATCAATGCATAAACCTCAAGTGAAAAGCTTGATTAATTTTTAAAACAAGTATATTGGTATAGTCCTCACCCAAATCAAGATATAGACCACCACTAACATCCTCTTATTCCCTGACCCCCAGCTTCACTCACCTGTGATTAGTTTCTCCTGTTTTCCAACTCTATTGAAATAAAATTATTCAGTGTTTTATATCTAGCTTCTTTTGCTCAATGTGTTTGTAAACTTGATCTGTGTTACTGTGTATAATAACAGTTAGTTTATTCTTATTGCTGTATTGTATTGAATTTACCCAATTTATTTTGATGGACACCAGGTTTTAAAAAAAATTTATGGTTATTAGGAATTTGCTGCTATAAATATGCTGTGTATGTGTCTTGGTACCTGCACGTGTGTGTTATTGTTGGGTATATACCTTGAAGTAAAATTACTGGGTCATAGGGTATGTATATACTTAACTTTAGTAGATACTGTCACATAGTCTCCTAAAGTAGTTGTGCCAATTTATATTCCCGGCTTCAGTGAGTGAGTGCTCTTCCACTTCCTCATCAACACTTGGTATTGTGGTCCTTTTTCATAGTTACCATTTTGGTGGACATGTAGTGATATCTCGTTGTGTTTTTATCCTTGTTCCCTTATGATTATTGATGTTGAGAAACTTTTTATGTGTTTACTGGCAATTATTTTTTGGGGGTGTGAAGTTTTTATTTAAGTCTTTTGCTCAATTTTTTCTATTGATTGAAGGAGTTATTTATATATTAGGAGGTATACATCTGAGATATAGAAAATTTTATGCACATATGCACACATGAATGTATTTATTTCATTATGTCTCTTACCATTTCACCACCAAGTATTGTTTGATGGATAACAAGTTCTTAATTTTAATGAAGTCCAGTTTGTTCAATATTTCTTTCTGGTTGGTGCTCTGTCATGTCCTGTGGAGAAATCTGCTTGCTCCATATTTATGAAGACGTTCTCTCATCTAGGAGCATTGTTGTCGTATTTTTTTTACAATCTGAAATCTCCTAGACTTGACTTTTTAAAGGATGTGAGGCAGAAATCATACTATGGTTTTTTTGTTTTTTTTTAAATTTTTGTTGAATTAATTGTGGTGACATTGGTTAATAAAACTTTGGAGGTCTCGGGTGCATGCTATGGCTTTTCCATATGGATATCCATTTGACTCAACTTATCAAAAAATCCCTCACTTCTTTTATTGCACTGCTGGGTCATCTTTGTCGTAAATGAAGTAGTTATAGTTGTTGTGAGGCTATTTCCAAATTCCCTATACAGTTCCATCACTTAATTTAGCTATCCTTGTGCCAAGACCATATTGACTTCACTATCATGACTCTCCAGGAAGTCTTGGAATTTAGCAGTGTCAGTCTTCCGACTTTGTTCTTCAAGGTTGCCTTGGCTGTTCCATATTATTTGCATTTTTCATATAAACTTTAGAATTAATTTGCCAGTTTTCACAAAAATAAGCCTCTGGGGTTTTGATTGACATTTTGTTGATTCTAATTATCTATTTGTGGGAGAATTCACACTTTCATAGTAGAAAATTTTCCAGTTGGTTCATATGATTTATTAATTTATTTAAGACTGCTTTATTTTTTATAAAAATGCTTTATAGTATTTTTATGAAGCGGTCTTAGCTAATATACTATTTAGGATTTGAGCATTATGCTCATGAAACATATGGTCTTGTAATTTCCCTTTTGTCTAATGTCATTGTTAGATGATGCTGGCCCTATAAAATGAGTTGAGAAGTGTTTCTGCTCTTATATTCTGTGAAAGAGTTTGCTGTGACATTAAGTTATATTTGGATGAATTTGCTGGCTAGGCCATCTAAGTGGTGTTTTCTCTTTAATAGATATATGTTTAAAATTTAAATTTTATTTTTCTGTCAGTTTATTAAATTTTTTTCTTTAGATGTGTACATTTTGTCTAAATTGTCAATTTGTTAACAGTGTCATTTATAACATCAGCTTTTAAACATCTGTTTAATCTATGATAATGTTCCTTTTTTATTTCTGATATTAACAGTTAGTATCTTATTTCTCTTTTCTTATCAGTTGTGCTAAATATTTATTATCTTTGAATGTCTTTTCAAAGAACAAACTTTTGTCATTTTTGATTCTCTTGTTTTTAAATATTCTGTTTTATTAATCTCCGCTCTTTGTTATTTCTTTTCTTCTACATATTTTGAGTTTAATTTACTGTATTTTAAATATTGTGATGAGTGCTACTAAGATTTGCATTTAAAACACTTTCTCTGTAGTGGTGATAGGTTGTATCATACCACTTACCTTTTCCCTATTGTCTTTTGTATGACCAAAGCATTTTCAAATGAGTGTCACCTAAAAAACTAAGGATATGACCAGGGGGTGGCATAGCAGATAGAGCATCCAACTAGAACGCAGAGGACCCAGGTTTGAAACCCCGAGGTCGCCAGCTTGAGTGCAGACTCATCTGGCTTGAGCACAGGCTCACCAGCTTGAGCGCCGGATCACTGGGCTTGAGCGCAGAATCATAGACACGACCCCATGGTCACTGGCTCAAGCCCAAAGGTCGATGGCTTGAAGCCCAAGGTGACTGGGGTCACTTACTCTGCTGCAGCCCCCCAGTCAAGGCACATATGAGAAAGCAGTCAATGAACCACTAAAGAGACCAAGGAACAGCAACAAAGAATTGATGCTTCTCATCTCTCTCCCTACCTGTCTGTCCCTATCTGTCCTTCTCTCTGTCTCTCTCTCTCTCTCTGTCTCTGTCACACACACACACACACACACACACACACACACACACACAAAACAAAACTTATTTTTTTAGAGGGAAGCTTCTATGATATAGAGCTGTGATTATAACTGTTAATATAATAACTCAAAAAATATTTCCCAAACACCTGGGTGATGGAGATCATCTTGCACACATTCGTGTTATTATATAGCAAGAAGTGACTCAGCGCAAGGAGGAATTAAATACTAGATGGTGGTTTTGAACAATGTGTCATTTTCCACCTCTTTTTGAGATTAATTTATTAGTGGGACTGTATTAGTTTCCTAGGCCCACCATGACAACTTACCACAAACTGGGTGGCTTAGAAAAACAGTAATTTATTGTTTCACAACCTGGAGGCTGAAATCTAAAATCAATGTGTTTGCAGGACTGTGCACCCTCTGAAACCCAGAGGGGTAGGATCCCTTTTTGCCCCTTCCTAGCTTCTGATGCTTTGCTGGCAAAATTTGGTGTTCCTTGGCTTGTAGACCCATCACTCTGTCTTCACCTGGCCATCTTCCCTCTTCACATGTCTGTCTCCGTATGCAAATTTTTCTTTTTGTAAGGACACCATTATACTGGGTTAGGGCCTACTCTAATGACCTCATTTTAACCTGATTACCTCTGCTACAATGCTATGTCCAAATAAGATCACCTTTTGAGGAACTGGGGGTTAGGACCCCCACATAACTTTTTTTTAGTGACACAATTCAACTGACAACAAGGACACTCTCTGTACTTGTTGGGAAGGCTCCACAGGTAGACAAACGGGAAGCCAGACAATGGAGAGGGGAAGGGCAGACATCCCACAGACAGGCAGCTGAAATACACTCCCTGAGTATGGGGACGTACTGTTCCAATAACGGAAACGCTGCTCCACAGACTGGCCAGCCTTTTCAGTGATCGCACTTGCTTTACTCCTTGGAGTGACTGTCTAATCACATGTCGTTCCCATATGAACAAAATAATCTGGTCCTGGGACTCAGATGTATCACCGATAGGAAACCTGGCTCGGCATTGTGAGGCTAAACTGTGCAAACTGCTTTTAAACCTATGCATGTTACACTAAACTCGTAGCGTCAAGGTGGTGGTCACCTTAGGAGAAAAGTTGTTTTTTAGAGAATAGTCAGAAGCTAATGCACGCTGTTCTAAAATACATCAAAGCTTCTCTCTGGCACCTCTTACCGTTCAGAAATTTAGTGCCTACTCTGCTCCTGTGGTCCTTTGTGGTTGTCTCAATGTTTCTTTCTAAATTGCACTTTACTGGTATCCCCCTCTAGGCAGCATCAATAGATGTTTAAGACCAGAGAGCAGAGGGGCAAATGAACTACTAAAAATAGCTACATTCCTGGGCCAATTAAATCCAACTTGACATCCTTAGAGCATCTGTAATGCGATAATAATGATGATCTACCTCATAGCAATGTTGTGAGAAGTAACAAATTAACGATTGTAAAGTGCTCTGCAAATAGAAAGGGCCCAATAAAAGCTTGTAATTTATTAACAGTAGTTATTTGCAAGTGACCTAGAAATTACTGTTAAGTTATAGCATTTGTCTTGCCATCCTTCTTTTCTTGTAATTTTTGGACTTCTAGCCCCAAGCTCTATGCTAAGAGAGATTATATGTTGCTACACTGTAGCCCTTGGGAGCCATTTAAGGAGAAACTTAGAAGCAAACACTATCTGTATATCTTTTGCCTTTAATTTTTTTTTCTTCCCTTTAATTGAAATTGGAGATAATTTTTTTTTTTTTTTGACAGAGGTAGAGCTAGATTCAGAGAGAGGGACAGATAGGGACAGACAGAGTGGAAGGGAGAGAGATGAGAAGTATCAATTCTTCATTGAGGCTCCTTAGTTGTTCATTGACTGCTTTCTCATATGTGCCTTGCCCCAGGGGCTACAGCAGAGCAAGTGACCCCTTGCTCAAGCCAGCGCCCTTAGGTTCAGGCCAGTGACCTTTGGGCTCGAGCCAGTGACCATGGGGTCATGTCTCCGATACCACATTCAAGCTAGTGACCCCACACTTAAGCTAGTGACCCCGCACTCAAGCTGGATGAGCCTGCACTCAAGCTGGCGACTTCGGGGTTTCAAACCTGGGTCCTCTGCGTCCCAGTCCAATGCTCTATCCACTGTGCCACTTCCTGGTCAGGCTGGAGATAAATTCTTGATATCCATCCATCCATCCACCCATCCATCCACCCAACTATTATTTATTGAGCATCAGAGGCACAGACCTGGGTTCTAGGGATGCAAAGATTAAAAAAAAATAAACATGGTAGCTATTCTCCTGGAGTTTATAGTTTATAGAGATAAAAAAAAAATAATGTGGCAATTGTAAAAAATATGCAAAGTATACTGAGATAGGAATAGCAGAGGATGTTAGGAAAGGGCAAACAACCCCACCCTGGGTGCTGGGTATGCAGCCAGGGCCTGGGCTGTTGAGCTGGAACTTCCTGCCTCTCCCTTCGGGGTCATCCTGCTCCTTTCTGTCACACTTTCTTAAAAAGACTGTGCTTGTATTATATATAAACAGTCTGCCTTACTTCTTCAGGTAAACTGCCAGTTCATCAATGTTCTTTGTCCTTCCTCTCTTTAAAAAACTGAAAGGAGAGGCAGTTATTTATTTATTTATTTATTTATTTATTTATTTATTTATTTATTCATTTATTTTACCAAACCAAGAAGCATTTGCTCTCTCTCCTGCGCTATTTAGGGGACAGGATGAATGAGCTGGTAAGGAGCCACCAGAAAGAGGTGCAATCATCTGTTCAGTTCCATGTCTGCTGGAGCTTGAACATTCTCTGTGAAGAGTGCAGAAGTCCTCCTGCAGGTTCAATGGTATCCTGAGACCAACAGTGGCGTCAGTTAGGGGAATATCCTAGTCAGGACCTTGGGTTATTAGTGCTGCTATCTTCAGTGCCACCATATCCTGCTACGTCAGACTCTTCTCCTTCCTGTGTCTTGGTGATTAAGATCCTAAATAATTTTTCAGTTCCTTGGAAGCAGGATGTCTCCTCGTTCTTCGGCACTTTCCAGTAAGTGGCGTTTGAATCTCGCATCCCAGTCTGTCCTTGTGACTGAAGAGTCCCTCTGTCCACATTTCCTAGTGACGGAGTCCTCAGTCACACCACCTATTCTGATGGTTGCCATGCCACAGCCTAGAATTCGGCTATGGCTTGTTTTATCCTTTCCTGACACACAGCTCTGGATGCCAGACTTGTTTTGAACGACTTGTTAATGGTATTGAATCTAGGTCATTCATTTCTTCCTTCCACAAATAGTTACTGAGTCCCTCCTCTGACCTAAGTTTGACCCCGGGGACCCAGAGGTTTGAGCTAAGCTAGACTTTCCTAAACAGCTTTCTCTAGAATCACCATGCCCTGGGAGGACCCATGCAGCTTCTTAGCCTCCTAGAGGGAGGCATATTTAGAAATAAGGTCAGGTGAGGCAAGGGTTTGAGGCTATTAATTCAGAAAGTGACTGCTCCTGGTAAGCTTTCCAGAGCAGCTAACCACGGGCCCTGACCAGTTTGGATCTCTCTGTTCTGACATCAGACTCATTCGGCTTTGCTCAGCAATTGTCTTTCTCTTACAAGCACAGTCTGACCTAACAAATGACTATTCTTTCTGCTCAACACATCCTGTAATTCCAGTAATTGTTCCTCAACTCTGTAACGGGCTTGGATTGAAACCATGAATATGTCTTTTCGGTTTGACTTCCCTGAGGGCCCAGAGGGGATTGCTTTACTCTGTAATTTCTTGGCTTTGACTTGTGTAGTCACAGCTTTAGGGCTTTGTCAAGCATAAAGCTTGACACAGATACAGGTCCTACTGCTCGCAGCATAACCTGCTTCCTCCTGCTCCCACCTGAGCATGGTTTCCATGGAGAAGGGAAGGGGCAGTGATTGCCTGTTTACAAGTTGCATGAAGTCATAAAAAGAACCTGCTCAGAGCTACTTGTTTGGAATCTGGCTCTATCACCCCCCCCCCCCCCCCCGCCCTTCAGCTGTATGGTCTTGGACAATTGACTTAACATCTATAAACCTCAAGTTCTACTGTGTAATCAAGGGAGGTAAAAATCGATTTCAGCAGGTGGTTGTAAATATTAATAAGTCATTCAATGTGTAATACTAGCACAAAGCCTGGTATACAGTAAGTGCTCAAAAATGTTGGTTCCTGCATAATAGTTCAAGCTGCTGTTTCTTCGTATGGCATCAATTTGACCTCTCAAATCCCTAACAAGGTTAGTAATTTATTTACCTCAGAGGGCACCTTGTTAATCTGACCATTAATTTTATTTCTGAAACTAGATGCAGGAAAACAAAAGAGACAACAGGTTAAAATCAACTGAGATTCTTGGCAAACTCAAGGGGAGAGTGTGGTTTTATTTATTGATTCTTTAACTCCTGTCACTCACAGTAACGCCACTAATGGTGCTCTGTAAGTATCTGTTATTGCCCAGCAAAGAGGAGAAGCCTTATGTCTCTCTCACGTGATTCAGAAATCCACGCGGAGGTCCAGGTCGGCTGTGTCCCTCATTGCTTATTTTCTAAGCTCCAGGATTTGGAGAGAAGAAAGTGATTGCTAAGGAAGGCTTCTCAGTTGATAGGTGAGTGCAATTATGAGGCTGGATTCTAAGGCTGCTAACCTGGCAGTCCTATTACCCCCAAGGACAAATTAATTTAGAGTGAGTGAAGAAGAACTGCAATTAGGGCTTTGGGTAGGGCCAAGCGGTGCTTGTTAGGAACGCCGTGTGCAATCGAATGCTAATGATGGTCCTCAGCTAAGCATTTCTGAATACTTAGGTACAAAATTGCTTTTGTTGATGTAACTGCTTCTTGTGAAATTTTCCCCTCAGGGGAAATGTAAAAGGAAAATGTAAGTCTTTCTTAGGTCCGCTGTGCAGGGGGAAATGGCACTGTTTTCCCATAATGAGGAATAAGACAGGAGAAGGTGATGGTTATGGCACAAGGTATTTATCTCCACGGTGGCATTCGATCTAGGCACAGCACAGAGCAAGCGAAGCTGAGGGCTGTCAGGAATACGACTGCTGTTCATCAAATACATTACAATCGGTATTTTTGGAATATAAATCTTCGAATGACATAGCTTTAGAATTGTCGCCAAAGGAGGATGGGAGCCTAATTCCTCAGTCTTCTAGACAGAGCTAACACTCTTTGTTACCTTTCTTCACACCCTTGAGGTTAAGTAGTATGTTTTTCCTCAGAAATGTGAGTGATGAAATATTGTAATAAACAATCATTGTACTCCAGACTTGGGAAAAAGTCTTCTTTTAAATAATTCAATGTGCTTTCATGTGTTTTTTCTCCTTTAAAAAAATTCTTTTTGGTACATGCTCCTATATAGTAGAACCTTTTTCATCTCATGGCACACATAAACTAATTACTAAAATTCTGCACACCCCTAAAAATTTATTTATTGCTCATCTGACAAAAAAAGAAGTATAATTTTGATTCATTCATAACAAGCGGCTGTTGTGTTGGCTGTTGTCATTTTTTTATATGACGACCTAAGGGAAAGAGATCAGTGCCCCTGACTAAATAGTCAGGTTTTGCATGTTTTAAAATTTTTTTGCAGCATACTGGTTGAAAAATTGTTGTGTTAGAATAAAAGTTGTAGGGATTTTATTGATTCTACATTATGGGGTTATTGATTCAAAGGCACTTCCATAGCAAGAAGGACAGCCTTTTTGAATCCTTAACCAAAAGACTACAATCTATATATAATTCATAGGTTTTAGCACATTTTCAGCCACTGCCTTGCTTCAGGTGGATTTAGGCCAGTACTTTCACCTCCCTGGGCCTTCACTGTCTGTTCAGGAAATGAAGGTTAATATAGAACAAGCCATCCAATTGCTTGCTAGCACTGTTCCTTGTGCAGTGTTGCATCCAGTGCATAAGAGTTCCACATGGGCCTCCTCCCAGGTTATGGGAAGGGTTGGTGGTGAGAAAATGCCAAAGATGCTGATGGATACTCCCACCAAGAGTCTGCCCTTCCTTGCTCTTTGTATCTCTCCTACTGGGTACCCCAAACTCCTCCACATACTTCTAACTTGAAGTAGGAACAGTCATCTGAGCTTCTCAGTGACTTGGAAGACAGCCACCAACCTAAGCAGCTCCTACTAGAGAGACAAGCATGCCTTCCATTGCTGTGTCCTGTGATTCATGGCAATGGCTGCTTTGCTCTATCACCTTTAGACACAGTAAGATTTATGGTCATCTCTGTGACTGTGTTGTGAAGTCAGGGCCATGATCAGTTATGCATGAGATCTTAGCAGATCTGTTTTTCCCAACCTATTTCTTCATTCCATTGTCTCATCTTGTTCCTTTGAAAGTGAGGTTTCAACAAAATGTTCATCACAAAAAGAAATCAATGAACAAGCTGAATAGGTTCAAAATTTAACACCCAACAAACTACTCAATTGTATATGTTTTTGAAAGCCAGGTTTTTATATTTGCATATGGTACAAAAAAATTCTCAGACATACAGAATTAAATTTCCTTTATTTCTCATCTTTTCTCAACCCCTCCTACCTATTAGGATAACAAAACAAAGGATTTTAGAATGAAAAGAAATTTCCAATGTTGTCAAGAATGGACTACACCAACTCACATCTTAAATACCATAAATTTTTCTCTCTACTGATATCTATTCTTTAGTTCACACTCACAACATTTTATTCTCTGAATTTCATCACATTATACCACAGCTTTATAGGTCTAATCCTTACCACTAAATCAGAGACCTGAGCTGATTCAACAGATTGAAGGGACTCAACATAGGTGGGTCCGTGGATCAATAGCTTTCTTTGATCTCTCTGAGAATCCAAAGTCAGCACACTTGCCTTTGGGATTCTGCCCATCTTTTCTTTGAGAAACCCAAATAGAGGTCTCTCCTTTTGACATTGTATACATTAAGGAGACTTCCAAACAGCATCTAAAAAGACAAAGCTGCCAGGAGATAGTAAACAGAAAGAATAGAACCTGTTTGGGTGAGTGCCTGCTGGTGTTGTACGTTTTGATGCCGTTCTTGGATATTTTCCCAGTCAGTTAATAATTGATGGGCTATTTGAACATACTGAGGCACAAATATACAACTTGAAGTGAAAATAAAACCCCACAACTCTATTTGTCCTTATTCGTTCTCAATTTGCCCCCAATCATAATATTCTAGTGGTGTCCTTCTCAAATAATTTCAGACTTTTAGAAAGAATTAAAAGATAGTTTTCTGATGGAGTCCGTAGTCCACACACTCTCCAAAGAACTCACTGAGGTTGACAATACCAGGTATTTAAAAGTCACTCTGTTTAAAAGAGAGTAGATGGAAATACTTTTAGAAAAATAATTATTTCCAAAACAATGTCTTTAGTTGGACCTATGAGTGAGAAGATGAATAACTTGCCTCCTATGTTCTTGGCAGATAGGGGGCTTTTCCAGAGTTCTGGAAAGTTCAGCCCCAATTAATTCTTATTCTGGGATGGACTGACCATGGCTGTGGAAGAAACGACCCCTCTCTTGGTCCCTGAGACAGGACTGTGGCCGGAGGAGCTGACAGGCCACCAGTGTCCCGTCAGACACGTAAAGGAAGAGCCTAGTGCAGACCTGAGGGGAGAAAGGCAGGAGAGCCCAGTCGTCGTTACTCAACAAAGAAATTAGATAGGGTCCCAGGTAACTTGCAGAGGTACAGAGCACACAACAATGCGGACAATACACAAGGAAATCAAGAAGAGCGCTGGGTGAAAGAGAAAGGAAGTGAAGGGAAGAATTACGTTGAAACTAGGGCTGGAGTTGATACCAAAAACACAGCTATGGAGCCCAGGACACATAAAGAGAACAGTGTCACTGGTTACACTTCAGGCCAGTGCAAGCTCGGCCTCCCAGGAAGCAGAGCTTCTGACCACAAAGACATTCCTCTCATAGTTGTTATCTGGAATATCTGCAACCTCATTCCTACCTCAAACACGGTGATCAGATTTGCTGTGGTCATTCAGTTTAAATCCTTCAGTGTAGGCAGCAGAGGGATCACATTCTCTGAAGTCAAACAGGAGTGACAAAGCATTCTCTCTGAGACTCCACAATCTGGCTGTCTGTGCTGGTTTCTCTCTCTCTTGCCTCTCTCGATAGCTCTCTACACAGGAGGGAAGACAAAGAAAAGGAACTATTCGGTTGTTGTTGTTTTTTTCTTACTGGACGTTATGTGCTGCGATAGGTGCTTTGTACAAGTTATTTTATTTAGTCCTCACAATAAACCTATGATGGAGGGACTATCTCCCATTTTATAGAAGAGAAAAGAGGTCCCCAGAGGTTAATAAATATACTCAATGTTGATATGTGTCATAGGCAGGGTTTGGACCTGCAGTTGACTTAAAGGATAAATCAGGTTTAGCTATAATTTCTTTTCAAATCAATCAGCCGGTAAAATCTTTCTAAGACCTACCTCGTGTCCAGACTGGGAGACGTTCTGTACTTCCTCCAAGCCCCCCACCCCCACCTATGTGCTAACTCTCAGCACGGGGAAAGGGCCGGGAGAACAGCTGTAGCCGAGAGAAGAGTGAAAGGGATTATTAGATCGTTTTATATTCCAGTGATGTTTCATCTATCTACTTTATTCTTTTTCTTTCTGATCATCCTCCCTTAAGCAATTTATTGGCCAGGATATTAAAAATGAGCAGAAATCTCCTTTTTTTCCCCCCAGCTACATTTTTATCTAAGCAAGGCAGAGCTAGCTACAAGTAATTTTAATCCATTTTGGAGAAAAGCCTGTCTGGCTTGGCATGTTTTCATCCATAATACCACCAGGCTGTGGATAAAACCAGAACAAAGTATCTTCATTGTGTTAGATGGGAGAGAAACAGAGTCAAAGTCATCTTAACTTTGTAATGAATAGCATTTTGTCAGAGTGAATATTTGGCTCATGGGAGGTTAAAGGAGACACAGGACTAAAATGCTTTAATAGTCCAGAGACTAGCGCAGCAAAATGAATTTATTGCTTCTAGTAGTGTCCCCAGTGGACAGTACATAATGAAACTCACTATCTGATCAGGCCGCCTTGGTACTGGAGCGCATTGGCAGGCAGGAGCGGCATACTGAACACTGGCTGTCAGGACACCCGAGGTGACCCTCACACCTGCAGGAGAGGCGGCAGATTTCTCCTCTAGCTGGGTGAGCTGATATGCGAAATGAATGTATGAAAACTCTTGCGTGGTGGGTTACGGGCCTATCAGTTGCGCTGTTCAAGACCATCCATTTCCAGGGGTGGCTGTCCAGATACGAGGCAAGCTAAACACAAATAGGACACTAACAGCCTGACTGGACTTGGATTCGCTATAAAATGAATCACACCGATTTGTTTTCTGGAGGGAATTTTTTTCTTTTTAAAAACAGACCTAGGGGCCCAAGTTAGATCTCTGGATGTTGAATAATAAAGTAAATTAATCTGGCACCTCTGACCAGTAACCACAAGGCCACTCACTGGACGGAAAACAAACTGACGGAGAGGGAAGGACAAACAACTATTGGAAAAGGTGTGCAGGGGGCTTTTTGTGTAGAAGAAAATATCGTATTTCCCCATGTATAAGACGCTCCCATGTATAGATATAAGACACACCTTTTATCCTCTTAATCTCGGGGCCCGAATTTTGAAAAAAAGAAATGTATTACATAAAGTTATTGAACTCAAATTTTATTCATCCTAAAATTCATACAACTCCTCATCACTGTCAAAACTCCCATCCATTAGCTTGTCCTCATCTGTGTCTGATGACAAATCAGTCTTCAGCAATGAGCGCAAAAACAAGCATGAAAAACTAGGAAATGCAAGTAAAAAAAATCTACAACCACTGTATAAGACGCACCCAGTTTTTGGACCTCAAATTTTTCAGGGGGAAAAATGGTGCGTCTTATACATGGGAAATATGGTAATTTTTGAAGGGATGAGCTTTTGGTTTTGCCAGAGGATAAAAGGTTAAACATTCCCATAACCTCCAAGATGGCGAGGAGCTCAAGAGACTCACGGAGTACAAACAGTTTTGTGGGTTTTTTCCACTTGCACATTTGTTTACTGGTTGATTCTTTTTTTTCCTTTTATTAATTTTAATTTATTGTGTTAACATGGATTCGGGTGTCCCATTCAATAAAACTCTCTCACCCTCACCCCCTCAACCCCTTACCCCCCACTGTTCCCCTTTTCCCCCCTCCGCCAAACTCCCTCTCCCCTTCTCTCTGGGATTTGCTGTCCTGTTATCAGTGTCTATGTGTTATATATATATAATTTCACTAATCTTTTTACCTTCTCTAATCTCATCCCCTCATCCCCCTTCCCTCTGACAGCTGTCCCTCTGCTCTCTGTGACCCTTACAGTTTTAAAACTAATACATGGGGAGTAGAAGGAGAGAAACAGAAACATCTGTCTACACGTAACTCCAACGAATGTGCGTTGAGAGGGGTAGACAAATTCATTTGCCACTTTCTCATCATATCTAAGAGGTGTATCTTGAAACTTCCATTCCATTAGTTACTCTATTTATGAACGTGGAATATTAAATAATTTTTAGTGTTTCTTATATTCCACTGGATTGAGTGTTGTCTAAGGATAGAGACCATATTACTGAGGGTTGTACATATTAGTGCAGCCACTTTGGAACACAATTTGGCATTACCACCTAAAATTGAACTTATATACACCCTAATATCTTACAGTTCCACTCCTAGGTATAAGCCTAAAGTCTTGTGCATATGCAGAAGAAGACATGCATAAGAATGGTCATAATACTAAAACTTGGGAACAAATGACTATAAAAAGAGCAGGTGAATGGTCGATTCACATAATGGAATGTTACACAGTTATCAAACAAATGAATCACAACAGTTTTGCAACAGTATGGGTAAGTCTCTGAAATATAATATTAAGTGAATAAAACCAACACTAGTCATAACGAATATACCTCTTTTAAAGTTAAAAATAATTTTAAAATATTTTAAAAGAACTACATGGACCACACACATAAACATGGGAATGACAACAATAAAATCCAGAGTGATTTGGGTTGGGCTGGGGAGACTGTGGAGTGAGATGTGGGTTTTCAAGGTCCTGGCTTTTATTTTTTGGTGGTAGGTTTGCAAGTGCTTAATACAAATGACTAAATAATAGAATAATAGAATAAATAGACATGAGCCACACACAGACCAATAATGAGACTGTGGCCAAGGATTATGATGGTAACTCCAGTCTTGAGGACCTGTGATCCAAAGAGAAGAAAGAGAAAAATAAAAATAAGTGATGCTGATCCCAGAGTACTTCATTTGGTATTTGGTGTTTAAAAAATTTCATAGCCACACTGATGGAGTAATATATTGGAATCAATCAGGCTTCTTGGTGATAACATTACTCATAATTATTACTCTAAGCGGAGTCATTTTCATATGCTGGCCCAACTTTTTGAGTCTTTTTTTTTTTTAAGATTTTATTAATTCTTTATAGGGGAGGAGCTGGAAGCATCAACTCCCATATGTGCCTTGACCAGGCAAGCCCAGGGTTTTGAACCGGCAACCTCAGTGTTTCCAGGTTGATGCGTTATCCACTGTGCCACCACAGGTCAGGCCAACTTTTTGAGTCTTGAATCAAGCAAGCACTGACATAATTCATATGCCAAAACTATTTTTAAAATATCCAACATTTATTATTTTTAATATTTTATTACACAAATTTCAAATACATAGCAATGTTGAAACAATTTTACGCCGGGCGTGGTGGCGCGCGCCTGTCGTCCTAGCTACTCGAGAGGCTGAGGCAGGAGGATCGCTTGAGCCCAGGAGTCCTGGGCTGTAGTGTGCTATGCCGATCAGGTGTCCGCACTAAGTTCGGCATCAATATGGTGACCTCCCGGGAGTGGGGGACCACCAGGTTGCCTAAGGAGGGGTGAACTGGCCCAGGTCAGAAACAATTTTATAATCTTTATTATATGCGGCTTAAGTGTCTGTCGCCGATAGCTTATTGATTGCTTGCGTAACTGTACTAGCCAATGGGATGAAGTTGCCATGGCTGAACGCAAATTGAACAGGTCAGGGGGAAGGTGAACATTTGTTTGCATTGGCAATCATTTGTTTTACATAAAAACTACGACTTAACGTAATTTCTTTAGAGGTTCTCCAATTGAAAAATAATGTCATAATAGCTAAGTCTTTGACTGGCTCCTCTAAAGGTGAAATACATGTCATTCCAAGAATTGATTTGGCTCCATCTCAAACAGGGTTGCCTTTTCAGTTGAGACGTAGACAATTTCCTGTAAAACTTGCCTTTGCTATGACCATCAATAAGTCTCAGGGCCAAACGCTTAAGCGTGTTGGCATTTTTTTACCTGAGCCTGCATTTGGACACGGTCAACTTTATGTTGCCTGTTTAAGAGTTCGTGAAAGAACGGACGTAAAATTAAAAATAATTGATGGTCCTCTGCAAGGCAAGCTTAAAAATGATGGAAAGATCTACACAAGAAATGTTGTGTACAAAGAGATCTTTGACATGTGAATTAACATTTTATTATTTAAATCATCTTTATTTATTGAGCTAGCAGTGGCTCTTAAGAAATGTACCGCCAGTGGTTTCCTTCATTGCACTCTACTTTAAGCAATTAAGGAAGTAGAAGGGGGAAACCCCATGGGGCAGTAAGCAAAGGGGCGTCCTCGCTACCTGCCCTGGGTAATTCAGTTTGAATTAGCAGACACCTTTGCACAAATCATTTTAATTACAATTTATAATATCTAGAACAGCAGTCATTTCATATGACTGCCGGGCTTTCTAGTAAATATATATATACACCTACCACCTAGATTCTACCATTAACATTTTAACCTACTTATTTTACTACATATCCATACATCCTCTTATCTATCAACCTATCTCAGTTTCTTTGTATTTAAAAGTGGATAGCAAATATCATCACACTTCTCCTTAAATACTTCAGCATTCATATTTTTAACTAGTTCCAACTTTATTTTCATTTCTATCTTACAGAAGGCTATTGATGAAAGAAATCAAGGCATTTTTGAGGGAGAAAGAAAAGTGTCAAGTTGATTTAAATCTGAAAGCAATAAAAACAATATGGGGCCCTGGCCAGTTGGCTCAGTGGTAGAGCGTCGGCCTGGCGTGCAGAAGTGCTGGGTTCGATTCCTGGCCAGGGCACACAGGAGAAGCGCCCATCTGCTTCTCCACCCCTCCCCCTCTCCTTCCTCTCTGTCTCTCTCTTCCCCTTCCGCAGCCAAGGCTCCATTGGAGCAAAGTTGGCCCGGGTGCTGTGGATGGCTCTGTGGCCTCTGCCTCAGGCGCTAGAATGGCTCTGGTTGCAACAGAGCGATGCCCCAGATGGGCAGAGCATCGCCCCGTGGTGGGCATGCCGAGTGGATCCCGGTTGGGCACATGCGGGAGTCTGTCTGACTGCCTCCCCGTTTCCAACTTCAGAAAAATAAAAAAAATAAAAAATAAAAACTATATATATATATATATATATATATATATATATATATATATATATATATATATATTAAATGTTCTTGCCTGACCTGTGATGGTACAGTGGGATAAAACGTCAACCTGGAACACTGAGGTTGCCGGTTCGAAACCCTGGCTTGCCTGGTCAAGGCACATATGGGAGTTGATGCTTCCTGCTCCTCCCCCTTCTCTTTCTCTCTCTCTTTTCTTGTTTCCTTCTCTCTCTCTCTCTCTCTCTCTCTCTCTCTCTCTTCTCTCTGAAAAAAAATTGAGTAAATAAAGTTTTTTTTAAAAAAAATGTTCTTAAATATGTGAGCTCCAGCATCTCAGGTGTTGTTCTGGCAGCTGAGGAGGAAAGATCGATTTCAAACATGGTCTGAGCCGGACAGTGCAAAGGTAAATGCACGTGTAGAAGTGTTGAGAGGCCAAGTCGATCCCCCAGACTCTGAGCTGCCCACCTGTCAGTGTAGGTTGCCTCTACTACAGGGACACCTGCAGCTTTCCTGGAGCGTCATGGCTCAGCTTTTGTTCTGAGTTGAACTGGATGTGATCCTTCAGGTAGGAAAGGCCCGAGCACAAAGCTCTTACATGCACACATGGTAGTCTTTGGCAAGACTTTTTACCCCAACACATCATGATTATCTGACAAAGGGGGCAAGATGATCAGAGACACCGCTCTCCCAAATCAGTGCCTTCCTGTCAGAGACCTCCAGAGACTTGGAGGGACCTCACTTCCATGCTCTTTAAACTCCAATTCAGAAGAAATGACTATAGACTGAGTTGCTATCATGCCAATTAAGCCTTTTGCATACACTTTTCACCGCCCACCAAATAATCACTTCCTTGGTTCAGTTCTACCAAAGGCCATCTAAGAAAACTAATTCTTGGTATTATCAACTGCTGTTGGAAGGCTCCAGTTAATACACACATAACTTAGCACAGGTATAACTTGGATGGAAGCGTTTATATCTTCATTCATATATTTTGTTTGTTAGATTAACAATCAATCATTTAGGAGGGGGCAGTGCTTTAAAACAGGTCAGCAAACTGTGGTTGGCATGTCAAAGCCAGTTCACAGCCTTCTTCTGTGAAATGAAACTGAACTGAACAGTCATGCTCATTAATTTACGGATGGTCGATGGCTGCTTTTATACTCAACAACAGTGTTGAGTAGTTACAACAAGGATCTTATGGCTCGTAAAGCCCGAGATAGGTACTCACTGGCCCTTTACAAAAAATGATCGCGGACCCCTGGTTTAATGGCCTAGCTTCTGGAAAAGGTGCGTTTTGATGGAGTGGGAGGCATCCATGAAAGTGGAGTATGGCTTTGAGACATTGTATGGAGTCCCCAGTGAATGCATGTTTCCTTCTAACTCACACTTCATCAGTCAAAGAAACATGACTCCAATTTCTTTTACACTTTGAGTTTATGCATAAATATTCACTTGAACAAAGAGTTCTATAGCTTTTAAACATTAAAAAAAAACCAACACTGTCTAGAACAGTGTTTCTCAAAGTCAGAGGCAGAAGGAGATTGTCTGGGACCTCTTACTTATTTTATTTTATTTTTTAGAGATTTTATTTATTGATTTGAAAGAGAGGAGAGAGAGAAAGTGGTGGGGGTGAAGAGAAGAAAACATCAACTCATAGTAGTTGCTTCTCGTATGTGCCTTGGCCAGGCAAGTCTGGGGTTTTGAACTGGCGACCTCAGCATTCCAGGCCTATACTTTATCCACTGAGCCACAACAGGTCAAGCTAGGGACCTTTTAACATATACTAACAGTCTGGAATTGAAATAAAAAATAACAACAGACAAAATCAAACTGGAATTAAAATTAAAAAGAACCAGACAAAATCAAACTTCCCGGGTGAGGGTACTGTACACCCAGGTTAGAAAGCCGCTGGTCTAGGAAGCCAGGAGGTCAGCGCCCGGGGAGGTACCCCACAGAGGCCTCGGGCAGGGAAAGGGTGGAGGAGAGCGCGGAAATCCTGTCAGGGTAAGAGAAACACAGTTATAGAAGCTGAATCAGGACTTCTGTAGGTCAGAGTCTTCTGCAGTTGATGTATAGCTGACTGATGCAGCTCTGTCTACAATGCAAGTCAGCTTAATGTACTCCCTCCAGGCCACTTCAACCAGGATGAATGCAGTTAAAAGGTGCAACTCAGAAACGTCTGTAAAGTTGGCTTTGATTTAAAAGAATAACCTAAGCAGTATTTTTAAATATGCGATGCTACTACATGATTGTCCTGAACCTGGTCCAGTCCACAGGGCCTCGTGGGAGGTCATTCCACCCCGAGGAGTAGATGATAAAGGCAGTGAGAAAGAAAACTAAAACCTCAGTTTCCACTGGTAGGAACTTAGACCACATTCTCATTCTCTTGTGAGGTTCTTTCTAGCATGTTCGTTGGTGATGGTCTGGAATGTTTTTCCAGGCGTCTTTGGAGCTCAGAGTATCAGCTACTCACAAGAGAGGGGAGGGGTTTGAAAGGCTGGGTTAGGGAGCTCCCATAGGCTACCCTAGTCAGAAGAATTCCTCATTCTACAAACAAACCAGAAATAAGTCATTCAGGGATCCCACTAATAGCCAGGAGGGAGGTTTTCTATTTCTTTTGGTGAATAGTGCCAATAGTGGTGAAGAGTTTCCTCTCTCCTTTCCTTTTTTTAAGTTGAAGTATAATTGACATATATTATGTTAGTTTCTGGTGAACAGCATGATAGCTTGATATTTATATATATTATGAAGTGATCACTGCAATAAATCTAGTTAATATTTTCCATCATATATATATTATATAATATATATATATATACACACACACACACACACACACACACACTGCTCACAAAAACTAGGGGATATTTCAAAATGAATATGAAGCAATAGAATAGTCCCTAATTTTTGTGAGCAAAATAGTGACTAGATTTTTTTTTCTTGTGATGAGAATTGTTAAGATTTACTCTCAGCAATTTAAAAATGAGCAATATGGTGTTATTAACTCTAGCTGCCATGCTGTACATTACTGACCCATGACATTTATTTTATTACTGGAAGTTTGTACATTTTGACCCCGTCATCTCCCCCAGTCCCCTGACCTGCCAGAGTTCCTATAGCTCCCCCAAGGGAAGCTATTCCTCAGGAAAGTCCATCAAATGCGCTGAAGGTGGGGGTGGGGCACACGCAAATGAGGAGGGCAGGAGCACAGCTCTAACATGTGTTCTTCTCAACCTTTTCAGACTTAGACCTTCTAGTTTCAGAAGTTTTTTTTTCCCCTGGAATGCCTTTTATCTTTCCATAACTGCCACATTTTACCATTTTTCAAGGCTACTTTTTTGTTTTTAGAGAGAGAGAGAGAGAGAGAGAGAGAGAGAGACAGGAAGGAAGAGAGATGAGGAGCATCAATTTTTGATTGTGGCTTCTTAGTTGTTCATTGATTGTTTCTCTTTTTATTTTTATTTTTCCGAAGCTGGAAACGGAGAGGCAGTCAGACAGACTCCCGCATGTGCCCGACCGGGATCCACTCGGCATGCCCACCAGGGGGCGATGCTTTGCCCCTCTGGGGCATCGCTCTGTTGCATCCAGAGCCATTCCAGCGCCTGAGGCAGAGGCCACAGAGCCATCCTCAGCGCCCGGGCCATCTTTGCTCCAATGGAGCCTCGCTGCGGGAGGGGAAGAGAGAGACAGAGATGAAGGAGAGGGGGAGGGGTGGAGAAGCAAATGGGCACCTCTCCTGTGTGCCCCTGGCCGGAAATCAAACCCGGGACTCCTGCACGCCAGGCTGACGCTCCACTGCTGAGTCGACCGGCCAGGGCCCATTGATTGTTTCTCATATGTGCCTTGACTGGGAGGCTCCAGCCAAGCTAGTGATCCCTTGCTCAAGCTGGCGACCCTGTACTCAAGCCAGCGACCTTGGGGTTTCAAACCTGGGTCCTCAGTGTCCCAGGCCAATGCTCTATTCACTGCACCACTGCCTGCTCAGACTCAAGACCACTTTTAGAAGACATCACCACTGTGGTTTTCTCAGATGGTCCTTGGCAGTCAGCACACTATCATGCTTCCATAATACTCCTCAGTTTACGTCTCTATTTTAGTCTTTACGGATGTGTCCTCAGGTCTGTCTCCCACTGGGCTGTGAGCCCCTCAGACAGAAGCAGTGTCTCAGCCCTCTGAACCCCGGTTGTCTGGCCCAGAGGAGACATAAACTATAGATTTATGAAGCAAATCTACCAATCAATTGTTGCTGTTTTTGTAACCAGCATCTTAAAACTACATTTAAATTGCTCTTTAAAAAGATCAGATAAATTATCATTTAGAAGATGCATTTAACTATAAACATTTATTAAGAACCAGTATTGAGAGCAGGGTTGCTGGCTTGAGTGTCGGGTCATAGACGTGACCCCATGGTCACTGACTTGAGCTCAAGGTCACTGGCTTGAGCAAGGGGTCACTAGGTCTGCTCTAGCCCCCCCCCCCCCACCCTCAGTTAAGGTACATATGAGAACGCAATCAATGAACAACTAACGTGCTGCAATGAAGAGTTGATGTTTCTCCTTTCCTGTCTATCTGTCCCTATCTGTCCCCCTCTCTGTCTTTCTCTGTCTCTGTCACAAAAAAATAAATAAAGAAAAGAAACAATATTATTGTTAAGAACCAGGCATTGTGGCTACACTGAGGATGCAAAGTTGAATGGAATAGTTCCTGGCCTCCAGGGTGTTATCATTTAGTGGAGAGAGGGAAGTGAGCTAAGCTACTTTAGAAGCTAGAGCAAGGCAGGTGGGTGCAGAGAAGGATGTGCTTACCTCTCCTGGGTATTTCGTGAAAACCTGCCTAGAGAGAGCATGAGAACCCAGGCGAACTCTGAACAGTGCATCTTTGTGTACATAGACAGAGGGGAGATTTTAGGTCCTGAGCCATGGGGAAAAGAATATGAAAATGTACTTTCAGCTTATTACTCTGTGGGAACCTACTTTTTTCTTGGACCTTGCCTCTTTTGGAGATGACCATTGTTAAAAAAGAAAAAAGAAAATGACAACTACTTCAGTCTACTAGTTTCACCAAAAATTGGCAACCTCCGTTTCAAGGAATCATACTGTAGAAAAAGCTATTTTTTCCCTGTAAATTAGTCATATTCTATACAACCTAGCAGGCAATACCAGGCTCCCACATCATTTTGTCAGAGAGAGGCCAGTAATTTCAGGGTGGGAACCCATGCATTTACACGAGAGAATTTCCCTGTGCACAGCGTTCCTTAGCCATTTGTGGCCTCACAGAATGCCATTTATAGTTCCTGCAGTGGCAGAAAAATTAGGGGGCAGAGTGCTTATTACTTTAATGGCAAAGCCAAAGGAGACATTGGTCACACTGAACTAGTTTACCTTCTTTTTTTTATGTGTGTGTGTGGTGTGTGTGTGTGTGTGGTGTGTGTGTGTGTGTGTGGTGTGTGTGTGTGTGTGTGTGTGTGTGTGTGTGTGTGTGTGAGAGAGAGAGAGAGAGAGAGAGAGAGAGAGAGAGATGAGAAGCATCAACTCATAGTTGTAGCACCTTAGTTGTTCATTGATTGCTTTCTTACATGTGCCTTGATCAGAGGGCTCTAGCTGAGCCAGTGACCCCTTGCTCAAACCAGCAACCTTGGGCTTTATGCCAGTGACTATAGGGTCATGTCCATGACCCCAGCTCAAGCTGGTGAGCCCGCATTCAAGCCAGTGACATCCGGATTTCAAATATGGGTCCTCAGTGTTCCAGGCTGACGCTCTATCCACTGCTCCACCACCTGGTCGGGCTGGTCTAGTTTACCTTTAACGCCAGGGAGGAACTGCTCCACTTGGCTTTCAGCACTGAAGAAGCTGTGAAGGGCCAGTCAGTCCCCATCTTAGATGTTCTTTGTCAGCTTGAAATGCTCCTCATCAGCTGCTCACTGTGGCCCAGGGTCCGAAGTCATTACCCAGAATCATGTTCCATCTTCATAAACAAACAAACAAACAAACAAAAAACCTTAAAATCTTTCTTGAGGAGTCAACAACCTGGGCTCAGGAACCTGGGTCTCAATAAAAATGAGGTCCCCAAAGGAACCCTGCCTGTGTGGCATTTAGCCTCCCATCGTCATTTGAGTGTTGTATTTTATTCTTGCTAAATACTTGGATGGTTCCCTACTTGCACGTTGAAAGGCAGAAATAAACATGATCTCCCTGTCTGGATTGTGCAGAGAGGTATTCATAGCAGGAACTCCCTTTGTTGTGCTCAGCTAATTGCTAATTATGCAGTGATGGATGCAAATTGCACAGTTGGCATTTCAGGCTCACAGGCTTCCTATTCATTCCTTCCACTTAAAGGAGAAAGGCCGAAATATTAAGAGATTACCAACCATATATTTATCCACGAAAATAACACCTAAATGGGTCAAATAAGCCTGTGGAAGAGCAGAAGAGGCTTTAGGGCGGAGGACGCTGGAGGTGGGTTCTGTCCAGACTCTGCTCTGCCCTGATTTTACAGCAGAGGGTTATTAGGAAAGTGTTCTGTGAATCCCAGTTAACATGTAAGGAAGAATGAATGGTCTTACTTTCAGGGGAAGCAATGTCTCTGATCTCAGACTGTTGCAGGAGAAGAGTAAGAAGTCATGATAGTAAAGTCATGCCTTTGAAAGGCATGTTGGAATTTTAAGCCTTTCTTACATACTACCTCCTTGAATAGCCTAATAACCCAATTATTGAATGTGTCATGTTGTTAACTGCATTTGGTAAAGGATGAAATGAAAAATCCAGGAAAAACTAGTGATAGTTCAATTTATGACTTTCCTCCTTTTTCTCTATTGTAGCCTTGATGCCGAGAAAGTAAAAATTAGCTCAGATTAAGAAAGCGAAATATCTGCTCTGCTATGTATCTTTCTGGAATAACAAATAACAAATAGAGCCAGCTGCTACACAGCCCTGCTCAGTGTTCAGCCTGTCAAAACGGTGCTTCATTTCACAATGAGATACCACTTCAGACCTACTAGGATGGCTATAATAAAAGACGTGCAAGATAACAAGTGTTGATGAGGATGTGGAGAAACTGTAGCCCTCATACATTACTGGTAGGAATGTAAAATGGCACAGTTGGGCGGTTCTTCATAAAGCTAACCATAGAATTGCCACATGGCCCAGCACTTTCACTTCTGAACACATGTCCGAAACCACTGAAAGCAGCAACTCAAACAGACTGTTTGTACATCAATGTTTATAGAAACATTACTCCAATAGCCAAAATGTCGAAACAACCCATGTGTCCGTTGACCAATGAATGGAAAACCCAAACATGGTATATATATAAAATAGAATATCATTCGGCCTTAAAAAGGAAGGAAAGTCTGAAACACACTGTAGTGTAGATGATCCTTGAGGACATTATGCTAAATGAAACAAGGTGATCACAAAAGCAGAGATAGAGTATGATTCTGCTTATAAGATACGTGGTCCAATCCATAGACGGAAAGTAGGAGTTGCCAGGGGCTAGGGAAAGGGAAAATGAACAGTCCCTGTTTAATGGGTACAGAGTTTCAGTTGTGCAAAATATAAACAGTTCTGTGGATGGATGATGGTGGTGGTAGCACAACGAAATGAATGTCAGGTCACAGAGCTGACACTTCAGACTGTTTAAGATAGCCAAAAACAAACAAACAAACAAATAAAAAACCTCATTATTTAAATTTCACCTGAACTCCACTTTTCCCTGAATCCCATGGTAACTCTATTTTTCCCTTTGTTTGAGAGAGACCCACAGTTTCTCTGAGGTGCTATCTGCCTCATAGCAATGAGCTAACAAACTGGACTTTGTTGGACTACAATTTTGTCCCTGGTGAACTTTGGTTGATTGGACTAAGAAAGTGTTCACTATTGTCTAACTAACCAGATCTTATTGTAATGGAATCTGGGGACTACTGGCAATTTGGTGACCTTGGGGAGATATTGCAAATTGATTCACTAAGTCAAGGGATAAACTTAAGCCAGTCCCCAGTTGAAGACTGGTTTGCTCTCCCCTCTCTCAGGGCCCTAAGTTTTCATAAAGCCATGGCTCCAGCGGGAGGTAAGCAACATTTGTGTTCTGCATTCTTTCAAAAACAGAGAACGACCCCCAGCCCACCCCCAACCTTAGGCTCTTCATCCATGTCTCCAGGGTCATCTAGGGGGAAGCACTGTTTATCCTGGTCCTTTAGAAGTGGTGACTCTACAGGTACCACTGCTGGCTCCTGACCTACATCCCAGCTGAGCTCCAGCCTCTGTCTCGTTCACCATTCTGAGGTCCTGTTCTGCTTCCGGTCCACGGAGATACTTAGCTTGTTTTTTATTTTTTCACTGATTCTGCCATTTGATTATCTACCATTGCGTTGGTTTTGCTCAGGGATTGAGGGTGTAGGATCACTTTGACCAAAAGTTCTTGTTTAAAAACTTTAGTGGCACTGGCTCAAAATATATTATAGAGCATCTCAGCCATATGAATGTGTAAATCTATCTAACAATGTCTGATTTTCTTCAATGAAGACCACTTTGATTTAAAAAAATATATATCAACTCTCAAATTCTTTCCATTTTTTTTTTTTGGCTGCCTCTGCTTTGCTGGTTTCCCAACCACTTATATAATTATATATATAGCGTGGCTACTAAGTAAACCAACACTTCACCACTACAAGTGAGTAAGTATGTATAGATCTTGTGAAATAACCTAGTCTTGAAAGTGTTGAGATGATCAGATTAAGTAATAGTAATTTTGGCCAGAAAAACAATAAATAATGTTAATTTTTGGATTTTAGCCTGTATGGACTGTCAACTAAAGTACAATCAATAAGTGTACAATCAATAACATGATTAAAAATTGCACATGATGTCTAAACAACTCTTCCCAGGCCAAGCTTTAATTCCAGCCTACTTTGATCAGCTCAGAAGCTGACAGAAAACAAACAAACAAATAAGCAAACTCAATTGTTCTTAACACAGCCCATCTAGGCAAAATTGTGAAGTTAATAAGGTTACTTGTGTTTTTCCTTTTTCTTTCTGGTGACTCACACAATTCCTGTTTCTTGCTCCAGGAATCTCTCCCATGTCCACTCTTGTAGAGCCTTGGGAAAAAACCAAGGCAAAGTATAGGGCAGGGGTACTCAATCTTTTTATACCTACCGCCCACTTTTGTATCTCTGTTAATAGAATTTTCTAACCGCCCACCAGTTCCACAGTAATGGTGATTTATAAAGTAGGGAAGTAACTTTACTTTATAAAATTTATAAAGCAGAGTTACAGCAAGTTAAAGCATATAATAATAATTACTTACCAAGTACTTTATGTTGGATTTTCGCTAAGTTAGGCAGAGTAAATCTTTATAAAACAACTTACTATAGTTAAATCTATCTTTTTATTTATACTTTGGTTGCTCTGCTACTGCCCACCATGAAAGCTGGAACACCCACTAGTGGGCAGTAGGGACCAGGTCGACTACCACTGGTCTAGGGAAAGGGCACTCCACTGGGAACTAAAAACATTGAGTTTAGTTCCAGTTCAGCTAACGGTTAGCTTTGTGACTTTGGATAACATCTCTGGGTCTCAATTTACTGATCTACAAACTTGGAGAAAAAGGAAGAGTTGCGTGAATGAGATCTCTTTTGTCTCCTGATTTCAACAGTTTTAGATGCATCATTCCTACTGGTCTATTAATTAAGGAAGAGTCATCCCCCCCCCCCCTCTGAGATTTAATAGGAAAATCTTGGAAATCAAAAGTGTTAAATTCTTAAATTTTTAATGATGACAATTTCAGGAACTGTGGCATGTTGATGGAGAAATATTTTTTTTCCATAGAAATTTTCTAAGAGACTTTAAATCACAAAATATGATTGAATTACTTACTTGTAAATTTGGAGTGGAGAAAAACAGGGAAACGTGATTTTTAATTTGTTAGCTTAATTACTTTCACCAATTTGAAATTTTGACTGTGTATCAAGCACTACTGGGAGGGTCTTGTGATACCCCTTCTCTTTCAATAAAGCACATTCTGTGTAACATCTCATTTTCCCTCCATTTTACTCTGTTGTTTATTTATGACTTTCATGCTATGCATTGCTTGTGGTTAAATTTGTGTTGCTAAATAATACTGTTGTAAATTAGGTACTGCTATTTTCTGGTCTTGTCTAGATCTCATCAGTGGAGTTCTATTAACTCTGAGATATTTTGTCACAGATAAATTGCTTTGTTCAATTTGCATTTCAGTAATTTTCTGATTTCAACATGGGCTTGGTAATGGGCATAATAATTCTGGAAGAGTAAATTGAAGGCAGAGAATCTTCTCCAAGTCTTGCCTCTTTAGCAACATTTCCAAATTGTCACTATTTTCCAGTGTGCAGTATCTTCTTACATCTGAGTAAATAAAAGTTAATTATCTTTATACAGCAGTGTTGGAAATGTTATCAGCTATTTTCTTCCCTTTGTATATGCTGCTGTCAATTGGAATTCAAATTGGCTTGGTAAAGAGTTTTGCCCCAGGGGTGCATTTTAATAGAAGCATTTCTGATTTATCATAATTTACGGGAGCATAGAAACTATTAAAATCGCGATTTCAAAGGCCGACTCTGGGAAGAAATGCATCAATTCGTTGGTTATGGGGCTTGATTTCTGCTTGTGGCCTCTCAAGTCTTCATTCTTCCAGTAAGCCTTTCCTGACATTTTCCTTTGTGTTTGTACTGTTTTTCTCACCTTTTCAAAAACTGTGAGCATTTTGAAAGAGAGACTTAGTTTGTTTACTTATAGGACTTAACCCAGTGCTGGACAATTAGTAGGTATTTAGAAGTTTAAATAGACTTACTTATCTAAATTCTGAAATATAGTACTCCTTGTCTTAAAGAAACACACACATAGAACTTAGAAGTGGTTTACTGATTGGTTGCTTTGTCTTCAAAATGTCAAACAAATGGTCCGAATGGTATTTTTTTCTTGATTGAATTTATGTATGTGTATGTACGAGGTGAGGAACAATCAACTATCCTGACAGGTTGTTTTTGCCTCCTGAAACAGCTTTTAAACAAACAAAAAACTGGAACCATTAACTGACATGAAATTGCTTTAACCCCATACACCACATAAAACGTGATATGTGTGTGTAAATATATATATTCACATACACAAAATACAGTGTGTCCGTAAAGTCATGGTGCACTTTTATCCAGTCCCAGGAAAGCAACAAAAGACGATAGAAATGTGAAATCTGCACCAAATAAAAGGAAAACTCTCCCAGTTTCATACCTATTCAGTGCAGTTTGATGTGGGCTCATGCACAGATTTTTTAGAGCTCCTTAGGTAGCTATCCCATATAGCCTCTACAGTCTCGTCACTGACTGATGGCCTACTAGAATGGGGTTTTTCCACCAAACTGCCGGTTTCCTTCAACTGCTTATCCCACCGAGTAATGTGATTCCTATGTGGTGGCACTTCGTTATAAATGTGCCGATATTCATGTTGCACTTTGGTCACAGATTCGAATTTAGCGAGCCACAGAACCCACTGAACTTTCCTCTGTACTGTCCACATCTCAACTGGCATGGCCGTGGGCTGCTCCACTGTATACACGGTGTGACGTCATCATCTGCGCATGCGCACATGCTGCCACATCATCCTACAGAAACTGGGAGGGTTTTCCTTTTATTTGGTGCAGATTTCACATTTCTATCATCTTTTGTTGCTTTCCTGTGACCAGTCAAAAGTGCACCATGACTTTACGGACACACTGTATTGAAATTATACAGGAAAAAGGAACCTGATCATTGCCTTTTTATGTGGTTCTCTCTTTTGAAAAAAAAAATTTGGACTATATTTGGAGATAGGATCTATTAAGAGGTACTTAAATTTACACGAGGTCAAATGAATAGGCCAATAAGACTGGTGCCTTTATAAGAAAAATAAGAAACACCATAGACACGTGAGCACAGAGGAAAAGACGTGTGGAGACACAGTGAGGAAGGTGGCCATAGGCAAGCCAAGCGGAGAGGTTTCAGATGAAACCAACCTTGCTAGTACCTTGATCTTTTGGACGTCCAGCCCACAAAACTGTAAGAAAATAAAGTTCTGTTGTTTAAGCCACCTGTCTGTGATATTTTGTTATGGCAGCCATAGTAAATTAATACATCTGGGAAAAATCCCAGCTTTAATTAACTCCCTTGTTTTTCTAACTCCCCATATGTAGCTGTGCAGTTGAATTTTGCTGCAGCAACATAAACCACTCAAACATACTGACAGGTCTCACATTAAACTCAAAACTAATGATGTGAAGTGAGTCCTTGGTATCTCAGGCCATCGTTCTACGTGTCTGTAGTCCATTTGCTCCCCCATCTCAGCCACATCAATCGTGTACCTTCCCCTCTGTCCTCAGACCACGAGCGTCTTCTCCCTGACCCTCGCCTTCAATAAATGATGTTGCTTCCTATCTTGCTGAGAGAATAGACATAATCAGAAAAGACCTAGACAGCCTGACCAGGCGGTGGCACAGTGGATAGAGCGTCGGACTGGGATGCCGAGGACCCAGGTTCGAGACCCTGAGCTCACCAGCTTGAGCGCGAGCTCATCTGGCTTGAGCAAAAGCTCACCAGCTTGAACCCAAGGTCGCTGGCTCGAGCAAGGGGTTACTCGGTCTGCTGAAGGCCCGCAGTCAAGGCACGTATGAGAAAGCAGTCAATGAACAACTAAGGTGTCGCAATGCGCAACGAAAAACTAATGATTGATGCTTCTCATCTCTCTCTGTTCCTGTCTATCCCTCTCTCTGACTCTCTCTCTGTTTCTGTAAAAAAAAAAGGAAAAGAAAAGACCTAGACATAATCAGTAAAGACCGTTCTCTCCTCACTTAGCCTACTTATAAGTGTTATTTACCTTGTTTATTTTTGTCTCTTCCTGCTAAATACAAGTTACATGGGAGCAAGATTTTATCTATTTATTCATTGTACCATCTCTGATGTTTGCAACATAATAGCCATTCAAAAAATATTTTTTGAATAATCAACAAATGAATATGACAGTGGACCAAATTTCTTATTATACACAAGACTGCCTCCAAGTTAACAGGGAAAGAATATTATAAATGGACAAAAAGTATGAATTGAAAGTTCATAGACAAAAGAAATATAAAAAGTGTGTTCAGCATTGTTTGTAATTGAAGAAAGACAACTTAAAGCAATAAGAGACTATAAATTTCATTTATCAGATTGACAAAAATTTTACATTTTGTTAAAACTCAGTGTTGGTGAGGATGCAAGAAAACAGACATTTTTACATACTATTGGTAGAAGTGTGAATTGGCATTCTGTGTTGACACTATCCATCAAAATCTACAACAAACATACTTTATGTAAGTGTGCCAACATATATGTGTAACAGGATGTTTATTCACAGTTTTGTTTTAATAGAAAATATGCGATTTAAATTTTTATGAATGTAAAAAATTGATACATTCATAAAAGGGAATACTCTACAGCCATTAAAATGAAAGCAATAGATTTTCATTTGGTGATATGAAAAGACGTTCATTGTTGCCAACATTCAAGCAATGAACAAAACGGTATAGTGTGTTTCCATTAAACATTTCTGAAAGGTTATATAAGAAGCAGTCAATAATTCCCCTGGGCAAGCCTGTTAGGAAGCACTGTATTCAGGGATAGCCAGGTTGTGTTATAATTAGAGTGAGGGATTGATGGGAATGCTCAGAGAAGAAGTCAAGCATATAAGAGATTTGCTTGAGTGACAGCACAGTGGAAAAGTGTTAGGAATTAAGGATAGAAGATGTGGGGTCAGAAAGGGAAGGTATGGGCCAAATGCGAGTGAGGGTCCAGACAAGAAGGGAAATCTGGGCTTTGTGAGGTGATAGAAAAACAAGAATAAAGGTCAAGATAGAGATCAGTGTCAATGATCTCAAAGAGGTTAATGGTGGGCGGTGAGCTATGTGGGTGAGGGTAGTGGGGCTAGAGTTGGTGGAAGAGGGGGCTTTGCCATGAGCATAAAGAATTGTAGGGCAGTTTTTAACTCCTGCCAATAGAGGTGTGGAGGCCAGGTGAGGGGTGGTCATATATGTTGCAAATGCAAATGCTTTCTTACTTAAATTGTTTTCTTTATTAATATATATTTATATTATATATTAATATACACTTATAAAACTTTTTACTTGTTATATTGTCAAATTTATCTATCTTTTTACTTAAGACTTTTTGGTATATTTATGCTTAAGGAATTTCTTCCTTATTCCAAAATCATAACAACTATATTTTTTAGAAGAACATTTAAAAATGTTTTCTTTTAATATTTTTATTTTTTATTTGGAGTATTTTGGATTAATGTTATGTAAGAATCTGGATTTTTATTTTTTTTATATAACCAGCTTAAGGTTCCAACATCATTCATCAAATGGTTATCATTTTTCTATGTTTTGAAATATCCTAAATTGAGTTTTAAATATTTATTTATCATGTATTTATATCTTCTCTCTCAGTTCCTAACCAAGTCTTGGACTAAAATTTTCATTCCACACCTTTTTAAACATTTCTGTGCTCTTAGCATTTTTTGTCTTGGTTTATAATAAAAATCTGAAAACGAAGGTCTTCTACCTTTAAAATCCAGACGTATCCTTAGACATTAAGCATCTCAGTGAGTTTGGTTGCTCCTGCTGCTGTGCCATTCATGCTAATCCTGCCATTTGCGTTTGAGGAACAAAGTTGGTAAAATAACTACTGAATAAAACACTTATCACACAATATTCTCTTGTCTAATGACTTGGTTTTGACTAATATACTTTCTCCAGAAGAACGGTAGCATGCAGAGCGTTGGGAAAATGAAAATATGATATTCACAGTTCATTTATAGTGTGGCAACTCCAGTAACTGTTTATATTTCAAAGTCTTATTGAAAGTCTGTTTAGAGCAGGGGTCCCCAAACTTTTTACACAGGGGGCCAGTTCACTGTCCCTCAGACCGTTGGAGGGCCAGACTATAAAAAAAACAACTATGAACAAATCCCTGTGCATATTGCACAGATCTTATTTTAAAGTAAAAAAACAAAATGGGAACAAATACAATATTTAAAATAAAGAACAAGTAAGTTTAAATCAACAAACTGACCAGTATTTCAATGGGAACTATGCTCCTCTCACTGACCACCAATGAAAGAGGTGCCCCTTCCAGAAGTGCAGCAGGGGCCGGATAAATGGCCTCAGGGGGCCGCATGCGGCCCGCAGGCCGTAGTTTGGGGACCCCTGGTTTAGAGTAAGGCAGAAGACCAGCCAGCTCAGATAACATCATGGTGCTGTGAACCTCGTAGCAGCTCCCTTTGTCTTTTGTTGGTTTCTTATAATTTAGAATTTTCTCACTTCTCAAATTCTGAAGCACTGCCTTAAACTTATAAGACTTTTGATTTTGAAAAAAGAGAACAAACAACAAAACGGCATCGCCCGAGAGAAATGAGTAACAGGCCCGCGTCATGGACACTAGCAATCCCTCAGTCAGACCAGAGCCCTACTTTCTCCCCACACTCTTGTTCATCCCGTCTGTTCTGGAGAGTTCAATGATCTTCATGCCTCCAGCTCTGTCTTCCAATTCATGGTCCAGATGGGCTTCCTGGTTCTCTTTCCAATATGCAAATGAGAACACATGGCTCCCGGTGCTCAGGAAGTACTCATGATTCTCTGCTGCTTAAAGAAGGAAGCCCAACCTCTGGAGCTTGGCATGCCGAGTCTTCATCCTCTGGCTGATGCACAGCTCTAGCTGGATCTCCTGCCATCCCCTCTAAACACCCCACAATGGACTTACATATTGTCTCATCCCTAGTTTTGTTTAGAGAGTTCCCAGGCCTGCAATACAACACCTCACATCTCTTCTCCCCCAAACCAGGATGATATCACAGATCCCGTAAGGCTCAGCTCAAACATCAACCCCTCCAAGGAACCTTCCCTCTTCCCTCAGGCAGAATCCATCACTTCCTTGTTATTATTCTTATAAAAGTTATTTTATACCATTATTAAACCGTGCTCACTGGTAGTTAGATGGTTGATTACGACACTGGCCCTCCCACTGAATTGGGGCCACTCCATCTGTAGAAACTTATTTAAGCATGTGGCGCTGGCATAGCTGCCCTGTGTTGAGCACAAGCATTATCTTGTTTTATCTTCCAAACAATCCTGTTAGGCAGGCAGTTTTATTACCTTTACTTTCGGATAAGAACGTTGAGCCTTAAAGAGATTAAGTAACTAACTTGCAGGCAGATTGCATATTCACTCCGAGTATTCTGTGACTGGAACTCAGTCCTTTTATGTCATCCCAGAGCCCCTGAATGAAGGAAAGAAGCAGCCCTCGTGCTGTGTGTGACTTGCTTTCTCTTGAAGAAGAATCTCCTCGTGTGGGGTCCATATGGCGCTGAGAGCTTCTTGCAGTCTGTGTGACCTTGGGCTAGCTACCAAATATTGCTGGGTCCCTGGGCTTACATCTGTAAGACGACAATAATGAACTTAACTACCTCCCAGGGCTTTCCATAGGATTAAATGAAATTCTGTATGCAAAACACATAAAAGGTGGCAGAATAAATTAGTAATAGATAACTTTTCTTCCCTTTTCCCTCACTGCTTTTCCCACAAAGACAACAGACCATTCTCAGAGGCTTATCTGGCTTCCCTGACCAGAGAGAAAACCAAATGAGGGCTAGAGAGATAGAGATAAGTAACCAGAGGATGACAGGTTTAGACAGAATTATCTATAGATAGAACCATGCCACTTCCGTGAGTATCTTAAATGAATAATGATTTAAATGTACTATACCATTGCTTTTGTCTCCTGTATTTATTTGGGGGAAGAAATGGCCTCACAGAGCATTACAGAGAGGGGGAAGCCATGGGGAATTATCTCTTGTCCTAACAGGACTATCATTTCTTTCTTTTTTCTTTTTTTTTTTAGGACTATCATTTCTTGTCACAAGATCTCCGAGTTTGGACACTGGCTTTCTGTCAGGCAGATAAAATATATTATGCTCTCTTTGTTAAAGATGGAGCTGCTCACGTGGAAGCCTGTTGCCCAGGTGATAATATTAATTGCCCTTCTTACTTGGGATGTGTGTGATTATATTAATGTGTGTTGGGGGCGGGCTGTGGGCAGGCAGGATCCTCGTATCCTGGGGCCTGGTTTTAGGACTAAGCCTTTCCCACCCTTTTTGATGTGAGATGGTGCACTGTCATGAGGAATCCCATATGCCTCAGATAAGTGACTTTGTATCAGAAACTTCCTTGTTTGTATATGGGATTAAAGGTTTTGAATCTACACTATAAAATGATGGGCAGACCAGGAGCTTGCTCTCTCTCTAGTTCCTGGAATAAGCATTAGAGAGGAGAGCAGAGAAAGGCCACGTGGAGGAGGCCAGGAGAAGTAGCCAAGATGTGGAGTGCTGAGTGAGAAGCCAGTTTGTGCAGAGTTTGTGCAGGGAGAAGGAAGGAGATGGGGAACATAGGTGAATAAGTCTGGTGAGCTAGAAACCTTTGATTCTAGGAAACTCGGATAAGTCAGTAGCTTTGTGAGCACTGAATGTGAGTGGTTTTGGAGCCCGCTGCATGTTTTTACTTGCCCACAGGGTGCAAGCTAAGATTAAAGATGATGGCCCACCAGTTCTTGGCTCCATTGTTTCATTACTGTCTGTCTGTTCGAATCTAATGCAAACCTGCATGGGCCAGGCTGATAGTGGTCGTGGATACTGGCTATACACTTTCAAGTTCAGGAGAAAAACAACCCCTTAGAGATTCTTTTGATGTGCTCTCTGGCACCATTAACACCATTATCAAATGACTTCAAAGTTCTCTGCTCCAGTGATAAGAGTGCAGCTCTCATGGCTGGTGAGAAGTTGGAGAAGGAAAATTGTTCTTACACTTTTGGGATGTGGTTTTATACAACTTTTTGTCTGTTTATTAAATTTAACTTTTGGATAGTAAGTATGTATTTAACACTTTATGACATGTGCAGAATTAGAACGTTAGAATGAGAGGCAGAGGTGAACAGGTAAAATATGGCAACTAATTTGAACTGGTGGTGGTTTGAAAGAGGTAAACACAGGGTGTCAGGAGAATTCAAGAAGAGAAGCCTAGCCCACTTGGGAGTCAGGAAGTAGGTTGGTAGTGGTCAGGACCTGCCCGTGGAAGCTTTCCCTCGGTCAGAGTCTTGGAAGATGGGTAGGAGTTAGTCAGACTAAGAAGGAAGAAATGGTCTTTTTTATCCTAAGTCTCAAACCAGCTATGGGAAATTAAAATGAATCTTCACTGAGTATTATATCCTGCTATGAGTTACACAGACAGTGTTTGGTTTAATCTGCATACTAACCTTGTGAGATATGTACAATATTTTAGAAATGAGGAAATATAAAGCTTTTGAACAACCTCTCTAAGGTTCCACTGCTAGTCAACAGAGAGATTGGGATTGAAATCCAAGTCAGACTCTAAAATACTTGGTCTTTTCATTGTGCCAAGCTAATTTTACAGTTCTCAGTAATATCTGCATTCACCACAGACAATTAGATTGATAATAGCGACATCATAGGATTTTAAAACTGGATTGAGATACAATTTCTGTATGTATGTATGCTTTTTAGAGGATGAGAAAGGAATATTTTTTTGTGTGGGTAAAGGTTACAGCAATATAAATGGCATTTATGAGAATATGTTTATTTTGGCAAAAGCATGTAAGAACTAGTTCTTTTAAAGTAATGCAGAGCACATGCCATTATCAGAATTGACTTTGTGTTATTCCAATTCTGTACTCGATGCTAATAATCTGAAACCAGGTAAGCATATTATTGTGAATGTGCCTTTAAAATTTCAAGTAAAATATAAAAAAATGGATTAAGATCTTGTCAGGCCAGGGGCCGCCGCCATCCACCATCGTGGCCCTTCACATGCAGGTTTCCATTAGATGGTAAAGAAACAGTGGAGCCAAAAAGTGGTGAGGCAGTCCTTTATTCTAGCCTTGCACTGGCGGGTGAGTCAACACACACAGGGCTCCAAAACCCTGACACACTCTCTGGTTTTTCCTGGAATCAAAGGCCCCCAGCAGTCTCAGTCACCTCTGGTTCCCCGTCTGCACGCCTTCTCCCTTCTCCTCTCTGCACAGACTGGCTTCTCCTTCAGCACCCTGCCATCTTGGCTTCCTTCTCCTTTCTGACTCTGCAAAAAAATGGCTTCCTTCCTTTTTTAACTTCTTTGGTGCCAAAAACCTCTTCTCCAGCAACATTAGCATAACAGTGGCCCTTCCTAAGCAGGAAGGTAATTAGCAATTTCACAGACCAGTGCCATTTTTAACAATAAAAGTGAGCAAACTCAAAAATCATATTTTACAAACTCATTTGCCCAACAGATCTATATGAACTTCTTTTTTTCCCCTCTATCAAATTGCTCACACATCATAATACCCTTGTGAATCCCCCTCTTACCTGTTGATAAGACAGGTTTCATCTTCATTTTACAGATGACTCAAAATCTTAGCTGAGGGAAGTGGCAAAGTTATCATTCAAATGCAGGGACTTTCAGAGCAGAGGGAAATTTATGTGCCAGGCACTGTGCTTGGAATTTTCACATGTTTTTACATATAATTTCTATAATAACCCTAGAATGTAAATGTCCTCCCCAACTTTTAGAAATGAGAAATTGAAGCCCAGAGACAGAATCTGATCAAGTTAAGGAGCTAAAAAGTGACTGAGTTGAAATTTGAACTTACTTGTCAAAGCCACATGCTTTCACATTTCTGCAAGACACCTATATTTTTCAGCTGCCATCCAACATGGAGCATAGTGCCTGTCACATTGTGGGTACTCGTTGGTGTCCACTTTGGTGGAGTGACTAAGTAAGAAATAAAATGTGTGATAAATAGAATGTGTGTGAAATATATACTACCTGATAATCTCTTATTTGACAAAAAGAAGTAGGGAAAGTATTACTGAAAATATTTTTGGGTCTTCTCCTCAGGGTCCATAAGCATGGCATTGTATGAAGTGATTTCTGGGCTCCTAACTACCTTGTTTATGGAAGCACTCTGACTTCGGCTGTACCCCGAACATCCTTATACGAAACACTCTGGCCCTTTGTCGGACCCCGAAGGGCACAAGGGCTCTCCAGTTAATACTTGACTAGAGCCCAAATGCAAAATACTTTTCCTTATTTATAAAGGATGCTATTTTTATAAATTACCATCTGTTAATAAATAACATTGACTTTGAATTGGATTCTCAGTTATTCAGCAAATATTGATTAAGTAGCTGTTGTGCACTAGGAGGACATTATTGATTCTCCATTACTTGACAGAGAAAACCTGTTGTCTTGTGACATTCTGCAGACTCAGAACTCTAGTCCTGGGTTCTGGGATTGCCTTTACCACAAATTACTGTAGAATGTGGGCTAGTGAGCATCTTACTTTGGACATCTGTAAATTTAACATATTCACTGAATCTCAGTCTATGGCCTAACTGTGTCCTTAAGGGGTATTTGGGAATGTGTGGGAGTGTATGGGGGTCATCAAAATGATTGAAGGGTGCTACTGGCATTTAGTAGCTAGAGACCAGGAATGACAAATGCCATGCAAGGTGGGGGGTGAGTCCCTCAGCACAAGAAAACATATTCTGACCAAGACTGTAACCATTTCTCCACAGTGAAACAGCAGTTGAAATCCTTCTGAGTTCTAACGTTCTCTAAGATAGTGACTGAGAGGCAAATTGCAGTTCCATTAACTTTGGCAAAGACAACAAGTGCTGATGTTAAATATAGATAAGCTACTGGTAAATTGCCTTCCAAGGAGCAGAAATTTTTTTTTAAAAAGTGAGTATTAAATACTAGTGTTCTTTCCAATGCATGCTGGCAAAGAAATTACTGAAATACCATTCATTATTGTAGCACATTTTCTATTAATTATCTTAGATAATTTGTAAAGCAATAGCTTAAATGTCACATGGAACGTTAATTCTGCTAATGAACTTAGTGACTGTACTTTTCCTTGCTTCTCACTATAATCTTAGCGCAAGGCACTTTTGTTTCTGTGAAAGGGCCCTAGACTTGGTGTACTTGCCTTTATATATACCACTGACTTTCTTTTATAACAGTAACAGAAGAACTATATGCTCCAGACTTACTGTTGACTATTTTATTTTGCCATTAAAGCTAATTGTCAGTAAGCATAATGAAAATGACTCTCAAACATTTTAGTAATTTGAACCACCATAAGCCCCTTGGTAGCATGATGCTGGTTGGCATCATCATCCTAGGCCAGCTCTGCAGCTGTTCAGAATGCACCCCCTCTGGCACAAACCCATTTGTAGTTCTCTCTGCCTTGTGAGATTATAGGGTTCCAAAGCTTTTTGCAAACAAGAGAATCTATTTTTAAAATACAGGCATACATTGCCTGACCTGTGGTGGCACAGTGGATAAAACGTTGACCTGGAACGCTGAGGTCGCAGGTTTAAAACCCCGGGTTTACCAGTTCAAGGCATGTATGAGAAGCAACTATGTATGAGTTGAAGCTTCCCACTACCCCCCACTCTGACTTTCTCTCTCTCTCTCTCTCCCCTCTGTAAAATCAATAAATAAAAATCTTTAAAAAATATATGGGCATAGGCACAAATGTTCTTATTGACCAAATCAAAGTTTTGAACTCTTTCTTCCGTTCCACTGAATTCAAGAATATAGATAAAGCAACCTGCTCATCCTCTGCTTGGGACTGGGGGCTAAGAGTGGGAGTGGGAGTTTCTTCTCCCCCATCTTTTAAGGCTATTTGATCTCATTTCCTCTGGACAGGAGAACCCATTAACATCACCACATAACATTTGATTCATGCGTGGTTGACCCATTACCACAACCAAGCCTAGGTTTTGTTTGGCATGAGTCCAGCTTCAGGTGAATGACAAGCTTATTCCCCAATTTCTTTAATTTCTTCCTTTCTTTCAGAAAGAGTTGCCAAGTTTACTAGCTCTGGTGAATAAAATCTTGAGACCTAAGGGGAACTCTTTTGTTAAGATTTCTAAGAAAGTTTCTCTTTATCTGAAAAAACAAACAAACAAACAAACAAACAAACAGAAGGAAGGGACAGATGATGTTTTGCCATTTTCCCTTGACAGTGACATGATTCCTGGAGATGCAGCAGCCATCTTGTGACCAGGAACCTGGTTGCTTGATGGTATCTCTCAGAGCTTGTCTAGACCTGCCTGCCCAACTCAGGACTTCTTGGAATGGAAAACAAACAAACCTCCACAAACCTTCATTTGCCTACATCATTGTAGTAAAATTTTCTGTTATTTACAGTCAAATACAAACCTTACTAATATATCATGTTTTATTCTCAACTGAAGACATAACTCTGGGGTCTTGGAAATTGGGCTATGAGAATATTACTGGCAGCAGTGACTTTAACATTAATGTTTCAAAGCTACTGTATGTGAAACATTCCTTTTTTTTCCAGCTGCTGGAGATTTGAGTACGTCAAGCATGTTTGGATAAAGTGGGTGCTGCCACTGCCCAAATGTGCCTCAAAAACCAAACAAAGTGTCATATGCCAAGAATGTAAAAACATCAGACCGGACATCTCTAAGGGTATCACTTTCCATATGAATTGCTAGAACTGGGAGAAGAAAACAAATATTTGCTGAATTGAATTGAATTGACTTGAATTGAACAGGTGGGAATACATTTGTGAGTTGAATTGTATACATGTTATATTAGTCAAGTGACTGGAGAGGGTTATAGTGGTGCTTTTAATGGCAATGAACCTACATCAACATTTCTGATCAGTGTCCTTATAAGAAGAGACAACAGAGAATTCTCTCTCTCTGCTTCTGTTACTTATACTTTTGGTGCCATATTGAGGAAATCATTGCCAATAACTTTTTTTTTTTTTTTTCTTTCATTTTTCTGAAGCTGGAAACAGGGAGAGACAGTCAGACAGACTCCCGCATGCGCCCGACCGGGATCCACCTGGCATGCCCACCAGGGGTGATGCTCTGTCCACCAGGGGGCGATGCTCTGCCCATCCTGGGCGTCGCCATGTTGCGACCAGAGCCACTCTAGTGCCTGAGGCAGAGGCCAAGGAGCCATCCCCAGCGCTTGGGCCATCTTTGCTCCAATGGAGCCTTGGCTGCGGGAGGGGAAGAGAGAGACAGAGAGGAAAGCGCGGCGGAGGGGTGGAGAAGCAAATGGGTGCTTCTCCTGTGTGCCCTGGCCAGGAATCGAACCCTGGTCCTCCGCACGCTAGGCCGACGCTCTACCGCTGAGCCAACCAGCCAGGGCGCCAACACCAATAACTTTAACCTTATGTTTCCTTTTAGGAATTTTATAGTTTTAGGTCTTATAAGCCTTTAACCCATTTTGAGTTGATTTTTGGTATGATATCAGGTAAGTGTTCAATTACACTCCTTTGCATGTGGATAGTCAGTTTTCCCAAAGCCATTTGTTGAAGAAACTATCTTTTCCTCATCATATGTGTACCTCGGTCAAAGATAATTTAATCATATATGTCTGGATTTATCTCTGGGCTTTCTATTCTATTCCATTGGTTTATGTCTATCTGTATGTTAGTACCACATTGTTTTGATTGCTATAGCTTTGTAATATGTTTAAAAGTCAGGAAGTATAGGGTTTCCAGCTTTGTCTTTTCTTTTAAAGATTGTTTGGGCTATTTGAGTTTTTTTTATGATTCCATGATTTTAGGACTTAAAAAATTTCTGCAGATATCTTTCCATTTATGGGTGTCTTATTTAATGTTTTTCAGTATTCAGTGTATGTCTATCACCTCTTTGGTTAAGTTAAGCCTTAGTATTTCATTCTTTTTGATGCTATTGTAAATGAGATTTTTTTCTTAATTTACTTTTTGAATTGTTTATTGTTAGCACGTAGAAACGCAACTGATTTTGTACCCTGTAACTTTGCTGACTTTATGGTTCTACCAGCTTTTTGTGGAATCTTTAGGTTTTTTACGTGTAAGGTTATGTCATCTGCAGAAGTACTTTTACTTATTCCTTTTTGATTTAGGTGACTTTTACATCTTTTTCTTGCCTAATTGCTCTTGGAGAACTTATAGCAGTATATTGAATAAAAGTAGTTGAAAGCAGGCATCCATGCCTTGTTTATGATCTTAAGAAAAACCTTTTAGTTCCTTTTCTCTCTTTCTCTCTCTCTCCCTCTTTTTTTTTAACCATTGAATATAATATTAGTTTTGGAGTTTATACATGTGGCCTTTATTATATTGAAGCAATATTTTTTATTCTTGCTTTGTTAAGTGTTTTTATTATGAAAGGGTGTTGAATTTTTCCAAATATCTTCATTGCATTTATTTAGTTGATTATGTAATTTTATTTTGTTTTGTTAATATGGTATCTCTTTGGGTTGGCAAGAAATGTTTTAGGTTGTTACACATAGAGAGCATTTTAATTGGTTTTTTTTTTTTTTGTTTTTTTTTTTGTATTTTTCTGAAGCTGGAAACGGGGAGAGACAGTCAGACAGACTCCCGCATGCATCCGGCACGCCCACCAGGGGCAACGCTCTGCCCACCAGGGGGCGATGCTCTGCCCCTCTGGGGCGTCGCTCTGCCGCGACCAGAGCCACTCCAGCGCCTGGGGCAGAGGCCAAGGAGCCATCCCCAGCGCCCGGGCCATCCCTGCTCCAATGGAGCCCCGGCTGCGGGAGGGGAAGAGAGAGAGACAGAGAGGAAGGGGGTGGGGTGGAGAAGCAAATGGGCGCCTCTCCTATGGGCGATCCCCTGGCCGGGAATCGAACCCTGGACTTCCGCACGCCAGGCCGACACTCTACCGCTGAGCCAACCGGCCAGGGCCCATTTTAATTGTTTTTGAAAGACTTCTGTCAGTGTTATGGTTTTTTCCTTTTGACATTTGATATCAGTCACATTTAGGTTAATTTAAAAGCAAGTTGTGTGTAATTTGATTTGTAGCTGTTAGTTTAGGGTCAATTTTAACATGGAGTGCAGAAACAAACATTTTTGGCATATTTTACCTTTTTATTACCGTAAAGGAAAGAAAGCTGCTGAAACTCACAAAAAGATATGTGAAGTTTATGATGTTGATTGCATAACAGAATACACATGTCAGAATTGGTTTAAAAAATCCTGTTCTGGAGATTTTTCACTCAAAGATGACCAATGTTCTGGTTGACCTACTGAAGCTGATGATGAATGACCAAATCCAAGCCATAATTGAAGAGAATTGTCATATAACTGTTCAAGAGATTGCAGAGAGGTTAACTCAGTGGTTCTCAAAGTATGTGCCAGGGCACACTGGTGCGCCCGAGAAGATTTCCAGGTGTGCCCTATGGTATTCCAGAGAAATATGTGCCTGTTGGGATCCAAAAACCAATAAGAGTTTTTGGAGTTTAGATTTTTGGGGGATAGAGGTGTGGGGAATTGGCGGTAAGCTGACAGGCTGTCCAACCCCCACCTCACTTGCCTGATTAGGTTGCAAAAGGCTGTTAAGCTGTGGTGCTGGATTGTTTACACTACCCCCCCATGTTCCCCGGAAAGACTGGAGGCAAGTTTCTTCTATCCTTTTTTTGGTGTAAAGTTAAGATGATATGTATGGTGGGGGTTTTCTGCACTAAACACAAGTAAGAGTAAAAAGAGAGGAATTCTTCAATGTATTGACGAGGAAATGAGAGTTTGCCTTTCAAATATATGCCCAAACATTGAAGAAATCACCAGGACACATCAAGCTTATGTTTCTCATAAACACAAGAATGAAAAAACTTAACACATTTGTGCCGGGACCTGCTGAATTTACTAAATCTTACTAATAACGTATCTATCTATCTATCTATCTATATAGATAAAAAGATAACTTTTTTGTTGTTTTTTTATTTTTTAATCCTTTTTATGAATTCTAAAGAGCATAACTCAAAAAAATGTAACATAAAAATGTTTTTTAATGTCAGAATAAATTCTGTTGTATTTATTTCATTTAATTACCATAAAAGCACTCTTGGACTTTGTATATATTTTCTTTAATATTTGACTTAATTATTATAACATATTTCTCAGAAATTTGTATGTGGTGTGCCTACAATTATTTGTAGGACTTTAAATGCACCCCAAATTCAAAAAGTTTGAGAACCACTGGGTTAAATGTACCACATACAACAATTGAAAATCACTTAAAATGTCTTGGACTCACTGAGAAGCTCGATATTTGGGTTCTGCAAGAATTGAAAGAGATTCACTTAACATAACGAATCAATATTTGCAATATGCACCACAAACGCAATGAAACCGACCCCTTTTTGAAAAAAATCATCACTGATGATGAAAAATGGGTCATCTACAGTAACATCATTCAAAAACGATCGTGGTTCAAGCGTGATGAACCAGCACAAACCACATCTAAAGCTGAGTTGCATCAAAAAAAGGTCCTGCTGTCAAGTTGGTGGGACTACAAAGGTGTTGTGTATTTTGAGCTGCTTCCAAGAAACCAGACAATCAATTCAGATGTTTACTGTCAACAACTAGTGAAACTGGATGAAGCAATCAAAGAAAAAATGGCCAGAATTGGCAAATCGCCAAGGAATTGTGTCCCACCATGATAATGCAAAGCCTCACATATTTTTAGTAACTCGTGGGAAATTGTTGGAGCTTGGTTGGGAAGTGATGTCACATGCCCCATACAACCTTGACCAGGCACCATCTGATTACCTTTTATTTCAAAGTTTGCAAAACTCTTTGAATGGTAAAACTTTCACAAATGATGATGACCTTAAATTGCACTTGGTCCAGTTTTATGCTAATAAGGACAAAAATTTCTGTGAGCGCGGTTGAAACTGCAAGAAAGATGGCAAAAGGTCATTGAACAAAATGGAAAATATATAATTGATTAAAGTTTAGTCTTTGTATTAAAAAAAATGAGTTTTATTTCACACTACATTGACTGGCATACATTGAACCATCCTTGGATCCGACAGATAAAGCTCACTGGTCATGGTATAATCCATAAATTATGCTCTATATTAGATTTGCTAGTATTTTGTTGAGGAGATTTTGCATCTAATTCATCAGAGATATTGGCTTGTAATTTCCTTTTCTTATAGTGTGTTTGTCTGGGTTTGGTATCAGAGTAATGCAGGCCTCTTAAATTGAGTTTGGAAGTGTTTCTTCTTCAATTTTTTGGACAGTTTGAGAAGGATTGACATTAATTTTTCTTTAAATGTTTGGAAGAATCTTCCAGTGACATTATCAAGGCCCTCATGTTTCTTTTTTTGGGAGGATTGTGATTACTGATTCCATCTTCTTACTCATTATGAATCTATTTCAAGCTTTCTACTTTTCATCACTCAGTATCAGTAGGTTGTATGTTCTAGGAATTTACCCATTTCTTTTTTTTTTTTCTGAAGCTGGAAACAGGGAGAGACAGTCATACAGACTCCCGCATGCGCCCCACCAGGATCCACCCGGCATGCCCACCAGGGGCGAAGCTCTGCCCACCAGGGGGCGATGCTCTGCCCCTCCGGGGCGTCGCTCTGCCGCGACCAGAGCCACTCTAGCGCCTGGGGCAGAGGCCAAGGAGCCATCCCCAGTGCCCGGGCCATCTTTGCTCCAATGGTGCCTTGGCTGTGGGAGGGGAAGAGAGACAGAGAGGAAGGAGGGAGGGGTGGAGAAGCAAATGGGCACTTCTCCTATGTGCCCTGGCCAGGAATCAAACCCGGGTCCCCTGCACGCCAGGCCGACGCTCTACCACTGAGCCAACCGGCCAGGATGGAATTTACCCATTTCTTTTATGTTATCCAACTTGTTGAAATGCAGGAGCCTCTTAAGTATTTTCTGGGTTTCTTAAAAGAGAATTGATCCATATATAGCTGTTGAATGAGTGTCTCTGTGGGCAAAGGAAGGTTTGGCTTCCTGTTACACTATTTTGCTTACTATGTGTATATTGTTAAATTTTAAAATAACAACATTAAAAAGTAGATTCTAAAAAACATTCTAGAAGCCACTCATAAAAAGAAACTAGATTAATTTTAACAGTATATTTTTAAACCCAGTATATCCAAAATATTATTATTTCAACATGTAATCAATAGAAAATTATTAATAAGATATTTTACATTCTTTATTTTGTACTTTTTTGAAAGTCTAATTTATACTTTGATCACATCTCAATTTAGACTAACCACAATTCAGGTGTTCAATAGTCTCAGTGGCTTGTAATAACTGTATTGGACAGCATAGAACAATACATAGAAATTACTTCTAACAAATAAAAAAGAAGATAACCATAATAATAATAATTTGGGGCTATTCATAGAAGACAAAATCTAAATGACCATTGACACATAGGTGTTTTACTTCATGGATAGAGAAATACAAATTAGAACAATAAAATACTATTTTTAATTTATAAGCTTATTAAGGAGTTGAAGAAGGAAAAACTATTATGAAACATTTATATAGTATTTTTTGTGTAGCTGCCTTTTTTAAACAAAATGAAACATTCTTTTCCTTTTCTGCCTGATAATGAGTTAATTTGCATTTATATCTTTATTTTAAAGTAATAAGATGCTTATGTTAGTTTATTTCTTGTGCTCACAGATAAGCCTCTGATTTAATCATTTGATAAATCAAATTTCACTAGAACCTAGTTTTTGAAAACAAAAATATGGTTTAAATTTTTGTATATAAAGTGTTATTTTGGTATAGATTTTTATTATAATCCAAAGATTTATGTACATTTCTGAGATATTCATATTTTATTATTCTGACAAATTGATTTAAAATTCTCTTCAAATGAATTTTCTTCTTCAATGAATTTTCCACTAATTTTTAATTATAGTGAATGATCAATCTGTAAGCATTTACCTGCAGGAACCAATCTTGGAAGGATTTTTTTGTAAGAAATCCTTTTAAATGCTATTGTAATCTGGTTAAAAGTTCAGGTGTCTGTGTAGTAAGTATTTTTACACAGGGGTTCATCTACAATGGGCAGAACGAACGTTTCAAGCCACCAGCTTTAAGATCTGTCCATACATTCACCTGCGGTGAGTCTTTGTCAAGCAGGGCCATTGATGAACAAGAATTTCTTTCTCTGGTTAAATAAAAGGATGAGGGAAATTGCCCCTAGAGTAAAGACAAAAAGAAAAAAGAGAAAGGTAACGTTTTATCCCCTGTGTATTGTCGTCATTGGACAAGAGACCAGGACACAACAGCCAGGCCAAAGAATGGATGTCACTGAAACAAGAAACTGGGCCAGAAGGAATTGTGGAAATCTGATGCTTCTGAGTATAACTTAAAAGGGCTCCACCAGACACACGCACCTTAAAATGATGTTCTAATTGTTCTTTTTCTTTGACAAATCACAAAGAAAAAGAGGGTAAAAGCCCAGTGGGAAGAGTCCGCTGCTGAGCCTGTTAGAAGAAGAAAGAGCATGGATATATGTTAATTTTGCTTCATTATCTCACACTCTACAAACTGGCAATTAGGTAAACACCCTGCCCAGAGAATCCAGGGAGTTTTAATCAGCAACAGCAGTATGTCTGGTGTGGCCATATTATCTAAAAGTCTCTGTGAACAAGGGTAGGAGAAAGAAACAAAAGCCTATATGATTTCCATCGATTCTCCAAGGTTATAATAGCTCGCCAGTAGATTGGGGAAGATAACAAGCTATGCTCTCCTCAACTGGAGACATTCAGCTTGCAGAGCACCAGCACATGAAAGAGAAACTGAAATGCGTACTGTGATTATTTCTGGGGAAGAAAACAAGCTTTGAGCTGTACCCACATCAATATCCGTAGCATAGGAAGCCTTTGCACAAGCTATTAAGCTATTGTTCTCTCTCTCTCAAACATGCGCTCGCGCGCACACACACACACACACACACACACACACACACACACACACACACGTGCACGCTTCAGCACCAAAAACACCCCAAGGACCCCAATCACGATTGTTCCATGCACAGTGATCCTGACCTGCCACTCATGAAATGCAAATATTGGCTGTGAGAGAGAGCCAGGGAATGAGAATTCCATTTACAGCAAGAGGCAGAGTCCTTTTTCTCTGAGAACCTCGGGAGACTGAATGAGCAGTCAGTATTTTTCCCTTCTGTTTGTCTGTTTGTTTGTTTGTTTTCCAGATGGGACTGCTCAGACCACAGGTCTGGCTTAACCAGCTGGCTTTGGAGCTAATTCTGTGTTTGACTGAAAAGCATGCTAGGCATGCCAACATTTCTTCATTGTGTTTCGGGCAGTACATACATGTGACCACCACTCCTCAGCTGAGACAACCACTTCATCCCCAAAGGTTAAAAGTCACTTCAGGCAGTTTCAGTAGCTCCTGCTCGACAATGCACCTTGGTGCTCTGTTCTTGCAATTTCCTCTCACCAGCAAACTCACTGGCCTGAGGAAGACAGATGGTGTTAGCCCCCGCCTCTGCCAGCTCTAGCTAAGACTATTCACTTGACTCCACTCATGAGTCAGTCTCAATGGTGGTAGCAGAGTCCCTTGCAGAGAGGGCAGCTCATTTGTGGGGTCCAGAATTAGAACTGCTGCTATAAACACTCACTGTCCAGAATCCGTGGTGTGACCCAGGGGCACCTGCGTACTTGTTGGGCTGAGGATGTTTCTTGATCACTGAGATACACAACCATCAGAATCATTTATGTCATTTTTTATAATGCAGATGCCTGGATCTTATTCCAAGTTTATTGCATAAAGACAGGCCTAAAAAAACCCTGTATTTTCATACAAAATGGTTTATAAGAAGAAGTATAATGCAATGATTAAACACATAAGCTCTATTTTTGTGATCTTGGGGAAAATCACTTAACCTTATTGTTAAATGGTGATATAAACTTAATACCTACTTTATAGAGAGGATTAAATGAGTAAACTCATTTAAAGTGCCTAAAACAGTGTCAGGCACATAATAAGACTTAATACATGCTGGTTATTACTAACATTGTGTAACAAACACCCCTGATTATCATGTTTGAGATTTATAAGTCCAGTGTGTTCATCTTGGATTCTAAACCTACTTTTTGCTTATCCCTGCTGAGTCCTCCTGAGTCCGAGCTCTGTTGCTGTTCCTCCAACCTGTCTTCCTCAACATAGACCTTCTTGCCTGTCTTATAAGTCTCTCTAGTCCTTCTTTGGGGTGCCTGGAACAGGTACCGTATTGATTCCCCCATGTATAAGACGCACTGTTTCTTGAAAAGTTTGAGGTGCGTCTTATACAATGGTTGTAGAATTTTTACTTGCATTTCCCGCTTTTTTGCACTTGTTTCTGTGCTCATTGTTGAAGATGCTGATTTGTCATCAGACACAGATGAGGACAAGCTAATGGATGGGAGTTTTTATAGTGATGAGGAATTGTATGAATTTGATGATGAATAAAACTTGAGTTCAATAACTTTATGTAATACATTTTTTCCCCAAATTTTAGACCTCCAAATTAAGGTGCGTCTTATACATGGGGAAATACGGTATTTTTTTTTATCAAGTTACTGCTTGTCCTTCATTCAAAGTGGGTTGGCCTGCGGAAGAATCCGCGGTGTGACCCAGGGGCACCTGCGTACTTGTTGGGCTGAGGATGTTTCTTGATCACTGAGCTACACAGCCATCAGAATCATTTGGATGAGCCATCAGAATCATCCACTGGGAACAAGGATGTTGTAATTGGTTTACGGAATAGCCACTCTCCAAATAGGGAGAAAAGAATGATCTGTAATTGAGTTCAACTCTAAAACTGAAAGTCCTTAATCACTCAATACAATTTAGATAACTGTTCAAGCCTAGACAAAGCTACTAGGTTATTTTGGACACAGTACATTAGAAAAGGGGCCCTTTCCTTAGGGACTTGTCCTCTGGTGATCAACTGTGCCAGTCTTCTTGGACTGTCTTGGTTCTTGCATTGAAAGTCCCAGGTTTCAGGAAACCCCACAGTTCAGGGGCAAGCAGGATGGTCAGTCCCCCTGTGCCCTACAGTTACTGGGTTGAGTCTCCAGTAGACTAGGTATGTCCAATTAGATTCTTAGTTACAAAGCAGGGGCTTAACTGGAGCTTGGACTCAGCTGTACTAACCTTCAGAGGAATGAAGCTCAGACCTAGAGAGCTCCCTCTCCCCGTTGTGTTGGTTTAGGACACTCAGGTCTGAAAAGTGTCCTCGCACTTCCTATCTGCCAAGCCGATGTGGAACAGACACTTACTGACTGCCTCATATTTTCTGTACCTTAATAGGAAATCAGAGGATTTCTACAATATATGGTGCTTCCTATAAGGCACTCAGAACTCATATCTTCCTTCCAGGTCTGTCACGTTTCTTATGTGAACAATAACGAGAGCTATAAATAGCCATTCTTCCCTGGGTCTGAAGCTTTATATGCTAATTGCAGTTCAGCTGGAAACCAGCAGAAGAGCTTTCTTCCCTATTTTCCCCAAAGTAGAGATTCGGGAGGGAGAAGATGAGGATCTAGATTTTATGGGGCTGTAGGAATTGCAAATGTTGCCAAGTTAGTTAATCAACATCTAAAGACAGCATCAAGCCTCATCCTGTACCTGCAGTCAATGCCTCTAACCCCAGTAGGCGTGAGTAATAGTATGGAAATGAAGGAAATTACCTGAAGGAAACGGCCTGAAATGGGACTGTTAGAAGATGAGGGTAGGGCTTACTTAATTAAAGTTCAGTTTAATTATTGCTGTAACTTAGGGTAATGGCATGCCATGCAATAATATGGGAGTATGAGAGGTTTGGGCTTTGTTGGATAACAATTAATTTCAAATAGTTTGTGGGGGAAGGCATGATTAAATACAGGAACAGGCTGATAAATGAATCATTAGGGAAGCACATTTTAAACTAATGGAAATGAGTCTAAAAAGAATGGGGAAATATCATTATAATTATCATTGTGTGGTCTTATTATGCAGAAGAGGGAGCATGGTCTCTGGGTCAGAATAAGAGCCAAAAGGCTGAGAACGTCAGGGAACCCCTGACGTTCCCAGATACAGTGCAGGAAGTGGTAAGCCCGTTTCAGCAGCAGGGCTGCTCATAAAAACCTGAGCCTCCTGCATCCTTGGGTTTGCATCATACTTGAAGCCACCACAAAGTCCCTGTGGCCTCCAGGAAGCCATGGAGTCTGCAAAATCCACCTAGTCCTGCCCTCTCCCCCGCATCATTCCCGGCACGGGCGGCCTCTTCTTCACAAGTCCAGTTTCCTTTTCTTCGTTTGTCAACTCGGAAGAAAATCTCTGCCATCTTACCAATCTCAGGATAAAACAATAAGATAACATGAAAGCATCTGTGAGAGAAGAGATTTATTTAGTCAAGAGAAAGCTGAGAATAAGAATATAAAATATGGTCTTTCATGTGAGGGAATTGTCCACAGTGAATAAGAAAAAGAAGGAATGGGAAGAGCTCTCAGTTTATGCAGAGCTTTATAGATATTGTACAATATACCGTATTTCCCCATGTATAAGATACTCCCATGTATAAGACACACCTTAATTTGGAGGTCCAAAATTTGAAAAACAAAATGTATTACATAAAGTTATTGAACTCAAGTTTTATTCATCATAAAATTCAACTCCTCATCAAGCATGAAAAAGCGGGAAATGCGAGTTAAAAATATCTACAACCACTGTATGAGACGCACCCAGTTTTTAGACTCCAAATTTTTTGACAAAGGGTTCGTGTTACACATGGGGGAATACGGTAAATGTTATATACCTGCATGAATAAATCTATAACTTTAATTAAATTTTTATTTTTATTATATATAAAAATATATAAAACTTTAAGTAAGCCTTGCCCTCCTCTTATAAGTTACCTAAAATCATGAGTTTGTAACGATACCTTCAATTCCATTCGAAGCCCAGAACATTCTTCCTTGCCTTTTTCCATTCTGCATTTCCGTATCTCCTTCCGCAGTGAAAATCCAGGTTCTCCAAAATCTGATTGCTTATATTCTTTTTCTCAATCTTACAATATACATAAATAGTTAAAGAACTTCTATTTATACGTAACTAAAGAAAACAAAAACAGGAATATCTCTAACTTCAACCTTTGTTAGTTTCCCCCATTCCCCAGACTGAGGACATACTGTGGTAAGTTACCAAAGAATTGAAAAATTAATATTGATGTTTTAAAGTCAGGTTTCCTGTCCTCTCCTTTCTGTAGGGAGTGAAAGTAAAGGGATGTGGGAGTTTCCTGGCTTGCAGAGACATACTGTGTAGGAAACCCCTTTTTACCAGGGGTTTACCTTTAAAAGGGCATTTTATAATTTAGGCTAGGCATACAGAGAGATTTTGTAAATATGATTTTTATACTTGTGTGTAATTTGCACCAACTCAGGATAGACAACAGTATTGTATTGTAAAGAGATTTTGTGCTAGGGAGACTTAGTTTTCCCCTCCCTCCACCTCTGAGAGAAACGGGGTAAACACCTAGCCAGGTGTGGGGAGGGGAAGGAGATAAGGGAAGCCACTTTCTCTTTCTTTCCTCTTTGATGGGCCATTCACATGCTTATTCCCTGGCGCCATGTGGGCTTCCCGCCCCATCCTGAAAGCGTATAGTTAATGCATACATCTCTAGACAAAGGAATAGTAAGTAAACTGAAAAATTTGGAAATATCTTTTAATATGAAAAGCAACATTTTTTGCTATTGTATTACCTTATAAGTTTTGATATATAGGAATATTTTTTGTAAATCCTATAGACGAATGTTATAAGCTTGCTAATGAATTGTGTCATCACTGCCCTTCCCCCTTTTCCCACCAACTTGTGTGTGATCAAAGGTATATAACCTGCCTCGGGGCTGTGCGCGGGGCACATGATTTGGGTCAGCTATGCCCCATGTTAACCATATACGGCCGGCATATTAAATTTTCTCCTCTTAATAAAATTCCTTAAAAATTCATTTGGACTTGGTGTCTCTACATAAACCTGGCGAAATGGTACTTTACAACAATATAACCAAAGTAGTGTGTTCAAACATGCCCTCATTAATTCATATTCTGTCCCTACAGTGTGGTTCTGTTCTTCATTTGTAATAGTTTGGGGATTATTTATTCTTATTTGCATGAAGTTTTAGATTTTCCCCCTACCTTGTTGATTTAACTTTTTAAAAATTGTTGACATGCCTTCAAAAGTCACACCTGTACTGAAAAATCTGCTTGTTCGTGTTTTGTTCCTCCTGTTAGCCTTTCTACTCCTCAGCACAGTCTGCAGTTCTCTGGTTTCTCCTTGTGTCTTACATGAAAAGGCATGGTACTTTATAAACTCTCTTACAGTTTGCTCTTTTCATTTAACAGTATATCCTGGAAATTACTTCATGTAAGGTTATATAGATTGTCCCTATGTTTTCCCATTGTGTGCATGTTCTGTAGTATTCACCAATCTTCTATGCTTGGGCATTTAGGTATTGCCAATAATTTGCCATTACAAACAACAACTAACCTTATGCTTGCATAGCTCTGTATTGTAAGCATATCTTTAGGTGGGTCTGCAGACCAAAAATGAGCTGTTTGTTTGGAGACTTTATAAGATCCTGGGCACAGGCAGTGCCACCCTGGGACCCAGCATGGATTATAAAGTACAGACCTGGGAAGAAGGGTGTCACATGTTTCCACGCTACAAAGTAATGGTTCTAGGGATAAAGAGGTGACTCGAGGGAACTTCATGCCATTTGTCACCTTGAGGTGCCAGAGAGCAGCTCTCAGAGACAGCACTCTAGACAGCAGAAGTCTCATGCGTTGCTGCAATACCAAATGCAGTGGCGGTGGCGAAGGCCAGGCTATTGTGAAAGTGACCTGTGGGCGGCCAACATTTAATGAGTCCGAAGGAGAGGACTGTGAGCACAGACAACATCCCCCTGGAGGACTCCAGACCTAGGGGCTGTGTTTAATGAGAACATAACCTAATCCATACTGTCTGATGGGCTTAGGAAAGCTCAGGTTATAAACAAATAATGACTTACGGTTTTGCATAGAAGACAGGAGTAAAACATAAAAAAATCACATGCTCATTAGAATGATGATGTGATTAAGTGCTTTTGTAGATATGTTAAAGCATTGACTAGGTAGCTCAGAGTAGGGACAGACTTCTCATTTCCTGTTTATTACCATGGAAACAATCATTTGAGTGGGCATTGAATATGGAGTGTTCATTTTGAAAGATTAAAGTCCAGGAGAGAAATGTGTTCGATCAGAGAGCAAACTTTTGGCTGTCCCCATGTGGATACTTCAAAGGGGCATTTACCTTGGCGATTTCACCACAGCCCAAGGTCTGGCCCTGAGTTTTTCAGGTTCAAAAACTGAGAAAATTGGATTTTTCAGCACACTGACATAAGTAAGATCAGTCGATCGGGCCCTCAGTCATACTGACCAAGTTCACAAGACAGATGTATAAACCGAAATGCCACTTTATTAATTTACAATGACAAGTAAAATCGGCCATGAGATCAGACAGGCATTCTGTTTCAGGCACCTTCTCTCCCTGTGGTGAAATCTGTGTGGGAAGTCAACTTATTATCAGAAGACAGCCAGGCAAGCCTTGGATCAGAGCGAGAAGAGGGAGCTGATTGGAATGTTAAACAAAGTCGGATGCTCCACCCTCCACCGAAGGATTTACCTAGAGAATCCCCGAATTCTGGGGACAGATCACCTGCTCCATGACAGACCTGGGCATTCACAGCTCCTTCTTCGTCTTGAACACTGCTTTGTCCCTCACTGACCATACCTGTGTGCTGACATGTTTCTTCTCCTGCTGTGTCTATTCCATTGACTCGGTTACAGCCCAGGTAGCCCTCTTTTTTGCCCTTGCCTTTGCCTTCACCCCTGCCTACCAAGTGAGGCTGAGAAACAGTCGTCCCAAAGCGGCCCTAACCTAGGCTTGGCAGTGCCTGTTGTGTTCTGCTGAGGTTAGGAAGCCTCATAGAATCGTGACTGATCGTGTGTAAACCAAACAATTCCTCCAGGCTTTGTCTTTCAAGCTTCAGGCAAGGTTTAGTGGGGTGGAGAAAGCTAATGATTTGTTAATGATGGGTGATCAATGCCTTTATCTCAGTACAGAGACTGCCTCTTCTCTGCAAATGGTTTACTGCCTCCAAACCCAGAGCAAGCTGCCATTGGGGACTGAGCTGATGGCAGAGGGCTGCGGCAGTCCCAGAGTTACAGGTATGCTCTGCCTTGGCATCCACACATGGTGCTTGAAATGCTCAGAGTGTTAGCTGGCACCTTTATGAAAGTAAAGGAATAGTCTAAAGGTAGCAGCTCTGGTTTGGTTTGTGGGGAAAGAGACATCACAGCATCCGTGGCTCTGAGTGCTGGCCTTCCATCGAATGTGTCTGACTCCCACTCCCATTCCTTCCGTGGGTGCCTCTCTTATAAACAGAATGATCTGTGTGAGCCTTCACTTGACTTAGATCAACAGATGACAGTTATTGAGAGCTTGTCATTTGCCAGACTCTGCTCTGAGCCCTTTCAATATAAATTTATTTAATCTTCACCATAATCTTGTGGAGTTTTCATGTTATAGATGAAGAAATGAGACTGAAAAGTTAAGCATCTTGCCCAAGGTCACTAGCTAGTAAGTGGCAGAACCAGAATCCAAACCTGTCAGATTCCTGAGCCTGTCCGGTTACCTGCAATGTTAAATGGAGCTAAAATGTTTCTTTAAATGTCTTCAATTCTCCCTAGAGAATTGTTTAAATTTCAGCTGATCATTTGAGCTCTCATGGCTGAGAAACAGTCAGTGAGTTTCTAAGTTTCTGAGTATCTGAGTTTCTAAGAATCTGCTTAAATATTGGATTAGTTTGAAAACAAATATTTGAGTCTAGCGGTTATACATCCTTACATGTTATTTATTTCTCTGGAACTAAGTGTGTGTGTGTGTGTGTGTGTGTGTGTGTGTGTGTGTGTGTGTGGAATGTGACAGAGACAGATAGAGGGACAGATAGGGACAGACAGATAGGAAGGGAGAGAGATGAGAAGCATCAACTCTTCGTTGTGGCTCCTTAGTTGTTCATTGATTGCTTTCTCATATGTGCCTTGACTGTAGGGGCTATAGTAGAGCAATTGACCCTTTGCTCAAATCAGTGACCTTGGGTTCAAGCCAGTGACCTTGGACTTCAAGCCAGCGACCTTTGGGCTCAAGTCAACAGCCATGGGGTTATGTCTATGATCTCACACTCAAGCCAGCGACCCTGTGCTCAAGCCAGACCTGTGCTCAAGCTAGATGAGCCTGTGCTCAGGCAGATGACCTCGGGGTTTTGAACCTGGGTCTTCTGCATCCCAGTCCAATGCTCTATGCACTGTGCCACTGCTTGGTCAGGCTGGAACTGAGTTTGTTAAAAATGAGGGAGTTAGCTTACCAAATTTCTAAGTCCCCTTCCAACTTAGGCTTTCTGAGTTTACTACCATGACCACTATTACTACTTAGTGTTTTTAGAGATTTTTAACAATTTACATAAATTATTTTATTTTTCTATTAAATGAGCATTGGGTCAAGAAGTAATACTTATTTACCTTTATGCTTCTAGAAATAGCCATTACAGTGTTGGACATAGTAGATACTGCTTACATATTTATTAACTTGGACGGATTTTTCATAATCACCTTGCAAGATGGGCAGGCAACATTATCTTCATTACACAAATGAAAATACTGATGCTTAGAGAGTTTAATAAATGACCTAAAACCATAAAGTTCACTTCTGTGTCCTTGTTGTTTTCACCTATCCTTCCATGGTGGTGCAAATGTGCCAGTCCTCCTATAGTAGCAAATTCTGAAATAATAAACAACTGTGCAGAGTGCATTTCCTAGGCAGCTGTCTGCCAGAGGAATAATGTGATTGTGCCTGATTTAATGTAACTTTTCTAGCTCATTTAAGAGAACAAATTGTTCTAAGGTGGATTCTGTAGAGCTATTGATCAACTGAATATTGTGAGTACATGTCATTTTCAAATTGAGTAATTGATAGTGAAAGATGAACATATAATTTCTTTTTGTTGACTGAATTAGAAATCCTCAGTGTTGAACAATGACTCATGCAAGATCACCCAGGAATTTGATGCAATGAAAAGTGACTCATACTTCAACATTGTAGAATGTGACCACATTTTTGTTAAGGGGTAAAGCAGTCCAAATTTCTGCCAACCACAAATCTAATGGAGATGAAAACAGTTAATCAAGAATTGGATTTATACTTTGATTAACTAGGGTTTTATATATGACCATGAATAACTTTCAGCACCAAACAATTTCTAAAGAGATATTCTTGTGCATGGGGAAAAAAGAGTGCTAATGATCAAGATCATTCTAAAGTTTTATTCCTTGAGGCTCTGTTCTCTGGGAGCTATTTTAATTTCAAGCTTCAGATTTTCCAAACTTCAAAAGGGATGTTGGTCTCCGAGAGGATGAGCCACAGGAAAATTGAGCTCCACAAATTCATGAACTCTAATTATCAGTATGAAACTCTCCCTTGGAGATGCTTGGGTAGAGTCAGGACTAGGAATCATGGGACAAGAGGAAAGGGCTGAAGGAGATAAAGTGAGAAAGTCACTTTGGCCAGAAAGCATACTGTGAAGCTTGAACTCCTGTGGCCCATTACAATGAAAAGACTCGAGGCTTATATCTGGCTATTAGGGGCACATAGACTTGCTTTTCTTCCTCGTGAAATAGATAGGCTCCTCTATAGCTGCTGTTCTTTTGCAGAAGTGCTTTTGAGGGTGACATAAATATATAGACATATTTATAAAGGGAGTTTGTTTATTCCATTCATTCACTGATGTTGTTACATCTAGTAGGTCATGAGCAAGTTAAGGGTGGGAATATTATTTTTTCATCTCTAAGCTCCTTTTTCTCCTCCTCATTCCTGCTATCTGCAAAGACGTTCACATTGCTTCTTGAATGAATCTCTAGTGGGAAGCCAACTAATTTTTTAAATTAAAAAATAGTCTTCTATGAATTATATAAAGTTCACGTGACCAAGATCTGCTGAAGGGTAATATACTTAGGTATTTTATAGCTTTTATTGCTATTGCAAGTGGATTTTCCCTTCACATTGTATGTTTTAATTAGCTATTTTTAATGGGAAGGAGACTTATTGCATTGATTAGGTATTGCCACAAAAATGCTGCTTAACCAACTACCTTAAAACACAGTGGATTACAACAACAACCACTTTCTCATGGCCTGTGGATAAGAAGTGGGCTGCTCACATGGGCCAGACTCAGCCCAGGGACTCTGCTTTGATCCGAGGGTCCATCTGGCTGAGACATCTCCACACCTGGAGTGAAGGACAGAAGTGACCTGGAGTAGCTCTTTTCCTGGTCATGACAGAAGTACAAGGGGCCAAGCAGAAAAACTACATACTTTTTAAAGCCTGTTGTGGGTTAATTTGTGAGCCCCAAATGTTATGCTGAAGTCCTAATCTACACCCACCCTTTACTTGTGAATGTGATCTTATTTGAGAATAGGGTCTTTGCACATGTTATCAAGTAAGATGACTTCATACCAGATTAGGGTGGGCCTAATCCAATGACTAGAGTTCTCATAAAACAAGAGAAATCTGGACACAGACGCACAGGGAAAAGGCCATATGAGGCTGGAGGCAGAGCTCGGAGTTATGCCGATACAACCAAGGGACTCCAAGGATTGCCAGTTACCCCCAGAAACTCAGAGAAAAACACTAAACACATTTTCCCTTTGAGCTACAATAAGGAATCAATGCTGCCCACACCTTGAATTTGGGCTTCTGGTCTCCAAAACAGTGAGAGAACAAGTTTCTGTTACTTTAAGCCAAAAATTCATAGTAATTTGTTACAACGGCTCCAGGAACCTTATACAAGGCCCAAGCCTGTCACTTCAGCCCACGTTTCATGAGCCAAAACAGGTCACATGGTCAACCACGGAGTCAAGGGGTAGAAAGAACATGCTATATATCATCGTGAGGCCATCCAAGTATGTGCATATAGGAATGGTGGGAAATTGGGGATAATAACTTAATCTACCACAAGTAAGACTTGGAATATCTAAGATAACTTTGTATTCTTTTTTTTCTTTTTTTTTTTTTTTGTTTTTTTTTTTTCATTTTTCTGACGCTGGAAACAGGGTGAGACAGTCAGACAGACTCCCACATGCGCCCGACCGGGATCCACCTGGCATGCCCACCATGGGGCAACGCTCTGCCCACCAGGGGGCGATGCTCTGCCCATCCTGGGTGTCGCCATGTTGCGACCAGAGCCACTCTAGCACCTAAGGCAGAGGCCACAGAGCCATCCCCAGCGCCCGAGCCATCTTTGCTCCAATGGAGCCTTGGCTGCAGGAGGGGAAGAGAGAGACAGAGAGGAAAGCGCGGCGGAGGGGTGGAGAAGCAAATGGGCGCTTCTCCTGTGTGCCCTGGCTGGGAATCGAACCCGGGTCCTCCGCACGCTAGGCCGACGCTCTACCGCTGAGCCAACCGGCCAGGGCCATAACTTTGTATTCTGAAGCAGCTTTAGGCAGGGCAGTAGAATGTAATGGTTAAGGACATTTTACAGAAATGTTTAATAGCCTAATAATTAAGGCCTTGAGTTAAGAAAGATTTGGGTGTGACACTTCCTTTTGTGTGATCTCAGGCAAATTACTTAACCACTAAGCATCATGTTCCTTTATTTGTTAAAATGAAAACAATAATAGTGCCTGTCTCACAGGACACTCATTCATATTTCATGAGTTGATGTGTATGAAATGCGTACTTCAGTTGTCGATACAAAGCACTGTTACCTGTTACATTTCTCATTGCTATAATAAAACTCCATAGAGGACTTGGAAATACAGGTAGTATTTTTCTATTGAGACTTTAAAAGGTGAGAAGATTAGCTATGCAAAAGCTGGGAGATTTTAAGTTTGGATTTATGAAGCCTTGTTTAATGATCCTTTGGTAGGTGTGGGTTGCATCTCCTGGTGAAAGAGAAGTCCTGCTTGCCTGGAGAGCAGCCAGTTAGTCTAAGGAGACTTTAGACTGAATATAACAGAGAACGAGATCAAGCTCCCAAATGCAGAGGAAGGAGGATTTGTCAGGAAATCCATGTGGGAAAACACTGCAGGATGGGAGGAGGCAAGGCTGAAGCAGTATTTGGAGCATCAGACACATATATGTCAACAAGCAGAGCCTTGGAATGAAGTGGCCATAACATAAAAATATAATCTCGGGAGTTGATTGCCTCAATCTACAAGATGAAACTCAGAATTCTAGTATGGAGATGGGACAAAGGGGCTTTTTTGTTTTTTTTTGTTTGTTTTTCCAAAAGGAGCCAGTGAGAAAGAGATGTGGTGTGTCCTTATAGATCGAGGAATGTTTAACTGTTGGGAGCCACAGGCTCGTGGAGGACTTGTGGAGAAAGGTCCAAGAGCAGACTCAAGAAGGTATTATCATTGGAGCTTTCGTTACATCACATGATTAGATTAAAAAGGAAAAGGGTACCGGGTCACTTGTAGCAAGAGCCAGATACACCGTAATACAGTTATTAGTGGGAATGTGTGGAGGAATGGGGATGACCTTGAGCTACCAGGACATGGAGGATCCTCATTAGTCTGAAAGCAGCAGAGAAGGTTTTGACCTTCCTTACAAGGAGCTGAAACAAAATGAGAACTGTTAATATAATTAGAACTTTAGTTTTACAGACAACGAGAAATTCGTTGGGGGGGAAGTACGTAGTATTAATAAACAAGAGCTAAAAGCACTGAGCTCTTACAGTGGACACTTATCTAAATCATTACATACTTGATCACTCTTAATTCCTTCAGTGACCTTATGAGGTTGGTACCTTTAAATCTTCATTTTACAGGTGAGAAAATTGGGGCAAAAGAAGTTAAGTCAATTGCTGTGTGTCACACAGGAAGCGCAGGACTAACTTCAGAGCGCATGCTCTTAACCATGGCTCCATCCAGCTCCCACTGCTTAGGGAGGGTAAGTCACCGCTGTCTTTATGAGGAAGGGAAAGTTTTGGGAGAAAGTGATCCCAAGGGTCTAGTAGATGTGTTCGAAGCCAACCACTTGGTGCTAAAGAGCCAGAAAATCTGGGTTCAGGTGGCCCAAAAAGGGGGATTAGGAAATGGGCCAAAACAGGCAGAAGCAATGAATGTTTTTACCAATTTGCAAGGAAAGTAACACCTTTGTTCAGCAATGAGAATTGTCCTCTTGTTATGTGTACTTATTTTTTCATTTTCTGAAAATATCATACAGTTTTGAATCTTTAAATCTTTGAACAGGCTGATCTACTTCTTGGAAGACCATTTCATCTCTCCTCTCCCTGGCCAACTTCTGTTTTGCTGCAAAGCTCAGCTGCAAGGGCATCCCCTCCTCTACAGCCTCTCTCATCTCCCTGGAGAGCTGTGAGCTCTTTGGAGGAGAGACCATGTCTTCCTAACCTTGTCTGGGCACTCTAACGCTAACATGGACCAGGTACAAGGTAGGTATAAATGCATATTGAATGGATATGCACATCAATATAAATCCACATGTTAGTCACCATAAAATGGTCAAAGTGAAATAAGCAGCACACTGGGCTATTTGTCTAGTATTTTGGAAGCAAGTTATTGCTTATTCTAATTGAAAAGCAGAAGTTAAAGATGCATGCAACCCATTTTCTTTTGAAGGAAAATTTGTCTTGCTCTTTTATGCAAGTGGGTAATATATGCTCATAAAACAATTCGTTCTGAAAATGGCAAACGTTTCAGGGAAATTTCAATGGAATAAGTTCTTTGTAATTTCATTACCTAACCCTCTGTAAAAATGACTGAAAAGACAAAAGATATAGATGAAGGGAATGACTCCAAATATTATAGAGGGAAACAGAATAGCTGAGCAGGAATTTTTCACCAAGGAAGATTTATGCAAATCTCAAGAGTGCCTTAAAAGTTAATCTTTTAAAAAATCCCTTTAGTCTGAGCAGATTATGCTTATAAAAATCTTTTTTTGAGTAAATCCATGGAAAAAATTTATTACATAATTTCAAGGAAAATAGCATATATTTGTAATAGCAATTTAAGATTTATTGCTTTAGGAAAACTGCCAAAAAAGTGTTTATCATTGACATATCCTGCTTACGTATTTTTTAGGTTATTTATGAATGTCCTTATTTTAGCTAAAATATGTAACTACAATGAATCATTTAAATGTATTTTTCAAGCAAAATACTGTATCGGGAAAGAAAACTGTTCTCATTGGAGGATGAACCAATTAAATGTTGGATTGTCAGAGTTCATAGACTAAAAAATGATGAGCCCCAAACATATTTTGCTCAGGTAGAGGTAGAATAAAAGCAATGACAACAAATAAATTCTCATTAATTATTGATTTGTACCCTTGCTCTAAGCCACCACCATTTAGAAACCACACACGGCCTCCTCAGGAGTGCGGCGGTTCTGTGCTGGTGTCTCTCCTCTCTGTAAGGTTGTTTTACTTAGACCTCGAGACTAAAACAGACTAGATCAACAAGTTTCAGCCCTGAAAGGAGTTTTCAAGTATTACAAGAGCTACCACTTACTGAGTGCTGACCACATTCCGGTCACTGTGGAAAGCCCTTCACATGCACTCTCTCACTTAATTCTCACAGCAGTCTTATGAGGTATGCACCATTAGCTCCAGCCTACAGATAAGGAAACCGAAGCATAGAGAAGTAAGTAAATGCTGCAAGTCTTAGAGCTGGAATCAAGATGCACATGAGACTTGGGGTCCCCCTTGAATGTCAACACTGCACTGTTATCTTCTACTATGCATTTATCATACAAAAATCTCCCAGGTGATCTAGCCCATGTTTGAGTACTTTCATAATATTGCGAGCCCTATCAGATTACAGGTTGTTTTTTTGTTTGTCTGTGTTTTTTTTTTGTTTGTTTTGTTTTGTTTTTAATGAGAGAGACAGAGAGAGGGAAAGATAGGGACAGACAGACAGGAAGGGAGAGAGATGAGACGTATCAATTCTTTGTTGTGGCGTCTTAGCTGTTTCATTGATTGCTTTCTCATATGTGCCTTGAACCAGGGGCTACCGCTGAGCCAGCGACCCCTTGCTCAAGCCAGAGACCTTAGGCTTCAAGCCAGTGATCTTTAGGCTCAAGCTAGTGACCATGGGGTCATGTCTATGATCCCACGCTCAAGTCAGTGACCCTGTGCTCAAGCTTGTGAGCCCGCATTCAAGTCGGCGAGCTTGGGCTTTCAAACCTGGGTCCTCTGTGTCCTAGGCTGATGCTCTAACCACTGCACTATTGCATGGTCAGGCAGGTAGTTTGTATTTTTTCTTACAATTACACACATCTCTATGCACACGGCCTTGACAGCTATTCATGTTTGCTCAATGAACAAATTCCCTTATGTGCATATCAAAATTTCAAGTGTAGAGGACTTGAAATAATCCATATAATTATATAATTCTTCTGCTCCATTAAAAAAACCCTACAACTTTTAACAGATTGAAAAACATAGTTTAAATGGATTGAATGAATTCACAAACATCCCAAAACAAACAGCTGGTGGCTTACACCAGGTCACCTGTCTCCCAGGTCATTGCTTGATTCCAAAAGATGTCTGCCTACTCTTTCCCTGTTTTTTTTTTTCTGTCTGTCTCTACCTCTCTCCATACCTTTCATCTTCTTCGTGTCTCTCTCCTGTAAACCAGGGCACAGATACCATTCCATTTTACATGGCTTTATCCATCTTTGTATCCCAGAACCTAGCAGGCTCTGAAAACAATGATTATATGGATGACAAATAAATCACTAATGAAAACATATAGTTTTTGGTGGAGACACCATTATTTTCTCTCTTTTTAGATCCAAGACCACTCTCTGCATTATAGATGTTCTGTAAGCCACATTTCTTTTTTTGTGAAACAATGAGAAAGCTATAGAAGACTCACCTGATGTAATTCAGTGACCTTCTCAAGTCTGCAGTTGTGTATGTGAGTATGTGTTTAATTACTAAGAAATTGAATCTGTTTTTAGCTCATTTCTTTCTTGCCTCCCTGATTAGTATAGATGAGTGTACTTTTCAGGACTCTGCTCTTGCATTCGTCTTCTAGAGAATTTCTAAAGCAGTCGGGAGCAATGCACAGATGGAGGGAGAATATGTACAATTTCCCCTTTCCTGAAAGCAGCCGGCAGTCCTACATATGGGGCTCTTTGTGTTTTGTGACATAATGAAAAGAATTTCCCCTCTACAAATTACAAGGCGGCCATTCCGTGAAATTGCAGGCCATGTTCAATAGCAGGTGCAGAATTGCTGATGGAATTCCAGCTCTAAGGGGCACACTGCAGGTTTTTCATGCTGATAAATGTGCTTTTTTGCTCTCCAGGAAAATTTCAAGGATTAAATTTGGGAGGCACTAGAAAGCTAGCACCTTGTGCCCCCGTGTAAATGGGCTAAATTGTGGGCTGTCTTGGCATGGTCCTCTCCTTGGTTTGGCAATGAGGTGGTTAAAGCACCTCTAATGATTCCTGCTAAGTATTTCCTAAAAGTATGATTGCAGAAAGCATTCGACATCTGCTGTGAAGTAGCAATGCCAACATTAGCTATAGGAATATAAAAAGCATCTCAACACTGAACAAATTTAAGAAAGCCTTAGAACCACCGTGCCCTGCAAGGGTTGCAGGGGAGAGAGGTTTCAGTTTCGTATCTGTTGGTCTCTTCCCACCCTACCTGCCTACAAGGACTTCCATGTTGGCACGCTGCACACATGCACATAAATCAAGGCTGTTTCAGGACGTCTCACTCTTTAATGTGAAGAGCTTCCAAAGATGAGAAGTATGGAGTCTACTCTTAGTTCCTAATTGTTTCATGTTGTACCGAAAAAAGGGTGGGGGAGATAACCACCCCTCCATGCATTATCTTTCTCCAGTCAACATCCTGGGATGAGGCAGTGGAGGAGAAGTCCAGAGTTGCACAGTACTTACCAGTTTATAAAATGTTTTCCGCTTTATGATTTCACTCTCTCCACAACCCATGTGAGGCATGGATCACGTGAAGTCTGCCTATTTCATGGAAGAGGGAAGAGAAGAGCCGGGCATTGAATAATTGTGCTGGCGCCTCCGGAATCATGATGGCAGAGGGCTCTTGAACCCAGGCTTCCTGACTCAGAGATCCTCTAAGCATGTTCTCCAAAAGCAGTGTCTTCTTAACAAGTTTTCCTTCTTTCTTTGTCAATGATATGTCAGCATGATGATGTTTAGGACTATGATGAAAAGGCAAGAATCATGGAAGAGCAAAAGACTTTGTTCAAAGGACAGTGGGTCCTCTGCTATGTGTGCCTTCCACACCCAGCAGCCCAGGGCCTTCTCCTTCTGCCCCATCACCCACCCCCAGCCCTTCGCCATTGCTTTGTGTTGTTGCTTTTGTTTCATGGACCCTGTGTTTTTCTCTTTGTTGAGTTTCTTTTTAATTCTGTCAAAGCATAGGCTTTAGGAGTTTGAGCAAAGTGCTTGGTAAATGAAATTTTTGAGTTCTGTGTAGTTGACAATGTTTATATTATAGCCTCACTTAATCCTTAGTTGTCCACTCAAGTTTGGTGCATAAGGGTGGAGTTGTCAAATTGTAGACTCTTTTGTAGGGAATACATAGATTTCATTTTTTTTCCCATTGCTAGACTCTCAATTTTTATTGTGCAGACATCCTCTGGGGCCACTCAGGTTCTACAGAGAAGAACTTTCCCTCTCCCCCGGGGGAGGGGCTATAACCCTGACTGCCCCCTCTGGGCGCAGGGCTGAGGCGGAGGACGGAGCCCCTCCCAGTTCACCGTGTCAGCCCTTAACGATCCCGCTTACCGCACTATGCTTCCCCTGCCCTCACTGTGTCTGTGCCCCCCGTCTCTGGTTTAATTTCCCTAGAAAAGAAAACACAATCCTTTTTCTCATGAGAGAGTGAACACAGGAGTGGTGGCCTGCCTCCTCAGAGTGGGACAGGTCTTGTTGGTTCTACAGCTCAGCATGGACCCTTTCACAAAACTCACCTGTTTTCTTTTTTTTTTCTTTCTTTTTTTTTTTTTTTTTTTGTATTTTTCTGAAGCTGGAAACGGGGAGAGACAGTCAGACTGACTCCCGCATGCGCCCGACTGGGATCCACCCGGCACGGCCACCAGGGGCGACGCTCTGCCCACCAGGGGGCGATGCTCTGCCCCTCCGGGGCGTCGCTCTGCCGCGACTAGAGCCACTGTAGCGCCTGGAGCAGAGGCCAAGGAGCCATCCCCAGCGCCCGGGCCATCTTTGCTCCAATGGAGCCTTGGCTGAGGGAGGGGAAGAGAGAGACAGAGAGGAAGGAGGGGGGGTGTGGAGAAGCAAATGGGCGCTTCTCCTGTGTGCCCTGGCCAGGAATCGAACCCAGGTCCCCCGCACGCCAGGCCGACGCTCTACCGCTGAGCCAACCGGCCAGGGCCAAAACTCACCTGTTTTCTACCTTACACTCTCACCAGCGGCAGTCCTTGACAACCCACCTTCCTCTTCTAAGTGAACTCTATCTTCCATGAGTCACTCTGTTTAGGCTGCCATAAAAAAATACCATAGACTGGGTGGCTTAATCAGCAGAAATTTATTTTCCATAGTTCTGAAGTCTGGAAGTCCAAGATGAGAATGCCACGAGCACAGTCAGGTTCCGGGGAGGACCCTCTTCCTGGCTTGTAGTGATGGCTGTCTTCCTGTGTGCTCACATGACCTCTTCCTTTGTGCATCACATACTGAGGAAAAGAGAGATCTCTGGTCTCTCTCCTTCTTCTTATAAGGACACTAGTCCGGTCGGATCAAGGCCCCACCCTTTATGCTCATTTAACCTTAATTATCTCCCAGAGGTCCCATCTTCCGGTGCCTTCACATTGGCACTTACGCTTCAACATACGAATTTGGGGGGGGATCCAATCCAGTCCATAGCACCCTTCTGCTTCCTGCCTTCCCTCAGTTCATAGAAATCTTTTAGCTTCTGTTTTCCCCCTCCCCACTCCGTTCTCTTGGGCCATGGCTTAATGCCTTTTTTCAAGTTTTCTACCATTTTCATTTTTTTACTTGGAGTTTCAGAAGGGACAAAAAAAAAAAACATGTTTGGTTATTTCTCCACATATAACTGTAAGTCCAAGTAAAGAGTACCAACCTGTAAAATAAAAACTGTAACACAAAAATTCGAAACAAAAGAAAGTCAACCTGTAAACACTCCAGATGTGTGCGTGCATGTGTGTGTGTGTGTGTGTGTGTGCGCGCGCGCGCGCGTATGTATGTTAGGCGGGTGTGCGGACCTACCAATATCGCCCCAAATGAGCACGGCATTCTATGGCTTGTCTTGCAGACAATGAATCTTTATAGGGAAGCACTGTCCCTTCCCGGGGCCCCGCCCACTCCGCAGCATTTGTAGCCAGTGCTGCTGGCATGGACCCACCGGCAAGGAAAGCAGATGGCTTTCAAACACTGATTAATCGCTGCTCTCCCTTCGCTTAGGTTTCCAGCTGTGGTTCACTTTCTCTTCCTGGCGTGGAGTTATTTCTGCTGGTTTCTTTTCTACCTGGCAAAATGTAAGAAGCACTCTTGTCCTTTACTAAATCTCTTCTGGTCAATAGCTCCACAGTGCTGGTGGCCAGCATTGCTTTTTCAGCTTATCTCGAAGCCACCCTTAGGCTGTAATCATCTGTTATGGCATTAAGAAAATCCATCCTAAAAAAAAAAAAAAGAAAGAAAAGAAAATTTATCCTCATCTAGCTCTTTGACCTCAGGCTGCACAGTGTGGTCAATAGAAAGTAGAAAGTCAAAGGCAGGGAAATCTCCATGAGTCAGAGAGATCTTTCTGTACGTCTTCTGAAGCTGGACCCAATAGAAGTCACCTCTGGGTTTTTTAGCTCCCTGTTTAGCCTTATTTCAAAGTCACCTAGCACATCTAAAAACAAAAGGGAGTTGTCAATGCAAAGCTTTGGAGTCTGGCAAGTGGTTGGTCAAATTTATTAGCACTGTAGTTCTAAAATAGTACATCTACATCTTGCTGCATGGTTTGGCGGGTGTATCCACCTCTTTTCTCTAAGCAATGGTTAGAAATCAGAGATGTACCTCAGGATCACCTTGGACACTGTCCTAAGCTGTAGGTCCAGACCACACCCTGAGAGTTTATTAGCACCAAAGCATTCACATTCTGGAATAGTTCTACAGGTGACTTGGGTTAGGAGGCATTGCTCTAAAGAAATAGCTCTAAGATGGAAGAGGCATTACAGTAGAATAATTATTAAAACATAACGACTCTGGATACCTGGGCTGATTCTGGACTCAGCTACCTTGTTTTTCTCATTTGTAAGGAGACAATTAATTTATTGTCCATATTAGGATACATTTGAGAGGAAAAGAGGGAGCTATTAATAACTGTGTTAGGGTAAGAGGCATAAACTGAAACGGTCTGGATAAACCTGTCACACTCTTCATTAGTCAAATGAGAGACTGAAGCAGACAACTCTGGGGTCCCTTTCCGATTTATGATTCTATATACATCATGCCACTCTCGCATCTCAAACTCGTGTGAAACAGAGGTGTTTCGGCATCCTCACAGTCAGGGAAGCTGAAATGGCAAATGTACACAGCTCTGAGCTTGAGACGACGCCAAGGCTGAGTGGCCAGGCAGAGAAAGCAAACGGGAGGGAGTGACCCACCTAGAGCAGAGGCGCCGGAAGGCAAGGATCCGGAGGGAGGTTCCCAGCCAGGCTCTGTCAGAGGCCCCTGGTGTCGCCAGCAGAACGCCAAGAAGAGAAATGAATAACATTTGAAGACACTTTTAAATAATATTAATATAGTCTGAGACATTTAGACACATTTCTGTATTATCTTCAAATATGTTTTACAAAAAAAAAAACTGGTGTGGCTATTTCTCTGGTGCCTCTCTGCCATGTGGCGTCATCAGAGATGAGAGGGATTAGGTCCGTTAAATGTCTTGATTGGGCCCTGGCCGGTTGGCTCACTGGTAGAGTGTCGGCCTGGCGTACGGGAGTCCCGGGTTCGATTCCCGGCCAGGGCACACAGGAGAAGCGCCCATCTGCTTCTCCACCCTTCCCCCTCTCCTTCCTCTCTGTCTCTTTCTTCCCCTCCCGCAGCCAAGGCTCCACTGAAGCAGAGTTTGCCCAGGTGCTGAGGATGGCTCTGTGGCCCCTGCCTCAGGCGCTAGAATGGCTCTGATTGTGGCAGAGCGATGCCCCAGATGGGCAGAGCATCGCCCCCTGGTGGGCATGCCGGGTGGATCCCGGTTGGGCGCATGCGGGAGTCTGTCTGACTGCCTCCCCATTTCCAGCTTCAGAAAAATACCAAAAAAAAAAAAAAAAAAAAAAAGTCCTGATTGAGTGTACGTTAGTGTATAAATTATACCATACACAATTACCAATGTTCTAAAAATCCAAGGGTAATAAAATCCTCAAACCCCCCAGACCGTGATCATTCTGCATTCATAATTTAGAAAGCACTTCAGGGCTCTCCACTGGCTAAATCATGTCACACCACAGCTGTGAAAGGTCAGCCTGAAAGAGTCCATGGTGTCAACAGGTTTTCATGAACACAGGAGAGTTAAGCTCAGTGGAGTTTGGTTCTTACAGCCCTTTTTTCTTTCTATTGTATTTTCTATGTCGGTGCTTATCAAGTGCATACTTAGAGGGAGATATTGGACACAGCGCGAGGAAGGGAGAAGATGACATGACCATCACAAAGCCACCATCTTATCATTTCAGGGGCACGGACTGAACTCCCTGGTTTGTGAGTTTTACATATCAGGGGAACTGGCCGAGATATGGAGAGAGAGGCACATACAGGTAAAGGGAAGACAAAGAGAAGGAAGGGAGGTGGAAGGAGAGAGAGAAAGGAAGGGAGGGGAAAGAGAGAATAGAGAGACAGAGATAAAGGAGGAAAGAGAAAGGGGAGGGAGGGAAGGACTCAAATATCTAAACAGAGAAACAAAGAGAAAGGTGGAGATCCATAGCAGAGAGGGCTCGAGGAGGCGGTTGGTGTACGTGAGCCAAGTCAGATGTGCAGACGTCTGCGCGCACATACAGATCTGTCTGTCTCTGGTTGTTGGGAGGAGGTAATCCTAGGTTAGAGTTTTTAGTCAAAACCTAGAAAAGTCTTGCCTCAGAATGTAAGAAATGGAATGACTCTCATAGTTGCTGAAGCTATTTTGATGAGCACAATCTAGTTTGTTTCACACAGACTTAGGCTCGCGCTGTTTGAAAGGAAATTGCGCTCTGTGGCTACGCTTCAGGGGTGTAATCAGGGTGACTGGCATTGATAGAAAGCTTCTCACCGTCGCTCTAGGAGGAAGCCAGCGGATTGTGAACAGCTCTGTGTCCGTGGCTGTGGCTGTGTTGTCACTGTTGGTCAGAATCCGTGCCCTGCATGCATTTGGGATGTGAACATGCTTAGCCCAGGATTAGAATTCTCCTGACTGCAAGATGTTTTTCCTCTGTACTGATGCTTCCCTGTGGCAGAGAACAGCAGCAGAGCAAGGAGTAATTGCTATTGTCTGGCTAGGAGTCATTTTCAGAGAGGCATGGAGAGGTATCTGCCCCTGAGAAAGTGGAGGAGGGGAAGAAAGACAAGAGGTCATCATTTGGCTCGTCAGTGGACATGGGCTTCGTGGCCAGGATGGCCAGTGTGAGGCTGGTGCCTCCAGGAAGAGCTTTGAAAACACCACCTGCTTTCACTTGAAAAGTGCTATGCATACTTCTCATCCCTGCACTTCAAGAAAGGTATAATGACAGGAGAGGGCCCAAGGGTGGCCAGGGAGCTGAACAAGGGGTTGGAGGACTGGGCCGATGGGGAATATTGGCATCTTCAGTCCAGAGTGCTGACGCGAAGAAGGGATGGGATAGTTCTTTGAAACGAAGGAAGGAAAAGGATGAAGAACAGAGCACATTCACAGATTCTCAGATAGCAAGCCCTTGAAGGTTTAGAGAGGTTATTTTAGGAGAAAAGAATTAAAGGATCAATTTTTATAGTGAACAGCAAACTGAGGAAACTTGTAGATAGTTGCGAAACACCACTAATCACCACCCCACAGACTCTTATTGGCTTTGGGCATGAACTCTCCTGATTAAACCCAAGCAGGCGGTTGATAATTCGTCTCCCTGTCAGTGCTGAGTCTGTAGCCTGGTGTCTTCACAAGGATATAGAGAATTCGCCCAACAGAGTTTGGACACCTGGTGAAAAATGTAACACAGCCAAGTGGCAAGTGTGGAGCAAGAAAAGGAAAAGACAGCATTCTGGAAGTGAGCTCAATAAATGCCATGCAGACGGAGCCAGCAGAGACCATGACAGAATCCGGGGCTGCTGGCACAAGGACACATCCTTCGGTAACCCATGATTCACCAGAGAGGGCAGGAAAATTCCCCGCTAGGGTATCTCAACCTTGAGGTTGAGCATATTCAATATTATCATGGTAATTAATGTTCCTGAAAACAAAAGCTCAGATGTATTCAAATCCTTTTGATTGGTGAAGCTATTTCAGATATAGAGTGAGAAAGCATTTCAAGGAACACAAACAGAAATGTGACAAAACCCCCCATCTGGTGTGGACTCATCTGTCTTGCGTTGCTCCCAGCACCACTGCATCCTGACACTTGTCATGCTTCATAGCAGAGGTCTATTTATTTGTCTGGCTTTGCCACTACATTGTGAGCTCTGTGATGCCACAGAAGAGTTCTATGTCCCTCTCCAACACATCTACTGGGCGCATCCTCGGTGTCTGAGAGATGAATAGACCAGCATCAACCAGCCTCTAGATGAGATACGTGGCTGTCAGTGTGTCCTTTGCATGTTTGACCTGCCCTTCCTGCAGCGTTCACTGCCTTCCCTGGAGGTCCCCCACTCCCCTGTCCTCAGGTACAGAAACATCCCCGAGGAGGCTTTGACAAATCCTTAGGGAACATGGAAGCTCCCCCATTTCACAGAGGAGGAAACTGAAATGTACACAAGGAAAATCATGGTAAGCCAAAGTCCAGCAGCAAATCTGTGGTACGTGGCCAATCAGAACTCAGGCTATCGCTGCATCATCACGCTTGTTGCTAGGCAGCGCTGCCTCAGATGTTCCAAGTTTGCTGAAATTCTTAAATAGACCATGCTAATTGGTCAGCTCATTAACTTTTTTTTTTTTCACTTATTAAGTTTTTAGAGAGAAAGAGAGAGAAACATTCGTTTGTTGTTCCACTTATTCATGGTTGATTCTTGTATGTGCTCTGACTGGGAATTGAACCAACAACCTTGGCATATTGGAATGATGCTCTAACCCAGTGGTCCCCAACCTTTTTTGGGCCATGGACCAGTTTAATGTCAGAAAATATTTTCACGGAACGGCCTTTAGGGTGGAATGGATAAATGTATCACGTGACCTAGACAAGCGTCAAGAGTGAGTCTTACACCAGGGGTCCCCAAACTACGGCTCGCGGGCCGCATGCGGCCCCCTGAGGCCATTTATCCGGCCCCCGCCGCACTTCCGGAAGGGGCACCTCTTTCATTGGTGGTCAGTGAGAGGAGCATAGTTCCCATTGAAATACTGGTCAGTTTGTTGATTTAAATTTACTTGTTCTTTATTTTAAATATTGTATTTGTTCACGTTTTTTTTTTTTTTTCTATTTATTCATTTTAGAGAGGAGAGGGAGAGACAGAGAGAGAGAGAGATAGAGAGAGAGAGAGAGAAGGGGGGGAGGAGCTGGAAGCATCAACTCCCATATGTGCCTTGACCAGGCAAGCCCAGGGTTTTGAACCGGCGACCTCAGCATTTCCAAGTCGACGCTTTATCCACTGCGCCACCACAGGTCAGGCTCACGTTTTGTTTTTTTACTTTAAAATAAGATATGTGCAGTGTGCATAGGGATTTGTTCTTAGTTTTTTTTTTATAGTCCGGCCCTCCAACGGTCTGAGGGACAGTGAACTGGCACCCTGTGTAAAAAGTTTGGGGACCCCTGTCTTAGACGGATATAACAGAGGGAATCTAGTCATTTTTAAAAAATAAAACATCGTTTAGACTTAAATATAAATAAAACGGAAATAATGTAAGTTATTTATTCTTTCTCTGCGGACCAGTACCAAATGGCCTACCGACCGGTACCAGTCCGCGGCCCGGGGGTTGGGGACCACTGCTCTAACCAACTGAGCTATCTGGCCAGGGCTGCTCATTTTAGATTTGAGGAAGAGGGAAATTAGAGCTGGACTAGAGTCTTATTAGAGATCAGCTTTCATTTCCCCACTAGGTTTGAGACTAGAGGTGGAGGGCGAGGTGGAGGGTTTTCAGGGGCAGGAAGGAGGCAGGGAGATAAGAGCAGAGTGAGCCTGCCAGGACTGGTCATTGTCTTCCCTTGCTTATGAAGTTCAGTTGTATCCAACACAGTTCTTAACCCAGCATTTAATGTCCTTCCCGATCTGTTCCTCACCTGCTTTTCTGGCCATATTTTCTCTAAATAATAGTGATAAATAGCACATTGTGTTTGTGCAGCAATTTAGAATTTTCAAATATAGTACCTTTCACATTTACTATGTAATCAGATCCTTCCAAAGACTGTATGAGGGATTGTCAAGGAAGGAAAACTCAGGGTCGCAGCAGCTGCTGACCTTGCCCATGGCCCATACAGGTCCCGCTGGCTCCATGTGAGGTCACTGCAGATGCTGCCCCTGCCAGCGCTTGCCTGGGACTCGACACTCTGTAGGGAACTGTGTCCACTCATGTTGTGTCACCATCTCCACTCAGAATCCGCCCCTTTCTGCACAGCTCGGTGAATCCTTCTCCCTGATTCCATGTCCAAGTCCTACCTTTTTTTTTTTTTTTTTTACAGAGACAGAGAGAGAGTCAAAGAGAGGGATAGAAAGGGACAGACAGAGTGACGTCACGGAAATGGCGCCGTGAGCAGCGCGTCCGACAGATCTCCCCAAAATCTCAACAAATTTATCAACTAGAAACAGAAAAATTTATCCTCGGAGCATTCCGGACTTCCACACACACACTGAAAGCAGAGGGACTGTTGCCCAGGAGGGAGTACACCTGTGGTGAGTCAACCCACACGTGCAGCTGCCCGCCCACACTCGGGGACGGCAGCCTGGGCACTGGCGGCCATCCCAGCATACCCTGAGAAGCCGCGCGCACGGCCCCCCGTGCTGCGGTCCGACCACTGGCGTGACGAGAAACCGCACGCCCGGTGCCGCGATCCAGAGAGGCCCCGTCCACTGGCGTGCTGAGAAACCGCGCGCACCCCCGTGCCGCGGTCCCCGGCCACTGGCGTGCGGAGAAACCGCGCACACCCCCGTGCCGCGATCCCCGGCCACTGGCGTGCTGAGAAACCGCGCGCGCCCCCGTGCCGCGGTCCCCGTCCACTGGCGTGCTGAGAAACTGCTCGCACGCCCCGTGCCGCGCGGGCGCCAAGGCTGTCCTTCCTAGTCAGGAGATTCTCTCCGGGGGCGGGGCACCTCACCCAGCCATTCAAGCTAACAATCAAGCGTTGGGGGAGGGGCGGCGCAGGCAGCCTGAAATTCTTTTTGGAGCACAGCTGCGGATCCAATCACTGAAATTAGCTTAACCCACGAAATCTACGCACCCACGGGGCTCTAATTGATAAGATCTCTCCCAGTTCAGCGATCCAAGACAAGAGGCGTGATATTTTTCAGTGCCTTTCGCTAAAGGGGCGGGGGCAACTTCTGATTGACAGAGCCTCCATATTCAGGGATATTCCTAACAAGAGGGACTTGGCAGATATTAAGATCCATAAAGCAAACAGCGACTAGTGCTTCTTCTTCCCAGCCAAAACAGGCTACCAAGTGTGGAAAGCCTGGATTGAGTGGTCCAACTGAATGATAGGCGCTGAACAGTCACCTTGACAACAATTGACTCCCAGCCCCACCTGATTACGCTGGAGGCTCTGACTGCCAAAGCCTTACCCAGAGCCTTGCGCTGAGTGAGGATAGAGTGGGGATTTCCCAGCTCTTTGAGCCTCTTACTCCCCAGACAGAAGCAGTGGCAGCCTCATTGCTAGATCATCAGGCTGCTAATTCAGGAAGGGGAGACTAGGAAAGAGACTCCAGGAAAGCAAACTCTCTCATTGTTGGACTCTGCAAACGCCAACAAGCCTTGACTACCAGCGAGACTAAAGCCAATTATATGACATTGCCATAGAATCCCATCAACTGCAAATTCCTACCTAAGAGTGACATAGGGGCAGAACCTGGGGTATAGAGTCACTGACCAGAAAGAGGGAGAGAAAAGAAAAAAGGAAGAAGTTAACCTCTCAAAATCAAGAAAAATCCACAGACTTTATAACTTGTTCCACTAATTCTTTGTTGTTGTTTCTTTCTTCTATTTTATTGCCTTTATTATTATTTCTATTTCTTCCACCTCAGTCCTTTTACTCTCTGCCCATCTTATGCTACCCTTTTCTTGAACTACACTACCCATGAGTGTTACATTTTATTTCTTTTCTTCATCCTAACTCTCCTTTAGGGTTACACTCCAAAACCCTTAACTCTCACTCTCTCCCCTTTTGTTTTTTTTTCCTTTCCTTTTTTTCTTCCTTTGTTTCTCTCTTACTCTTATTTTTTCCTTTCTATTCATTTCTTCTTTTCTCCTTTTACTTTTCCTCCCATTTAAGCCTCAATCACGAACAAATTATTTAATTTGGGACTCAAGTTTTTGTGGGTTTTTTTTTGTTGTTGTTGTTCTTTTTTTTCTTCTTCTGCTTTTGATCTTGGTTTTTCTTTATTTGTTTGTTTTTGTGGCATTTTGGGCACTTTTTACATTGCTTTTTAATTCACTAACATTCCTCCCAACCCAAAGTCTCCATTGTATTTAGTCTTCGCTCCACTTAATACAACAGATTTTTACTTATTATTTTTATTTTTTTCTTCTTTAATTATAGTTTTTCTCTCCTTTTTTCTGTTCCCCTCTCATCCCTCTCATTAAATCTCTTAGTCGACCATCACTTACAAGCAAATCATTTTATGCTTGTCTAAGATTTTCTCCCTTTTTTTTTTTTTTTTTGTATTTAGTAGGTCCCTAATCCCTTTTTTGCCCCTTGAACTCTTCACCCCAAATCAGGCCCTCCATTATAGGCAGTTTTTGTTCCATTTTAGCATAATATAATTAACAGGTCATCACGATATTTCCCTAAGGAGGTGAGAGGAGGGGAAGAGAAGAAAGAAAAAAGGGGGAAATAATAAATTATTACTTTTTTTTGTGGAGTGTTTTCCTTTTTTTTTTCTTTATTTCTTTTTTTCTTTCTTTTTTTTTTTTTCCTTTTTATTTTTTATTAATTCTAATTAACACTATCATCAAGACCACCTTCAGATGCCAATAAGAAAAAGGAAATCGAACATTATGGATACAAAAGACAGAGAGGTAACACAAATTGATGTGGAAAAATCTATGGAGAAAAGATTTAACATATTGGAAGCCTTGGAGCCAAATGACAGAGAATTTAAAATAGAAATCTTAAAAATACTCAGAGATATACAAGAAAACACAGAAAGGCAATTTAGGGAAATCAGAAAACAACTCAACGATCACAAAGAATATATTACCAAGGAAATTGAAACTATAAAAACAAATCAAACAGAAATGAAAAACTCAATTCAAGAGATGAAAAACGAGGTAGCAAGCTTAGCTAATAGAACAGCTCAGATAGAAGACAGGATCAGTGAAATAGAAGACAAGCAACTTGAGGCACAACAGAGAGAAGAAGAAAGAGACTCAAAAATAATAAAAAACGAGAAAGCCCTACAGGAATTGTCTGACTCCATCAGAAAGAATAACATAAGAATAATAGGTATATCAGAGGGAGAAGAGAAAGAAAATGGAATGGAGAATATACTCAAACAAATAATAGATGAGAACTTCCCAAGCCTGTGGAAAGAATTAAAGCCTAAAATTCAAGAAGCAAACAGAACACCGAGTTTTCTTAACCACAACAAACCCACTCCAAGGCACATCATAATGAAGATGACACAAACCAATGACAAAGAAAAAATTCTCAAGGCAGCCAGGGAAAAGAAGAATACAACATATAAAGGAAGGCCTATTAGATTATCATCAGATTTCTCAGCAGAAACTCTACAAGCTAGAAGAGAGTGGACCCCAATATTTAAAGCCCTGAAAGAGAGGAACTTTCAGCCAAGAATACTATACCCATCAAAGCTATCCTTCAAGTACAAAGGAGATATAAAAATATTCACAAATACAGAAAAGATGAGAGAATTTATCATCAGAAAGCCCCCACTCCAGGAAATACTAAAGGGGGTTTTCCAATCAGATTCAAAGAACAAAAGAAAACATAACCACAAGTAACAGCTCCACGAAGAAAACAATAAAACCAAACTAAAACTGTGACAACAAAAGAAAAAAAAAAGGGGGAGAAAAGATAAAGATTAACAGTAGCAAAGGATGATGAAGCGCAGAAATACTCATAAGAAAGGGTACTACAATGAATATGGTAGGTACCCTTTTCATTACTTAATGGTAACCACCCTTGAAAAAACCACCACAAAAACACTTGACTTAAAAAAGGTAGCAACAGAGGAAAGAAGTATGGAATACAAACAAACAAAAACAAATGATAGAAAAACAAAAGAGAAGAATCAAACAAGATACAAAACTAACAGAAAGCAATTTACAAAATGGCAATAGGGAACCCACAAGTGTCAATAATTACACTAAATGTAAATGGATTAAACTTACCAATAAAAAGACACAGAGTAGCAGAATGGATTAAAAAAAAAATCCAACTCTATGCTGCCTACAAGAAACTCATCTAAGCAACAAGGATAAAAACAAATTCAAAGTGAAAGGCTGGAAAACAATACTCCAAGCAAACAACACCCAAAAAAAAGCAGGTGTAGCAATACTCATCTAATAATGCTGACTACAAGACAGAAAAAGTACTCAGAGACAAAAACGGTCATTTCATAATGATTAAGGGGACACTGAATCAAGAAGACATAACAATCCTTAATATATATGCACCAAACCAAGGAGCACCAAAATATATAAGACAGCTACTTATTGACCTTAAAACAAAAACTGACAAAAATACAATCATACTTGGAGACCTCAATACACCGCTGACAGCTCTAGATCGGTCATCCAAACAGAGAATCAATAAAGATATAGTGGCCTTAAATGAAATACTAGAACAACTGGATATGATAGACATCTACAGGACACTTCATCCCAAAGCGACAGAGTATACATTTTTCTCTAGTGTACATGGAACATTCTCAAGAATTGACCATATGTTGGGCCACAAAGACAATATCAGCAAATTTAAAAAAATTGAAATTGTGCCAAGCATATTCTCTGATCATAAAGCCTTGAAACTAGAATTCAACTGTAAAAAAGAGGGGGAAAAACCCACAAAATTGTGGAAATTAAACAACATACTTTTAAAAAATGAATGGGTCAAAGAAGAAATAAGCGCAGAGATCAAAAGATATATACAAACAAATGAAAATGAAAATACGACATATCAGAATCTCTGGGATGCAGCAAAAGCAGTAATAAGAGGAAAGTTCATATCACTTCAGGCCTATATGAACAAACAAGAGAGAGCCGAAGTAAACCACTTAACTTCACACCTTAAGGAACTAGAAAAAGAAGAACAAAGACAACCCAAAACCAGCCGAAGAAAGGAGATAATAAAAATCAGAGCAGAAATAAACGAAATAGAGAACAGAAAAACTATAGAAAAAATCAATAAAACAAGGAGCTGCTTCTTTGAAAAGATCAACAAAATCAACAAACCCTCGGCAAGACTCACCAAGGAAAAAAGACACAGGACTCAAATTAATAAAATCCAAAATGAAAGAGGAGAGATCACCACAGACATCATAGATATACAAAGAATTATTGTAGAATACTATGAAAAACTATATGCCTCCAAATACAACAATCTAGAAGAAATGGATAAATTCCTAGAACAATACAACCTTCCTAAACTGAGTCATGAAGAAGCAAAAAGCCTAAACAGACCAATCAGCAGGGAGGAAATAGAAAAAACTATTAAAAACCTCCCCAAAAATAAAAGTCCAGGTCCAGACGTTTATACTAGTGAATTCTATCAAACATTCAAAGAAGACTTGGTTCCTATTCTACTCAAAGTCTTCCAAAAAATTGAAGAAGAAGCAATACTTCCAAACACATTTTATGAGGCCAACATAACCCTCATACCAAAACCTGGCAAGGATGGCACAAAAAAAGAAAACTACAGACCAATATCTCTAATGAATACAGATGCTAAAATACTAAACAAAATACTGGCAAATCGAATACAACAACATATTAAAAAAATAATACATCATGATCAAGTGGGATTCATCCCAGAATCTCAAGGATGGTTCAACATACGTAAAACAGTTAACGTAATACATCATATCAACAAAACAAAGAACAAAAACCACATGATCTTATCAATAGATGCAGAAAAGGCTTTCGATAAAATACAACACAATTTTATGTTTAAGACTCTCAACAAAATGGGTATAGAAGGAAAATATCTCAACATAATAAAGGCCATATATGATAAACCATCAGCCAACATCATATTAAATGGCATAAAACTGAGGACTTTCCACCTTAAATCAGGAACACGACAGGGGTGTCCACTCTCTCCACTCTTATTTAATGTGGTGCTAGAAGTGCTGGCCAGAGCAATCAGACAAGACAAAGAAATAAAAGGCATCCATATCGGAAAAGAAGTAAAGGTATCACTTTTTGCTGATGATATGATCCTATACATCAAAAACCCAAAGGACTCCACAAAAAGATTACTAGAAACAATAAACCAATACAGTAAGGTCGCAGGATACAAAATTAACATATGGAAGTCCATAGCCTTTCTATATGCCAACAATGAAATATTAGAAAACGAACTCAAAAAAATAATCCCCTTCATGTTTGCAACAAAAAAAATAAGGTACCTAGGAATAAACATAACAAAGAATGTAAAGGACCTATATAAAGAAAACTACAAGGCATTGCTAAGAGAAATAGAAAAAGACACAATGAGATGGAAAAATATTCCTTGTTCTTGGATAGGAAGAATAAATATAATTAAAATGGCCATATTACCCAAAGTAATATATAAATTTAATGCAATTCCCATCAAAATTCCTATGACATTTTTTAAAGAAATGGAACAAAAAATCATCAGATTTATATGGAACTATAAAAAACCCCGAATAGCCAAAGCAATCCTAAGGAAAAAGAATGAAGCTGGGGGCATTACAATACCTGACTTTAAACTATATTATAGGGCCATAATAATCAAAACTGCATGGTATTGGCAGAAAAATAGACACTCAGACCAATGGAACAGAATAAAAAGCCCAGAAATAAAACCACATATATATGGTCAAATAATCTTTGATAAAGGGGCCAACAACACAAAATGGAGAAAAGAAAGCCTCCTCAACAAATGGTGTTGGGAAAACTGGAAAGCCACATGCAAAAGAATGAAACTCGACTACAGCCTGTCCCCATGTACTAAAATTAATTCAAAATGGATCAAAGACCTAAATATAAGATCTGAAACAATAAAGTACATAGAAGAAGACATAGGTACTAAACTCATGGATCTGGGTTTTAAAGAACATTTTATGAACTTGACTCCAATGGCAAGAGAAGTGAAGGCAAAGATAAATGAATGGGACTACATCAGAATTAAAAGATTTTGCTCAGCAAGAGAAACTGATATCAAAATAAACAGACAGCCAACTAAATGGGAACTGATATTTTCAAACGACAGCTCAGATAAGGGCCTAATATCCAAAATTTACAAAGAACTCATAAAACTCAACAACAAACAAACAATCCAATAAAAAAATGTGAAGAGGACATGAACAGACACTTCTCCCAGGAAGAAATACAAATGGCCAACAGATATATGAAAAGATGCTCAGCTTCATTAGTTATTAGAGAAATGCAAATCAAAACTACAATGAGATACCACCTCACCCCTGTTAGATTAGCTATTATCAACAAGTCGGGTAATAACAAATGTTGGAGAGGCTGTGGAGAAAAAGGAACCCTCATACACTGTTGGTGGGAATGTAAAGTAGTACAACCACTATGGAGGAAAGTATGGTGGTTTCTCAAAAAACTGCAAATAGAACTACCTTATGACCCAGCAATCCCTCTACTGGGTATATATCCCAAAACCTCAGAATCATTGATACGTAAAGACACATGTAGCCCCATGTTCATAGCAGCATTGTTCACAGTGGCCAAGACATGGAAACAACCAAAAAGCCCTTCAGTAGAGGATTGGATAAAGAAGATGTGGCACATATACACTATGGAATACTACTCAACCATAAGAAATGATGACATTAGATCATTTATAGCAAAATGGTGGGATCTTGATAACATTATACGGAGTGAAATAAGTAAATCAGAAAAAAACAAGAACTACATGATTCCATACATTGGTGGAACATAAAAACGAGACTAAGAGACTTGGACAAGAGTGTGGTGGTTACCAGGGGTGGGGGGAGGGAGGACGCAGGAGAGAGGGAGGGAGAGATTTAGGGGGAGGGGGAGGGGCACAGAGAAAACTAGATAGAGGGTGACGGAGGACAATCTGACTCTGGGCGAGGGGTATGCAACATAATTTAATGACAAGATAACCTAGACATGTTTTTCTTTGAATATATGTACCCTGAATTATTAATGTCATCCCATTAACATTAATAAAAATTTATAAAAAAAAAAAAAAAGAAAAAAAGAAAGGGACAGACAGGAACGAAGAGAGACGAGAAGCATCAATCATCAGTTTTTCATTGCGACACCTTAGTTGTTCATTGATTGCTTTCTCATATGTGTCTTGACCGTGGGGCTACAGCAGCCTGAGCAATCCCTTGCTCGAGCCAGCGACCCTGGGTCCAAGCCGGTGAGCTCTTGCTCAAACCAGATGAGCCCGCGCTCAAGCTGGAGACCTCGGGTTCTCAAACCTGGGTCCTCCGTATTCCAGTCCGACGCCCTATCCACTGTGCCACCGCCTGGTCAGGTGGTCCTACTTTCTGCACAAAATCTTCCCCAGGGACTCTGGCCTTTGGCTTTCAGTCCTGGCAATGCCAGATCACTCAGGTGACCCTTAAGATGGCTTGTCTTGGAGTACTACTAGCTAATGTTTATGGGTTCATGTCTGTTTGTCTTTCTCGAGGACGTGGATACAACATACATTGGTTTACCCACAGAGCCTCACTTGGGGCTGGCCCATTGGCAGAACTGGATGGTGGCTAATATCTTTGCCAGACATGTGACAAGAACATGAGCCCAGCTACCATGTCTTACATGTGAGGACTTGAGCAGACCGTGCTGCCTGCCTTTTAGAAAACCCACAACTGAGACGGGTACCTCAAATTTTATTAATATTTTCCACTAAAAGCACTATTTTTCACTAATATTTAGAGGGTAATTGCTTTCTAGAAGCACAGCCTAGAGGAGGCCAGGAGGGATTATGGCACAGGGGAAGCAATTTCATAAGACCTCCCAGTGAGCTGTCACTGCAGGAGACCAGTGAGGACATTAAACTAGAGCTCATGTGAAGGCTATTTGAAGAGTCATCCAGTCTTTAGAGAATAACCATGCTTGTGGCAATCAACATTGGCTTGCCAAAGATAAAACAATTAAAAAAAACCCGAATCCATCAAAAAGCTCTAAATCAAACAAAGATTGAGATACTTTATAGATGTTGAAACATGCCAAAGGAAGAGTCATATAGTTTATTTCATTTGGGGAAGAGTGTGCTTACAAATCATATAGAGGACTTCATTAATTTTTCATGTTTTATTACTGTCAATCCATTGAAGTACTAACTCCTTCATTGAGTCACTCAACAAGGATTCTTCTGCATTTTCTCTGTGTCACTCACTGCTCAAAAACTTGAGATAAAACTTTAGAGGACACTATCCTTGTGCACAAGCATCTTCTGTTCAAATAGGTTGTTCTTATGTGTTCAGAAGAAGAGGTTATTTCTGTTTTACAAAAGAAGAAACAAAATTTCAAAGAAACTTGGTGAATTTCCTTAATCACATCTCAAATATATAATAAAGCCTTTAAAATATTGATGTGAGAATCCTCTCATTTTTCTCTCAAACCCTGATTATAGTCCCCCCAAATCTATAATTTATCAGGTGACCAAGTAGTTCTGAACTGGACACCTCTGTTCTCTCTCCCTGAATCACAGTACTGTAGATCTGGAAGCCCAGAAGAAATTGGGAGCTTGAATTCAGGTCTGTACAACTGTAGAAGTAAAACTAATATGGCCCAATTCTATTGACTCCCATAGTGTTGTGGGGTGGGACGAAGACAACAAGACTTTGCCTGACTACTAGTGAGCCCCATATCTATGTGAACAAGTTACTTTCTATAAAGAAAAAGAACACTTCCCTAGTTCCAATAGAGCTCACCTTCAGATCAGGAATATTCCTGAAGAACCTGGTAGAAACACAACTTTGGAGTATAGAGCTGCTCACGTTAAGGTTGCATGAAACAAAATTTATCTCTCCCTTGTGCTTAATTGGTGCATTCGTTTCTTCCCACAGCATCCTGATCTTAAAAAAAAAAAAAAGTTATTATTGGCATAAAGGAACAAAAGAATATCAAGAATATCTCTTCCAACTTGGTATAATGTGAACGACCCAGAAAAGAGATAAAGAAAGCAGTTCTGGCCCATTGTCTCAGGGGTGCAGTACTCACATACAGAAGGAGATCGAGCTATCTTTTTAAGAAGGACAATGTTGATTTGAAAGTGAGCTTATACACTGTTGGTGGGAATGTAAAGTAGTACAACCATTATGGAAGAAAGTATGGTGGTTCCTCAAAAAACTGAAAATAGAACTACCTTATGACCCAGCAATCCCTCTACTGGGTATATACCCCCAAAACTCAGAATCATTGATACGTAAAGACACATGCAGCCCCATGTTCATTGCGGCATTGTTCACAGTGGCCAAGACATGGAAACAACCAAAAAGCCCGTCAATAGATGACTGGATAAAGAAGATGTGGCACATATACACTAAGGAATACTATACAGCCATAAGAAATGATGACATCGGATCATTTACAGCAAAATGGTGGGATCTTGATAACATTATATGAAGTGAAATAAGTAAATCAGAAAAAAACAGGAACTGCATTATTCCATACGTAGGTGGGACATAAAAGTGAAACTAACAGACATTTATAAGAGTGTGGTGGTTACGGGGGGGGGGGGGAGGGGGGAGAGGGAGAGGGAAAGGGGAAGGGGGAGGGGCACAAAGAAAACTAGATAGAAGGTGACAGAGGACAATCTGACTTTGGGTGATGGGTATGCAACATAATTGAACGACAAGATAACCTGGAGTTGTTATCTTTGAATATATGTATCCTGATTTATTGATGTCGCCCCATTAAAAATAAAATTATATAAAAAAAGAAACCTCTAAAGTAAAATGTAAGAAATTGCAAACAAATTAATTAAAAACAATCAGAACAAAGAAAAAAAAAAAAAAAAGAAAGTGAGCATGGTCGGTTTTGTTTCCTGTGCATGGACTCGAAGGAGCACACACATAGCTCCCTCGATTTGGCTGATTCCAGCTGTATTTTCATACTTAGGGGTGGAAGACGAGGAAACCAAGTGGAGGAGAAGAGAGTGACTGTATTCCCAGACCATGACTTATACAGAACTCGATGGTGTGAGAGTTTCCGAAGCCCAGCACCTGATTGATTTTTCCCTTCCATATCTTCCAGAATTCACATATAAATGTTTTGGAAGATTGCTAATGTCATGCCGATGAATCTCTTCTAATGCACTTCTTTGGGGAAATAAATAGCTATCGTCTCTTTTGGCCTTGATATTCCCATCTTTTCTGATAGCATTTTGTGACATAAATGGGCAACATTTTTTTTTCTTTAACATCTTTTAGGCAGACACCAATGTGTGCGCCATACACACACATATTCTGGTTTAGATATTTTTTTTTGCCCTCCTCTAGTCTACTTTTAAAAGAGTTTATTACTTAAAGATGGACTTTTAATTTTTCACAACCTTATCAGTGCATTATGTCTCCTCAAATACATTCTCTTTAGAAAACGACAAGACAGCAAGTTCAAAGGTGTTTTTTTAAACTTTAGTACCATACTGGGCATACCATAGGCAATCAAATTAGTGGCTAATTGAGGCACTCGTTCTGGGGAAAACTCTCTCTACATCACGTGCAATAGAGTGACTTATTCCTAAAGGAGAAGAGATGGCACCGTAATTTGGGGGGGGGGGGGAGTGTTAAGTATGAGTGATCTCTGTCAACAGATCACAGGCCTTACAGAGTAATTGTTCAGATCATGAGCTTTGGAATTAAGTAGAAGGCAATTCTGATCCTAACTCTGGCATTTACCAATATTGTAACCTTGAGTGAGTTGCTTAAACTTTCTAAATCTCCATGCCTTCATCTGTAAAATGGGAACAATGTTACTACTTACTTCATAGAGCTGCTGTGAAAATGAAATAAGTGTGTAAAGCGTTTAGCAGTGTTCCTGGCATCTGGAAAACACTCAGTAATTAAGCTCTTGTTGTTTTAATTATTGGAGTATTCTGGTGGGGCAGAAAGAACAGTAACTTGGAAACCAGAAACCTGAGCACCTACATTGAAAGTATCAATCAGAAGGTGGCCGGCCGTTCCTGTCACCTAGTTCATGTTTGAGTTCTCATTCTCCAATGCTATTTAAATGACCGTAGAGTTGCAAATCCTCTCTTCCCACTAAAATTCAGGAAGTTAAAAGTCAAAGTTTGATGAAGAGTGTTTCTGTTTCACTCACGGAGTAGGCTACCTTTATGGGCGCCTCTTAAAATGCTTGAGGCTAAGTTGGAGAAAAGCTAATTGGAACATTTTCCCAGCAGAAATGTTCAGCAAGCTTCACCAGAAGAGATTGGATCATCTTTTTCTTTTCAAAAGCTTTTTGTAAGGAACTGTGGACAAGCCACAAAACAACTAGATCCATCACCTTGGCAGGACGGCTTTCCAAGGGCCCTCAAGCACTAACCGTAACCCTAAATGGCCATCTCTACTTATCTGGGACAATTTCAGAGAAAAAAAGGTGAAGCAAAACCACTTTTCATAGAGTTTCAGCTTCTTATTAGAACTCTCAAACCACTTTAGAGAAAAGGGTCATATAACATTTCAACTGTTTCAACAATAATTCCCTCCCACGGCCTGTCAGCATGTCCTTCATTCTTCTCTAGCACGTTCACACTGAGGACGACTCTTTCCAGCTTCCTTCTCCTACTTGATATGATAGTATATGTATGTTTTCACCAACTGACACAGCTCACAGACTCGTCATCTGTAATATTCCTCAACTGTGGGTTTTCTATCTTTGTATCATAAAACTAGAATTATAGAATGATATCACTGGAGAGATCTCAGAGCTATATTAAATATAATAAGAGACAATTTTTATCAGACCCTTACTTACTGTGTGGCAGGTACTGTGCTGAGGGCTTTCTATACTTTATTTAATCGTCCCAATAATCCAATGTGGTAGGTTCTCAGTGATCTCTCTGTTTTACAGATGAGGAAACTGAGGCCAAAGATTGAGATGACTTGCTCAAAGTCACACAGCTAATAGGGCTAATACTCAAGCACAGGCTGCACTGAGTCTACACCACGCTTAATTACTATGCTGTGAGGTAGGGAATTTTCAGATGAAGATCCTGGACCCCCAAAGAACAATGTGTTTGCTCAGAGCCATCTAGCTGGTGGCAATCAGGGCTGGAAGCCAGTTCTCCGGACTCCCAGGCCCCAGAACCGTCCATTGTACATTTCACTCTACCTCCGACACTGAGAACGAGAGCTCTGGCACCATTCTGGAACTCCTGTTGACCTTGTGTTTACAAAATTCTCAATACTCATTTTTGTAATTGAAAATTAAATTTTTATGTAAACTACTTTAAGAAATGATGGGTTCTGTTTTTCTTTTGTTTGTTTGTTTTTATTTATTCATTTTAGAGAGGAGAGGGAGAGACAGAGAGAGAGAAGGGGGGGAGGAGCTGGAAGCATCAACTCCCATATGTGCCTTGACCAGGCAAGCCCAGGGTTTTGAACCGGCGACCTCAGCATTTCCAGGTCGACGCTTTATCCACTGCGCCACCACAGGTCAGGCGGGTTCTGTTTTTCCATTCCTCCTCTTCTCGTCTCATTCTCTCGGGGGGCACTGTGAATTTTCAGAATTTTTAGAATCAGAAAATTCACTTTGAATAAGGCAACTCTCCTTAAACACATTCGCCAACAATTCTTGTGGATTCCTCAGTTAACAGCTTTGAGGCAGCAGATCTGTGGGACTAGGGAACAGACCGCTCCAGTTGCTCTGTTGTTAGTCCTTTGTTTCTTTAGAAAGCAGAACAAAACACACATGTCTTTTTCAGAATGGAATCTAAATGAAGAAAATGGTAAGATAAGAAATGTAGCCAGAATCAAATTAAGTTTTATTTGGCTCATTTTCAACCTGTTCTTTCTAATCTAGATATATCCCTGGTAAATCCTTAAACAAATGGTCATGATATTTACTAAACACACTTGTCAAATAGCTCATAAGTTCTGATCAGATCAGAATATCTCTGTTTGGATCCCAAGAGGGGAGTAATGGATGAGATCTGCTCCCTGTGAGTGTCCCTGCTTGTCTACCTTCTGGATGAACTCATATAACAGAGAGACTCTGGAAGGACTCTTAGTTATCCCTATAGTCTAATTTATTGCTTCAGGAACCTGATATGTGCTATACCTTGGATAATGTTAATTTTATTCTTTTGTGAGCTGAGCTTGGTGTTTTCGAAAAGCTATAAGATGTAATTTATTTCTCCCCATTTGCCTTCTAAATATTAACTCTATTGAAAAATGATTAAATAGATTATGTAAATCATGGTAATTTCATCCACTTTAAAGGTTAATCCTGCCATCATGTAGCCAGATAACTAATTTGAATTCATTCCCGAACACTAATTCTCAGGGAAGTTAAAGTGTAATGGGTTGAGTACCCTATTACGGATGTCACTCCATGCTCACCTGTGATAAAATTTGGAAGAAACAAGTCTCAAAGCTTTGAGAACAGAAGTTCCTTAGAGCTATTGAAAGGCCCAGTGCATGCTGGGATCAGAGCTACCACCTTTTCCAGAATTCTAGGAGCTAGTTTTACTGATTAGTCTCTTCTTCCTTGACTTTTCTTAAGTGTCACCTCCCTTGTTAGGAAGTCAGAGCTGGTTTGGTTTCAAAGATTCTAGGATAGTCCTGCTGTTTCAAACAGGAAACCGCACCCACTTTCTGAAAATTCCAGGCCAGGAGAGACCCATGAGCCGTGTTCGCAGCCTCATCTGCCCATTGCCGTCCCCTATGCTTGGACAGGGGCCTTTGGGAGCAAGGAGCCCCTGGACTTCTCCTGCACGGTATAACTGTCTCTGTATAATATCATGGCGTCTGCTGGTGCCATTTCCTGTCTTTTCTGTCCTGCCGGCACCTCCTCCCACTCTTATCAAACACGTAGCACTGAATCACATCTCTGTCCCCTTGGGCTCATGGCTTTTTGTCTCTTCTCTGGCCTTATTTCTCCCATTCTCTCTTGCACCCTTTCATTATCTCTAGTCATCCGGAGCATTCAGAAGCATCCCTCAAACCTTCCGCCTTCTCCCGTAGCTGATGTTTGCTGCTTCGCGTCCACAGCATCCCTGACTGGTGGGTGTCTCAGGCGTGGCGACGGACAGCCCAGACCCTGCCTGCCAGCCGCTGGGCGTTCCTCCAGGGCTCCGTTTCCTACAGGCCTAGTTGGAGCCCTCTGGCTTGGTCCCAGGAACTGCTGCAGCAATACCATTTGGGCCTCTGGGAACACCACCTGAAGCTTACCTTTGCTTCTCTGTTAGTTGTAACCCGCACGAGGCTACCCAGCAAATAACGCTGACTTTCCCCCATCGTCCTTTCCAACCTCCTAAAGCAGCAGTAACAGCAGAGAGATCTTTGAGTAGAATATTCTAAACCTCACTCCGATTCCTTTCTTTGTCTTAAGAGATCATTCCTTTCCTCCTGGATTTTTCAGTCTGCAGACTCATTCTGGTGTCGCCAATCTCTTCAAAGTTTCACTGCTTCTTGCAGACAAGAGAGCTGAGTACAAAGAGCACCGAGATAACGCTGTGCTCCAGGGAACTCGGGGTGGGGAGGGCTGCTCCCTGAGATGTGCTCTTATGCCTGAGATCCAGCCACAGTCTTGTGCAGGTCCACACATGAACTGTTTAATAAAAACTCAACTCTCTCTTCTTCCTATCCCCATTTCTTCTTTTTATCTAACTTCTCAATATATTAATTTAGTCATAGGTTTGAGTAATTTAGTTAATTGAATGCTTAAAGAACAGTATCTCTTCCTGGTTAGCTAATTTATTTTGAAGAGAATTGAACATTTAGAAATGAGCTTTGTGTCCCTGTCTGCATATGAACTTTACCTGTGCGTGGGAGGTGTGGCTTCTGGCCAGCCAGGTCCCTGCTGTAACTTTCTCATTCCAGGTAACACAGTTCAGAAAGGCATAGGCCTCTCAGTTCACCATACTTAACTTTGTTTATTGTGCTACAACTTTCAAAATACTTTGTAAAATTTCCAATTTAAGCCCCACAATGAACAACCCTATTGAGGTAGGCAGGGAAGGATAATAATAATTCTCGTATTATCCATCCAACAAATATTGAGTGTGTACTATGGATGTGCCTAGTACTATTCTAGCCACCAAGGAACAAAGAGGATGAAATTTGGTCCCTGCTCTCATCATATTGGGGGACCATCGTTCAGATGAATGGGTTGGCTTGCTCAAAGCCATGTGGCTCTTATGACTTTTCTCATTGCTTTTTCGACGACAGGTGCTGGGAGCGTGAGTCTTTCATTAGGAGAAGCTCAGGGCTGGCTGACAAGATGCAGGCCGTGTCAGGAGGACGGTCAAGGACGCAGTGAATTCTGCGAGGATGCACAGGCCCATGGTGGCCTTGTACACTGTGTTAGTTTTCTGCGGCTGTGGTAACAAATCACCACAGACTTGGAGTTTTAAAACAACAGGAATTTGTTTTCTCACAGTTCCGGAGGCCAGAGGTCTGAAGTCAGTGTCACTGGACAAATGAAAGTTTCAGCAGGCTGCACTTTCCGCACAGGCTCTAGGGAAGCATCCATCTCTGCTTTTCTTCTTCTAGTTCCTCATGGCTGCTGGCATTCCTTAGCTTGTGGCCACATCACTCACTCCAGTCTGCAGGGCTGACATCTTTGAATCACTCCCTGCTCCGTATTCATAGCACTTTCCCCTGTGTGTGTGTGTGTGTGTGTGTGTGTGTGTGTGTGTAAAACTTCCCTCTGTCTCTCTTTTAGGGAGACATTTATGATGGCATTTAGGGCCTGACTGGATAATCCAGGATATCTCCTCCATCTCAAGATCTTTAATTATATCTGCAAAGATCCTTTTTTCCAAAAGAGATAACATTCATAGGCTCCAGGGACAGTTGAGGGCCATTACTCAGCTCACTACATGCCTGCAAACCAAAGTACACTTCGAGAAGAGGCCATTAATGTCATCTTTTAATCTCCGGGGAAGCCCCACTCAGTGGCCAGACACTGACGTGAGGAGAGAGCTTGGGAAATCCAGTCCGAGGGAGGCCAGAGAAGGGAGGGCGTTACAAGGTGGCTTGTGCAAGCTAATAGCCGTGGAAGGAACTGCCTTTTTCCTTTTCAGTCTCGAGTTCTTTTTGCCAAGCTTCCCATTGAGATCAGGAATGGGTGTTCCGCATGTACAGCGCTCTGTCCCTGTACCCTCTGCTTCCGCCGGCTTCTCTCCAAAGGCCTGTCGTGACCAGTTCCACTCCTCAGCTATTGTTGCTGGAAGAGGGACCAGCAGAGATGGGCAGTAGGTTCCAGGCTGGTCAGGGGACTGGGAGGGACAGGCTGGAAGCTGTGCCTCTGGCAGTAGGAGGATCCTTGGCCTGTCCCAGGAAGAACACTGCCAACCATTGCTTCCCCCTCCACCTGCAAGCAGAAATCCAACAGAAGTTCCCACAGGATTTTGTCTCAGCACTGCAATGAGGGGCTAGAGCGGAGGCATGGCCACCTCTCCTGGGAACCAGGCTCCCAAGTCAGGGCTCTGTGAGTGTGGAGACGGAGGAGCCTGCAAGCGCGGATCTGGAACTGCTGAGGGCTCTTGGTTCTGTTAAAGGAGATTTGTTTTCCCCCAGTGATGGTTTAGATGGAAATTCTGGAAGTTTCATTTTACACAGCATAAAACCCAAGTACTAGCGGGCTTGCCTAAAAGGACAAACACATCTGAAAGAAACCTTGTCTTCCCTAAACCAGCTTCTCCGGCCCAGATGTCTGCTAGCATCCTAGCCACGCTCTGGGAGCTGCGAGTTCTCAGCCAGTCTCCACTCTTCCTGCTGTCTCAGGGGTTGGTGAATCCCGGGGACCTTATCTCTGCAGTTCGTCTCAGTCGGTCCTGCCCTTTCCGTCTTCACTGCCCTGTTCTGGCCCTCATGGACTCCTCCTGGCTTTAACTACGAAAACACCACAGGCTTGCTTCAGAGGGGAGCAAGAGTCAAGGAATGGAGTTCTAGAAGCTGGAAAAGAAAAAGAAACAAATTCTAGTCTAGAGCCACCTTGATTGTGGCTCAGTGAAGCAGATTTTCACTGACCTCCATGAGAATGCATGTCTGTTGATTTAAGTCACAAAATTTGTGGTAATTTGTTACAAAAACCTTAGGAAACATTATTTCTAACTCTTTGAACTTGTGAATATGTTATAACCTATTATCTCTTGACAGGAACCCATGACTCCAATTTCCCCTGGCTTTGGTCTGTCCCCAAGCCACCCTTCTGTTCCAGGGCCTTTGAACAACTCCCCATTTCTGGAAAACAAACTCTAAATTCCATAGCTCAAAGACCCTCCGGACACTAACTCTAACCCACCTTTTGCGTTTTAAAATGGACTACCCTGTGACCACACCCACCCTCAATACTTCCTACATTCGTTATTTGGTGTACAAAGTTTTCTGTGTATGAAATGCCTTCCTCATGCCATCTATGATGAGGGTGCTGTAAGCTCTGGTCAAATGAGATCTCTCTCTCTCAAAAAAAACAACAACACCTTTCTCAGCCAACCCTCAACAAGATACGGTCTTTGCCTTCTTTGAATATATATAACACTTTGCATCTTTCTTGTGGAAAAGATCAATTCTACCTTACATATAAATTATATTTTTATATATTAAATGCCTTGCACTTAAATAGTTTGCTGAATTAGTTGCTCATTAAATATTTGTTGAGTTAAATTGAAATATAAACTGTGCTATAGAATAAAGTCTACTTCCTGATTGTGTCATAATTTGGTACCCATGATGAGATAGAAACACCATCGAGTTTAACAATGAAAGATGGCCTTGGGAAAGGAAGGCAGAGTAAACAAACAAGCCTTATTATGCTTCCAGTTTTTCACATCATATCCCTGTGTTGTGCCTTTAGAGATTCAAGAATAAGTAGGATGGTGATTCGTGAGAAAAGAACTTGAGAATATTTTCTGAACCCAGACTCAATGATTCCCCACTCTGATTCCATCACTGAAACTGCTAATGCCATCCTAGGCTGCGGAGTGCAGGTCCAGCACAAAGAGGGGATGGTCTCATGGTCCTTTCAGATGCGCCCTCTGCGGGAGGTCTGATCAATGTGATCATTGAATCCTAGACCTGGTGCGGGGCCAGAATAACCTGGAAAGCTGTTACAAACACAGATTTTAAAATCCCACCTCCAAAAGATTCTGAATCTACAGATTAGAGAAAAGCCTAGGGACCAAATTCTTTTTTTTTTTTTTGCCATGGCTGCAGGACGAGAAAGAGAGAATGGAGAAGTAGATGATCGCTTCTTCTGTGTGCCTTGACTGGGAATTGAACCCAGGACTTCCACCATCAGGCCAATGCTATACCACTGAGCCAACCAGTCCAAGCTCTTTTTCCCTCTCTTATTCCAGACAATTACCTGAACCTAACATTTCTTGTATCATATATATCCAGCATAAATACATATACCAAATACAAATACACATATAATTTTGTTTATTTATTTTTAATATTTTTATTATAAAGACTAATACTTTAGTCTTTGCTTTTATTTTCTTACCTCTGTAATCTATATTCCTAAATCACTACTTTTATCCTTCGTTGATCAAAGAGTTCTAGCATCACCCAGATTCCTATTCAATTAAAATTTTATATTTCTCTTCCACCCCCAAATCTCTCCCTTACGGACTAGAAGAATAACTGAAGGCATAATAGTCAAGTTGGAAGAGATCTGTGGCTTTCTCTGGTTTGATGTCCGGAAGTGTGATATCACCCACTTTATTCTTCTTTTTCAAGATTGCTGAGGTTATTCGTGTTCTTTTTTGGTTCCATATGAATTTTTGGAATATTTGTTCTATATCTTTAAAGTATGTCCTTGGTATTTTAATAGGATTGCATTGAATTTATAAATTGCTTTGGGTAATATAGACCCAAATGTTTATTCTTCCTAGCTATGAACACGGTATATGCTTCTACTTGTTTGTATTTTCCTTGATTTCTTTTATCAATGTTTTATAATTTTCCAAGTACAAGTCTTTAACCTCCTTGATTAAATTTACTCCTAGGTATTTTATTTTTTTTTGTTGCAATGGTGAAGGGGATTGTTTTCTTAATTTCTCTTTCAGACAGATCATTGTTGATGTATAAAAATGCCTCTGATTTCTAAGTATTAATTTTATATCCTGACACCTTGCTGAATTCATTTATCAGGTCCAGTAGTTTTTTGACTGTGACTTTAGGGTTTTCTATGTACAGTATCATATCATCAGCAAATAATGATAGTTTTACTTCTTCTTTTCCAATTTGGATACCTTTTATTTCTTCTTCTTGTCTGACTGCTGTGGGTAGTACTTCCAGAACTATATTGAATAAGAGTGGTGAAAGGGGGCACCCCTGCCTTGTTCCTGATCCTAAGGGGATTGCTTTAACTTTTGCCCATTGAGTATGATGTTGGCTGTGAACCTGTCATAGATGGCCTTTATCATGTTGAGGTATGTTCCGTGTAGTCTCACTTTGCTGAGAGTTTTGATCATAAATGGGTGCTGGATTTTATCGAATGCTTTTTCTGCATCTATTGATATTATCATGTGGTTTTTGTCCTTCCTTTTGTTTATGTGATGAATCACATTGATTGATTTGTGAATATTGTACCAGCCTTGCCTCCCCAAAATAAATCCCACTTGATCATGATCTATGATTTTTTTCATGTATTGCTGGATCCGATTTGCTAATATTTTGTTGAGAATTTTAGCATCTAAATTCATCAAGGATATTGGCCTATAGTTTTCTTTCTTTGTGTTGTCTTTGCCTGGATTTGGGATCAGAATTATGCTCGCCTCATAAAAGGAACTTGAAAGTTTTCCCTCCCCATGAAGTTTTTGAAATAGCTTGAGAAGGATAGGAGTTAGTTCTTCTTTGAATGTTTGGTAGAATTTGCCTGTGAAGCCATCTGGCCCAGGGCTTTCGTTTGTTGGGAGTTTTTTGATAACTGTTTCCGATCTCATTTGTTGTAATCTGTTTATTTAGGTTTTCTGATTCTTCCAGATTAATTTTTGAAAGCTATTTTTCAAGGAATTTGTCCATTTCACCTAGGTTGTCTAATTTTTTGGCATACAGTTCTTTATAGTATATATTTTCTTATAATCCTTTGTATTTCTGCTGTGTCTGTTGTTACTTCTCCACCTTCATTTCTAATTTTATTTACTTGAGTCCTTTCTCTTTTTTTCTTGGTGAGTCTGGCTAAGAGTTCATCGATCTTGTTTACTTTTTCGAAGAACCAGCTCTTGGTTTCATTGATCCTCTGTATTGTTTTTTTAGTCTCTATGTCATTTATTTCTGCTCTGATCTTTATTATTTCCTTCCTTCTACTTCCTCTAGGCTGTACTTGCTATTTTTTTTCTAGTTCTTTTAGTTGCATGATTAAGTTGTTTATTTGAGCTTTGCCCAGCTTCTTAAGGTATGCCTATAATGCTGTGAATTTCCCTCTCAGGACTGCTTTTGCTGTGTCCCACAGATTTTGAGTTTTTGTTTGCTCATTTTCATTTGTTTCAAGGAAATTTTTTATTTCTTCCTTGATCTCATTGTTGACCCATTTGTTGTTTAATAACATGCTGGTTAGTTTCCAAGTGTTTGAGTGTTTTTCAGTTTTTCTATTGTAGTTGATTTCTAGTTTCATGCCATTGTGGTCAGAGAAGATGCTTGATATGGTTTCAATCTTCTTAAATTTGTTGAGACTCTTTTTATGCCCTAATATGTGGTATATCCTAGAGAATGTACCATGCGCACTTGAAAAGAATGTATATTCTGCAGCTCTGGGTAAAGGTTATCTGGGTGAAGATATCTATTAAATCCAGTTGATTTAGTGTGTCCCTTAATTCTGCTGTTTCTTTGTTAATTTTCTTTCTTGAGGATCTATCCATTTGTGTTAGTGGGATATTGAAATCCCTTACTATTATAGTATTGCTGTTGATCTCTCCTTTTATGTCCATCAAAATCTGCTTTATATATTTAAGTGCTCCTATATTAGATGTATAAACATTTATAATGGTTATCTCTGGCTGTTGGATTGCTCCCTTTATCATTATGTAGTGACCTTCTTTATCTCTTACTATAGTCTTTGTTTTAAAGTCTATTTTGTCAGATATAAGTATTGCTACCTCAGCTTTTTCTTCATTTCCCTTTGCATGAAATATTTTTTTTCCATCCTTTTACTTTCAGTCTATGTGTATCTTTTGTTTTGAGGTGGGTCTCCTGTAGACCGCATATGTACGAGTCCTGTTTTCTTATCCATTCAGCTATCCAATGTCTTTTTTTTTTTTTAAAGATTTAAAAAAATTTTTTTTTTATTATTTATTCATTTTAGAGAGGAGAGAGAGAGAGAGGAGAGAGAGAGACAGGGGGGGAGGAGCTGGAAGCATCAACTCCCATATGTGCCTTGACCAGGTAAGCCCAGGGTTTCGAACCGGCAACCTTAGCATTTCCAGGTCGACGCTTTATCCACTGCGCCACCACAGGTCAGGCTCTATCCAATGTCTTTTGATTAAAGCATTTAATCCATTTACATTTAAGGTTATTATTGATATGTAGTTGTTTATTGCCATTTTTTTCTTTAAATCTATATTCCTCTTTTACTCCCCCCCCCCACTTTGTTCTGTCTACAGCAGGCCCCTTAGCATTTCTTGCAGCATTGGTTTGGTTGTGATAAATTCCTTGAGTTTTTTTTTTTGTCTGGGAAGCTTTTTATTTTTCCTTCAATTTTAAACGATAGTCTTGCTGGATAAAGAAGTCTTGTTTGTAGGTTCTTGTTCTGCATTACTTTGAATATTTCTTTCCAATTCCTTCTGGCCTCAAGTGTTTCTATTGAGAAGTCAAATGTCATCCTTATGGGTGTTCCTTTGTATGTGATTGACTGTTTTTCTCTTACAACTTTTAATATTCTTTCTTTATCTCTTGGCTTTGGTATTTTGATTGTGATATGTCTTGGTGTGGGTTTCTTTAAGTTCTTTTTATTTTTTTTAACTTTTTTTAAAAATTTATTTTATTTATTCATTTTTAGAGAGGAGATAGAGACAGAGAGGGAGAGAGAGGAAAGAGAGAAGGGGGAGGAGCTGGAAGCATCAACTCCCATATGTGTCTTGACCAGGCAAGCCCAGGGTTTTAAACCGGCGACCTCAGCATTTCCAGGTCAACGCTCTATCCACTGCGCCACCACAGGTCAGGCTCTTTAAGTTCTTTTTAAATGGGATTCTCTCTGCTTCTTGAATTTGTATGACTCTTTCCTTCATCAATTTAGGGAAATTTTCATCTATAATTTCTTCAAAAACTTCTCTAGTTTTTGTTCTTTCTCTTCTCCTTCAGGAACCCCTATTATGCGGATATTGTTTCTCTTCATGTTGTCACAGAGCTCTCTCAGGTTTTCCTCAGATTTTTTGATCCTCTTTTCTTTTTGCTTTTCTGCTTTCATGTTTTCACTTATCTTGTCCTCTAAGTTGCTGATTTGATCCTCTGCTTCATCCAGCCTGCTTTTAATTCCTTCTAGTGTAGTCTTCATTTTGATATTGTGTTTGTCATTTCTGACTGGTTCTTCTTTATGATTTCCATGTCCTTTTTGATGCTTACAATTTCTTTATTGAGGTGTTCATTAAATCCATCTATTATAGCTTTGAGATCCTTAAGCATCCTAACAATCATTATTTTATTCTCTGCATCTGGTAATTTGATTACTTCCGATTCATTCAGGACTTTTTTCTGAGGACTTATCTTGTTGAAGCATATGACTTATGCTTCTCTGCCTACCCATTATTCTCTGTTTGACTTATAGGCTTCTTCCTTACCTAGTAGAGTTGTTTTGAAGTCTTCAGGACCAAATTCTTTTTCAGCACAAATTGTTTGAGGCTTACTGATCTAAAACAGCAACAACAACAATAACCCAAACCCCTTAAGGTTGTTTCCAGTGCTAGAATTCTATTATTCAGCATATTGTGTCCAGTTTCTGGTTCCATGGTCTAAGGTGTCAGCTGCTGCCTCTGCGGGTTCTCACCCTAAGCAGTCCCAAGTTTTGTTCTGACGCTCCACCTCTGGGAAAGGGAGCACCTATAAATCGGCAAACTGGTAAGATTTGGGATTTTAACAACTGCTTATTTGAGGGTTAGTCACTTAATGCACCAAGCCTCAGTCTCCCTATTGGTAATGAGGACTATAATTCACAAGCACATCCACCCAATTTACCTACCAGAGATGAATGAAATGGACCTACAATATTATCACAACAGAGGAGCCACCAAAGACAAAAATACACAAGTGTCATCAGCTGTCTGAGGTCCTAAAGGTGAAAAGATGAGGTGTCTGTGGAACAGACAGAACTGGTATCTAGTTAGAGTTGACCCTGTATTCCAGAAGTACACCCGAATGATTAAATGATGTCTTGTATCCCATTGCCTATCCTCACCTCAGAGGCAGAAGCAGTGTTAGCTGTTCCCAGTACATGAGGCAGAAAAGCCAAAGTGATGTAGGCAGCATGATGGGAAGCACGATGCCCTGGCCCTCTTGCTCTCTCTGTTCTACTTTCAGAGATTTACTGCCACCTTCTAGACAAACAAAGCCTTTGGAGCTTAAAAGCCCAGTCCAGACAGATGACCAAGAGGAAGGAGTCATTTTTCAGCCTTTACAGTATTTGTTTATTGTGTGTTCATTGTCATTAACCCCTAACACTGAAAACTGGTCCATTTCATTTTCCAGTTATCTAGTTTATGACATAGTTAAAATTAATTGAGCGTTCATCTTAGCACATCATGAGCAGACCATGTGGAGGAGGTAGTGTTCCTGGAAAAACACTGATGCTGGGTCTGAGTGTATACTCATGTCAGTGTGGCCCAGCCTGGCCCGGCCCCACACAGGTCATAGAACCTTCACTGGGTGGTTGTGTGGTTGTGGTGGGCACTACCTGTTCTCAGCACTGTTAGTCTTCAGTAGAAGACACCATGGGACTGGAGCAGTGCTTGGAGTCAGAGAGGAGAGAGGAAGCAGTATGTACATTTATTTCTTTTGGATTAAAAAGCAGGTGGAGAGTTTCTGTTTGAAATGATGACTAAATTTTGCAAATGATGGCAAAATTCAGGTAGTGGATACTTGCTTAATATTATTAAATGTACTTAATGCTTCTGAATTGTGCATTTCACATGGTTAAAATTTTGTGGGTAAATTTTATGCTACACATATTTTATCACCATTAAAAAAAATGAAATGGGTTAACTTTCCATAGACAAGGCCAATCATTGTGAGGGAAGCAATTAATAAACACTTGTGTGAGGGGGAACAGAGTTTGCCATCCCCAGATATGACTTTTTTGGGATAATTGAATATTTAAGCTGGTTATTTTTAAGGAGAAAAGACTCAGGAAGAACTGTTGAGCTTTTCCCTAACTGCCTAAAAATTTTTAGGAAGAGAACCAGCTCTAGGAAGGGAGATATCATCATAGATAGCTAATGTTGAACATGAACTGGCTATGGCAGACAGGGAGGAACTTAGTAAGGTCCCCTTGATCAAAGTCCTCTCCGTGTCCCATTGTTGAAGATGGCCCGACAAACATTTGTTTACCAAACATTTGCTTCTCCATATCCATGTGCATTGCCTTCCTTTCATTTGAAATCCCCAAACACAACACCTCCTTTCTCAGCTCAAGGTGGCATTAAGCCTTCACTGCCCAAGTTATCCTTGGGGCCCCATATTCTTATGGAACTCTTATATCAACATGTATGTCCACATATAATTGAATTTGGTTATTTTCTCCTGTTATTCTGTCTCATGTCAATTTCATTATCAGCCCAGCCAGAAGAACTAAGAGGGAAAAGAGGGGGGGAGAGATCCCATCCCCCTCCCTTGCCACCTTGTACCCTTTTGATTGCATATGGCACACTGAACAGGTGACTATCTCTTCGTTAGGGTTGACTCATCTTGGGAGTAGGGACAAAAGCTGCCTCTTTTTGTAGGAAACATAGAGGTGCTTATGCTCGCTCTAATTCTGGAGCATTTGAGAGCAAATTGAACTTCTATAACTCCTCATGCCTTGAAGAGGCTTAAATTCCTCTTATTCTCCAAAAGATAGATCCAAGTCTTGGTCTCTGGGGTAGACCGTCTGCCCTACTTTTCCTATGGAAATGCTAACCCATCCATCCCATTTAGTGTAGGTATCCATTTTTTGAATGCCAACTCCCCTTTTTTTCTTTCACTTCCAGGACCTAGTGCTTCAGTACAGACCGGGAAGAGGGGAAGACTTCTGATTTCTGACCCAGACTCATTGCAGCCTGCCATATTTGGGCCTGTGAATATCTTCACCACCCAGAGTTCAAAGACATAGAATCTCAAAGTTGGAAGAGTCTTTACAGGTCTTCTTGTTTATTGCTCATGCAAAGCTTTGTCAAATGGTCACCCTCTGTGGCCAGATACATTCGGTGTGGCTCCAATCTTTGAGAAAGGTTGTCCCTGTGACCACTACTCACCCTACCTCCCCAGAGTGACCCTCAGAGATTCAGACACTAGTACAATTTTTTTTTTTTTTTTTTGGTGGAGGTGCCAGGCATTGAACCCAGGGCCTCATGCAGGCCAACACTAGTACAATTTTAAAGCATCTTCCACCAATCCTGAAGCTTGTAACTCTACTATTTCTGCATTGGGTACAGAATGAGTTATACTTTATCTATTGATTTTACAGAGACAGGAGAGAGAGGGGAGCATGGAATGGGAAGTATCAACTCATAGTTGTTTCATGTTAGTTGTTCATTGCTTGCCTGTTGTATGTGCCTTGACCAAGGAAGCCCAGGGTTTCTAATAAGCAACCTTGTGGTATTCCAGGCCGAAGGTTTATCCACTGCACCACCACAGGCCAGGCCAGAATGGGTTATTTTAATATTTCAAGAAGACTTTCCTGGCTCAAAAATTTTAGTTCAGTTTATATTTTCTGCCTGTATTTTCTAGCCAGAAATTACATGTAGAAGCATAGCCACCTCCCTGACTCCCAGAGCCCACTGCTGTCTCCAAGGCCTTCATCGTTATTCAAACTGCTACCCATTCACTTGGATACTGAAAGCAACACTTGATGGTTGTGGAAGATTTCTATCCTTATAGGTCATGAAATATATCACTTACAATGAGGACTTACAATTGCTTAAGTGTTATATTACTAACCATTATATTCTCAAGAAAAGCATCCATCCTCCTGCCCCAAGGTAAGGAAAACTTGATTCATATTGAAAGTGATAGCAAGTAAAGGGCGAAAAATTTTTAAGATCCCACTTTAAGTATGTTCAGGATAAAAATCTTATTGAAATAAGACCTTTAAAGTGCTTCCTTTCACTGTCCTTTTGGGAAGCTATTTCACAGATAGCACAGACACCCTGAAATGTTGCCTGCTCTGGAATCTGTTATCTGTAGCTTTAGAAGAGCGAAAGGTATGACATATGGAAAAGAGGAAGCAGTTGTGGGAAAGCATGACTAGGGACAGAGACAGGAATGTAAGTTGCATAACTGGTTCTTGCCTTGAAATATCCTTGGTTGGTTCCTGTCCATGCAATAATGGACTTGGGTTCAGGATGGAGATTGCATATGGAACAATGAAGAGTGGATGTGATTTCTTGATAGTTATGTGGAACTGCAGGCTTTGCAAGGCCCAGCCGTTGACCAAATCCACACTTTTAAAAGAAATGGAAGAGGTGTATTTTTATTTTTATATAGTCAAGGATGGTACGGATTGACCCCTACCTTCACCCCCCGGCTCCAGTTCATAGGTTAGAATCGTAATCCCAGTATCTCAGAATGGGATCTTTTTTTGGAATATGGTCATTACAAATGTAATTAGGATTGAAGTCACACTGGAATCAAATAGGCCCCTGATTCAATATAACTGGTGTCCTTATAAAAATGGAAAATGTGGGCGCAGACAGAGAGGGGAAATGATGTGAAGGCACAGGGAGAAGACAGCAGCTGCAAAAGCACCAAAGACTGCTGGCAAACCATCAGCAGCTCGTAGAGAAATATGGAATGTATCTTTCCCTCTGTTAAAAACAAGACAACAGGCCCAGAATGGAGCTGCATATGCTAAGGCCCAGTCACCAAACCAAGACAACTTTATTATAGTTTTGGTTCTCCTAGAAATGAACTCTTTTTATTTTTTATTTTATTTTATTTTTTAAGTGAGAGGAGGGTAAGTAGTGAGACAGACTCCTGCATACACCCTGACCAGGACCCACCCGGCAACCTCATCTGGGGCTGACACTCAGACTAACCGAGCTATCCTCAGTGCCTGAGGCTGACGCTCAAACATATCAAGCTACCAGCTGCAGGAGGGGAAGAGAAAGAGAAGTGGGAGAGAAGAGGGAGAGATGCATATGGTCACTTCTCCTGTGTGCCCTGACTGGAAGTGAACCTGGGACGTCCATTTGCCAGGCTGACGCTCCATCTACTGAGAAAAACAGCCAGGGCCAGAATTGAATCTTAAAACAGTCAGTCAGGAATCACCTGATCAGCACTGGTAAGGTCATCTGTGTGACAGACCCCTGCCATCCCTATGAAGGATGTAACCCTGCAATAATTAACTTGTGTTTTTTGAGGGTGTTTTTTTTTTGGCCGAACGTAACTTCCCTGTTCCTGCTCCTTTCACTTGTGAAAGTCTTATTTGTAAAACTCCTTTCTGTCTGCTAGATGAGGTGTTGCCTGATTCATGAACCATTGAATAAAACCAATAAAATATTTAAAATTTACTCAGTTGAATTTTTTTTTTCTTCCTTTCCAAGTGAGAGGAAGGGAGATAGACAGACTCCTGCATGAGCCCTAACTGGGATCCACCCAGCAACCCCATCTGGGGCTGATGCTCTGCCCATCTGGAGGCTGCTTGCAATGGAGCCATTTTCAGCACCTGAGGAGGAGTCTCCAGGGAGCCATCCTCAGTACCCAGGGCTGTTGCACTTGAACCAATCAAGCCATGGCTGTTGGAGGGGAAGAGAGAGAGTGAGAAGGGGAGGGGAGGGGAGAAGAAGCAGATGGTCACTTCTCCTGTGTGCCCTGACTGGAATTGAACCTGGGACATCCACACAATGGGCTGATGCTCTACCTCTGTGCCAACAGGCCAGGGCCTGAATTTTGTTTTTTAACACCTCACAGCCTTCAGAAAGAAGGAAGCAACACTATCAACACCTTGATCTCAAACTTCTAGCCACCAGAACTGTGAGAAACTGTTGGTGAACTCACCCAGTTTGTGCTCTTTTATTGCCATAGCCTGAGCTGACTAATACAAAGGTCAAGGTCAAATCATTCAGTGTGGTACATTGTTTTGCAAAGAGTCATAGAAGCTGTAATACTTCACAGTGTACCTTTATGATTCTAGATGTTTGGGACTCCTATACTCAGCCCTTGAAAATATCTCCAGGGACTTAAGAATCTTGGCATTTCAGTTCTATCACCTGAAAATATCACATCCCAGATGTCCCACCTTTGACCTCCATATCTGACCAGGAAGAGCGCCTTGCATACCTCCACCATTTTTAGAAGTTTGAGACAAGGGTCATATTTACATCTCAAAATCTGTATACATATTCTAAAGTAATTTATTGACAAGTTAACAAAACTTTTCCCTTACTGTGGAATTGATTAATTATATGTTTAGTGAGAATGATATGATTAGATATGCTTCATTATTTTTAGAATGCGTTAGTTTAATACCTGTGATACAATGATTCTGATTCAAGTTATAGGTTCAATTTCTTCCTTCCCTCTCTGTTTTTCTTTGATACGTGATTTTGTTGATTTTTGCAGCTGAAAAAAGTTCCCTTGCAAAGGTGCACAGAACCCAATGGAAGACGTGCCCCTTTAGATGCTCATTTTCATTGATAATGCAAAGGTTTCATTTAAATTCTACTTCTAAATTTCATCTCCTCACATGTCTAACAGTTGCTCCTCCTAACAAATCACAAGGTATTTCATTTTTGTACTCTTAGCAAATGAGTTCAAAATGTAAACTCTTCAGAGGAATTTTCAACAGATGTTTGATTGTTTCAGTGTACAAATACAAGAGTTTTTATAGGTGACACATGGATTTTTTTTTTAAATGGAAAACAAATTTCTACTTTCCAATTGTTGTTTCCATACATGCGTCTGACCAAAAAAGCACTTTCTCACAGATTGGCCAACTTCTTTTCAAATCCAAAAGGTCATGTCCGGCTCTTAAAACACCCCACAAGGTGGGCAGATGAGCTTTTTAGGGAGTAAGAAAAGTGTCCGCTCTTTCAGGCGGTCGTGTCTGTATTATTACTATCTTCAATTGGCTAGTTGGGTTGTTTGGACATTTTCTAGGTGAGGATTTTCTGTGAGAAAGACATGAAAAATTCCTTGCAGAAACTGTTGTAAGCCACTAGTTCATTTTTTGAGGATTAATTTAGTTAAATCTAGATAACATTATCCATAATTCCACTTAACCAGAAATATGGCTACTACAATATCTCTCAATAACCTGGAAGTTCATGGCTAAATGAGGGGCTGTCATCAACCTCTTGGATTAAAGAGACTCTACTCTTTTCTTAGGATACTGGGAGCACTACAGGAGCCCCCTGACCACATCTGAGACATACAGACTACGGTATTTCCCCGTGTATAAGACGCTTCCATGTAGAAGATGCACCTTAATTTTGGGGCCCAAAATTTGAAAAAAAAAAAGTATTAAAAATATCTACAGGCCTGACCTGTGGTGGCGCAGTGGATAAAGCATCAACCTGGAAATGCTGAGGTCGCTGGTTCGAAACCCTGGGCTTGCCTGGTCAAGGCACATATGGGAGTTGATGCTTCCAGCTCCTCCCCACTTCTCTCTCTCCTCTCTGTCTCTCTCTGTCTCTCTCTCTCTCTCCTCTCTAAAATGAATAAAAAAAAATATCTACAGTCACTGTATAAGACGCACCCAGTTTTTAGACCCCAAATTTTTGGAAAAGGATGCGTCTTATACATGGGGAAATAAGGTAAGTGAGGGTGCAAATTCTAATATATATTATAGTAGCAGTTAGACATCTTTATTTTTTAGCTGAAACGAAATATAAATAGAAGTTTCAAAATTTTCTTCTGCTCCCCATGGATCAATGATGAATGCCCTATTCTGGAGATCACTGATTTAAATTAACACTGCACGATCACAGGACCCAGAGAAGGCCTGGAGACTCCTGTTAGGGGAGGGTAGTTCTAAGGGCTATAAAATCCGGTAATTTTTTTTTATTAGATTCTGCCCTATGGGTTACACTACCTTTGAGAAACACAGGGTGGTATGGACCACCGTCGTCTGGTCGAGGACACTCCGAGTGAGACGTTCAGGTTCAGGAAGTTCAGTACTGGGACCATCTCTGCTATATTCCCACAGATCGCTAACGGAGTCTTTGTTTCGTTCTCATAAAGCTGTGCTGTCCTGTGTTACGGCTCTGCTGGGGCTTCTAGAGCTAAGCCAGAATATCCAACAGCAAACAACTTACCAAGTCCATCTGACTTCTTTGTTAGCATTTCTTTCTGGTCAATTAAAAAATAGCTTTCAAAAGCACTCATAAAAGCTTTTGCAGAGCTCGGGAGGTAATGTTCCAACTGTCTCTAATGATTTTTCGACCATGCTTAAGCAAAACAAAATAAAACTCTATTTCCCAGAGTCCTGGGAATATGACAAATGCTATTAAGGTCCCAGTAAGTTGAATATGATTTTTGTCCTTTATTTAACAACACACACACATACATGCACACACCCCTACATTGATTTCTTCTGAGTGATGAGCTAGGGAATAGAAAAATCATTTGGTTAATATAGGTACTAGTGTGAGTAGGTAGAGGTGATCAGTTTTAAATAATTCATATAATATGAATTGCAAGTAACAAGCTTCTCAACTAATAATTTTTTGAAAAGTGATACTGTAGAAGAAACTGTGGTCCCAGATGTTCCTGCACCAGCATCAGCTGGTGAGGCCCTCCCCAAGGATTCCGATGGCTACTGAAATCTAAGAACCACTGATCTCAGCTGTGCATCAATAGTGATAAAGACATCAACCCAAGTATGCACACACTGCAGCTCTCTGCCCCAGAAACAAGAGCTTCTTTCTTCCAGATCTGTTCATAGCTTCTGATCATGTCATAATACCGTCAAGAATAGGCAGTTATTGCAACAGTGAGGCTGTTTCTTCCAGACTCTTGGCTGTCACTATCCTGACATGCCACCTGTGTCACATCCCATTAGGTTCTGTGGATGCGCATGGCACTTGTCACAGACCGACAAACATTGGAGCAGAAGCTTGATAGGACAGACAGAGCGAAAACAAACCAACAGTACAAATAGACGTGAACCAAGATACAACCCTTCTAGAACCCTCTCTTAAATGAAACCAGCTCTGAGAGACAGGACTTTGGGCCAGCATGCCACTGACAGAGGTGAAGCTCGGCAGGTCTGGCATTGGGATGTCAGAAAAATGGGAACAATGGTAGTTGATCAAGAACCCTGTTTTTTTTTTTTTTTTTTCATTTTTTTTTTTTTTTTTTTTTCATTTTTCTGAAGCTGGAAACAGGGAGAGACAGTCAGACAGACTCCCGCATGCGCCCGACCGGGATCCACCCGGCATGCCCACCAGGGGCGATGCTCTGCCCACCAGGGGGCGATGCTCTGCCCATCCTGGGCGTCGCCATGTTGCGACCAGAGCCACTCTAGCGCCTGAGGCAGAGGCCACAGAGCCATCCCCAGCGCCCGGGCTATCTTTGCTCCAATGGAGCCTTGGCTGCAAGAGGGGAAGAGAGAGACAGAGAGGAAAGCGCGGTGGAGGGGTGGAGAAGCAAATGAGCGCTTCTCCTGTGTGCCCTGGCCGGGAATCGAACCCGGGTCCTCCGCACGCTAGGCCGACGCTCTACCGCTGAGCCAACCGGCCAGGGCCTAAGAACCCTGTTTTGATATGCATTTCCCAACATATCAAATTCTGGAATATCATTTCTACCCAATGCTCTAGGAAAGAAGGGTCTCATGGTTAAAACCCTTTCTCGAATATTCTAAATCCCACTTTTTTTTGGTGTGAGAAAGACAGATAGGGAAAGACAGACAGGAAGGGAGAGATGAGAAGCATCAATTCTTCATTGCAGCACCTTAGTTGCTCATTGACTGCTTTCTCATATGTGCCTTGACTGGGGGCAGGGGGGCTACAGCAGAACGAGTGACCCCTTACCCAAACCAGAAACTTTGGTGTCAAGCCAGTGACTATAGGGTCATGTCTATGGTCCCACGCTAAAACCAGCTGCCCCGCGCTCAAGCTGGTGAGCCCACGCTCAAGCGGATGCCTGCGCTCAAGCCGGTGACCTTGGGGTTTCAAACCCGGGTCCTCTGCATCCCAGGCTGATGTGCCACTGCCTGGTCAGGCTCTAAGTCCTTTTATTTAAAACAAACAAGCAACAAACATTCTATTTTGAAGTAATTACAGACTCACAGAAGTTGCAAAATAGTCCAAATTGTCCCATGTATTCTTTACCCAACCACCCCCATGGGACAGTTACATATTTGTAGTACAATATCAACCAGGAAATTGACATGCACACACTACTATTAGCTGAACTGCAGGCCTTAATCAGTTTTCCCCTTACAAGCATTCATTTGTGTGTGTGTGTGTGTGTGTGTGTGTGTGTGTGTGTGTGTGTGTATGTAGTTAGTTCTATGCAATTTTATCCTACGTAACCATGATCACAATCAGGATAGAGAACTGTTGTTTTACCACAAAGGGGCTCCCTTATGCTCCTCCTTTGTGTCCACACCCCGCTCCCCCCACCTGTCTTCTGGCAACCACTAATAGGCCCTTCATATTTATACTTTCATCATGTCAAGAATGACACATAAATGAAATCAGACAGTATGTAATTTTTTGAGATCAATTCTTTTCATTTGTCACAATACCCCTAAGTTTGGTCCAGGTTGTTGTGTATATCAGTAGCTAATTCCCTTATATTGCTGAGTAATTAATATTTCATGGTTTGGATATACCACAGCTTGTTGAACTATTTACCCTTGGTTCCAGTTTCTGACTGTGAGTGAAGATGCTAGGAACATCAGTTTTCATTTCTCTAAGATGAATGCCCCCACATGTACTTGGTTGGCATAGTACAGTACGTGCATGTGTGGTCATTAGGAAACTGACAATGTACCACTTTATATTCCTACTAGGATCAGATTCTCTGCCTCTTCATCAACATTATAACTGTTTTTTATGTTAGCTGTTCTGACAGGTATGCAGTGATAGTTCGTTGCAATTTTAATTTGCTGTTCCCTAATGGCTAATGATGGTGAATATCTTTCTTCGTGTGCTTGTTAGTCATCTGTACGTCCTCTTTGGTGAAATGTCTGTACATGCCTTTTGCTCATTTCACAATTGGATTTTTTTAAATTTCATTACCATTGAGTTTGAGAAGTTTCCCCCCTATAGTCTAGGTTCTAATCCTTTGTTAGACATGTGGTTTGCAAATGCTTACTTCCAGACTGTAGGATCCCTGTTCATTCTCTTAATTGGGTCTCTCAAAGCACAAAAGCATTTAAATTTTGAGGAAGTCCAATATACTTTTTTCTTTTATGGCTTTGCCTCTGGTGCACAGCCCTTGGTTCTGAACATTTTCTCTTATGTTTTTTTCCCTGAGAGTTGTATAGTTTTAATTTTACATTGGAATCTGTTCAAATGTAATAGAAAATACTAGTTTTATATTTAAGTTCATAATCCTTTTTGAATTATTTTTTATATAAGGCAGAAGATTTAAGTCAAGGATCAATCTTGATGCTTTTTAACATATTAAGGGCTAACATTCTATAATCAAAAACATCTGTTTATAGTTTTAACCTGAGCTCCCCAAACTTGGCCGTCTATTTAAACAGCAAATATTTATCGGGCACATTCTGTGTACAGGCATGAGGATGGGCATTGGGATATGAGCTTGTTGTGAACAATTCGTATACACCTAGTTTTCACGACACTCTAGGAACTGTATTTTGTGGAAATCCTTCAGGAAATTCTGCTTGAAACAACAGAGAGACTCAGAGGCTGAGTCAGACAACACGGTAAACAATGAGAGAGGTAAAACCAGAACAGATGTGAAATTAAAACCAGGGAAGAGCCAGCATCTGCGGGAAGCCTGGAGTCAAAAGCCAGAAACATAGAAAAGGGAGGAAAGGCTCTGAGCTGGGGAGAGAATGCCAAGAGCAAGACAGGTTCTGGTGAGCTGGGGCTGTCTGTGCTCTGCCCCCTTCTCCACTGTTGAGACCTTGGCTGCTTTTTGCTTTTCTTATTTGCTGTATTCTTCAATGTTAATGTCTGGCTACAATCAGCTAGGATGTGTGTGTGTGTGTACACATTACATACAAATATATACAAATATGTATGACATAACATGCACATGTATAATATACACATAACACACATGTATATACAGTGTGTCCATAAAGTCATGGTGCACTTTTGACCGGTCACAGAAAAGCAACAAAAGATGATAGAAATGTGAAATCTGTACCAAATAAAAGGAAAACCCTCCCAGTTTCTATAGGATGATGTGGCAGCATGTGCGCATGTGCAGATGATGACGTAACACCGTGTATACAGTGGAGCAGCCCATGGTCATGCCAGTCGAGATGTGGACGGTACAGAGGAAAGTTCAGTGGGTTCTGTGGCTCGCTAAATTCGAATCCATGACCGAAGTGCAATGTGAATATCCGCGTGTTTATAACGAAGCGCCACCACATAGGAATCACATTACTCGGTGGGATAAGCAGTTGAAGGAAACCGGCAGTTTGGTGGAGAAACCCCGTTCTGGTAGGCCACCAGTCAGTGACGAGTCTGTAGAGGCTATACGGGATAGCTACCTAAGGAGCCCTAAAAAAATCTGTGCATGAGTCCACATCGAACTGCACTGAGTAGTTATGAAACTGGGAGAGTTTCCCTTTTATTTGGTGCAGATTTCACATTCGTATCGTCTTTTGTTGCTTTCCTGTGACCGGTCAAAAGTGCACCATGACTTTACAGACACACTGTATATTATACATACACACACTCAAAATAGTTTTAACATAAAAATGTTTCCTAGTCCGTACCAGTCCTGTCTCTGCAACCCTTACAACCCAGCTACCTAGCATTTCCAGATGCCTCTCCACTCATTAATGAAGTCCCCATGCTCCAGGGTCTTTCCCAGTGACTTTAAGAATGACACCTATATCCCTGCTATTTCAGCTCACAGTGGCAACACCTTACGTGGATGCTGGTGTCAAGGGAGCTGCCCACCGAGGGGCCTGGTGGCCACATTACACTGCCGCCAGTGCAGCTAACTTTTAGTCCTTTATCTCTCTCTCTCTCTCTCTCTCTCTCTCTCTCTCTTTTGCTTCTCTCTCTCTCAGACATGGGCAGTAGCCCCTGGGGCTGGCCTGCACTGAGGAGTCCATTACTGAGTCACCTCGCTCTCTAAACTTGACTCATGTTGTAAGAACCAAAGTGTGTCCTCAACTTGTCGTCCTAAAGCACATCAGCTCCTCTTGCAAACGATTTCCGGTGGGCCCTCCTGTCAGCTGAAAATGCCCTTACTTATCTCAATCCTAGTTCTGGTTCTGGCCGTTTACAAAACCCCCGGCTGTTCCCAATTTATAAGGAGGGAATTCTGAAAGTAAGTTGGTAAGCCAGTCATTTAAAATTTGGGCTTTGCATTTCATAACTAGAAATTATACATAATGGCAAAGTTCTCAGGCCAGCCCACAAAAACCTACTTATCCAAAATGTAGCGGAACTGAGGTAATAAAACTATACGCAGCCCAACCACATTCAGCGATGTGTTTCCTTTGGAATGCATGTCTGTACCCAATGGGCAGCCAAGAAGACAGAGAGAAATAAATCTTGAACTTAAATCTATCTTGTTGCTGGGATTCTGTGGCCAGGTACCAGTAAACCAAGCCTCCGAGGATGAAGAAATCGTGGAAGGTAGTGTCCACCGAGTCATTTATCAAATCCTGGGAGCTTCCAAAAAATACGTAAAATTATAATTTAGTACTTTTATGGAAGCAGAACCTCAATTTAATGCCACCTACGGAAGCACTGCAACATGTATCAGCTTGGGATGAAGTTGAGAACCCTAAATCCAGAGAGGATGAAGACACCCCTGCTGGGGTGGCACGGGGTTTGGGAGCAAGTGCAGACGAGCCGCAGAGGGGCACAGAGGCCGTCGGGGCTGGGAGCGGAGGGGCACAGAGGCCGTCGGGGCTGGGAGCGGAGGGGCACAGAGGCCGCCGGGGCTGGGAGCGGAGGGGCACAGAGGAGTCGGGGCTGGGAGCGGAGGGGCACAGAGGAGTCGGGGCTGGGAGCGGAGGGGCACAGAGGAGTCGGGGCTGGGAGCGGAGGGGCACAGAGGCCGCCGGGGCTGGGAGCGGAGGGGCACAGAGGCCGTCGGGGCTGGGAGCGGAGGGGCACAGAGGCCGTCGGGGCTGGGAGCGGAGGGGCACAGAGGAGTCGGGGCTGGGAGCGGAGGGGCACAGAGGAGTCGGGGCTGGGAGCGGAGGGGCACAGAGGAGTCGGGGCTGGGAGCGGAGGGGCACAGGGGCCGCCGGGGCTGGGAGCGGAGGGGCACAGGGGCCGTCGGGGCTGGGAGCGGAGGGGCACAGAGGAGTCGGGGCTGGGAGCGGAGGGGCACAGAGGAGTCGGGGCTGGGAGCGGAGGGGCACAGAGGAGTCGGGGCTGGGAGCGGAGGGGCACAGAGGCCGTCGGGGCTGGGAGCGGAGGGGCACAGAGGAGTCGGGGCTGGGAGCGGAGGGGCACAGAGGCCGTCGGGGCTGGGAGCGGAGGGGCACAGAGGAGTCGGGGCTGGGAGCGGAGGGGCACAGAGGAGTCGGGGCTGGGAGCGGAGGGGCCCAGAGGCCGTCGGGGCTGGGAGCGGAGGGGCCCAGAGGCCGTCGGGGCTGGGAGCGGAGGGCACAGAGGAGTCGGGGCTGGGAGCGGAGGGGCCCAGAGGCCGTCGGGGCTGGGAGCGGAGGGGCACAGAGGCCGTCGGGGCTGGGAGCGGAGGGGCACAGAGGAGTCGGGGCTGGGAGCGGAGGGGCACAGAGGCCGTCGGGGCTGGGAGCGGAGGGGCACAGAGGCCGTCGGGGCTGGGAGCGGAGGGGCACAGAGGCCGTCGGGGCTGGGAGCGGAGGGGCACAGAGGCCGTCGGGGCTGGGAGCGGAGGGCACAGAGGAGTCGGGGCTGGGAGCTGGCAGCGTGCTGCTGGCTGGGTTGGGAGCCGCAGAGGGGCACAGAGGCCGTCGGGGCTGGGAGCGGAGGGGCACAGAGGCCGTCGGGGCTGGGAGCGGAGGGGCACAGAGGCCGTCGGGGCTGGGAGCGGAGGGGCACAGAGGAGTCGGGGCTGGGAGCGGAGGGGCACAGAGGCCGTCGGGGCTGGGAGCGGAGGGGCACAGAGGAGTCGGGGCTGGGAGCGGAGGGCACAGAGGAGTCGGGGCTGGGAGCGGAGGGGCACAGAGGCCGTCGGGGCTGGGAGCGGAGGGCACAGAGGAGTCGGGGCTGGGAGCGGAGGGGCACAGAGGCCGCCGGGGCTGGGAGCGGAGGGGCACAGAGGCCGCCGGGGCTGGGAGCGGAGGGGCACAGAGGCCGTCGGGGCTGGGAGCGGAGGGGCACAGAGGCCGCCGGGGCTGGGAGCGGAGGGGCACAGAGGCCGCCGGGGCTGGGAGCGGAGGGGCACAGAGGAGTCGGGGCTGGGAGCGGAGGGGCACAGAGGAGTCGGGGCTGGGAGCAGAGGGCACAGAGGAGTCGGGGCTGGGAGCGGAGGGGCACAGAGGCCGTCGGGGCTGGGAGCGGAGGGGCACAGAGGCCGCCGGGGCTGGGAGCGGAGGGGCACAGAGGCCGTCGGGGCTGGGAGCGGAGGGGCCCAGAGGCCGTCGGGGCTGGGAGCAGAGGGGCACAGAGGAGTCGGGGCTGGGAGCGGAGGGGCACAGAGGGGCACAGAGGAGTCGGGGCTGGGAGCGGAGGGGCACAGAGGGGCACAGAGGCCGTCGGGGCTGGGAGCGGAGGGGCACAGAGGCCGTCGGGGCTGGGAGCGGAGGGGCACAGAGGCCGCCGGGGCTGGGAGCGGAGGGGCACAGAGGCCGCCGGGGCTGGGAGCGGAGGGGCACAGAGGAGTCGGGGCCGGGAGCGGAGGGGCACAGAGGAGTCGGGGCCGGGAGCGGAGGGGCACAGAGGAGTCGGGGCCGGGAGCGGAGGGGCACAGAGGAGTCGGGGCCGGGAGCGGAGGGGCACAGAGGCCGTCGGGGCCGGGAGCGGAGGGGCACAGAGGAGTCGGGGCCGGGAGCGGAGGGGCACAGAGGAGTCGGGGCTGGGAGCGGAGGGGCACAGAGGAGTCGGGGCTGGGAGCGGAGGGCACAGAGGAGTCGGGGCTGGGAGCGGAGGGGCACAGAGGCCGTCGGGGCTGGGAGCGGAGGGGCACAGAGGAGTCGGGGCTGGGAGCGGAGGGGCACAGAGGAGTCGGGGCTGGGAGCGGAGGGGCACAGAGGAGTCGGGGCTGGGAGCGGAGGGCACAGAGGAGTCGGGGCTGGGAGCGGAGGGGCACAGAGGCCGTCGGGGCTGGGAGCGGAGGGGCACAGAGGCCGTCGGGGCTGGGAGCGGAGGGCACAGAGGAGTCGGGGCTGGGAGCGGAGGGGCACAGAGGCCGCCGGGGCTGGGAGCGGAGGGGCACAGAGGCCGCCGGGGCTGGGAGCGGAGGGGCACAGAGGCCGTCGGGGCTGGGAGCGGAGGGGCACAGAGGAGTCGGGGCTGGGAGCGGAGGGGCACAGAGGCCGTCGGGGCTGGGAGCGGAGGGGCACAGAGGCCGCCGGGGCTGGGAGCGGAGGGGCACAGAGGCCGCCGGGGCTGGGAGCGGAGGGGCACAGAGGCCGTCGGGGCTGGGAGCAGAGGGGCACAGAGGAGTCGGGGCTGGGAGCGGAGGGGCACAGAGGGGCACAGAGGAGTCGGGGCTGGGAGCGGAGGGGCACAGAGGGGCACAGAGGCCGTCGGGGCCGGGAGCGGAGGGGCACAGAGGCCGTCGGGGCCGGGAGCGGAGGGGCACAGAGGCCGCCGGGGCCGGGAGCGGAGGGGCACAGAGGCCGCCGGGGCCGGGAGCGGAGGGGCACAGAGGAGTCGGGGCCGGGAGCGGAGGGGCACAGAGGCCGTCGGGGCCGGGAGCGGAGGGGCACAGAGGAGTCGGGGCCGGGAGCGGAGGGGCACAGAGGAGTCGGGGCCGGGAGCGGAGGGGCACAGAGGCCGTCGGGGCTGGGAGCGGAGGGGCACAGAGGAGTCGGGGCCGGGAGCGGAGGGGCACAGAGGAGTCGGGGCCGGGAGCGGAGGGGCACAGAGGAGTCGGGGCTGGGAGCGGAGGGGCACAGAGGCCGTCGGGGCTGGGAGCGGAGGGGCACAGAGGCCGTCGGGGCTGGGAGCGGAGGGGCACAGAGGAGTCGGGGCTGGGAGCGGAGGGGCACAGAGGCCGTCGGGGCTGGGAGCGGAGGGGCACAGAGGCCGTCGGGGCCGGGAGCGGAGGGGCACAGAGGAGTCGGGGCTGGGAGCGGAGGGGCACAGAGGAGTCGGGGCTGGGAGCGGAGGGCACAGAGGAGTCGGGGCTGGGAGCGGAGGGGCACAGAGGCCGTCGGGGCTGGGAGCGGAGGGGCACAGAGGCCGCCGGGGCTGGGAGCGGAGGGGCACAGAGGCCGTCGGGGCTGGGAGCGGAGGGGCCCAGAGGCCGTCGGGGCTGGGAGCAGAGGGGCACAGAGGAGTCGGGGCTGGGAGCGGAGGGGCACAGAGGGGCACAGAGGAGTCGGGGCTGGGAGCGGAGGGGCACAGAGGAGTCGGGGCTGGGAGCGGAGGGGCACAGAGGCCGTCGGGGCTGGGAGCGGAGGGGCACAGAGGCCGTCGGGGCTGGGAGCGGAGGGGCACAGAGGAGTCGGGGCTGGGAGCGGAGGGGCACAGAGGCCGTCGGGGCTGGGGGCGGAGGGGCACAGAGGAGTCGGGGCTGGGGGCGGAGGGGCGCAGAGGCCGTCGGGGCTGGGGGCGGAGGGGCGCAGAGGAGTCGGGGCCGGGAGCGGAGGGGCACAGAGGCCGTCGGGGCCGGGAGCGGAGGGGCACAGAGGAGTCGGGGCTGGGAGCAGGCAGCGTGCTGCTGGCTGGGCTGGGACGTGGGTTCAATCTATTTCTCCTACAGCTGCATCCTGTTCTCTGTTCCTCACGGATGGCTTTCTCTTTTTAATTTTGCCCACTCCCCATTCACTGCAAGAGCATCTTTATCTCACACTGATCAAAAGAAGGAGTCATTCAGTCATAAGAGGAAAAATAGCATTAGAGATAAATTGTCTTTAAAACTGATGGCAAAGAAGCTCCTTGACCTTGACCCAAGGGGAGATGTAACGGATTGAGCACCTACTGTGTGCCAATCACGAGGCTACGCTTTTTTCACCTGCATATCTTTACCCATCTTCCTAAAAGTCGTAGGATGTGGGCATTATTATTAATTCTATTTAATTAATGAAAACTGAAGCCGGATGGGGTTATGTTAGACTGAGAACCTTGAACCAGTAAGTGAAGGGCATGGCGGGAATTCAAACACAACCTCTCACTCCAGAGTGATGCTCTATCCACTGCCCCAGCATTTGAATAGAGCATTTCCATGTCACTGCCCGAGAAACAATTACATTTTACTCACTGGTTTTCAACCAGTAAATAGATATATCTGTATATTTTTAAGAAGCAGGAATGATCCCATTTCTTCTTAGCCATATACTTAATAGAGAGAAGGTGACAAATGTACAAAGTAGATTTGGTGTTGAGTAGGCTTAGCTGTAGGCTGCTGGGCAGACAGGAGGAGAAGGTGACAGTTTCCAGAGAGCCCTGGCAGACAGGGACTCTTGTGAAATTGACACTGAGATTCCCAGCACTGAGGAGGATGGAGCCCACCCGCTCATTTGATACATGTGGAACCAGCTCAGTGCCAGGAAGAAGGGAAGATTATATGTATTATTCGATCATAGAAAAACAAAAATGCCCTGTGCTGCAGAGAAACTGTTTGAGCTTTTTAGATTACAAAAAGGGGAGATATAACATCCACTCTGACAGCACCAAAATTAAATCTAACCACAACATCATATCAAAGCCAATATATGGAAGAGTTGTGTTTCCAGTTAGAACACACACACACACACACACACACACACACACACACACACACAGAGAGAGAGAGAGAGAGAGAGAGAGAGAGAGAGAGAGAGAGAGAGAGAGAAATCCCATTTCTTTGCAGTTCTGTCTCTGCAGTAACAGCCCCTCCTGGCTCCTGCGCTGCGTTAGAATCTCCCCCTAGTGGAAAGTTGGGACATGTCAGCATTGGTGATCCTGGGATTCAGAACAGGAAAAACATCTCAGGGTTTCCATTTTAAACTGTGTCTTTAGTTGGGGCTGAGCAAAAACTGATACCAAAACCAGTGGATTTTTATGGAATGCAGCTAATGGTAGAACTCTTGACCCTCCCCTCAGGTGTATGCTCAGGAAATCCAAATAGAACACACACCTTGGAAGGTACGAGTGTATCTGAACAACCACATTCACACCTGTGCACATAATAAGCTCTCCGTCCTTCACCTCCAAGGGGACCCGACAATGCAATGTCTCCCACACAACGCAGACGGTCGACCCAAAGGGACTGGCTAACACCTGCTACAGGACCTGGCTCAATCGGGTGGACTCCCACTGGAGCATCTGTACTTGCTTTCTGCCTGACAGTCGGCCTTGGCTTGCGCTCAAAAGGCTGGTGACAGTATCTGTCAAGTGACAGTTTTGCAAGGCCCAGTTCTTATTTTACTAAGAGGTGAGCAATTCGAGCCAAACATGAGGCAGCCACCTGCTCCAGACCGCGGGAGAAGGGTGAGCATATGACGGGGGTCGAAAGGAACAGAGAGCGTCCTCGCGGTGGCAAGCGGGCTGTGTGGAGGGGCCCTCAGGGACAGCTGGCTGTCTCTCCCCAGGTGTGCTGGGAAGACAGGTTCTGGTCACTCTCCTAGCAAATACCCACTCGCCGCTCCCTTGGACCCCTTCCAGGACACCAAACGTTTTGTACTAACTAACCTCGAGAAGGAACGAAAGAATGAAACAGACTCCCTCGGCTGAGCACACCTGGTACAGATCTCAGAACAGGCACCCCTTTGAATTCGAAAGCAGTGGAGCTTTTGATATTTGGAAACAGGAAGATCACCACAGAGAAAAGAGCATTTGAGGAAAGGTTGAACGTCTTCTGGGGAGTGCTCTCCGTGAATGTGTTGGCCGCAGGGTGGGGGCGCAGGCGGGCAGAGTCCTCCCGCCGCGAGCTGCAGGATCCGGCTCCCACAGGAGGAACATTCCAGGGCTGCATGGCTTTGTGCAATATCAATATTGAGAGAAATAATGAAAGTTGACTTCAACATGTCTTAGGCACTTACTTTTGAGACTTGGCCGATGGAGAGGCTGAGCATTCTGAAATGAGCACATTAGCTTGGATATGGAAGAGGCAAGCAGTTAGGAGAGGTTTGAGAAGAGCCCTGGGCGGGGGTGGGAACAGAGTGGGAGAGTAAGAGGCCGGGAACAGAGAGGCCGTGACAAGGGCAGGGCTGTGACACCCACACCTGGCACTTCTTTTTTTTTTTTTAAGGTATTTTTTTTTAATTTATTCATTTTTAGAGAGGAGAGAGAGAGGGAGAGAGAGAAAGGGGGAGGAGCTGGAAGCATCAACTCCCATATATGCCTTGACCAGGCAAGCCCAGGGTTTCGAACCGGCGACCTCAGCATTTCCAGGTCGACGCTTTATCCACTGCGCCACCACAGGTCCACACCTGGCACTTCTAACAGGGGCTTTTCAGGATCTCGGGGGCAGGGATTAGCCGGAACTTCACTGCAGGAAGGGAAAGCCTGCACAACCTTGCTGGTGGGGGCTCCCCAGGTTGCCTGGGGTAGACTCCTGCTCATACTTGAGGGACTGCAGAATCAAGAAAGCACAAAGCTGAGTGGGAAGCTGAGGTCAGTGAATCAGACAAGAGCACCTGAAGGGATCTAGAGCAGGTATGAAGGCCGAGGTGCAGAGCCAGGGCCTGGGGATGAGCAGGTCTGCAGGATGAGCAGGGACCAACGCTGGGTCCAGGCATTGGCGCCCGTGAGCCTCGGTGTGCCTCCTCACGTGGAGCTGGCTGCATTGAAGGGCTACGGTGCTGTTAGAAGTTATACCCCTAAGTTTTGGAGGTGTCAGCCAAACCTCTCTTCAGCATTGGCAAGAGCGGTGCCTGAGCCAGTCCTGCTCCTGGCCCTGGTCCTAGTTAAGTGTCCACAAGTCTCTTTAAATTAAATCAATCTATAAAGATCATCCAGGAGTCGGTTTCATTCTTTCCTGCTCTTCTGCTGTCTCCCTAAGTCCCTGCAGAATGGAGACCTTGAAAATACTGTCAGGAGAAGTATGTGAATTAGGGTTGGCCCAGTAAGTCCTGTGGAATCTGTCAGGAATTAGTTATGATTGGTGTGACTGGGTGGCAAAGACTTGTGCCATTAGTAGAGAGCTGTGTAAAACCCACCTGGATCTAGTTATTGGCAACAACCTCCAGAGGAGCCTCCATCTCTCTCCAGTGGGATTCTGTAGGTATCTCTCTCTTCCCTGTCAGCTGATAGAATATACAGGGTGAAGGTTCAAGTTTAGAAGCTCCCGGTGGGCAGGGCGCTTATGATGTAATTCTTTTTTTTTTTTTTTTGCATTTTTCCGAAGCTGGAAACAGGGAGAGACAGTCAGACAGACTCCCGCATGCGCCCGACCGGGATCCACCCGGCACACCCACCAGGGGCGACGCTCTGCCCACCAGGGGGCGATGCTCTGCCCATCCTGGGAGTCGCCATGTTGCGACCAGAGCCACTCTAGCGCCTGGGGCAGAGGCCACAGAGCCATCCCCAGCGCCTGGGCCATCTTTGCTCCAATGGAGCCTTGGCCGCGGGAGGGGAAGAGAGAGACAGAGAGGAAGGCGCGGCGGAGGGGTGGAGAAGCAAATGTGCGCTTCTCCTGTGTGCCCTGGCCGGGAATCGATCCCGGGTCCTCCGCACGCTAGGCCGACGCTCTACCGCTGAGCCAACCGGCCAGGGCGTGATGTAATTCTTTATGTCCAATACGCCACTGTCTAATGCAGTAGCCACAGTCACACGTGGCTATCGAACACGTCAAAGTGGCTACTCGGAATTGAGATGCATTGAATTCAAGACTTATCATGAAAATATAATGTAAAAGATCTCATCTGTATGCTTTTATATTAATTACAATGGTGAAATAATATTTTGGTTAAATAAAATATATAATTAAAATTTATTTTTTCTATTTCCTTTTAATTTTCTAAAATATATTTTATTTTTTTATTCAGTGAGAAGAAGGGAGGCAGAGACAGACTCCAGCATGTCCCCAGACTGGAATCCACCTGGCAAGCCCACTAGGGGGTGATGCTCTGCCCATCTGGGGCATTGCTCCATTGCTCAACAACCAAGCTCTTCTTACCACCTAAGGTGGAGGCCATGAAGCCATCCTCAAGCGCCCAAGGCCAACTCACTCCAATTGAGCCATGGCTGCAGGAGGGGAAGAGAGAGAGAGAGAGAAGTGAGAGGGGGAGGGGTGGAGAAGCAGATGGGCACTTCTCCTGTGTGCCCTGATTGGGAATCAAACCCAGGATATCCACACACCAGGCGACACTCTACCGCTGAGCCAACCCATCAGGGCCAGATTTTATTTTTTAAAGCAGTTTTAGGTCCACTACAAAATTGAGTGGAAAGTATAAGGAGTCCCCATCTACCCAGCACACCTGCAGCTTCCCCTACCATCAGCACCTAGCACCAGCATGGTACATTTGTTTCGATCGCTGAACCTGCAATGACATATCGTTATCACCCAAAGTTAAGGAATTTTGCCTGTTAATCTGACCACTCGAAAACTTAGAATTCCATTTGAGGCATTGACACACTCTGTCAACCGACAGCCGCGTCTCAGACCCAGACTGACTTTCAGCCCATTCTCCGTAATTGGACCACGCAGCACCTCGGGCTGAGCAGGAATCCTTCTGGAAGGAAAAGCAGCAATCTCCAGTGCCTCTGGGGGGCTCCAGCTTCCAGCCCAGTTCCCTCAAAAGGCCGTTTTCAACCTCAGACTCACCCGGACTTGGATAGCTCCCTCCAACCCCTGCCACCTCCACCCTGTGTCCCCTCGGATGTCTGGTCAGCCTGAGAGCGTCTGAGTGAAGGTAACAGGTGCAGCTGTTACTTTTTCCTTGGCTCCCATGAAACCGTACTGAATACTTATCTTGGAGATATTTTTCCGACATCACTTCGGGCTTGGCCGGAGTTCTGTGGAAGACTTGTGCCATTAGCAAATTGGCTTTCCACACCTCACAGGCCAGCTCATATCCTCTCTCCCGGTGCTCGAAGAATAGCTGGTCTCATTTCTCAAGCTGGCCAGCGGTGCAGGCCAGAGTTGGCCAGAGCCTGGTCCAAGGCCTGGGGAGAAGGGCCTGTTCGCCTAAAAGGATTAAGCGGAGTGCAATCATCTACGCTTCCAGGGGACTGTTTAGTGACTTCAGCGCTAACCTGTCACTCATGTAGGCCTGTCAGCAGCCACCCGTCACGAGCAGGTTTCTTCATGACTGATGTTAACCATCGGTGCCACTCCAAGGATGCCATAGCCCCACTCCCCACAAACTGCATTGTCATTCCGCTGAAGAGTGAGTGAGCTGTCACTCTCCCTGCCCCCTGCCCCTGAGCTCTTCTCCTGCTTCTCACCTCCCACTGGCTCAGTTTCTCAATGGCTCCCTTAAGAGCCGATGAGGATTTCGGACAGGAAGTAGAACCCTATTCACGGGCTCACCTCATCATTTTGGAAGAACTTACCTAAACAGAAGTTTCACTTGCACGAAAGAAACTTCTGCCATATTGAAGAGAGCAGAGTCAATGTCAGTTTGGGAATAATCCTGGCTCTCCTTTTCTTTCTTTTTTTATAGATTTTATTTATTGATTTTTAGAAAGAGGAGAGAGAGAGAAGGTAGGGTAGGAATGGGAAGCACCGACTCATACTAGTAGTTGCTTCCTGTATGTGCCTTGACCAGACAAGCCCGGGGTTCTGAACCGGCGACCTCAGCGTTCCAGCTTGACGCCCTGTCCACTGCGCCACCACTGGTCAGGCTCTTTTTTTTTTTTTTTAAAGAATTGGCTCTCCTTTTCTATGACTTGGAGAACCCATTCACTTGTGTCCACCTCTTGGTTCTGATTTAACATTCTTTCGGCTGCTGGTTCTAACAATGACTTTGATTCAAAGGCCACGATCAAAAAGCAGTTTTCCCACAATGCCTTTCTGTACTGTTGAGATGATTTTAATTATTTCTTACTTCTATAACAGAACTACCTTTTCCTCTTCTGCCAACAAGCTATGAGACAGTATATCAGCTGAAAAAAAATTTTTAACTAATGTGTCCAGATGTTCCTTAAGATATTTTCATCAGGTTTATTAGTAAAATTGGCCCGCTGCTTTTTGAGGTCTATGTGTTCATGATATCCTGTCACGGTCAAGTTTGGTGTCAGCATTATGCTGGCTTTATATTGAAGACATGGAAAGCATTTGTTTTCCTGGCTTTAGAAAAGTTTTTAAAATATTAGAATGACCTATTTCATTAAGATTTAACATACTGCATTTGTGAAATTATCTGGGCCTGGCATCTAGACAACTTTTTAACTTCATATACAGAAATTCCTTAGTCGTCATATTTGTTTCCTTGGAGTTGGGCATGGAGTTTTCTTTTAATTTTCTCCATATGTGTGTTATTTCCCACTCTCTTTCCTAATTTCACGTATTTGTATTTTGTCACTTATTTTGAAGAGAAGGATATTAATACTTTATGTATTTCATTTAAAGCATTAGATTTGGGATTTATTTTGGCCAAATATCTATTTTTTAATTTATTCATTCCAACACTCATTATTATTTCTCCCTTTTGCTTTCTGTAGTTACTTTGTGTTCTTTTTTAAACTTTTGAGTTGAATAATTAATGCATTATTTGGGTTATTTTTTATTTATTAATGTTAAGTGCTCAAGCCTAAAAAATTTCCTATACACACTGCCTTAATCATAGCTTTAGGTTGTGAAGCATAAATTTCAAATTTATTCAGAATTACAATTGTCAAGGTTTTCGACACAAATGTGCTGTTCTCTGCTCTATTTATCTACTTTAAGTTTTTGGCTTTCCTCTCTTTTATAGTGAGCAGGATTGGGATGGGGGGCCTTAAAACACTCAGATGACTTATCTTAGGGTTCCTTCCTGTGAGAACTACACATCTCCTGCCATTCTGAAATGACAAACTTTAGAAAAAAAATGGTCCTTCTTTCTCTTGTGTTCTCTCCAGGAATTAAAACGCAATTTCCTAAGTATAGCACACCTGGTTGGGTTTTATGAAATTCTTCCACTCACTTTCAGAGATGTTAAATCCTGCTTTAGCTCTGGAGAGCTAGTGTTTTATTTATACATTCAGTGAACATTTATCAAGCGTCAAGTGCTGGTCTGATTGTTGGTGTTGCTTGCTCTTGTTATTCCCACTCATTCAGCTCCAAATACTCTTTAGAATGGTTTGGAGTTGGAGTTGTTATTTTCTACCACTTCCAGAAAGGGAAGAAGACATCTGTTAAGAGATATGTTGAATAGTACTTGAAAAGTTTTTTAGACCCATGGTACTCAGAGTAAACTTAAGCTTAATTTCCAACTGACCACTTTCACCAATAGAAAAAATTCTCTTGGCTTAATTGTTTCCTAAGCATTAGCTAAATTTTATCTCCTGAATAACACTTCCCCTTTATGCCTTTTACCTTCCATGAAGCAAGCAGAGTTTATTGGCTCGATTTGTCCTGTTGAAAACACGAGGCAGGGCTGGGACAAAGGGAGAAGGCTGGCTTCTGCCCGTGTCCAGGGAGAATATCCGGACTCCCAGGCTTTTGCAGACCCGACTTTGAATGTGAAGCTGTGCTTAGCTTCTCTTGTTACTGCCTGAGGCTGTCTGAGGGAGCGTGATAACTGCCGCTAGTGAGGAAGGTCAGTAGATGTATCAGTAAACCCATTGTCTGAACAATTTTTTTTTAACCTGAACAAAGTGTTTTGCTCAACTATGAACCTGAGTAAGAGGGGCCTTCAAGACTATTCATAAATCACACTGGAGATTTTACATAAAACCAAGTATAATCAGATGGTGGGAGTGCCTCTCAGTCAGATTTTTGCTTGGGGCCACTAACTCATCAGTGGGGATGGCCTCTCTCATCTTGAGTTGGATGCGTTGGGCTCTCAAGAGAGTGTGGAGATGGAGGCCAACTCCGCATTCAGGGATGCCAAAGGCAGTGCCAGGTGAGTTCATACACACTTTTCAGCCACCTGCCTTATGTGATGATGCTTCAAAATGCCTCCAGGCCAGAATCGACTTCTAAGCTGGCTCAGGCTTTTGAAATGAAAATCCCTCCTGCAGTTAGGAATTGGCAGGCTCTCCTTTAGGGATGTGGCAGATGTCAGAACCCTGGTCCTGTCTCCATACAGCTTTGGGGGATGTAGTAGCTTTGAATTTAGCCTCTATTTCTCACATCTTCTTAAAAAGAAGAGTATAATCAGGATTGTTTCCAAGGCAGATAGCTCTTCTATTTGTTTTTTTCAAAGGAGGGTGTAGGAAATGGAGGAAAGTGATTAGAAAGAAGGTGGTGGAATGCATGATCTCTAAAGCACTGTGATTGTGGGGGAGAGAGCTCCAGACAGGACAGCCAGTGCATGAATGAGGACTTATTTTTTTTTGTGACAGAGACAAAGAGAGAGACAGAGAGAGGAACAGATAGGGACAGACAGACAAGAAAGGAGAGAGATGAGAAGCATCAATTCTTCATTGCTGCTCCTTAGTCTCTTCAGTTGTTCACTGATTGCTTTCTCATATGTGCCTTGACCTGGGGGCTACAGCTGAACCAGAAACCCCTTGTTCAAGTCAGCAACCTTGGGCTCAAGCCAACGACCATGGGATCATGACTATGATCCCACGCTTAAGCCAGCGACCTTGTGCTCAAGCTGGATGAATCTGCGATCAAGTTGGTGACCTCGGGGTTTTGAACCTGGGTCCTCTGAGTCCCAGTCCGACGTTCTATCCACTGCACCACTGCCTGGTCAGCCATGAGTGAGGACTTTACATGAACTGCTGGAAGAGCTAGAACTGATTTCCCGGATGCGTTTCCCTTTGGCTCTAGCTCCCTTAAGAGACAAAATTCATGTAGCTGGTCAGGAAAGTGGTAGATAGAGATAATAACAGATAACAAAATAAAACTGTACGTATTTGTATCATATGCATATTGAGATAAAAGATGGCATAATGAGTTAAGAAAGTGGCAAATATATGAGTAAATTTAAAAAGCTGACTGTATAAAAACAATGACAATAGAAATGTAATACACAGCAACAATAACACATAAATTAGAAAAGGTAATGAGATTAAAGTGTTCTAGGTCATTGTAATCTAGAGAAGAAAGAAAACATTAATTAAATTTAGAATATGATAAGTTAGGTATACTTGTTAATATTCTAAGAGGAGCTTCAAGAGAGAAAATTAGATATATAAAACTTTTAAAGTAGTAAAAAAAAAAATGAAAAGAAACCAGTTCAGAAGAAAGAAAAAAAAAGGAAGAGATAGAACATAGTAGAATAACAAAACACACAATGAAGAATAGAGATGTTTCAGCCGTTAATTACATTTAAATGAAAATAAACTTAACACCTCAGCTAAAAGTCAAAGATGTCAGGTTGGATTTAAATATCTAGTTAAAAGCTTTTTATAAGAGATACATCTAAAACAAAGATCAAAAAGTTCAAAGTACAGAATGGAAAAAGATACAATAGACATATCTAAAACATTTCTGTGTTCATGAATTTAGTTTAATTTTCTGTTTGGAATTTTATTAATTCTGTTATTCCTCTTTCAACTTCTTAAATTAGATATGTAATTCACTATTTTTTTAGGCTTTCTTCTTTCTTTCTTTCTCTTTCTTTCTTTCTTTCTTTCTTTCTTTCTTTCTTTCTTTCTTTCTTTCTTTTATTTTCGAATTAGAAGTGAGCTTACCTAGAAAGTTACAGTTATAGGAAGAAGTGAGCCAGCTGGGCTGCAAGGGCTCAGGAAACACATCACAGACGCAGCAGAAGAACCCTTGCTGCTCAGCAGAGAGAAAGGCAAAGGCACCGTGCCAGGGGACGGGGGTCGGAGACATACTCATAATAATACATTCTTAAATATAAAAACAAAACAGCAAAGTATGAACAACGTGCTCCTAACTATTCATAAAAAGATTTAACTGTACATATTTATAACATATCAGCATTTTTAAAAGCAAAGAAATTGCACTGAAATATATGCAGCAGTAAATCAGGGTAGCAAGGTTACAAACAATTTTATTTTTCTTTATACCTTTCTACAATTATTTTATACCTTTTCATATTTCTGTAATGACTGTGGATTATTTTTATGATCAGAAAACAATTACTAAACCCCACAAGTAACCAATAGGTATGTAATTGATAACTGAACAAAAAAATGTATCCTAGAGGGGAGAAACAGTGTGCTCACGTTGTCCTGAATAAGCATTATAGGAGTAGTAGTGTCCCAATCTCATGGACATGGGCATACACCTGGGAGACAATGAATATGCCCCCAACAAACTTGTCCCCTTGACCAGGTGGCTGTGAGCTGGCCTGTGCCTCATTTTGTCATGGCAATTGCTCCCTACTGTGTAATATGCAGTCTAGTCTCCTTTCCCTCAAAGACAAAATGTGAGGATAGAAGATTCAAGAGTCTGTAATAGCACCCAAAACTGGGTTTTTAAAAGAGTAAGAAAAAAATGCTCTGGGAACCTGAATGTTTTGCGTGATACACATAGAATTTCTCATAAAATTTACCCATTGTCATTTTTTCTTTGGAGTTAGATTTTTTCTTTCCATAGCTGGTTTTCTACTAAAGGGGAAAAAAATGGGAATGGCTTTTCTGTTTAAGTCCCATGGGAATGCTCTGATGACACTGGAAAAACTTTCCCTCGTTCATCTGTGCACTGCTCTGTTGGAAGATCTGACTCCTCATCTTCAGAAGAGAGAAAAATGCTGAATTCCTCTGAAGTCCTGAGATGGGAAATGATGTTTCACCAGAAATGATGATATGATTGAGACATAGAATCTTCCACAAGTGCAGTCTAAATCTGTCCATCCATCCATCCACCCATCCAATCTAAGCAATACTTGTACAGAAATGATTAGGCACCATGCACAGTACCAGGTGCTGCAGGGAAGAGAGTAAGATAAAATTCTTTCCTTTGAGAACCTCATGAGGAAACAAAAAGAGACATGTAGAGAGCTAAGTACAATGAAAGTTAGACTAAGTGCTAGTGTTTATCACTGGTATGTGAAATACTGAGGAGGAGATAATATAAGATCATAAATCATTTCCCCTGCCTTCAAGTGACTGATAATCTCCCTGGGGATAGCATGTAAACCCAAGAAGCAGTGACCAAAGAAATCCCAGTCACAGCCCCACGAGGGACCTGGAACTCAGGTTTCAAGGTGAGCAAGTTCAGAGAGGTGCCTTCTCTGGATCAGAGGTGTGCTTCCTCCCAGGTCCTCTGAGGCAACAGTGATACGTCTCTGAGAATATGTGTGTCTCCTCTCTGAGCAGGCAAGTCTGCCGACAAGTGTTTTTACAAGCTGTTTTCATCAGCTTCTCACCTGCTCAACTGAAATTCCCAGGCCTCAGGAGACCCAGTGCTTAGCCAGGGTAAGGCTTAGTTCCATGCAGTACTGACAAGGCTGGTGCTGGAAGCAATAACAGCAGCAGGTGTATGCCCGAACTGTCCCAGAAGCCCCTTTTCTCGACCATCTCTGTCCAACCGAACTTTCTACAGTAGTGGAAATGTACTACCTAATACTGTAGCTGTGAGTCCAAGCACTTAGTGAATACTTAAAATGTGACTGGTTGTACTAAAGGATGGAAATCTTACATTTATTTAATTCAATAAATTTAATTCAAATTCAAATACCTTAATTTTAATGAACTCAAATTTAAGTTGTAGATATGGTATGGGACAGCAGAGTTCTAGATCATGAAGCTAAAGGACATGGTGAGGTTAAGAGTCTTTTCCTGAACAAACAGGTGCCTTGATAACTCACAGAATCACTTAGCTACCAAAGTGGGTAACATGACCATGGCTTTCAACAATCAGATGGCCCCATGTCACAGAGTTTGGCTTCCCATCTCCAATCAACTCCTGCCCCCAACTGCAGCTGGTGATTCCCAACAGTATCTTTTCGGGAACAAAGGATTCACAAGGCCACTTAACCCAAATCCATTAGCCTGAACGCTCATCCCCTGTTCCCGATCTTTGCCACATCAAGACTTTTCATCAGAATGAATAGAAAAGCCAGGACACTTTCAGAGGCACTTCAATAAAGCCTGGGATGTGGCCCAAGAATCTGAATTACTAAAAAAAATATGCCTAGGTCATTCTCCTATGCTGCCAGGGTTAGAAACTGTGTTGCTTCATACTAGAAGCGGAAACACAGTATAAAATTCTTCATAATGGGAGCGTTTACTCACACAGCACATACTTACTGAGCATATGATAGGAGTGAGGTGTTAGTATAAGTTAGGGAGATAGCAGTGAATAAGACCGACAAGATTGTTGCCCTACGGTCTAGTGCAGGAGTTAGAAATAGACCATAAACAATTAAAAAGGTAATTCCAAGTAGAAAGTGTTAATTGATCTGTAGGAAAACAAAGAGTGTAATGAAATAAAGAAAGACTAGTTTTAGGAACGGCTTTAAACCATGTGGTCAGGGAAGTTCTCTCTTAGAAGGGGAACAAAAGCTGAGACTTGAATGGTGCACAATTACGCTGAGGTCAGGAGTAAAGCATTCCAGACAGAAGAAAGAGCATGTGCAAAGGCCCTGAGACAGAAATAAGCCAGGGCTGTCAGAGGGCTAGAAAGAAAGTCAGTGTAACAGCATAGTGAACAAAGAGAAAGGAGGCAAGGAGATGGGTCAGATCAGGTGAGGTCTTATATACACAGCAAGTGGATTACATTTTATTCAGTAATGTGATTAGAAGCCATTGGTGAGAATTAAGCAAGGGAGTGATATAGCAGGTTTCCAGTCTTTCAAAACTTTTTAAAATTAATTTATTGGTTAATAAAATTATATAGGTACAATTTTTTATAGGTACAATTTTATACATTGTCTATATACTATGTTTGCACTTACCACCTAAAGTCAAATACCCTTCAATAGTCATATATTTGACCCATTTACTCTGTACTGCTGTCTCCTCAACCCCCCTTCCCTCAGGTAAAACCATACTATTATTTGTGTCTATGAGTTTCTGTTGGTTTGTTTGTCATGTTTGTTCATTTGTTGTTTCCTCTTTTATAACACCCACATATGAGTGAAATCACATGGTTCTCAGCTTTTTCTGACTTATTTCACTTAGCATGATATTCTCAAGATCCATCTATGTTGTTGCAAATGTCAAAATATTTCAGTTTTTCTTATAGCTGGGTAGTATTCCATTGTATATATGGACCACATTTCTTTATTCAGTCCTCTATTAAAGCACATTTCAATTGTTTCTGTTTTGTCCACTGTAAATAATGCCGCAATAAACATAGGAGTACATAAATCTTTACAAATACCAGTAAATGTTTTGAAATTTTTCAGGTAGATACCCAGAAGAGGGTTACCAGGTTATATAATAACTCTATTCTTAATTTTTTGAGGAGCCTCTATACTGTTTTCCATAATGTCTGTTCACATTCCTACCCGCAGTGAATGAGGGTTTCTTTTATCCGCCTTTCCAATATTTGTCATCACTTGTCTTGTTGATAATCGCCATTCTAACAGGTGTGAGGTCATACCTCATTGTTGCTTTGATGGGCATTTTCCTATTAGTTAGTGAAGTTGAGCATCTTTTCATATATATGTTTGTCATTTTTATACTTTCTTGTGAGGAGTGTCTGTTCAGGTCCTATGCCCATTTTTTAACTGGATTGTTTTTGTTGTTGTTGAGTTGTCTAACAGATAGCTTAAACTGAAATGTCTAAAATTAAATTTATGTATTGTTGTTTCTTTATGTATTTTTGGATATTAACCCCTTACCAAAGGTGTTGTTTGTAAATAATTTTTCACAAAGGAGCCAAAAGCATACAGTGGAGAAAAGAAAATTTGTTCCATACTGATGTTGGGAAAACTAGAAAGCCACCTGCAAAAGAATGAAACTAGACTGCTATTTGTCACCATACGCAAAAACAAACTGAAAATGAATCAATAACTTAACCTGACCAGGTGATAGCGCACTGGATAGAGCATTGGACTGGGACACAGAGGACCCAGGTGTGAAACCTCAAGGCTTGAGTGTGGGCTCCTCAGGCTTGAGCGCAGGATCGCTGGCTTGAGCGTGGGATTATAGACATGACCCCATGATTGCTGGCTTGAGCCCAAGGGTCAATGGCTTGAGCAAGGGGTCACTTGCTCTGCTGTAGCCCCTGGTCAAGGCACATATGAGAAAGCAATCAATGAACAATTAAGGCACCACAACAAAGAATCAGTGCTTCTCATCTCTTTCCCTTCCTCTCTGTCTGTCCCTATCTGTTTCTCTCTCTGTTGCAAAACAAAAACAAAACAAAAACAAAAAAAAAAAAAACAGAAACCAAAATTTAAGTATAAGGCCTGAAACAAGTTACACAGAAGAAAACATAGGTGCTAAACTTACAGACTATGGTCTTAGAAAGGACTTTATGAATTTGACCTCAAAGGCAAGGAATGTAAAAGCAAAAGTGAATGGGACTCTATCAAACTGAAAAGCTTAAGCATAGCAAAAGACACCACTAACAAACCAAAAAGGCAGCCAACTGAATGGGAGAAGATATTTGCAAACAACACCTCCAAAAAGGTTTTCACTCTTGAGAGAGAATTTTTCCTATTAGGTAGAGAATACATTTTAGTAGGACAAAAATGGAGACTCAGAGATGGGAGTTCTTTCTGAGATCTAGGCAGGGAATAATGGCTTGAATTAAAGCTGTAGCATATAATTTGATTCTGGGATATAACTTGAAGTTAAATACAGTAGGACTGGCTGATTATTGTGGGGTCTGATTGAAAAAGAGGAGTCAAAGATTATTCAGGTTTGGACCTAAGCAACTAGGTAGATTCTGAAATCATTTACCTCATAAAGGGAATAGGAAATATTGGGGGAACTAGGCTTTGGAGCAACATCAAAAGTTTAATTTTAGACATTTAAGTTTTAGATGTCTGCTAGACATCCATGCAGAGATGTCATATAGGCAGTTGTACCTTAGGAAAAAGATAAGGACTGGAAAGATAGACTTGAGAGTCACAATATGAGGCTGGAAGAGATTACAGAAGGCCCCTTAACTGTTCTTTTTCAGTTTCAATTACCAGAGGTAAACCATGGTCAGAAAATTTTCAATAAAAAAATTTCCAGAAGTAAATAATTCATATGTCTTAAATTGTACATCATTCTGAGAAGAGTGTTGAAATCTTGGGCTGTCCAGCTCTGTTGAGCTCTGTCTCATCCGAGATGTGACTTATCCCTTTGTCCAGCCTGGTAGTCACTTAGTAGCTATTTCAAATACCAAATATTTTGAGAGATAGAGAATATATAGAGTCCACATTCACATAACATTTGTTATAGTATATTGTTATAAATGTTCTATTTTTTTTGTGTGTGTATTTTTTTAAAGTAAGAAGTGGGGAGGCAGACAGATTCTCACGTGCGCCCAACCAAGATCCACCCAGCATGCCCACCAGGGGGCAATGTTCTGCCTATCTGGGTCGTTGGTTCGTTGTAGCTGGAGCCATTCCAGCACCTGAGGTGGAAGCCATGGAGCCATCCTCAGCGCCTGGGCCAACTTTGCTCCAATGGAGCCTTAGCTGCAGGCGGGGAAGAGAGAGACTGACAGGAAGGAGAGAGGGAAGGGTAGAGAAGCAGATGGGCACTTCTCCTGTGTCCCTTGGCCAGGAATCGAACCTGGGACATCCACATGCAGGGCAGACGCTCTACTGCTGAGTCAACCGGCCAGGGCTATAATTGTTCTATTTTATTATTAATTATTGTTGCTAGTCTTATAGTGCCTAATTTATAAGTTAAACGTATCATAGTTAATGTAGGAATAGAAAATAAAACAGTATATACAGGGTTTGTTAATAATCATGGTTTCATTAAATGTGGATAAAGGGGGACTACTGTGTCTAGAGAGACAATGGAGAAGAAAGAGGGGAGATGAGAGGGAGAGAAACAAAAGGTAAGGGTGGGAAGGGACAAGAAGAAAAAGAAAGGGAAGAGGAAGGAAAGGAAAGGAAAGGAAAGGAAAGGAAAGGAAAGGAAAGGAAAAAGAAAAGAAAACAAGAAAAGAGATTTGAAGATTCAATCCTGTGGACTCTGAAGATTCTCAGGCAGAAGAGACTGTGGAAAAAACAAGAAAATATGAGATTACGGGACCCTGGAGAAGAAAAAGTTTTAAGAAGGAGGGAAGGGTCAACTGTAACAATAGCCACTAGGATGTTTGTAAAATGGAGCAGAGAATCAACCTCGGGATTAAGTGGAAGTCAGTGGTTCACGCTAATACAGTTGGGGATGAGGAAGCTTACTGGGAGAAAGTAGAAGTAAGGAAAGAGACAATGATAATAACCCATCACTTTTGAGGAGTTTTACTATAAGGTGAAGCAGAAAGATGGGCTGTGGCTGAATGGGAACAGAAGGTCAAGGGAAAGTTTTTGTTTTTAAGATGATCTATGGCAAGTCAGACAAATGTGTCAATGAGGATGTCAAGGCGTAAAAGAGATTTTGATGGTGCAGAATGATGAGCAAGTCTCAGGATCATATGAGAAATTAGTCTGTGGTCATCTGGGAAATCCTCACAGACCTCTGCTTGCCTGAGTCATACAACCAGTTCTATGAACACTCTTGAGTTTCATGTATGAGAATAAAGTCTTTTACTTGGATTGGACAATGGGAATGTGGTCACTAACAACTTGACATCATGGTCTTTTAACAACTTTTGGGTCATGATATCACCAGTTGGCAGACATCTGACCACCCAGTGAGGCATGCCACTCATGCTCTAGTCCCTGGGAGAGTGGGAAGCACTGGGTGAGTGACTCACCTAGACTGGTGCTCCCAGACACCAGTGAGAGCCAAACTTAGTGCAGTTCTCTTGGATTTCCATCTGCTACTCCAACCTTGTGCCAATCTTTCCGCCCAACAGAACACAGTGAAGGCTGGGATGTAGAGTCGCTGGTCTACTCAGCTGGGGTTGGCTTCTTTTATCTTCATCTCTGATTGATCTTTTTGGCCTTTGCCAATTCTTTCTTTCGGGCAGTAGACACTCAAGAGGTACAGGAACTTGGTTTAGGAGAGCTGGTTTCTTCTTCCGTCTCCTCCTTTCTCCTGCATTGTTCGGGTATAAAAGGTCAAGGGCAGATATGAGGTGGAGATGGAGCCAACCTCGCACAGTCTACAAATTCATATGGATATGTTGCCATAGAACCAGCCTCTGAGGTGGTTTTTCTAAAAGGGATAAACCATTTCTGTTCTTCCCTCAGAACGCAAAACACAGGCGTTTTCAATGAGTGCCACCAAAGCTGTGTTAATGCCTATGATAGAGCAAACTGCTACCATGCAAAGGACCAGCTGGCAGCAGGCAAGCAACCCTACTTCACCTGTGGAGCCCAGTTTGCCAGAAAGCAACACATGTTACTGTCTGATCGAAGAGCCCAGGCTGCTTTCTAAATGGCAGGGGGCATTTTCAGCCCACTCTGGGAATAGCCTCCTCAGGTTTGCCAACCGCACCACCAGAATCCGTGCTGCTGAGTGCGTGCTCCCGTACCGGATGCCCAGTCTGAGAGAGGAGCACTTTGACACTGTTCTAGAATAACTTATATGGCTACAACACTCACAGCAATTCATGGCTAAAATGGAGTTTGTTTACTCAAAACAGAGCACTTTAGTGATCACTGTTACCCCAGGAAGCCATTTGGGCAGATACTAAAAAGCACAGCTGTGAGGTGCCCTGCAGGGTAACTGCTTGCTCTTTGGCTTCACATGAGCTCTGTTTGAATGAGAGCGCTCCAGTGGCCACTGGGGACAACAGAAAGAGCAGAGCCCTGGCTGGATAGCTGGGTTGCTTAGAGCTTCTTCCTGAAGGACAGAGTCTGCCAGTTCAGTCCAGGTCAGCACAATACAGGGACGAATGGATGTTCCTTCTCCTTCTCTCTCTCTCTCTCTCTAATTAAAAAATAAAGGTTTAAAATATTAAAATATTTAAAAAATTAAAGATTAAAAATATTTAAAGATTAAAAAAAAGAAAGAAAGATCAGAAATTACCATATAAGCATGAGATAACTTGCAATTCCAGGAAACGCCACTGAGGCAAGAAATCAGAGGAACAGCCCTGGGCCGGTGGGTTCTGGACTGAAATCGTGCTGGGCTTTTGTCTTTTACATCTTGAGGTACCCGGGGGAGGCATTACTACGGAATGGTAGAGCAATTGATGTAATCATTTATTGGCAATCTCAGTTGAAATAGTGATTTGCCCATGGTTTGTGGCTACTAATAGAGTACCATTGCACGTGCCTTTCAAACTGGTGAGTGGGAAAGAGCCAGACAAGGGCCGAACATTTCAATCAGAATGAACAAAATGACAGAAGCAGAAGGTTCTGGAAGAGTGCTTCCCCATGTTGTCACTAAAATGGAGTCTCACCTACCCTATTTAGCTTCCAAAGTGCAAAAACCTTATCACTGTGGTTGACCAGAACACCGGGAAAAGGCTCATCAGGGTGAAGTACAGTCAAGTCACTTTCTGGTTTCAGTGCAAAAACCTAAGGGGATGAGTAAGATGTTCTTGACACGTTAATACATGCCTCAGGGGCTCACTTAGTTAATGCAGTCAGCTACCACTGACTTTCTGAAGGACTCTGCTTCAAACAGACTTTGTGCGTGGTGGTGGGGAAGATTTGGAAGAAATTGTAGAGTTAATCTTTGACAGCTGCCCTCCCCTTTGCCTTCTCTCTTCCCTTTTAGACTAAGGCCCGCCATAGGCTCTCATGCCTTCGCTGAGGCAGAGAGGCCCTTTGAAAAGCAGTAGTAGGGTGGGCTAGCAACCTGGGATTCGAAGGCAGAATGATCAATAGGGCTTGAGACCCAGCACAACTGACTGGTTGGGTGACCTTGAGCAAAGTTATTTCACCTTTGTAGGTTCAAGTTTCCTCATCTGTGAGATGGACATTTAAATACTTACTTTGTAGGGCTGCCATGAGAATTTAATGGCCAAATATGTATAAATGTTTGTAATACAGGCATGTTTGTTTCTGGCCTAGGGTGAGCACTCAATATATGTTAGTTATTATAAGGCTTACTTGGTAAATCCAAAGCCACTAGACAATTAATGGGTTTCTAAGCAGATCTCCCAAAGATGCTTACATATCAGAACCAGGAGCATTGGAGAGCCAATGCTTAACCCAAAGACACGACTATCCAACCAGTCCTGACTTTCCAACCCCTCAGTCCGCTGGGGAGATCTCTAAACAGGTACCCTCAAGTATGACAAAGCCTTTCCTCCTTTATGTAAGGTCATCTTCAGCTCCAAACTCTTGGGTGTGCTTCGTGTGGCTGTTGGGGAAACCCCATCTTGTTTAAATGCCCTTAGAGAAGCCAGCTGAGCATCCTGAAACTGGGGTATCTCTGTGCCACTCCGAGCCCCAGAGAGCGGCTCCTGACTCTCTTGGAAGCCCTCTCCCCTGAGTATGGGGCTCCCTCCAGCAGTCAGAAGCCTCAGGAGGCAGACACTCGCCTTCAGCAAGCCACTCCTGTCCCCACAGCCTCGCTTGGTTCCTATGTATACAAAAGGCATGTACACCTCCCAGGACGCACACCAGGGAAACCATAATTAATTAGTCTAATTTGACTTCACGTGGTCCTTGATTTTTTTTTTTTTTTAGCAAGTGCTTCTTTAGTCTCAGTGGCTTTTTAAAAAGCCTGAGATTAATGACTTGCAAATGTAGTGTTTTCACAAATCCTTGTGAGCAAATTTGAGGGGATACAAGGGTAAAGCATAAATTATATATACTCTGGTGTACTAGGTCCCCAGGACTGTCAGCAAATTACCACCAACTGGGTGGCTTAAAACAACAGAAATTTATTTTTCTATAGTTCTGGAGGCCACAAGTCTGAAATCAAGGTGTCAGCAGGGTCATGCTCCCTCGAAGGCCGTAAGGGGGAGGTGATTCCTTTCTTAACTCGGATTCCTTCAGCATCTGGTGGTTCCTGACATTCCGTGGTGTGTGGTAGCATAACTCTACCCTGCCTCCATCTTCACATGAACTTTTTCTCTCTGTGTCTCCATCTCCAAATTTCCCTCTCTTTTCTCTAATGAAGACATCAGTCATTGGGTTTAGGGCCCTCGCTAATTCCAGGATGACCTTATCTCAAGATTCTTAATTACATCAGCAAAGACCCAATTTTCAAATAAGGTCACATTCTGAGATTCCAGGTGGACCAGAATCTTGGGAGAACACCATTCAACCCGTCACATCAAGGAACATGTAATTGAGCAAGAGGGATAAGTCAGAAAGCTATTAGCTAGAATACAAGGTAGACCGTGAGAGGCTTGCAATGAGTTAATGGGGATACAGAAGAAGGATTGTTTCAATTCAGCAGATTTGGAGGAACCAAGTAAATTAATCTGAGAGATAGGCCTTAACAGATGAGAAACATTTTGTAAGGGAGGGCATTTTTTTGGTGGGGGGGGGGGCAGGATGAGTATAAAAACAGAGAGAGAAAACCGGATTTGTTGAGGGAACGTGGGATTCTGCTTATTGTGTTATTTGGAAGAATAATCTTTGACCACTTGATGAGTGACCATGAACCTCGATTACAATTGTCTAGGACAATGCTTTGCACATATCAAAGAGCCAATTAATATATTATATTTGTTGACTGATAACAGGGGAAAGTTTAACTCCACCTCTCCAATTCAAATTCTTCAATTGCTAAGTTAACCTTTGTGGTCACATACATTACCTTTCACCAAGAGGCACTAAATAATATAATCAATGTAATGACAATACAACTAATTCAAATAAACAACTAATTAAAGTTGAGTCTAGAAGGGTAACATGGCCCTAATTACTAAACTGGCTAATTGTTTGCCCTATTCCTGGAACAAATTCCTACTTCACTGTCCTTCTTTCATGAAACAAATTGAGGGTTTGCAATGTGCAAGGCACTGACGAGAAAAGTCTGTAGTGATCAGCATAGAACAGCCCCTGCCCTGTCCAGTTCACAGATGAACGTGTAACCCACATGCCCACATGGCACCCGCCAGTAACTACAACATGAGGTCACCCCAAAATTATGACGACTCTGGGTTTCCACCTGCCAACTTACCAAGGTTCTCCTTCAACACATGTTCCTGAACAGTCATGAAGTTGCCCGCTATGGTCTGTGAACTGGTCCTCCAAGCTCTTTGCTGACTGCCCACTCTGGGAGTCAGAAAGTGAGGGCAGGCTAACTCCTTACTGCTGCTTCTTGATTGCCCTGTTTGCAGGAGGAGGAGCCCAGGGTCACTGTCAGCCCTTCCTCGCTCACCCTCACTTTCTGCAGAGATTGCCTGCTGCTCCAGGGCCCTGTGTGGTCCAGTCTCTGTTGAGCATCTGAGGTCCCTACAGTACTCAGGTTCTGTCTGGTACTGGGTTGGTTAAGTTCTGCCTCTTTCAGTTGGGCTTGGCTTCCTCTGGGTACAGCTGTTGGTGTTCAGCTCTTATTTGCCAGCTGTTACCCCCAAAATGGCATGAGGTTGATCAATATATCAGAATCTAGAGAATTATAGAATGATTTACCTTTTTAGAATGCAAGGAATCTCATTAACCACTGGCTTCAACTTTCTCACTTCAGACAGGAAAAGATTTTTTCTAAGGCATAATGTTAATTTTATTTATACCTAATTTTATTATATGCTGTATTAATGTCCTAGGGATGCCATGACAAAGTACCACAGACTAAATGACTTAAACAACCGAAATGTATTTTCTCACAGTTCTAGAGACTAGAAGCCTGAGATCAGGGTGTCGGCAAGGTTGACTGCTTATAGGGCTGTGAGGAAGAGTCTGCTCGTTGCCTCCTCCCAAGCTTCTGGGGCTTTCCTGGGGAGCTTTGCTGTCCCTTGGCTGGTAGACGATGCATTATCCTAACGTCTGCCTGCATCTTTACGCGACATTTTTCCTGTGTGTGTCTGTGTCCAAATTTGCCCTTTATGTAAGGACATCAGTCTTATTATATATTGGAGTAGTGTCCACACTACTCCAGTATGACCTCATCTTAATTAATTACATCTACAATGACCTTATTCCAAAAAAGGTCACATTCTGAGTACTGAGGTTAGGATTTCAACATATGGATTTCAGGGGACACAATTCAACCCATGACATCTGTCCTCACTTAGATCAAAGGGTGGGGTGAAGAGGGGAGTTATCTCCGCATGTGACTGGGGTTGTCAGAAAATATATTATGCATTTACAAGAGCACGCACAACTGTTTTGTGGCAGATGTGGTCTGTGTTTACCTTAAAACACGTGTTGACCTTTAAAACATTTAAAACCCCATTTTCTTTCTGTCTTTTAAACCACTTTGCTAGTCAGAAACATTCAACAAGGGCTCATCAGCATTGATGCCTGCTGGGAAATGCAGGGTGTCCAAGAACAGTGGGCACAATCAGAACCTCTGAGCCCTTTCAGGGGAGCAGTCAATGTGGACACTCTTTGTGGCTGGCCACTATTATTCCGGCCTCTCGTTCGGAGCCTCTCCCAGAAGCCATTGACATTTATTCAGAAACTAATTGCACTGCGGTTTGGGACATGAAATGGAAAAAGATCAGTTCACATTGCAATCCATCTTGGAATGAAATGGCTGTTGTGGCACCAGAAGAAAATTGTTCCATTAAGTCAAAGGCAAACCTCAATTCAAAGGACAGAAGGGCCGGAGCCTGGAGATGAGGCTCTCTGTGTTTCAGAAGCATCGCTTCATCTTAATAGCACTGCAGTCAGCATAGCACTCGGTTCCTGCCGCCTGTAAAACATCTTTTCTCTCCCTCCCTTTCCCGTTAATCCTCAATTGTCCACAAGCATTTAACCACAGCCGCATTCTATTCCCACAATGGTTTGACCCTCTTCTTCTAAGAAAGCTAGACTCCCCCTTAATATTTAGACTGTCCCCATCCTCTGAACCACAAGTGATCTAAAATTTGTACCCTTCATTCAACACCCTGCAGAAAACCTTATAGGGCACCTATCTTTTTACACACACATATTTATCTGATTTCCCGTGGAAGCATTGAGAAACGCAGAGTCCTGGGCTCCACCTCAGACCTACCGAACAACCAGAAGTTGTATCTGCAAATGCCCCGTGAGTGGAAACCACACTGCATGTGAATAGTGCTGTCCCTCAGAATGGAGGCTGGGTGCTAACTGTCAAAGCAGCAATGACTCCTTTTATTCTCTGAGGCACGGATTGCGACCTCTCTTGGCTGACCGCCACTAGTGGTTGTAGAATGCAAACTACTATCAGCAGTCATTATTAATGTCCTCAGACCCCATTAGTTCTCTGCAAAGCAATTGATATCTTGATTTCACATATATGATGGTCAATCTGAATTTTTGCATCAGACATAAATACTTTCTTGATTTCATGTTCTTTTGGAGTCTCTGTGTCATTGTTCTAAAGACTCTAGTAGGATTATCATAATCGTTAATTGGAACTTTTTATAGTGTTTAAATGGAGGATTAGAGAATGTTAACCCTGAAAGAGAGCTTAAAGATCATTGAGGTCAACCGCCTCACTCAACAGGTGAGAAAATGAGTTCTGGAAAAGTCATAGCCTTGGACAAGTTCACCAAACCTTTGGTCCCCACGAATGGGCTATACCAGTCTGGAGTTTGTGCTGCCCTAGGCTGGTTAGGAGATTGGTCTGGTAACGAGGTGTTTGGTCTGGTAAAATCTCACTTTCTAACCAAAATGAGATGGCTGGAAACAGAACAAAGTTTCTTCTGCAAATTCTACCCTCTGAACTTCCCAGAGTTCACTGGTACAGACTGGGCAAGGAGACTGAATGAAATGGGAGCCCTTTGCTATTTGTCCTGCTGTAATAAAAACACTACTTAACCTGCCTGCGAACGATCCCAGGTCCAAGGCACCCGTGCAAGGGGCAGAGTTACATTCAGACATCCAAAAATGCCAACAGGCTCCACCACCTCCAACTCAATTCCTTGAGAAATAACCAGACTTCGAATATGCTTTGCCTTCCCAGCCTCAGTGTGTTTTAGTAATTGTCAAAGAACCGTCAGTGGGAGATGCTTGGGAATCAGCTCTCAGGCTCTGATCAGTTCACTCATTCCACCAACAGGAGGCACAGGAAGTCAGAGATGTTAGCCGGGTTGCTCCTGGGGGCAGTGGGGTCTTCCTGACTGCCATTGACCTTGGACACATCAAACTCTCTAAGCACAATCGCTGCCTCCTGACCCACCCCCACTCTACCCACACCATTTATTAGATGACTGTGCGTGCCAGGCCTGGGTTAGGAGTTCTACATCTCTTCCCAATGCTCACCCCTAACCTTTCCCACTGATCCACAACCTGAGGCCTAGAGGCTGAGCAATTGTTATTCCAGGGAAATCAAGTTCAAATACACAACAGGGGCAGAGGAGCAATCATCGAGTGTGAAGCCTGAAAAGTATGTGGAAGACAGAAAGAAGCATGTCAAGGTTGACCTAGTGAGGGCTCGGGAAAAAGAATACGTAATATTTGTACTATATATTCAAATAAACAAATACTTAAATATTTTATCACTTTTAAGTAAATAAAATAGATATGTCGGGTGTAGAGTCTCTGGAGCTCATACACACAAGACAGAAATCTAAATCTATGCATATATTGACACATGGATCTCACATCTCATTTGTATTGCATCCATATAAACAACCTGTGTGTGTATCCACAAATAACCTCTGGGATGATGGATCCATTCTGCTCACACTCCCTCTGCATCTTTTTCCTGGTCTGTGCTTTCTTCCTGGTGCCATCACGGGCCAGGGCATTTAAAGTGGATGGCATGAGGAGGGTTCATTTCCTGGAGAAAAGTACTGACTTAGCAATCAATGTCATCCTTAATCAATGTCATCCATCTGTAGTGAGCAGGTCCGTCCATGAGGTGGTGGTGTTAGTACAACTGAAGCACAAGGGAATAGGTCAGGTGCCAATCAAGTTGATGGTGGAATAATAAATCCCTGTGACCTCCACAGACTCCAATCCGCACATCTGACAAATGCATAGCCATGGCTTCCAGGGTGTGGACTTCTCAAACAGAGCTTCTCACGGGAAGCCTGGAGGCAGCCCAGGCAAGGGGCCGTGTGAACCAGGAAGAGTGCTGGCTGTGTCAGGTGGACTCGAGTAGCACACTCTCACGGTCCCTGGACACCCCTCTGTGTGCCGTGGCTGGTGGCGACTGTCTTCTGTGGTCACTGATCACCACGGAAAGCCTTCCAGCCAACACACAAAGCCTGGCACTGGGACCCCCGGGGCCCCGAGCTTCCTGGGTAAGCCGCTGTGCGAGTTCAGCACACATCTGGAGGCTCCTGCTCGGTGGAGTCCATAGAGACAGGGCCCAGGTCAGCAATAGAGCTCTGCATGTTGAAGACGTTCCCAAACCCCACCTTTTGTGAGCAATGGTTGCTGAAGTCTGAGCCACACTGAAATAGATATTCCCTCTCTGCCTAGTCTCTGAACAGAGAAGAGATGCTAGGAAAATATCTCACTACAGAAGCCTTCCCCGGAGCTTCCGTCTTGTTTTCTAGTTATATGAAGTAAATAAGGTACCTCATGTCTTCACCAGAGAGAAAGAAAAAACAACCTTGGTCACCTCTACTCTGGGATAGGCACTTTGCACCATTACTTTTGGTCCATTAAAGATCCTGCTCTCCTGGGCCAACCCAGAGGGGTAAGCTGGGCTCTGAAAGGTGGTGGTACTTGTCTGAGGTCACCCGTGTCAGCCACCGAGGTCATACAAACCCAGATCTCTTTGGCTTCCTTTGCTCCATCGTCTGCTACGTGGATACCGAACAACTGGATTTTGAATGAAAAATAGTAACAATTATATATATATATATATATATATATATATATATATATATATATATATATATATATGACACACCCCTTGACATTTGGGTGGCCCTTTACAGCATACAAAATGCTTTTCCACTGCCCGAGACCTGCTCAGACAAATCCCAGCATCGAGACCCACCCAACCCCTTCTTTCTGGTGCTTTCCCCGGCTCCTCCCCACCAGCACCAAGCCATGGGTACTGCTGCCTGAACGGGCTCTGGCTCCCCAATTCACTGCATGCCTGCTGACTGATTGATGGTGGCAGGCTGCCACCGGGGCCCCGGCATTGGAGTTTCCAGGGTCATAGATCCCAGGTGGGCCTGGGATGATGGTGGGGGGTGGAGGGGAGGAGCACCATGTGTGTAAAGTTGGCCTGTCTCTCAGTTTCAACCAGAGGCAGCCTTGGCTGATGTTGAGGGAAATGCCAGGAGTGAAGGGCTACTCAACAGAGCTGATTTTCTTCCTTACCTGTCAGCTAAAGTGGTCTTTGGACCAAAGCCACTGAATTTGGAAATGAACTCTTCTATGTAACTCCTAAGTTAAACGGGACCCAAGAGTGAATTGAAGAGGAACCAGCAACCTAATACGTCCTGGGGCTCCCTGAGTTTGCGACATAAAAGTAATAATAATAACTGACGTTGCTGAGTTCTTACTGCAGACCCAGCTCTGTTGTCAGTCCTCCGCAAGATCGACCTCCTGCGTCACAACCCCGCCAGGCGCACACTACTCGTGCCCAGTAAAATGAGGCACAAAGAGGTGATGGGACTTGCCCCAGAGTCTCCACGTGGTAGAAGGAGGAGCGCGAATTTGAACTTGTAACTACTGTTCTGTAGTGCGGGAATGGCTCCTGACCCCTGAGGCTTCCACCGAGTTCCTGGCATCTAGAGAGATGGAGGAAGTTCCTCTGCCCCACAAACCAGCCTCCGAAGATCAAAGGGGACCGGAAGTAGTGGCGGCAACCCGTGGTGAGCATTCAAGCCCTCCTTCTTGTTCTTCCTTTCCTATCCTTCCTCCCAAGTCCTTCCGGCCTCGTCTGTCATTCAGCTGATCGGTTCCGCGAAGCCAGTTGAGAGAAGGAGGCCTGAGGACTCTTATGTCATGACTCTACCTCACGTGGGAGTTTTGTTTATTTTAAGGTCAGCAGTGGTAAGAACAGGGCAGTGTCCATTCTGAAGGACCAAATTAAAGTAAGCTCTTTGTCTTACTCCATTCAGGCAGCTCTAACAAAATAGCACAGACTGCTTGGCTTATTCACAACAGAAATTTATTGCTCACAGCTCTGGAGGCTGGAGGCTCAAGATCAGGGTGCCAATACCATTGGTGAGTGCCGTCTTCCGGGTGGAACACTTCCCATTGTATTCTATAGGAATACTAATCCAATTCAAGAAGGCTCCACCCTCGTGACCTAATTACCTCCTAGACGCCACACCTTCTAATACCATCAGCTTTTGGGGGTAAGCTTTCAACATACACATTTTAGGGGGATACAAACGTTTAGACCATAGCACTCTTTAATCTTCAGTCTGGTCCTCTGACTCAGAACCCGCCTACCCAGATGGATAGCATTGTGTCCACCCTTATCTTGGCAATATGGCCATGTGGTTGTTCTGTAAATTGGCCTCTTTGGCCCCAGCACACAGGAAATGGGTTTAATTGAAGCTATTAAATGAATTTGTAAGGAACACAGAAAACACTCCACTGCATATGCTCAGTCTGACAGGCAGTCAATCTAATCGAGGGCTTTAATTATTAAAGCTCCTAACCACTTAGAGCTGCATGTGGCCAAGCCACCACGCACATGTGCCTGAGCGGCATCAGATTAGGATGCAGCAGGCTCACACTGGCTGCTCTTATGAACCCCCACATTTGTTTGATCATGACTGGCTCAGTCATAAAGTCCCAACTACCCTTCCCCAGCCTGATCCTGCCGGGAGCTCTGTGAGCTGGCTCAGGCCCTGGATTCTGGTCCTGTTTCTGAGTTGACTCTTGGGGTCTTTGGTCAGTCCTTTTTCTTCTCAGGGCCTCTATATTCCCACCTGTACTGTGTGGCTACAAATATTTGCTTAGGATCATTTTAGCAGCTGTGAAGTGTCCTGGGATCTTTGAATGAAAGACGCTCTATTAGAGCTTGTAAACCAAGTGACGACTCTGGCCCCATCCGCACTGCAGAGCTCTGCGGGAGAGAGACTGGGCCCCATTCATCCTTCATACAGTCCTAATTTTATTCCAAAGCCTCACTGTTGGCCAAGGCAGCAGGACTTGTCAGAGAACGAAGCAGTCTTAGCACTTTCAAAGTACCTTCTATTTGGTAGGGTTGCTTTTTTTTCCTTTTTTTGACCGTTGCATATTAGCGAAGGTAAATCTACCATGCACGGAAAAGAACAATCATGAAAAGAGGAGGCCCTTCTCAAGCAAGATCTGCTTATTAGGTCATTACAAAGGTCAAGGAGGCCATTTTGCCTGGAGTCGGGATTTATGCTATTAGCATATTGGGCACTTCTGGGGCCCACCCTACATAAATATCAGGGTGCCATTTTTGCATGTATTTTTAGAATTATGTGTGTTGTTTCAGGGCACCCACTGTGCAAGACAGCAGAGCTGAAAATGATCAGTATGGTATGTCTAGGGCTAGCTAGGATTTAGTGCAGTGGTTCTCAAAAACTTTTTGAAGTTGGGGCGCATTTAAAATCCTACAAATATTGTAGACGCACTATATACAAATTTCTAAGAAATATGTTATAATAATTAAGTCAAATATTAAAGAAAAAAATATAAAGTCCAAACGTGCTTTTATGGTAATTAAATGAAATAGATACAAAAACTTAAATTTATTCTGATATTAAAAAACATTTTTATGTTACATTTTTTGAGTTATGTTTTCTAGAATTTATAAAAAAAAGAGGGGTTAAAAAATAAAAAAAAGACAAAAAGTTATCTTTATATACTTCTTCTTTGAACTCCTCACCAGCCCCTGAAGTCAGGTGTGGGCTGTGGACATCTAAGATATATATAAATATATAGATACGTTCTTAGTAAGATTTAGTAAATTCGGCAGGTCCCGGTGCAAATATGTTTAAGTTTTTTCATTCTTGTGTTTATGAGAAACACGAGCCTGATGTGTTGTCCTAGCGATTTCTTCAATGTATGGGCATATATTTGAAAGGCAAATTCTCATTTCCTCGTCAATACATTGAAGAATTCCTCTCTTTTAACTCTTACTTGTGTTGAGTGCAGAAAACCCCTACCACACATATCATCTTAACTTTACACCAAACAAAAGATAGACGAAACTTGGCTCCAGTCATTCTGGGGAACATGGGGGGTAGTGTAAACAATCCAGCACCACAGCTCAACAGCCTTTTGCAACCTAATCAGGCAAGTGAGGTGGGGGGTTGGGCAGACTGTCAGCTTACAGCCAATTCCCCACACCTCTGTCCCCCAAAAATCTAAACTCTGAAAATCCTAGGTTTTTGGTTCCCAACAGGCACATATTTCTCTGGAATACCATACGGCGCACCTGGAAATCTTCTAGGGCGCACACCAGTGCACCCTGGCGCACACTTTGAGAACCACTGGTTTAGTGTGAGTATTTTTGCTTCTCTAACTTGCCTCTATTGTTGCAACCCATAATCCTGCATCTGTCTTGAGCTTCCAGAAACACTGTCTTAGAGACGTATCTCCAGCCTCCTTAAACCCTAAGACCCCGTATTCTATTTACCTCCTTTACTTCTGCCCTCTACGAGATTTACTAAAAGAGCATCAGGTCTCTGTTTTTCTCCCTTGGATTCATTTAGTCTTCTTCTTCTTTGAACTCCTCACCAGCCCCTGAAGTCAGGTGTGGGCTGTGGACATCTAAGAAATTTGTTAGTTGCTCACTCCCTGGGGGCCTCTCTGCACACCTGTGTGATCAGCAGAAACCTAGATACATACTCCATCACCATGGTTTCTAGTATCATTCTTCTTTCTGGGTCTGCAAATCATGGCTTCCTTTTGCCCTTATGCAGACTTGCCAAGGCTTTACACTATCTGCTCTGTCTTCCTGTTTGACCTCATGTCCTCTCATTCACCTCTTCAGTCATTAAGGCTGTACACACTATTCTTTCTGTTCCTTGGGTCCATCCAAGATCATTCCTACCTTAGGACCTGTACTTTTGCTGTTTCCTCTTCCTAGTATACTCTGCTCACCAAAATTGGCATATTCACTTCTCTCTATTATTCAGATCTTTGTTCAAATGTAATTTCTCAGAGGTTAATTCCTTTAGGATCTTGTAGCCCTTCTCATTCAGTTACTTACATATTTTATAGCTTAATTGCTTTTAGACTTTAAAAACCATTGACTATTACTGATTCTATATATGAACTGACATGTAATTTATATTTGTCCTTCCAACACTAGAATAGAATGAGCAGGAAGCAAGACTGATATCCTTTGAGCTTTATCTTCAATGCTATGTAATATATCTGGTACTTGGTAGTGTATGAAATGAATCAATGAATGAACAAACTGAACATATTTGTTATGGACTCCAAGAGGCTGCCAGTGAACTTCATCTCTTAAACCTCATAGTCTTTTTAGTACAGTCACTGGGAGTCCCATCTGTACCCCCTGAACACCCAATGGGAAGCCATGGTGCTGGACCGGGGCTGGTTTGCAGTGTCCCTGTCAGCTGGGCTATGCGGGGCTTACCTGTGGCGAGTAGACTCTGATACCTAGGATGATCCAAGAAGCGCCTCCAAAATTCTTCAGAGAGTCCAAATGGGCTCCTACTCATCGGAGGATAGACAGGAGATCTTAGTATGAAGCACAGATATAAAGTGGGGAAGCCAGACCAGACTGAGAGCCTGGAAGAGTTCCCGGAGCCATGGCAACAGGCCGTGGGCCCCGTGTGGAAGGCCGCCAGGGTTTCAGGTGAGTGGTGAAGGAGCAGTGAGTCGTGGTTCAGGTACACAAGGTACACTCCTTCTCTTACAGGCCCGAGCTCTTCCAGCCGTACCTTGATCTGCTGCTGAGGACCTGTTGCCAGATGCTGGCAGTGGGTTCTAGGGGCGGTAGGGAGTCTTGATCGCTGAGGATGCTCTTCTTCTTGCTAAGTAGAAAGTGGATTTAGAGGAGGGGAAGTTCTCCTAATAAGGAGTTTACTCAGCTGTGCAGAAAAGAGAGGACAAAAGCTGGCAATGGCAGAGGGGAAGAGGAGAGTGATATTCATGCAAGGAAAAAGGTTGCTTCTGAATTGAGAACCTTTGAATCAGGTCAGAGGACATGATGGACGGGGGAAGAAGGAGGCCACCGTGAGCACCGTGGGATCTGAGCATGCTCCGCCGCGTAGAAGCTGCTGTGTGTCTTGACTAAGGATGACCGGGGAGGGACAGGTTGGAGGATGGTAATGTGGCACATCTCTGACAGGCTGACTTTGACAGGCTCAGAGGCCCTCAGAGAGAGATTATTTTCCCCTCTATAAACAGATGGAAATGTAAGCGCAAGGCACAAGAGAAAGAAAGAAACTATATTTTTTTAGTAAAATAAGGCTCTTAAAAGTAACTAAAATTTTAGTGGAAGGGAAAGAAACCAAGAGGACATTTTCAACTTGAATAAAACTAACAATGATTGTGATAACATTTGAAGGAGAAAGACAGTTTTCTATTCAAACAGAGAGTTTGGAATTTAATTTTAAAAATTAATTTAAATTGATTATGTGTTTTTAAAAATCAGCTGTTTTTCTGTTTCACAAAATGAATTTAGGAGCATCCTTAGAGGGGCAGAAGCCCAGGGACCACAACTTAGGGCCAGATCAGGAGGAAAAAGCTCCTCCCAATCAACCTATAAATAAGGAACAGCGCCCCCGTTCAATGAAGCTGTCCTCTCCGTAACCACCTGCAAAGGGCACTTTGCACGTCTAATTCTGATGAAACGGCACCAAGCCAAAAAAGCACGTTATTAACACTAAACGAGAAAGCTGAAACAAATAGTCTCTTCTTTCCTCCAGAAAAACCAAAGCGTCAGAGGAGAAAACAAGCAAGCCGATACAAAAAGATCAGAAAACAGATCAAACCCCTGAGAGCAGACACTAAACCAACAAAAGATCACTAACTGTGGGAGGTAGAGTACAGAACAAAAAGAGTCCGAAAAGACACCCCCCCCCAAAAAAAACAAAATAAAACACCAAACAGCAATTTAGCACTGCGGGGAAGGAGAGTCACGTTTCATGGGCCAGTGTTACAGCAATGAGAGCATATTCATGGCACAGCCTTGCGCCCTTCTTGCTGAGTTCTTTTAATAAGCTCTGGGCCAGAGCTAAAAATATCAAGGAATGGAAACAATTAGGAGTTAGAGATGGTGCTACCAGCCAGGGCTGATAACAAGCAGATGGTCATGTGGGGTGAGGCAGATGGGACACCGGGCAGGTCTGAGCGAAGAACGAGAGGAGAGGCTCCCGGTCCAAACCAGAAGCTGCGGCAGAGGGTTCAGCAGCAGAGAGCTGGTGGCCTGGATGGCGGGAGCCCCTCCTGCTGCTGCTTCCGCCAATTCCTGCCTCACAGCTTACCTTCGGCTTCCCGGGGAAACTGGTCTTTTCCTCTGGAAACACCGAGTGGACAGAGAGCAGATTCTAATATGGCCTTTCCCCCAGGCGTCCCCAAACTATGGCCCGCGGGCCGCATGTGGCCCCCTGAGGCCATTTATCCAGCCCTCCGCTGCACTTTCAGAAGGGGCATCTCTTTCATTGGTGGTCAGTGAGAGGAGCACTGTATGTGGCAGCCCTCCAATGGTCTGAGGGTCAGTGAACTGGCCCCCTCTGTAAAAAGTTTGGGGGTCTACTCCATGGTTTTGCTATCTGCGGTTCCAGTTACCTGGGGCCTACTCTGGTCCAAAAATATTTAATCAGAAATTCCATAAGTAAATAATTTATACATTTTAAATTGTGTCATCTGTCCCATCCGGGACACGACTCATTCTGTTGTCCAGCGTTTCTCGAGGTCCCCTGCTTGTCGTCACTTAGTAGCCGTCTGGGTTATCAGATCGGCTGCCGAGGGACTGCTGCCCCTGTGCTCAAGTCAGCCTCGTTTAACTTAGCGCCCCATTCACCTCACTTCTTTCCGGCACAGAGGCATTATATCATCTCACACCATCCCAGGAGAAAAAGGTGTGGCCAGTGCTATAAGATATTTTGAGGGAGAGAGACCACATTCACGTTGTTGGACAGATAAAATGTATTATGCTCACTTTGTTAAAGTGGCACTGCCCACGTGGAGGCTGTTGCCCAGGTGATATTAATGTGTGTCTCTCTGGGCAGGCAGAATCCTTGTAGCCTGGGGCTTGGTTTTAGGACTAAACCTTTCCCACCTTTTTTTTTTTTTTTTATATATAATTTTATTTTTTTAATGGGGTGACATCAATAAATCAGGATACATATATTCAAAGATAACAAGTCCAGGTTATCTTGTCGTTCAATTATGTTGCATACCCACCACCCAAAGTCAGATTGTCCTCTGTCACCTTCTATCTTGTTTTCTTTGTGCCCCTCCCCACCCCCTATCCCTCTCCCATTCCCCCCTCCCCCCCGTAACCACCACACTCTTATAAATGTCTCTTAGTTTCACTATTATGTCCCACCTACGTATGGAATAATACAGTTCCTGGTTTTTTCTGATTTACTTATTTCGCTTCGTATCATGTTATCAAGATCCCACCATTTTGCTGTAAATGTTCCGATGTCATCATTTCTTATGGCTGAGTAGTATTCCATAGTGTATATGTGCCACATCTTCTTTATCCAGTCATCTATTGATGGGCTTTTTGGTTGTTTCCATGTCCTGGCCACTGTGAACAATGCTGCAATAAACATGGGGCTGCATGTGTCTTTACGTATCAATGTTTCTGAGTTTTTGGGATATATACCCAGTAGAGGGATTGCTGGGTCATAAGGTAGTTCTATTTTCAGTTTTTTGAGGAACCACCATACTTTCTTCCATAATGGTTGTACTACTTTACATTCCCACCAACAGTGGATGAGGGTTCCTTTTTCTCCACAGCCTCTCCAACATTTGCTGTTACCTGACTTGCTAATAACAGCTAATCGAACAGGTGTGAGGTGGTATCTCATTGCCGTTTTGATTTGCATTTCTCTAATAGCTAAAGAAGATGAGCATCTTTTCATATATCTGTTGGCCATTTGTATTTCTTCCTGGGAGAAGTGTCTATTCATATCCTCTTCCCATTTTTTTATTGGATTGTTTGTTTGTTTGTTGTTGAGTTTTATGAGTTCTTTGTATATTTTGGATATTAGGCCCTTATCTGAGCTGTCGTTTGAAAAAATCATTTCCCATTTAGTTGGCTTTCTGTTTATTTTGTTATCAGTTTCTCTTGCTGAGCAAAAACTTCTTAGTCTGATGTAGTCCCATTCATTAATTTTTGCCTTCACTTCTCTTGCCATTGGAGTCAAATTCATAAAATGCTCTTTAAAACCCAGGTCCCTGAGTTGAGTACCTATGTCTTCTTCTATGTACTTAATTGTTTCAGGTCTTATGTTTAGATCTTTGATCCATTTTGAGTTAATTTTTGTACAGGGGGAGAGACTGTAGTCCAGTTTCATTCTTTTGCATGTGGCTTTCCAGTTTTCCCAGCACCATTTATTGAAGAGGCTTTCTTTTCTCCATTGTGTGTTGTTGGCCCCTTTATCAAAAATTATTTGACTATATATATGTGGTTTTATTTCTGGACTTTCTATTCTGTTCCATTGGTCTGAGTGTCTATTTTTCTGCCAATACCATGCTGTTTTGATTGTCGTGGCCCTATAATATAGTTTGAAGTCAGGTATTGAAATGCCCCCAGCTTCATTCTTTTTCTTTAGGATTGCTTTGGCTATTCGGGGTTTTTTATAGTTCCATATAAATCTAATGATTTTTTGCTCTATTTCTTTAAAAAATGTCATTGGAAGTTTGATGGGAATTGCATTAAATTTGTATATTGCTTTGGGTAATATAGCCATCTTGATTATATTTATTCTTCCTAGCCAAGAACAAGGTATATTCTTCCATCTCATTATATCTTTTTCGATTTCCCTTAACAATGGTTTATAGTTTTCATTATATAAGTCCTTTACATTCTTTGTTATGTTTATTCCTAAGTATTTTATTTTTTTTGTTGCAATCGTGAAGGGGATTGTTCTTTTGAGTTCCTTCTCAGTTGTTTCATTGTTGGCATATAGAAAGGCTATTGACTTCTGTATGTTAATTTTGTATCCTGCGACCTTACTGTATTGGCTTATTGTTTCTAGTAGTCTTTTTGTGGATTCTTTGGGGTTTTCGATGTATAGTATCATATCATCTGCAAAAAGTGATACCTTTACTTCTTCTTTTCCGATATGGATGCCTTTTATTTCTTTGTCTTGTCTGATTGCTCTGGCTAGAACTTCTAGTACCACATTAAATAAGAGTGGAGAGAGTGGACAACCCTGTCTTGTTCCTGATTTAAGGGGGAAAGCCTTCAGTTTAGTGCCATTTAATATGATGTTAGCTGATGGTTTATCATATATGGCCTTTATCATGTTGAGATATTTTCCTTCTATACCCATTTTGTTGAGAGTCTTAAACATAAAATTGTGTTGTATTTTATCGAAAGCCTTTTCTGCGTCTATTGATAAGATCATGTGGTTTTTGTTCTTTGTTTTGTTGATATGGTGTATTACATTAACCGTTTTACGTATGTTGAACCATCCTTGAGATTCTGGGATGAATCCCACTTGATCATGATGTATTATTTTTTTAATATGTTGTTGTATTCGATTTGCTAGTATTTTGTTTAGTATTTTAGCATCTGTATTCATTAGAGATATTGGTCTGTAGTTTTCTTTTTTTGTTCCATCCTTGCCTGGTTTTGGTATGAGGGTTATGTTGGCTTCGTAAAATGTGTTTGGAAGTATTGCTTCTTCTTCAATTTTTTGGAAGACTTTGAGTAGAATAGGAACCAAGTCTTCTTTGAATGTTTGATAAAATTCGCTGGTATAGCCGTCAGGGCCTGGACTTTTATTTTTGGGGAGGTTTTTAATGGTTTTTTCTATTTCTTCTCTACTGATAGGTCTGTTTAGGCTTTCTGCTTCTTCTTGACTCAGTCTAGGAAGGTTGTATTTTTCTAGGAATTTATCCATTTGTTCTAGGTTGTTGAATTTAGTGGCATAAAGTTTTTCATAGTATTCTACAATAATTCTTTGTATATCTACGGTGTCCGTGGTGATTTCTCCTCTTTCATTTTGGATTTTGTTTATATGAGTTCTTTCTCTTTTTTCCTTGGTAAGTCTTGCCAAGGGTTTGTCAATTTTGTTGATCTTTTCAAAGAACCAGCTCCTTGTTCTATTAATTTTTTCTATAGTTTTTCTGTTCTCTAATTCATTTATTTCTGCTCTGATTTTTATTATCTCCTTTCTTCGGCTGGTTTTGGGTTGTCTTTGTTCTTCTTTTTCTAGTTCCTTAAGGTGGGAAGTTAAGTGGTTCACTTGGGCTCTCTCTTGTTTGTTCATATATGCCTGAAGTGATATGAACTTCCCTCTTATCACTGCTTTTGCTGCATCCCATAGATTCTGATATGTCGTATTGTCATTTTCATTAGTCTGTATATATCTTTTGATCTCTGCACTTATTTCTTCTTTGACCCATTCATTTTTTAAAAGTATGTTGTTTAGTTTCCACATTTTTGTGGGATTTTTTTCCTCTTTTTTGCAGTTGAATTCTAGTTTCAAGGCTTTATGATCAGAAAATATGCTTGGTACAACTTCAATTTTTCTGAATTTGCTGATGTTGTTTTTGTGGCCCAACATATGGTCAATTCTTGAGAATGATCCATGTACACTGGAGAAAAATGTATACTCAGTCACTTTGGGATGAAATGTCCTGTAGATGTCTATCATATCCAGGTGCTCTAGTGTTTTGTTTAAGGCCACTATATCTTTGTTGATTCTCTGTTTGGATGACCGATCTAGAGCCGTCAGCGGTGTATTGAGGTCTCCAAGTATGATTGTGTTTTTGTCAGTTTTTGTTTTAAGATCAATAAGTAGCTGTCTTATATATTTTGGTGCTCCTTGGTTTGGTGCATATATATTAAGAATTGTTATGTCTTTTTGATTCAGTGTCCCCTTAGCCATTATGAAATGTCCCACCCTTATTGATGTGGGGCGGTACAATCCAATCATGCCTCAGAGAAGTGACTTTGTAGTAGAGACTTCCCTGTTTTGTATATTGGATTAGAGGTTGTGAAGCTACAATATAAAGTGGGGGCAGAACGGGAGTTGGCCCTCTTGGTTCCTGGGATGATTAGCATGAGAGAGTAGAGCCAGCAGCGGAAGGAGGCCACGTGGAGGAGGCCAGGAGAAGCAGCTAAGATGGCGGAGTGCTGAGTGAGATGCCAGTTTGTGTAGAGTTTGTATCTGGGATAAGGAAGGAGATGGGGAACGGAGGAGAATAAGGCTGGTGAGCTAGAAACCTTTGATTCTAGGAAACTCGGAAAAGTCAGTAGCTTTGTGAGCACTGAATGTGACTGGGTTTTGGAGCCCAGTGTGTGTTTTTACTTGCCCGCTGGGTGCAAGCTAGAATTAAAGACTATGGCCCACCAGTTTGTGGCTCCGTTGTTTCTTTACCGACTGTCCGAATCCAATGCGAACCTGCATAGGCCAGAAGGCTGCTGTGATAGTGGCCCTGGCCCTGGCTACTGGCTTTACACACGTAGTTTTTGTTGCAGTATATCATTATAATTGTTTATTTTATTAGTTATTGTTGCTAACTTCTTATTGTGCCTAATTTATAAATTACGCTTGCTCATAAGTACCTGTATGTATGTGCGTGCAGGAAAAAGCACAGTACAGTATATACAGGGCTTGGTACTGTCCGCAGTTTCAGGCATCTCCTGAGGGTCTTGGAGCCTATCTCTAGCAGGTAAGGGGCCCTACCAACTTCTGTAGGGTCTTGTAGGGCCTCTAGCCAGTGTGGATCAGGAAATAGGGGAGCTGGTAGTCAAGTCCAATGTAGGGGTTCTGTGTACAAATCTCCGTTGAATTCACAATGCTCATTAGCATATGTAAGGTTCTGAGAAGCCTTGCTGTTAAAGAAGCCCCTTTAATGAACCCCAAAGAACCTGCCAAACAGCGAGAGCTCCACACAACAAGCTTTATCTTTGCTGCCTTGCTGTTATTCTGAAGAACACAGACAAAATGAGTGATGGGGAAACTCGATTTGGTCGGTTTGTTTGGTGGTGCCCCACCCTCCTTGCTGTCCTACGTTTCAGCCTTCAAGTCCCCTGTTACATTGAAGAGAATGTCAACGCAAAGAGAAAACTTCCAAACCTGTAAGAATTTTTATGAGTTTATTGGAGCCAAACTGTTGACAATTGTTGGGAAGCAGAGTCTCAACAGATTGAGAAAATGCTCCAGAAAATGACGGTTTCGCCCCTCATTTTATACATCAGCCTCAAAGGGGAATTCTAAGGGGGTTACATGAAATTGATTGGTGATAGAGTAAGGAGGTGGGAGGAGCAAAAGGGGAGAAATCTCTGGGATTGGGTAGAAAGTAAAAGTGTATATACTGAAACGTCTTTTACCAAAGGAGGCAGAAGATAGGGAAGTCAATTAACATGATAATAATAACAATGAAGGGGTTTGTTGGTTCCTGCTCTGGTAGGATGCCTGCCCTGAGAAGGCAAAGAAATTTACATCCACACCTCAAAGGCATGTTATTAGGTACTGTTGTTGTAGATACAAAAGACAACCCAGCCTGACCAGGTGGTGGCGCAGTGGATAGAGCGTCGAACTGGGATGCGGAAGGACCCAGGTTCGAGACCCCGAGGTCGCCAGCTTGAGCGCAGGCTCATCTGGCTTGAGCAAAGAGCTCACCAGCTTGGACCCAAGGTCGCTGGCTCCAGCAGGGGGTTACTCGGTCTGCTGAAGGCCCACGGTCAAGGCACATGTGAGAAAGCAATCAATGAACAACTAAGAAGTCACAACGCGCAACGAGAAGCTGATGATTGATGCTTCTCATCTCTCTCCGTTCCTGTCTGTCCCTGTCTATCTCTGCCTCTGTAAAAAAAAAAAAAAAAGACAACCCACAGGCTTGATTAAGGTAAGCATTGACCTTTGCTAGAGAAAAATACCTCCCAGGACATGACTACCCAACATAAACCACTTTTTAGTTTGAAAAAAGTTTCAGACCATCCTGTGTGTTACTTTAGGTCTCTGAGTCTGTAAGGACATCATGCAGGCTTTCCCTGAACTGGTCAGGTTCAGCATGTGGCCGCTTCTTTTTTGTCTACAAGAACATTTTCCAAGGAAGTTATCAGAGTGGGTATGTATCCTGGCAGGAACCTCTGAGCATGCCCATGGAAGACTGCAATGCTAATTGTGAATGTGTTTGTGAAAACATCCTGGGTGTTACAAAGCACTTTTACAGAAATCCAATTACTTATCTCTCACTGTCCTATAGTGATGTCATAGAGGAAGCTGAGCTGCTTCCATTCGAGGAGTGCAGCCCAGCAGGTTTGGTTTATGAAGGGTTCCAATCAGTAAGCTAAAGAGTTAGAATAATTGCCTGACCAGGCAGTGGTATAGTGGATAGAGCGTTGCCCTGGGATGCTGCGGACCCAGGTTCTAAGCCCAGAGGTCACTGGCTTGAGCCCAAAGGTCACTGGCTTGAAGTCCAAGGTCACTGACTTGAGCAAGGGGTCCCTGGCTCAGCTAGAGCCCCGCCTCAAGGCACATACGAAAAAGCAATCAGTGAACAACTAAGGTGCCACAACAAAGGATTGATGCTTCTCATCTCTGTCCCTTCCTGTCTGTCTTTCTGTCTCTCTTTCTCTCTCGTATATGCGCGAGCACAGAAAAGAGTTAGGATAAGTATATTTCTGCTTTTTGCAGCAGCTTCCATTGACCTAGAGCACACCCACAGCCTGCTTTGTGGGAGGCATGGTCCCACTGACTACTTGACCTAAGATGCTGGCTGAACAGGTAGTTTTATATTGGAAGACCTAAAACTCATATTTTTCAGTTTCTTGCTGAGTTATCTGATGATTATACCATTTTCAGCAGGATCAGGCCCAATGCCTTTGCTTTCCCCCACATCTGACAGTGACCCTGTTTTCCAGCCATAGCCCTGGTCACTTTCCAGCCCTGTACACGGTGCTCCCTCTCCCCGCCACCTCCGGCCACTTTCCGAGTAGTCTGCATTTCCTCTAGCCCCTGTCCCTCAACACTGAGTCTTGTACCTAGTTGTCCGTTCTCTGCCTGCAAAGCCTTCCCCTACACTTCAAGGCAGAATTAGTCAGCTCTTCCTCTGGGTCCCACAATCCCCCTCCCTAGTGTTAGATACAACTGATCATTTTGGAACTGTTCATGTGTCTTCCTGAAGCTTCCTGAAAGCAAGACCTTCCTGTCATGTCACTGACGTCCCCCCAGGGGGGGGGTCTCTCACAGTCCTAGGTGATGCTCAAGAAACAGTCGCTTAATGACGACTCATTTAAACGCCGCCTTTGACTGCAGAATCTCTGGATTGGAGACAAGAAGGCATCCCAGTAACTCATCACCGGCAATCAGTGCAGAGAGGTGAGAGGGCGGAGCCAGAGCTGGCAGTGGCTGAGCCGAGTGTGTGGGAGGAGCCTGGGCCCCTGGGTATATATCACAGCCTTTGGGGGTTGGGGGATGTGTGGTGGGTGAGGAATGGAGAAGACTCTCAAAAATGCTTTTCCAAAGGAGAATGGATTAAAAGGGGATGAGGAACAATGGCCCACAGGAAGAATGCATTCAAAATGAGCAGCGCTGGATGAGAGATGGGGAAGATAGGGCGAAGTCCTATAGCTGCCCAGCTGCTGGCTCGGGTCCTTGGCTCAGGGACTACAGGGCAGGGGAAGGCTGCAGCCACTTCCTGCCGCCACCTCCATGCCATAGACAGTCGGGGCTCCACTCAGCTCTTCCCAGAGGGCAAGGAAACCTGATGGGTTACTTGGTACTGGTTTGTCACCTCTTTTCATTGTGTTTCTTCTTCATGTTTAACCTCTAATTATTTTATTAACATCGTTAAGAAAAACTGCTTTATTCTGAGCTCAATCCTCTCTTCTTATCTTTCCTCAGAATTCCTGAACTCGAAGGGACTAAGCCTGGCATGGCCAACATACTGCACCGCGGGCTGAATCCGGCCCGCGTAATGAGTTTATGTGGCTCGCAATTAAATTTTTAATGTTCTCCGCTACTTTAAAATCTCAGCTACTCAGAAGCAGAAGCGTCTTTGATTATGGGAAATCGAGATATTTAAGAAGATAGTGAGTGATATGCAGAAAAGAATTCCGCGTGTGACTAATCTAGGGTTAACTTCCAATAACTGGTCGAATGGATTAGCGAAACTTCCTTATTTTTTAAAAAAATTCCATTATAAAGATTTACAACTTTTGTACTCATCTGTACTCAATATGAACTGTTTGACGTTTAGCAGCAATGTGAAACCCACATTCTTTTAGGTGGAATTTGCCAGTGCGCACCCAAGGTCAAACAAGTTGTTATTTTTGTAATAAAGTGTGCTGAATCGAGTGGCATTGTATCATAGACAATAGCTGCAGTTGATAACCGAAAACGTGTCCAGGCTGTTTGTAAAACGAAATAATACAATTTGCGATATAATCCCTTCAAGCTCATTATATTAATTAAATATTGTTTTGATTGATTACGATACAGTTTGGATATTTATAAGGTATGTAATTATAGTTTTGTTAAAATATATTTTTATTAAAATAATATTGTATATTAAATTTTTTTCACTCACATTCATAAACAAATTACATAATAAAATTTTGTTTACTTAAATCGTTTTTGTATTTAACATTTTTAAATTTTAATATTTCGTCCGGCCCAGTTTTCTTTCTAATCTGGCCCGGGGACAAAAACTGTTGACCATGCCTGGACTAAATCATGCCAACAGCCCCTAGTAATTCCAGCCACCCTGTGAAGATAGGGGCAAATAGGCAGGCAGGCCAAGTGACCCCTGTTTTCTTTCTGAGATCATCCATACTGGGGAGTCAGAAGTAGTCATTAAATGATCTTTGTTTGCAGCAATCACTGTACCTGTTTGCGCCTCATCACCCAGCTATGCACAGAAGGGGATCCTGGACCATCACAATGAAGATGGATGCTGTTGGTCAAATAAGTTTGTAAATATGATGTATATGTTTGCTCACTTATACAGTAGTTTGCATTGGGTGTGAGGGACAGGCTGTCAGCAGGCAGGGTCATTATAGCCTAAGGCAGGGGTCCCCAAACTATGGCCCACGGGCCACATGCGGCCCCCTGAGGCCATTTATCTGGCCCCCGCTGCACTTCTGGAAGGGGCACCTCTTTCATAGGTGGTCAGTGGAGGAACATAGTTCCCATTGAAATACTGGTCAGTTTGTTGATTTAAATTTACTTGTTTGTTATTTTAAATATTGTATTTCTTCCCGTTTTGTTTTTTTACTTTAAAATAAGATATGTGCAGTGTGCATAGGGATTTGTTCATAGTTTTTTTTATAGTCCGGCCCTCCAACGGTCTGAGGGACGGTGAACTGGCCCCTTGTGTAAAAAGTTTGGGGACCCCTGGCCTAAGGCTTAGTTTTAAGACTAAGCTTTTCCCCACACCCTTGACTGTTGCATGATGTGGGTGGTGCACTCTCATGAAGAATCCCATCATGCCTCAGATAAGTGACTTTGTATCAGAGACTTCCTTGTTTGTATATTGGATTAAAGGTTTTTATTTCTACATTATAAAATGGGGCAGAGGAGCCCATGCTTGAGGAGAGCAGAGAAAGGCCATGTGGAGGAGAAGAGAAGCAGCCAAGGTGGCAGAGTGCTGAAGGAGAAGCCAGTTTATTCAGAGAGAAGGAGATGGGGAACTGAGGTAAATAAGGCTGGTGAGGTAGAAACCTTTGATTTTAGAAACTTGGATAAGTCAGTGGCTTTGGGAGCCCTGAATGGAAAGGGAAGTGTTTTCCCACTGTGTGTATTTCTTGCCCACTGGGTGCAAGCTAGGATTAAAAGGTAATGGCCCACCGGTTCTTGGCTCTGTTGTTTCATTACCATCTGTCCGAATCAAACCTGAACCTGCATGGGCCAGGCAGCTGTGATGGTGGCCGTGGCTATTGGCTTTACAGATGCACATCAGCTTTTGTTTCCTGTTTCCTTCGCTTCACAAGGGGGGAGTCAACCTCTGGGGGAAGTGGACTTTGAATATTTATAGTGGCCTTACTAGAACTCTGTAGCTATTTTCCTCCAGAAAATGCACACTCAGTTTAAGGTACGTTTAAATAGCCACTATTTTCTGATCGGTGCTTTCTGACTGAAGCCAGATGGCCAGGGTGAGGCGGGGAACAGAAGGAAGCCCACTGAAGCAGGGCACATGGCAGAGTGACTGAGCCAGGCCGGCCTCAGTTCCTGTGGACAGCCCCACTAACGAGTCCTATATACAGGAAATGCCATGAAACAGTGATGCGTTATAGGGGAATGCTGAGTTGCCCACTCCATAACGTACCAATGAACCGATCCACTGATGAGGTGACATATCTTCATTGCTAATTCAATACACATCACTGCTTATCTACTCTGTACTAAATCCACGGAGATTAGAGTAAATTAAGGCTATAAATATGATTAGTGAGAAAAGCAAACATTTATTGAGGGATACCACGTTTCAGGCATTGGGACAAGTGTGTGCCCAGTAGTGGCAGCCGCCGTGGCCATGCACACGCAGGTTCTCATTGAATTCGAGCAGACGGTAAAGAAACGAGCCAAGAAATGGTGGACCATTACTTTATTAAAGTCTCATACCGGCAGATGAGCAAACAGGCAGGGAAAACATTTTCCTCTCACTCAGGGTTTACAAAGCCCTGACACATTCTCTTGTTCCTCAACCCAGAGAATCTTCTCCGGTTCCTCCTAGAATCAAAGGCCCCACCAGTCTCAGCAGGGCCCCCAAAGTCCCTCAGCTCTGGTTCCCCATCTGCACACCTTCTCCTTCCCTGCCAACATGGCTTCTTCTTCAGCACTCTGCATTCTCTCTGCTCTCCCTGAAAAACATGGCTTCTTCCTGCTTCTTCTTCTCTCTCTTTTTAAAACTTTCTGGCACAAAAACCTCTCCTCCAGCAAACATTAGCAAAAACAATGGCCCTTCCCAAGCAGAAAGATAATTTGCCATTTCACAGACCACATATACCTGGTGCTGCCCAGCCCCCATTTCAAACTATAAGTAAGCAAATATAAAAATCCTATTTTACAAACTTATTTGACCAACAGACAAGTATTAGTTCATTTAACCTTAATAGGAAGTATGACTGTGTGCCCCTTTTATAGGCAAGGAAACAGAGACCTGGCACAACGAAGTGACTTGCCTGAGGTCACAGAGCTGGGAGGTACAGTGCCGAGCTTCTGGCCCAGGTCATCCTGAATTCCTAACCATTATGCGTAGAGACACCCATGAGACAAGACCCCTGAAACATGTAGTCACATGGGTGGGGCACACCTGAGCAGAGTCCATGCTTGTCGCAGAAGGATGCCTAATGGAAAAGAGGATGGTTAAGGAAGAGTCCCAGGGAAGGTCGTACGGGAGCAGGATCTTAAGGAATGATGGCGGAGATGCCCATCTGGAGAGACAGATAAAGAGGAACATTCTCTCTGCTGAAGAAAACCCAACGGATCTGAGGGTCAGAACCGCCATACCCAGGGGCTCAGAACCCAGCTGGAGGCTGCTCTGGAGGTGTCTAGCCTGGGAGGGTGCCGGGGTGGGGGGTGCAGCTAGACATGGCTGCCAAGAGCCTGGGATGCTACTGAAGACAGTGTCCAGTTAGCGGGTCTTCTCCGGAACAGCCTCTGCTTCGCTTCCATAGCCCACAGGCTTATTCAGCCTCAGCACTTAGCAGTGTGATGTGGTCTGGTCAGGGAACCTGGAAGAAAGACCAGAGGTGTGACAAGGAGAAGGCTGCATTCCCTTGGTGCTATGTAAGCCCAAGGCTCTGTGCTTTCTGCTTATTGCTAGGTGCTAGTTTAGGTAAATCAGCTGGGTGGCCTCAGGGATTCTGGTACTACTCACTTCTTAGAGATATATTCTTTGTCTCTGCAAACCTGGATTTTCCCTATCTCTCTCTTTTTTTTTAAAGATTTTATTTATGGTTTTGATTTTAGAGAGAGGGATGGAGAGGGAGAGAGAGAAAGAGAGAGAGAGAATAAGGTCATAGTTGTTGTATGTGCCCTGACTGGGCAAGCCTGGGGTTTCAAACTGTCGACTTCAGCATTCCCAGGTCAATGTTCTATCTACTGCACCACCACAAGTCAGGCGATTTTCTCTCTTTTTATTATGTTGTTATCCTTAATTGTCTCTAATGCTCCCTCTAACCTTCTTCCAAGATCTTCCATCAGCCTTGGACTAGCTCTACGGCCAGTAGCTCCAAGGCTCAAGTGTTTTGTCTGGAAGGGCAGCACCCCCTTGTGGTCACAGACTATCTGAATCTGAATTCCGTTAGAGAGCTGGACTAATGCAGAGCCCTGGGCCCCACACCAGAACCTCTGAAACAGGCATGCTGAACTGCAAGCTGTATTTGAAACAGCTATTCCAGGTCACTTTTGCTCAGTAAAGTTTGAGACCCACTGCCCTGAGGACAAACACCTAGGAAACTTTCAGGTCTCTGACCTCTTCCTCCATCTCTCCCATCCAACCTTCGCTGGTGAGTGGAGATGCCGAGTAGAAAGACACAGTGACAGGACATCTTTCCCCTTTGCTTTGTGTCTGCTGGTCTGTCTGTCTTTGCGAGACTGTGAACCTTGTTCTACTCAGTACTCAAACTCTGGGTCATGGGTCGTGCATGGGTCAGCAGGGACACTTTCTCAAATGTTTGTAGAATGAACTGTTGATGTAGCGAACCTTCCTCTCCCTCCCTCCCTTTTCTTCAACACTTCCTTCCTCTTCTTTATTTCAGTCCCCCTTGGCCTTGGGCACAAAACACAGATGTTATAAGAGATGGTTAATGTTTAAAGGGAAAGAGTCAGGCAAAGACAGGGCAATGCCAGGTTGCTCAACTGACAAACAAATCCACCTTCTCTTCTTTCCTAAGCCAACACGAAGCGGCCAGAAGATGATCACTCACCCAGCAGTGGCCAGACCCTTGTTCTATGTGCCCCACACAACAGTGATCATGCAGTGTTGTTGCAATTAACTGCGGCTATAAATAGTCTTTATTAAGAAGCTCCATTTGGGATTGGCCATGACTGATGGGTGGCCCTTATTTATTGACTCTTCAAACAAGTGGGAAACAATCTAAGAGTTGCTTATAGAATCTAAGCCGGAGCTAAGTATTCTATCTTCACTTTTGAGTTCTACCTACCACCACAGACTATGAGTGCATTTCAGGGTCTCTGTGTAGACGTGACTCTTTCTGCTGACCACTAGCGAAAATGTCACCTGGTCCCACGGGTGTAATGATAATAATGAAGATAATGATAGTAATTCTTTAGTAGGTCCTCATTTTTATCATTTAATTTTTTATTCCTATGGCCCCTCTACTTGTCCAGTCTCTCATCTCTTGTGCCTGGACCACTGTAGTGCTTCCCGCAGTGATTGACAGCCCTACCTCTCTCTAGTCTACAAGATCAATTTTCCTACACACTAGCTTTTTTCATGGTTCTTCTTTATTCCAAATTTTTAATAACTTCTTATTTCTTAAAACAGTGGCTGACAATATTTTTAATGTATACCTTATTTTTAATGTAGGTATTTACTTGTAAATTAAATACATGTGCTATTGATCCATATGAAATTGATTGTTCAGTTTTGACAAACAGAAACATAAGCAGGAGTTCCAATATTTTCTCCCTGTTATCCAAAGAATCATTTTGAATAACCCACAGAGGAACATGCGGAGAATAAGTGAGACTGAATCAGTTTGCTGGACCATTAAAGCCTTCCACGATGTATTTCCAGGTCATTCATTCATTCACTCAACATTTTTTTTAGAGACTATTATGGCCAGGTACTGGGCCATAGGCACGGGGAGTTTAAAAAGCATCTCTTCTTTCTCAGGACTCCTATGAAGCTGATAGCCTGTTCTACTATGAGGCCTTATACCTACGGCTACAGCTTTCAGACAGCCTCCTCCCCAAAGTCTAGAGACAAGTTCAGGAATGCCCTGTGTTAGAACTGAAGCTAACAAGGACTCACACTCCACTTCTGGGATTAAAGGTCATTAGGAAGCTTCATGAACAGGTTAGGACATGTCTCTCATAAACTATCAGGGAATCAATCCATCCAAATTTTAGTAAAAATCCAAAGTCTTGAAATGTAACACAGTGAGAGGTGCATGTTCTGTAATGCAACCAAAATTAGAGAGTAAGAACTTTTCATTTCTTTCTTTCCGTGGTTTTCTGTGTGGAAGATACTGCATCCATCTTCTCTCTCTATCATGCTTTACTAAGAAGTGGGTGTTTGTGTACAAGAGCCTCTAAGTAAACTATTTGTCTTTTAAGTTCATTAGCCTGTCCAAGTTCCTCTCCTAAAAAGCTTTACCTTAAAAAAATCTTCTTAGAGAAGTTTTCATTCATTTGATTAACTTTTATCGTGTGCCTAGTGGTTGCCAGGCACTGCCCTTGGCTTGGTGTTTATTTATAAAGTATTTTCCTTCATGCGTGAAAACGGTCCAGATGACTATCATCTCCGCGATGGGTACTTAGGGTTGTTTTGCCCAGGAAGAGGCTAGACTTACTCTGAGCCATCTACTCTTTCCCTTGTGACTAGGGCCAGGCATTTATAAGATCCTTGGTCCACGTTTGGGGTGGTTTGTAGCCGAAAGACTAGAATTTCCCCCTGCAGAGCAGACTTTACTTCCTGCACCACCGAGACAGCGTGCTGAGCTTTCAGCCCTATGTGAACAAAATGAAATGAGCAGAGAGGAAGCGTTGTATTGAAATGGAACATTAGAGAACTCCATCTGGAGTGGGAAGAGGCCTCTTGAGATCATAAAAATAAAATGACAAACATGAAGCACAGCTAGGCAGGGATGAGACCATCAGGACAGCTGACACCTGGAAGACAGCAGGTGCAGCAGACAGTGGCCCGGGCTGGAGTCAGAGACCACCGTGCCAGTCTCGGCTCTGAACACAGCCATCTTCTTGAAAAGCTTACACCCTCCCTGGCTCTCCATGGTTCCCTCTGCGAAGTGACTGAGTGAGGCAGTTTTGACCCTAAGAATTGGTTCTAAAGTGTCACATTTATTTCATCGTACTTCCACACAGCACCAACGAAAGCAAGATTTATTGGGTCAGCACGGCCTCTTGCCTGGGGATATCTGAAATCTGGCTGCTTGCATTGTTTTAATTTAAGCAAGTGTCTTTGATCGACCGCTTCTCTGGAAATACTGTGGCAGGTAGAGAATGAAGCCGACGTTCTCTGTCCTGCTTCGGGCTCACTCGCTTCAACGTCCAGGTCTCCTAACATCTTCAACCCAGGAGCGAGGGTGAGGAGTGGAGAAACAGCCACGCAAGGGGAAGCAGGGACCTGACGCTTCAGCGGAGACCGACGGAACCAGAGACCGTTGCCCCAGTCGTGAAAGTTGACGTTAGTGTCGTGAGTGCCATGTAAATATTCTGCAACATAACCCCATCTTTGCAAGGGACAGTGATCAGGCCAGCTGACCTCATTCGGTCACACCAGGAGAAATAATGGCCCAGCTTACAGGCATGTTGTCAAGACAGTACTGTTTGTGTGATGTCACTAGTAACACTAATTGCTTCTTACATAGACAGTGCCCCCCCCCCCCCCCATAAAGGCCTTCACTCCTCCTCTCTGCAGGAACTATGTCCAGGCTACACTGGCTAGGGACGCAGGGTGATCTATCTGCTCAGGGCTTAGTTAATATGGGGGTCCAATGAACCTTCTAGGCAAACTGGGCCCAAGGGCTGGCCTCCAGTTTGAAACGCCTAGGCTGGTCAGCGTGGATGCTCTGGGCCAGGCAGTGAGGGCTCAGTAAGTGCCAAGGTACTCCAGGAGCCCTTGGAACAGGACAGCCCGTGGCTGGGGTTCAGGCGATCTCCCCAGTGGGGCTGCCAGTCACCTGAGCCTACGCCCAGCCCTTATCTGTGGTTTGTCTCCAGCAGAGGTCGTCAAAATCTGGCCCAGGGCTGAGAATGTTTTTTACATTTTTAAAGGGTGTAAATCAACAACAACAACAACAACAACAAAACCACAAAGAAGAATGCACCACAGACGCCTCACGTGATACACAAAGCCTACAGTAGGTGCTCCGTGGCCCTGTGTAGAAAGGCTCGTCTGCCCCCCGGCTCTGAGGACTTCTGGGCCTCTCCTGCGTGACATGATTTGTGGTGTTTGGCATTCATCCTCACAGCCACCCTGGGAAGGAGGTAGGACAGTATTATGATGTCCATTGTAAAGGGGAGACACAGAAGCCCAGAACATTTACATAACTGCTCCGAGGTCACGGACATGGTGGTCAGGCTGGGAATAGACCCAAGATCTAATTCCCCACCCTGGACTCTTATCAGCAGGTCACAGAGAGAATGACTGACCCAGCTCATCTGCACAGAGGAGAAAATATGGTGAACTGTGTCCAGGCTGATTTGACAGTTTTGGGTCTGTCCACCCTTTCTCAGCAGGCAGCGCATTGGGAGGAAGCCTGGGAAGAGTATTTGGCAATGCTAGCAATGTTTAACTAGCCTCGGTATAGACTCGGGCAGGTCAAGCAACCAGCGTTCACATGCCCCGGCAGCCCATGTCTCAACGCCCTGGCTGGCAGGGGCCTTGCAGGCGCATGGCGCTCCGACCGAACGGCTGCCCCTCCCTCCTGCCTTCCGCCCTCCTGCCTCATTCCCGCTCTGTGCCCTGGTGAGCGTGCCCTGCGAGCAGCAGCTGGGGGAAATGAATGCCCACATTATCCAGCCACGGCCTGTCAGCAGCCACAGACCCCGGGCAGCAGCTGGTGTGGAGCGCCTGGGTCCCCGTGTAAACAGCCGGCCAGGCTGAGTGGCGGCTTGTTCTCCTGGCCGCACCCTGGCCAGGGCACTCCGATGCCGAGACCCTCCTGCTGCCCTGGGGCTGAAGAGGGGCTTTGTGCCCTTAATTCAGACCTTAATCCTCGTGAATGCTACCAACGTAGAGGCCTGAAATAAAGACACGCGTGCAGTCGGTCTCCAGGTCACCTCCAGGCAGGGGGTAGAGCTGCCCATCAGGGGTGGTTAGGAAGTCTTGATACAAATGGTTGGAGGCTGCACGGGCTGCTTTAGGGACACTTTTAAGAACTCACAATTCCAAGCCCTTGACTACCTTCCTACTGGCCTGCTATACAGTGACAGAGTCGCTCCTGGTACTTGGCCTCTCAGAAGCACTCAGTTCAGTCATTACTAATTCAGTCATTTTGGTCATTGGGCAATCTAGTTCTTTGGTAATTCAGCCAGTGACCAGGCCACTAAGGAGAACGGAGAGGGGGGAAAGGAAGCAGACAGGCAGGGGCGCGTCCCTGCCAAGTCAGACTCGGGAGCCCTGAGGGTAGGGCAAAGACACAGGGGAGGGGTCGAGGTCACAGTACTGAGTGGGCCGGTGGGGGTCAAGTCTTGCTCTCCTTATATCTGGCTTTGGCTTTCCCCTTCATACTTCCTCTTCCCGTAGTGGCTCCAACCTAAGGAAGTCTTCTCCATGTGTCCTCACGCAGGTCACTTCTCCACCCCAGGGGCTACCCCATCCTCTCTCCTTCACTGTCACAGAGGTGCTTCCAAACCTGCAAGTCTCACCCAAAAGAGCACGTTGATCTTCAGCCCCTTTTGGAGGACTTCTCCCAGACTTGTACTTCCCACGGCCCTTCTTTCTCTTGACCTTGAATTACCATTTGCAGAGCTCTTTCCTACGTCCATTGCTGAACTGAGAGCTACCTCAGGGAGGGAACCTGTCTTACTCAGCAGACCAAGCACGGTCCCTTGCCCATAGCAGACGTGCAATAGATATGGAGCCACTGCGGTCTTTCCCCCACAGTTCTTCCAGCCAGATGCTAAGAAAAGCTTTTCAGACCCCAAAGGAAGGGCCCGCTAAGCCCGCTAGGGGATGTAGAGTAGCAATACATCTAAGAGAGATCCCTTCTAGTCCAGAATTTTCTTTTTTAAACTAATGTTATTCAGGACATCGGGTTGCATCACACACTAACAGACATTTCCAAACCTCTTAGTAATCCACCCATCCAAAATTTCTGCCAGTGCAAACAATGCCAACTGTGGGGGGAGAAGAAAGAGCCTCCTTTTTCTCCAAAGTCATTCTCATAGAGGAGTCACGATGGGCAGGAGATAGTTCCTACAAAGGGACTCACAATGCTTCAGCTCCGAAGCCGTGTTTTTCCTGCTCAGTGGTACCCTCTGTAGGTCCCTCATCGGGCCCTGCCAAGAGAGGCAGCCCACTGTGTCTGCTTGTTTGCTGAATCACTGCCGATTTAAACTCAGCAAATAGCAACAAAAAGCTGTTTAATGAGATTTTAAAGTTCAGCTGCGAAAATTGAAAGTCACCCAACATCAAACCACCCAACCACCTGCGAATGTTGCACTGAAATGCTCTTGCCACTCACAGGGATTCTATTTCTGACCAGCCAGTTTACAGCAGTGGATCAGAATCGTGGCAGGAAGGATGAGGAGCCATGGGCTTGCTCCTGCTTGCCAGGGACACCTTTGGGGTAATGAAACAGGTAATGTTTGCAAAGGGTTCCGCATAGTGCCTGGCAAGGAAAAGATGCTCAGTAAATGCTGGTTGTCCTGCCTGTCGTCTGTCCTCCCTTCCCTGAGATCTCATATGAGTAGGGTTCATTGTGATGCTCAGTGGTCCTCATTGTAGAACTTGGACTGTGAATGCATTCCTTGCTCTGAATAATTAAGTAAATGCACTCAGCCAGACACTAAGTGAAAACTGTGCATGGGCCCATGATGAGAGTATCACAAATCAAGAGTTAGAATTAACCCTATGTACCTAAAATCCACTAAAAACAAAAATATAAATTAATCTGTCCTTTATTGTTCCAATACATCACTTGGGCCCCAACTGGCCCTATTAACAGGAAATCAGGCATCTCCCCTCTGCCAGGCTCCATTTCTCCGTCAAAAATGTTCCTTATACCTCAGGCTAGCTCAGTCCCTTAAGCTCAGTCCCAGCTCCAAGGCACAAGGGGAACTGAAAACTTTTAGTGGTCAACTACAGTCTCTGAACATGCGTGCCTCACAGTACTACAGAGAAGGCTTCGTGTGACACAGTCCCCAAACGCTTGCCTGTGCAGCGGCAATGCCTTGGGTTGCTGTCCAGACCAAGTAGTGCTCTGCTCCTGGACTCAGATAATTCGTCTCCAGCATCAGCCACGTGCTGTGCAGAGCCTGGTGTCCCCAGCTCAGAGACCCACAGGTCAAGGGTTGAAAGAGACACATCTGGACAGCAGGTGGGTAACAGCAATGAGCAAAGTTGACTGGGATTCAGAAAAATCAGCACACAAGCTTTTACTTTTAGTGAACTTGAATGTAAGCAGGTCATGTATAAATATGTGGATTATCAGTTACCTTTGGTATTTATGAAAATGCAAATTGAGAGCAAAAAATATTTAATAATAAATCAAAAATTTTAGTTTAACAATTCATTTCTTCTCTAACGTGACTCTGGAAACCCATTAGCTTTTCTTCTGTCCCGAGTGCTGACATCTACTCTCCCACTTTGTGTTCTGAACACGAACAGACCGCTGCACCGTTAGCACTCCGGTCCTTCAGTATTGTCACATTCAGTTTGCAGAAATATTTTGCCCTACATTTTAATAATACCAGTTTGTAGAGCTTCCTTTATTCTTTAAAATTAAGCAAACTCAACCGTGTTGGTTTATTTTCATTAATTTAAAATACACTTTTGGGAATCCAGTCTTCTCATCTACAATTTTGAGAATGAGGTTCAGGGTACCACTTTCATTTCTGGGAAACTCATTACAGTGTAGTCAAGTGAGTCAGATTATCCCCCACAAAATTAGTATTTTAGAGGTAATAGTTTTAGAAATGAGTGAATTGAATCCTACATTTAAAAATTTTTTTCCATTGATTTGAGAGAGAGAGAGAAGCAGTAACTCATTGTTTCACTGAGTTGTTTCATTTAGTATAGTGCATTCATTAGCTACTTCTTGTATGTGCCCTGACTTGGGTTTGAACCTGCCACCTTGGTGCACCTGAACGACGCACTATCTACTGATCTACCCGGACAGGGCCCGAACCTTACAGTTTTTTAACCACAGTGTATAGATACCTAACTCACAGACACTCTTGAAAAGAAAGATTCCGAGTGACGTCAGATAAATAGCGCCGTAAGGAGCGATACCGATAAATCTCCCCAAAAATTCAACAAGATCTTCAACCAGAGACAGAAAAATCTATCCTTGGAGCCTCCAGAAGTTCCACACTAAATGCAAAGGTATGATTGAGTGAAAAATTGATTAAATATATAATCAACCCTGAAGGAAATAAGGAGGAAGAAACACTCCGCCTTCCTCACTAATCTAAATAAGGGCTGCTTTCACTGGGAACTGAGAGTATAGGAACTAAGGCGAGCATAGGATGTGAATAGAACCAGACTGCGGCACAAACATCCGAACCAGGCTGTGGCACGGAAATCCAAGCCGAGGAAAAACTGTGCTTGTGGCAACCCAGGCAATACAAGCTAACACTCGCGCCAAACCCAGACAAAGAAAGGCACTTGGGACAGCCATCTGCCCCATCTCCTGGTTGGTGTGTGCAGATAGTGGGCGAGAGATTCCCCCTAGAGCCCCAGGAGTGGACACCCGTGTTACCGGACAGAGGGGCAGAGTCAGAGGCCTTTGTGCGGGCTGAAACCGGAATCTCGGGGTCGCCCCTGCATCCTGAAAAGCAGCGCACGGGGAGGGAGTGGAAGCGAAATTCCCTATGCTCGAACTTTTCCGTGCGGGCAGAGCGCCTCACCGGGAGTGAGAGGTGGCTGGCCGGATATCCTGGTCGGCTAGCATGGAGAGTGGGCGAGAGATTCCCCTGGGAGTGGGCGCTTGTGTTACCGGACAGACGAGCAGAGTCAGAGGTCTTTGTGTGGGCCGAAGCCCCACCTGATTATGCTAGCGGCTCTGACTGATTAAGCCTTACTCAGAGCCCTGTGCTGAGTGGGAACAGAGTGGGGATTTGCCAGCTCTTTGAGTCTCTTACTCTCCAGGCAGAGGCAGCAGCAACCCCATAGCTGGATCATCAGGCTACTAATTCAGGAAGGAAAGACTAGGAGAGAGGCTCCAGGAACATGGACTCTCTCATTGGCGGAGCCTGCAAATGTTAATGAGCCTCAACTGCCAACGAGACTGAAGCCCAATATATCACATCGCCATAGAGACTTATCAACTGCAAACCTCTACCTAAGTGTGCCACAGGGGCAGAACCCGGGGTACAGAGTCACCGACCAGGAAGAGGAAGAGAAAAGAAAAAGCAAGAAGATAACCTCTCAAAATCAAGAATAATCCACAGACTTTATAACCTATCCCATTTTATTATATTTGTTTGTTTGTTTCTCTTATCTTCTTGTCTTGATTATTTTCTTCCTCTTCTAATTTGGTCGTTTAATTCTCTGCTGGTCTTACTCTCTCCTCTCCTTGGACTACACTACCCATAAGTGTTACATCTCCCATTATCTTTTCTTTCTTCTTCCTTTCTCTCTATGAGGGTTGTACTCCAAAACCCTTAACTCTCTCTTTCTCTCTCTCCTTTTATTCTTTTTTCTTCTTTCTTTTTTTTTCTCCCTCTATATTAGTTTCTTCTTTTCTCCTTTACTTTTCCTCTCATTCAATCCTCAATCTTGAACAAATTATTTTATCTGGGACTCAAATTTTTCTTTGTGGCAATTTGGGTTTTTTTACTTCACTTTTTTAACTCACTAGCAGTGCTCCCAATCCTGGCTGTCCATTTTATCTAGTTCTTGCTCCACTAAATACAATAGTAATTTTTAAATTTTTTCCCCCTTTTTCCTGTTTCCCTCTTATTCCTCTCATCATATCTCTTAGTCAACCATCACCTAAAAGCAAATCATTTTATTCTTGACCCAAATTTTTTCCTTTTTTGCATTTTTTGGGTCCATACCCCCTTTTTTCCCCTTTATCACTTCTCCCCAACTCAGGCCCTCCATTATAGGTAGTTTTTGTTCTATTTAGCACAATATAATTCACAGTTCACCACAATATTTTCTCAAGAGGAGGGGAGAGGAGAGAAGAGGAAAAATAAAAGAAGGGGGGAATAATAATTTTTTAAAATTCTTTTTTATTTTTATTTTTTTAACTTTTTCTTTATAATTCTTATTAATACTATCAACAAAACCACCCTCAGATGCCATTAAGAAAAAGGATATTGAATATCATGGATACAAAAGACAGAGAGGTAGCACAGATAGATGAGGAAAAATCTATGGAGAAAAAAATTTAATATATTGGAAACCTTGGAGCTAAATGACAGAGAATTTAAAATAGAAATCTGAAAAATACTCAGAGATATACAAGAAAACACAGAAAGGCAATTTAGGGAGCTCAGAAAACAACTCAATGAACTCAAAGAATATATTACCAAGGAAATTGAAACTATAAAAACAAATCAAACAGAGGTGAAAAACTCAACTCATGAGCTGAAAAACGAGATAACAAGCTTAGCTAATAGAACAGGCCAGATAGAAGGTAGGCACCCGCTTGTGTTACCGGACAGAGTGGCAGAGCCAGAGGTCTTTGAATGGCCGGAAAGCCCGCCTGATTATGCTAGCAGCTCTGACTGACTGAGCCTTACCCAGAGCCCTGTGCTGAGTGGAAATAGAGTGGGGAGTTGCCAGCTCTTTGAGCCTCTTACTATCCAGGCAGAGGCAGCAGCAACCCCATAGCTGGATTATCAGGCTACTAATTGAGGAAGGAAAGACTAGGAGAAAGGCTCTAGGAACACAGACTCTCTCACTGTCGGAGCCTATAAATGCTAATAGCCTCGACTGCCAACGAGACTAAAGCACAATACATGACATTGCCATAGAGACTTATCAACTGCAAACCTCCACCTGAGCGTGGCAAAGGGGCAAAACCCGGGGTACAGAGTCACCGACCAGGAAGAGGGAGAGAAAAGAAAAAGCAAGAAGATAACCTCTCAAAATCAAGAATAATCTGCAGACTTTATAACCTATCCCATTTTATTATATTTGTTCGTTTGTTTCTCTTATCTTCATTCTTGATACTTTTTTTTTCCTCCTCCAATTTGGCCGATTAACTCTCTACCGGTCTTACTCTCTCCTCTCCTTGAACTACACTACCCATAAGTGTTACATCTCCCATTATCTTTTCTCTTCTCTTCCTTTCTCTCTATGAGGGTTGCACTCCAAAACCCTTAACTCTCCGAGATATACAAGAAAACACAGAAAGGCAATTTAGGGAGCTCAGAAAACAACTCAATGAACACAAAGAATATATGTCCAAGGAAATTGAAACTATAAAAACAAATCAAACAGAGATGAAAAACTCAATTCACGAGCTGAAAAACGAAGTAACAAGCTTAGCTAATAGAACAGGTCAGATAGAAGAGAGGATTAGTGAAATAGAAGACAAGCAACTTGAGGCACAACAGAGAGAAGAAGAAAGAGACTCAAAAATTAAAAAAAATGAGATAGCCCTACAAGAATTATCTGACTCCATCAAAAAGAATAACATAAGAATAATAGGTATATCAGAGGGAGAAGAGAGAGAAAATGGAATGGAGAACATACTCAAACAAATAATAGATGAGAACTTCCCAAGCCTGTGGAAAGAACTAAAGCCTCAAGTTCAAGAAGCAAACAGAACTCCAAGTTTTCTTAACCCCAACAAACCTACTCCAAGGCATATCATAATGAAATTGACACAAACCAACAGCAAAGAAAAAATTCTCAAGGCAGCCAGGGAAAAGAATACAACATATAAAGGAAGGCCCATTAGATTATCATCAGATTTCTCAGCAGAAACTCTACAAGCTAGAAGAGAGTGGACCCCAATATTTAAAGTCCTGAAAGAGAGGAACTTTCAGCCACGAATACTATACCCATCAAAGCTATCCTTCAAATATGAAGGAGAAATAAAAACATTCACAGATACAGAAAAGATGAGGGAATTTATCATCAGAAAAACCCCACTCCAGGAATTACTAAAGGGGGTTCTCCAATCAGATACAAAGAACAAAAAAAAACAGAGCCACAAGTAAAAGCTCCAAGAAGAACACAATAAAACCAAATTTAAACTGTGACAACAACAAAAAGAAAGAGGGGGAGAAGATGGAGATTAACAGTAGCAAAGGACGATGGAGTGCAAAAGTACTCACAAAATAGTTCGCTACAATGAACAGGGTAGGGACCCTTTTCATTATTCAAAGGTAACCACCATTGAAAAAACCACCACAGAAGCACATGAGATGAAAAAGATAGCAACAGTGGAAAGATGTATGGAATACAACCAAATAAAAACAAAAGATAGAAAAACAAAAGAGAAGGATCAAACAAGACACAAAACTAACAGAAAGCAAGATATAAAATGGCAATAGGGAACTCACAAGTATCAATAATTACACTAAATGTAAACGGATTAAACTCACCAATAAAAAGGCACAGAGTAGCAGAATGGATTAAAAAAGAAAATCCAACTGTATGCTGCCTACAGGAAACTCATCTAAGTAACAAGGATAAAAACAAATTCAAAGTGAAAGGCTGGAAAACAATACTCCAAGCAAATAACATCCAAAAAAAAGCAGGTGTAGCAATACTCATATCGGATAATGCTGACTTCAAGACAGGAAAAGTACTCAGAGACAAAAATGGACATTTCATAATGGCTAAGGGGACACTGAATCAAGAAGACATAACAATTCTTAATATATATGCACCAAACCAAGGAGCACCAAAATATATAAGACAGCTACTTATTGATCTTAAAACAAAAACTGACAAAAATACAATCATACTTGGAGACCTCAATACACCGCTGACGGCTCTAGATCGGTCATCCAAACAGAGAATCAACAAAGACATAGTGGCCTTAAACAAAACACTAGAGCACCTGGATATGATAGACATCTACAGAACATTTCATCCCAAAGTGACTGAGTATACATTTTTCTCCAGTATACATGGATCATTCTCAAGAATTGACCATATGTTGGGCCACAAAAACAAGATCAGCAAATTCAGAAAAATTGAAGTTGTACCAAGCATATTTTCTGATCATAAAGCCTTGAAACTAGAATTCAACTGCAAAAAAGAGGAAAAAAATCCCACAAAAATGTGGAAACTAAACAACATACTTTTAAAAAATGAATGGGTCAAAGAAGAAATAAGTGAAGAGATCAAAAGATATATACAGACTAATGAAAATGACAATACAACATATCAGAATCTATGGGATGCAGCAAAAGCAGTGATAAGAGGGAAGTTCATATCACTTCAGGCATATATGAACAAACAAGAGAGAGCCCAAGTGAACCACTTAACTTCACACCTTAAGGAACTAGAAAAAGAAGAACAAAGACAACCCAAAACCAGCCGAAGAAAGGAGATAATAAAAATCAGAGCAGAAATAAATGAATTAGAGAACAGAAAAACTATAGAAAAAATTAATAGAACAAGGAGCTGGTTCTTTGAAAAGATCAACAAAATTGACAAACCCTTGGCAAGACTTACCAAGGAAAAAAGAGAAAGAACTCATAAAGAAAATCCAAAATGAAAGAGGAGAAATCACCACAGACATCATAGATATACAAAGAATTATTGTAGAATACTATGAAAAACTTTATGCCACTAAATTCAACAATCTAGAAGAAATGGATAAATTCCTAGAACAATACAACCTTCCTAGACTGAGTCAAGAAGAAGCAGAAAGCCTAAACAGACCAATTAGTAGGGAAGAGATAGAAAAAACTATTAAAAACCTCCCCCAAAATAAAAGTCCAGGCCCAGACGGTTATACTAGTGAATTCTATCAAACATTCAAAGAAGACTTGGTTCCTATTCTACTCAAAGTCTTCCAAAAAATTGAAGAAGAAGCAATACTTTCAAACACATTTTATGAGGCCAACATAACCCTCATACCGAAACCAGGCAAGGACAGCACAAAAAAAGAAAACTACAGACCAATATCTCTAATGAATACAGATACTAAAATACTAAACAAAATACTAGCAAATCGAATACAACAACATATTAAAAAAATAATACATCATGATCAAGTGGGATTCATCCCAGAATCTCAAGGATGGTTCAACATACATAAAACGGTTAATGAAATACACCATATCAACAAAACAAAGAACAAAAACCACATGATCTTATCAATAGATGCAGAAAAGGCATTTGATAAAATACAACACAATTTTATGTTTAAGACTCTCAACAATATGGGTATAGAAAGAAAATATCTCAACATGATAAAGGCCATATATGATAAACCATCAGCTAACATCATATTAAACAGCACAAAACTGAAGGCTTTCCCCCTTAAATCAAGAACAAGACAGGGTTGTCCACTCTCTCCACTCTTATTTAATGTGGTGCTAGAGGTTCTAGTCAGAGCAATCAGACAAGACAAAGAAATAAAAGGCATCCATATCGGAAAAGAAGAAGTAAAGGTATCACTTTTTGCAGATGATATGATCCTATACATCGAAAACCCCAAAGAATCTACAAAAAGACTACTAGAAACAATAAGCCAATAACAGTAAGGTCGCAGGATACAAAATTAACATACAAAAGTCCATAGCCTTTCTATATTCCAACAATGAAACATTTGAGGATGAACTCAAAAAAACAATCCCCTTCACGATTGCAACAACAACAACAAAAAATACCTAGGAATAAACATAACAAAGAATGTAAAGGACTTATATAATGAAAACTACAAACCATTGTTAAGGGAAATCGAAAAAGATACAATGAGATGGAAGAATATTCCTTGCTCTTGGATAGGAAGAATAAATATAATCCAGATGGCCATATTACCCAAAGCAATATACAAATTTAATGCAATTCCCATCAAAATTCCAATGACATTTTTTAAAGAAATGGAACAAAAAATCATCAGATTTATATGGAACTATAAAAAACCCCGAATAGCCAAAGTAACCCTAAAGAAAAAGAACGAAGCTGGGGGCATTACAATACCTGACTTCAAACTATATTATAGAGCCACGACAATCAAAACAACATGGTATTGGCAGAAAAATAGACATTCAGACCAGTGGAACAGAATAGAAAGTCTAGAAATAAAACCACATATATATGGTCAAATAATTTTTGATAAAGGGGCCAACAACACACAATGGAGAAAAGAAAGCCTCTTCAACAAATGGTGCTGGGAAAACTGGAAAGCCACATGCAAAAGAATGAAACTCAACTACAGTTTGTCCCCTTGTATTAAAATTAATTCAAAATGGATCAAAGACCTAAATATAAGACCTGAAACAATAAAGTACATAGAAGAAGACATAGGTTCTAAACTCATGGACCTTGGTTTTAAAGAGCGTTTATGAATTTGACTCCAAAGGCAAGGGAAGTGAAGGCAAAAATAAATGAATGGGACTACATCAGACTAAGAAGTTTTTGCTCAGCAAGAGAAACTGACAACAAAATGAATAGACAGCCAACTAAATGGAAAATGATATTTTCAAACAACAGCTCAGATAAGGGCCTAATATCCAAAATATACAAAGAACTCATAAAACTCAACAACAAACAAACAAACAATCCAATAAAAAAATGGGAAGAGGACATGAACAGACACTTCTCTCAGGAAGAAATACAAATGGCCAACAGATATATGAAAAAATGCTCATCTTCATTAGTTATTAGAGAAATGCAAATCAAAACTGCAATGAGATACCACCTCACACCTGTTAGATTAGCTATTATCAACAGGACAGGTAATAGCAAATGCTGGAGAGGCTGTGGAGAAAAAGGAACCCTCATTCACTGTTGGTGGGAATGTAAAGTAGTATAACCATTATGGAAGAAAGTATGGTGGTTTCTCAAAAAACTGAAAATAGAACTACCTTATGACCCAGCAATCCCTCTATTGGGTATATACTCCCAAAACTCAGAAACATTGATACGTAAAGACACATGCAGCCCCATGTTCATTGCAGCATTGTTCACAGTGGCCAAGACATGGAAACAACCAAAAAGCCCTTCACTAGAAGACTGGATAAAAAAGATGTGGCACATATACACTATGGAATACTACTCAGCCATAAGAAATGATGACATCGGATTGGATCATTTTCAACAAAATGGTGGGATCTTGACAACATTATACGAAGTGAAATAAGTAAATCAGAAAAAACCAAGAACTGCATTATTCCATACGTAGGTGGGACATAAAAACGAGACTAAGAGACATTGATAAGAGTGTGGTGGTTACGGGGGGGGGGGGAGGAGGGAGAGGAAAAGGGGGGAGGGAGAGGGGCACAAAGAAAACTAGATAGAAGGTGACGGAGGACAATCTGACTTTGGGTGATGGGTATGCAACAGAATTGAATGACAAGATAACCTGGACAGGTTTTCTTTGAACATATGTACCCTGATTTATTGATGTCACCCTAGTAAAATTAATAAAAATAAAATAAAAAATAAAGTAGGGAAGTAATCTTACTTTATAAAATTTATAAAGCAGAGTTACAGCAAGTTAAAGCATATAATAATAATTACTTACCAAATACTTTATGTCAGATTTTCGCTAAGTTTGGCAGAATAAACCTTTTAAAACAAACAAAAAAATCCAACCCCCACCCAAAAAAAACTAAAAAAAAAAAAAAAAGAATGTCGCCTCACCAAGTTTCCTAATAAATTTAACATTAATGCCAACTAGATCACAGAGCATAGCCTGCAACCATGCTAACATTGACCAGTCAATGTTGAAACTATCAAGACTCTCTGGCATCCAAAAACAAGTCATTTCCTGATATCATATTTGCCATATGGTCTCATATCCAAATGGTCTTCTGGTTCACCAGTCCTAGTAAACTCCATATATATATATATTACATAGTATATTTAATCTATGTACTAACTCATCAGATACAAGAGAACAGTATAAATTATTTAACTTTCTTATATATCTTGTGCTATACATTTTTAGTCATATTTGTAAAACACAAAGCAATAGGATTTCTGGTTGTTTCCATTTGGAATATATCATCTCTGTTGCATTATATTCTTTTATAAACTCACATCTACAAGTAGTTTTGATACTGGGGAAAATTTTTCCCCTAATGTATAGTGGCATTTAACCACACTGCCATTTAATTTTTTCACATTTAAAAACAAACAAACAAAACAAAACAAAACAAACAACTCTAAAAATGCCTGTCTATGCCTGACCAGGTGGTGGCGCAGTGGATAGAGCATAGAACTGGGATGCAGAAGGACCCAGGTTCGAGACCCCGAGCTCGCCAGCTTGAGCGCGGGCTCATCTGGCATGAGCAAAGAGCTCACCAGCTTGGACCCAAGGTCGCTGACTCCAGCAGGGGGTTACTTGGTCTGCTGAAGGCCCATGGTCAAGGCACATGTGAGAAAGCAATCAATGAACAACTAAGAAGTCGCAACGCGCAAAGAGAAACTGATGATTGATGCTTCTCATCTCTCTCCATTCCTGTCTGTCTGTCCCTGTCTATCTCTGCCTCTGTAAAAAAATAAATAAATAAATAAATAAAAAATTAAAAAATGCCTGTCTTCTTTTTAATTTAAGTGCTTTTCGTGTTTTTTTTTTTTTTTTATACCAGTCATAGTTGTGACCCTGTTTAATTGCCTAACATATTCTTTTGACACAGAAACACAACAATCTTCTCAGGCTTTCTTTCATTTCAGAAGAGCAGTGAAAGGAAATTTCACAGACCTGGATTGTGACATTGAACTTCTCTGGGTCTCAAGTTCTTCCTCGACAAATGGCAGCTGGACAACCTCTAAGCTTTTACTAACTTTAATATTTGAAAATGTTATGACCCTAAGTCCTAACATATCCTTGTGGGCTCAGCTGCCTCCTCTGCCTTAGAGGCAAGCTACCTGGAAGAGGGACTTTTTCCCAAGAAAAGTGAATGAGTACCCTGGTTATAAGAGACTCACAGCAAAGCAGTAAAATTATTTTCAGTCCTAGCATTACTTAACCTTACATGTGAGCATCAGCAAAACATTTCATCACTTTCCACCTTGTATCCACTTTTATATGAGGTAAAGAGAAGGAGGAGGATAGGAAAAATGGAAGTATTAGGGGGTCTGACCTGAGGCACCTACTGTAAGTCAGACATAGGGTAGGTCCTATACATACCAGGTCTCGTTCAAGCTCTCTAATAAAACCATGCTTGTGGGAGATGGCATTATCCTTACTTTACAGATAAGGAAAAGCTCAGAGAGGTTAAGTATTCTGGCCAAGGTGACAAAGTTAGCCGATCTAGGGTTTGAGCAGCTTGGTTTGGCCCCAAAGCCCATGTTGTATCCACTGCACACTGCATGACTCTTGGTTCTAGTGCAGAGCCTTCCTTGCTAGTGGGTTTTCTCAGGTCCCCCATCTCCTGAGCGCTCCATGCAAAACAAGGATGCGCCATATTCTTAAGCTCATTGGGCCTCATAGCAATGGATCAACCTTGGGTTGATGGGGTTGGGGCCAGAAGGAGGAGAGGCAAGGCCAGGAAGAAGAGACTGGTGTAGATGTAAGCAAGACCAGAAACTGAAGGTCCAGGCAGAGTCCTGGGTCCAATGTGGTTGAATCTGTAGGAGAGAGGATGCAGAAGAGGCTGGCAGTTAATGACCAGGAGAGGCAGAGAGTCAGTCCAGGGCATAAGAGCTGAATGCACTCAGGGGCTGCTGTGCCTCATGACTCAAACTCAAAAGCAGTGACTGTCAGAGAGTTAAATAATTTTCAGAAAGCGATGGAAAAACCAGCCAAGCAATCAGATTGATTTTGCACCATCTGACACCTTGTGCTGGCTGATACTGACAGAACATCAGGGGTTAGATATAACAGAGGTAACTTCCTGATGCATTTCCTTCCTCCCTCCTTTCCCCCTCCCCCCTCCTTCTTTCCTTCCTTCTGGGATTTTTGGATCATATGGTAGTTTTAGTTTTAATTTTTGAGGAATCTCCATACTGTTTTCTATAACGGCTGTACCAATTTACATAGAAAGTGCTTCTTGATTCCCAACTAAATTAGATTAAGATATGAGTACTCCACCCTCCTCCCCATATCCTTTCCATTTTCTGACATCTGGAATTTGTTTTTACACTGTCAAGGTTGATCATATTGCATATTTTTTTTTATAACCATATTTAAGTCTTCTGTGTTCCATTAGGCAGATTCTCAAGGTTAGAAACTAATAAACTTTATGTTACTATAAACTGAAATTGTTAATATACCAATCAGTCCCTTTCCATAGATATGGAGCAGGCACTGAGCTAGAATCACGCTATAGGTCCAATGTCATGAACCATGGGCTGTGCCCTCGGGTCAAATGGGTTCCATTTATCATGCTTCATTGGTGTTTCTATAACATGGCACCGTTCAATAAGGCTCATTCAAGGGCAGGCTTCACTTTGGTGTGAGCAGAATGAGGGGTCTGGTTAGGAAGCTCTCAAAGGTCAAAAGCTGGAGGTTGGTTACACAAGAATCTAGAAGCCCTAATTCTCAGAAAAAAATGTCAACCTCTGTAGAGAAGGGAACTCTGATTTTCGCCCAGGGTTTGGCTACCAAAGCTCCAAACTCAGGGATGGGTGAGGAGAGTGTAGGGCACCACCAACTGGCCAATTCATCTGCAGACAATTTGAGTTTCCTCTGATCCACCCCTACCCTGACACCCCTCCCCAATGTTCTGGAACATGGTTTCCTTGATTTGATTGTAGATCAATGGGCTTTTATTTTCTTTACATCTTCTGAGAATGTGTTGGAATTCACCTTCACTGTCTCTTCTAATTACCTTGATTGTTATGAGTTTATTACCTTTTATATTCTACTGAGGTCTCTGGAAGGAGAAAACCATGGTCAAATGAGTATTTTATTTCTTTCCTGGTTATAACATTGCTCTGGTTTATTATAAAGAAAATTTCAAACGATCAGGAAAAAATATATATAAAAAGGACAGGAAAACACCATAAGATCCTGCAACGTGGAGACAACCACTGTTTACATCTTGATGGAAATCCTTCCTGAATCCACCAGCCTTCCCAGCTCCGTGGGGAATTTGCAGAGGGAGTTTGCCTGCACTTTTTCCTCCGAATCTTCCCTCCTGGTGGAGCCGAAGCCAGGATGGGATCGAATTGTCAAAGCGGAACGCGCCTCATGCTCCGAAGAGCAGCTGCCATCTTTCCACCCTGCACTGTCTCCTCCTCAATGTTTCTTGTTCTGAAAGTCAGAGCAAGATGAAAAGTTCATCTTCTGGTGGAGACCTTGCAGCCCCAAAGTATCTGAGTACCTTTTCAGAGGGCTTTCTAGAGCACGTTCTTCTGGATTCTTCCTTCTCTGGGTTGGAGCGTGAGCAACCGAAAATTCAGATTTGTTGATTTATAACATTTGCATTCCACAGTTGGGTCACACTCCTGAACGTTCTTATAATTTAAAAAATGCCCATAGAGTCTCCTTTCCCTGGTGATGGGCCTTCTCCCTGGATGGATAGGTCCTGGGTGGGAGGGAGAGGGCGTGGACAGATTGTCAAGAGGAGCACTCAGGGATAGCTGTCCTCCAGATCTTTCTTCTTGTCAGGAACAAAGTCTCTTTCTCATTTTACTGGAGCTGTGTTTGTTTGCTTGTTTGTTTTGGACCTAATCAGAAAAGGGACAAATTTGAATCTTTTTCAACTGATTGTTGCACCAGCTCAAGTCAGCAGAAACAAACTTTGCCTCCTGCTGTGTGGGGTGACCCACAGGACCAGAGACGGGAGAAGTCTCAGGAGCGTGGGCCTGGCAGACCTGGGCACTCCGTTTTTCATGCGGGAAGGCACAGGGGGCTCTGCACTCCTCCGGGCCGGCAGTCAACACCCGGAGGCTGGGTTTGCTGCTTGGCCCAAGTTCCTGGCAGAGAAAGACTGCAGAACGGGGGCGGCCTGAGTCTCTTAGTCACAGTCAGGCTTGAAGGACACCACCATCACACCCCTCTCCTGAGGAGGCCTGTGGAACTCTCCTCAGATTTTATCCTTTTCTCTTCCACTCCCGTGTGAGATGTTTTAGACCAACTCTTCCACCAGGATGCTGGAGCTTTGTGCCTGGGGGTCAGCGTACAGAGAGGGCAGGACTGCCAGCGGGTGGCAGCGTGGAACATGCGCTCTGGGAGGTCACGCCCCACTCTCCCATGAGCATTGATGACTCGCCCAGGGATCAGGATGCAGAAATCTCTCACCATCCTGGATACGCAGCTATTTGGAGCATTCTTGGACGTTTTGGATGGATCACATTTTAACTTCTGAGTCATGATCCTTATGGAGATGGACCATTTTACGGTTAAGAGATGAGCCGATGTTCTGAGAGTGTTTTCATAGCCAAAAAGTCTGTAGCTTTAGCCTGGCAATGAACTCTTTCCAACATTTTTTTTTTTTTCCTTTGGCAGTGCCTAGGGTGATTGAACTGAGAGATCAAATATGGAAATAGGAGCACAAAATAAAAGTCACCTTGTCAAGCTCTTCACATCCAGGGAATAAATGGTAATAAAACTAGGGCCCACAACCACTTATCATTCCGGACTCAACTCCCTCCCCTCATTCACTGTGGGCTTCTTGGACCTTGCAAGGCAGACTTGAACTTGCTGGTCTTTGGGATGCATAATGTATTTTTTATCGTATCATTTTGCAATTATTGCTTTATATTCTTCTTCCTTATTAAAATTTGAGCCCTTTAAAGGTAGGGACTCTCATTTATTTTTGTATCTCTAGCCGTGAGTATAGTACCTTACACATGTAAGCTAAAAAAAAAAAGGTATAATGAACACACAAACGGATGAATGAATGAATAGCACGTGGACCATAGACTCTCTTTCTTAGTTCATATGTCCTAAGAAGGCATTGCCCCCTTGAAGAATGCTTTTCAAGACATAAGTAATAACAAAAATAACTGTTTCAATTTATTGAGCACTTGCTGAATGCCAGGAATCATACTGAGCACTTTATGCACATTATCTCATTTAATCAGCACCCTAAGTTTGTGATTATTGTTCTATGATCTCACAGTGTCTTATATGTCCCCATTGTGCTACCCACCACCCTTTTACATGATTTCTTTCTCTCTTTCCTTGGATAGAACGCCCCCTGAGGGCAGACACCATATGTCCTATGATGCCCAATCCTCCGGCATGTAGCCCATATAATATATGCCATGTAATATATAACTAAATTAATTTTTCTTACTTTAATGAAGTCTTCCAAATCCTTGTTAGATGTTATTGCAAGTATTTTCCAGCATAATTATTGCAGTCCTGAGTGTCTCTGTTCTTTTTCGTTTCTCAGGCAAAACATAAAAGAAACTTGCAAATTCTCCTTTGTGGTAGCTGAAAACCCTGGTGACCTCTATTGTCACCAATAGGTTAGTCTGTACTTCAAACCTTGGGAAAGATTCCTCTCTCCTCCCTGATTGTTCTTCCATTTGGTTGCTATCAACACACCTGTGCTGTGTCTCCACCAATATCTCTTCCAGGCAATGCCACAGTTGCACCTGGGTCACAGGTACCAACAGAACTAGTATGAAGTAGGCACATTCAGGGATAAGACTCCTTGGGGCAGGGTTTGGTGCAGAAAGCGCAAGAGTCCGCGATGTTGAGATCACCACTCCCTTCAGTCCCAGGTGTGTGCCCAGCTTAGAAAGCTTGTCACCCTTGGCCCTAGAAAGAGTAAGGTGGGTCCTCATAACTAACCATCAGAGGATGTTTCTCTTCGCCCCCAGCTAGATTCCATCCAACCCGTTTTCCCCACTGACTACCACATCCAATATTTTTATCCTAATAGGATTTTCTTTACTGTGTCTAGGGAGTTGTTCGGTTCCTTGCTTTTTTAGCAGCGATCCCAACCTGGTATTTTTTCAAGTGTAGCCATCTCCTCTGGTCTCTTCCCAAGGCCAGGAAAGAGTTGACTAATCTCTGCAAAGTGGGCTAAGAATATTCCCACTATACCAAGGAGCTGAACCAAGTTTCTGAAAATGGCATGTCTGTTGGATACCATTCTCCCTTTCACCTTCGTCAATTCCAGAAATGCGGATTACCTTCACAGACCCTGGCAGACAGGCTGCGGACTTCTGGATCAGAGACCTAAACATTTCAAAAATAAATTGGCCGAGAGCGGCAGGGGCGTGATTGCAACTGGCACTGGCAGTGTTTGGTATCCTACAGTTGTTGCTGGGATCACATAGAGGAACAGTGAAAACTCACAGTTTCCATTATAATAATAAACTGCAGATGCCTATTTAAAGCACCCAGACATCTATTTCAAAGCTAGGGAGGCAGCTTGGACAGTGGAACCAAACTGGACTAGGAGCTGGGAGTCTTGGTCATTCAATGTGTGAGCTTAACAGAGAGGTTGACTAGTTGTTTGAACATCTGTTAACTCTCCAGGGAGAATCACTTCCACCTTCAGGCAAGATGCCTGCTTGATGCTTGCTCCTCTCTCCATCCTGTCTCTAAGAAGACAGGTTTCCTCCTCTGAGCCACAGCTCTAGAAAGGCCTGCCCCACCAGTTCCCAGGCTGCTGAAACTGGTCTTATTCATTCTCAGCCATAATATGCAGATTTATGTCAATGTAGGATGACAGCTCTAACTGGAAAATAAAACAGGTGTTTCATGAGAGGTCACCTTTTTATTGTGCTTTAAAAAAAATAGTTTCTTAAATATATATATATATTTAAGAAACTATATATATATATATATATATATATATATATATATATATATATATATGAAAAACTCATTCCCTTGTATAAAATTTGGAAAAGTATGATAAATTTAAAGAAAAAGGTAAAAAAAAATTTCCTTCTTTTCCAAGTGAGAGAGGGGGAGATAGAGAGACAGAATCCTGCCTGCGCCCCGACTGGGATCCATCCGGCAACCCCCATCTGGCGCTGATGTTCTGCCCACCTGAAACCATGCTCACAACTTATTTTTTAGTGCCTGAGGTAGAGGCTCCACAGAGCCATCCTCAGCACCTGCGGTCAATGCGCTCAAACCAATGGAGCCATGGCTACAGGAGGAGAAGAGAGAGAGAGAGAGAGAGAGAGAGAAGGGGGAGTGGAGAAGCAGATGGTCATTTCTCCTGTGTGCCCTGACTGGGAATCAAACCCGGGACTTCCACATGTCAGGTCGACAATCTACCACTGAGCCATCCTGCCAGAGTCAGGTAAAAACATTCTTAATCCTATAATTTTACCTCTTCCATCAAGAAATTCCTTTAGCATTCTGGTGCATTCTCTACTTTCTATGCATTTTTTACATTTTTAAGGTCATGCCATTTGGATTGCTTCATCCTTTTTTTCTGCTTAAAATTTTATAATAAGCATTGCCTCATGAACTCATTTACGAATAATATTTAATGGCTTCATAATATTCTGCATTATCAGTATTGCTCTGAGGTTGACCCATTAAGCTGATTTTAGTTTTATTCTTAAAAAAAAATTTTTTTATGACTAATGCTGAGATGAACATTCATGTCTATATATCGCTGTGTATTTCAGATTTTTCCCTTAAAATGCATTTGTAGAGATGAGTCACTAAATTAAAGAGTATGAGTGGTTTTAAGACTCTTGATAGTGTTTTGTCTTAATTTTTCAAGCAAATTTTATGACTTAATATCACCACTTTTTCCTCTTAAAGAATATATCCATTTTATACCATATGACCTCACTCATTTGAGGAATCCAATGAACAATGTGAACTGAGCAACGGAACAAGAGGCAGAGGCAGGATCAAAGGGACCAGAGGGAAAGCAGTCAGAGGGAGAGTAGAAGAGAAGATGGGATCAGAGAAGGGAAAGAGATTAATGAAATTATATATACATAACAGCATTATAGAGAACAGGACAGCAAATCCCGGAGGGAGGGCGGGAAGGCATTGGAGGGAGATATATTCAGTGGGACACTTGAATCTATGTAAACACAAATTAAAATCATAAAAAATATATATCCATTTTAATAACCAGAAAACTGTTTTCCAACACTTCCCCTGAAGCAACACATGCCCAGACCTCCTCCCAGGAAACATCAGAATCCAGATCTTTGCTGGGATCTGTCAATCAGCTTCGAGACATCTGCCTGACCCACAGCTTCCAAGTCCCCAGGATATTTATTTTCAATGTCGCTGTGAAAGGTGGGATTATAAAGGAAGCCAGAAGAAAATGGCTCTTGACTGTAAAGAAATAGAAATGAGTGAATGCAATAAACCCGATCTCCTATGTCATTCGTTGCACTTGAAACACAGAAACATAGGACAGGACCAGCGACTACTAGGACTAGCCATGACTTTGAGTCCACAGCCTGGCTGCAGGCATCTCCTCTGGTGTGAAGAGAGAGGAGTGAACCCAGCGCATTACAAGGTCTTCGGTCAGCATCAGACGACTCTGTGTTCCTACCCAGCAGCATGAGGTCATGCCCTAAAAGTACTTTGAAACAATTTTGAGTGTGAGGTTTTCTTTGAAATGGTGATGGTTAAAAATGACCATCGTGGAGGTGTGACATGTTGCAGGCTTGGGTATGGCTTAAGTGTTTGGAAACAGACAGACTTGGGATAAATTTCCATTAATTATTAGCCATGCATATCCTTATGCCAATGACGTAACTGTTTTGAGCCTTGGTTTCTTCAACTGTAAAAGGGCTGATAACAGAGCCCATCTCATTAGGCAGTTGGAGGAGTAGGTAGATGGTGCATGTGAGTGGCGCACAAGAACCACTCACGAATCGTCAATGGGGGAACCTCCAAGCTTACTGTGCCAAAATGAGCATTACTCCTCCTACTGCAGCAGAGGAAACTGAGGTTCAGGGAAGTTGCCCCTTGACAAACACTACATAACTTGGTAGTAATAAAATCACAAATCACTGGTGGTTACTTGCCTCCATTGACTCCTTCATCACCCAATTCAGGGTACAGCTGAGTGAGGACAGAGATATCTAGTGGAAATTTAGGCCAAGATATCACTGTTTTCCTAACATGGCCCAAAGCCAGTTTGCCAGTATTATGTGTGTATGATCAGATTTTATCCAAGCCTGACAGCAAAGTCATGACTGAACACCTCTGTCTAACATGTACGGGATCTAAACTCTTCTGACTCATGTTCAAGGTTTCTCTTAGTTTGTCCTGTTTACCTTCCCATGGTCCCCTCTTGTCATAGCGCCTCATGTGCCCCAGGTCTCAACTAAAATTCATGGTACATTATTTTCTTACCACAGGGATTTCACCACGGCTCTGAAGTCCTTACCTTGTGCCACTAGGCAGCTTCCGCCTCATCCTTCAAGACCCGCCCTAATGTCAGTCCTTTCTGGGTGAAGCCTTCTTCTCTTTTCAGACACACCCACTGTTCCTGGCCCTGGGTGAGTTCCCAAGAATCCGATGTTTATCACACTGTGCATAATGTGATGGTGTGATTTAGCTCAGGACATGTGGATGTAGACGGCCTCCCCTTCCAGCAACTCCAGTATAACGTAGAGTGGGTCAGATCTTCCCAAAGCTGGACAAGGTTTGCTTCTGAAAACCTTGAAAACCCAGGGAGTTTGAGTTTGATGATACACGGTGGTTGCTCTAAAAAGAGTGAGAAGGAAATTGTTCTCTTTAATACAGTACTGTATATTTTTTTTTTGTTCCATTCAGCAGCAAAAGCAAATAAGACGTGAATATCTTAAGTAAATTGCCACGCCACAATCGTTATTTATGCTTTTTCCACAGTTACAGTGGGAACCCATTTTTGTCTCATCTTCAGAGCCTGACTGCCCACAGCTGGGCGTGTTAGCATCTGCACGGGCCGGTCTGTGGTTCGCTGCGTGCCGCACCGTGGCGCCTGTCACTGACCGAATAGCCGTTACTGTGTCTAGTCACGTGCTGGCTGCTCAGGAGACACTTGTCTTCATGTGATCTCAGATCCCACCACAACACTTAGCCTTTTCACCCCCAAAGATGATCCCTCTTGGGGGGCTGCAGTAGAGTATCAAGGCCCCGCAGAGGTCTCTGCAGTTTTTTGCACCTGCATTCCACCGCCGGAATTCCCTTCTGTTTTCATCTCGCGTTGACATCCCGCCCTCCTTTCTGCTCTCAGCGCCACCATGCTGAGGCTGACCCCTCTCTTCTGAAGCCCTGTGGCCGCGCAGGCTCTCTCTAACTGGCTCCTCGGCTTCACTCGAGTGGGTTTGTGTTTGCATGTCTTATCTTCTTTCTCTAAGACTCTAAGCTCCTGCACAAGGGGGTTCTCATCTTCTTTTAAACCCTTCAGAGCACTTAGTAGATTGCTAGGTACACAACAGGCACTCAATAACTAATTCTTTCTTTGGCACAGACATTCTTCGCATTCCAGCAGATTCGAATGGGATCCTCCAACCTTGCTGTGCGCTCTGTGCTCTGGACGAGTGGGATTGACGTCTATTTTTGTCTCTCAATTTAGAATTGCTTAATACAAATGACGATAAACCAAACTGTAAAGTGTTCAGAAATTTAAATCTCTAAGTCATAGCAAACAGGTGGGCAACTCAACAACCAGGGTGAACAGGATGTTTGAAGGAGCCGGCAACTGCCCAGGCTCCCACGGTGGAGAGGGCGTCTGCAGAGGTGAAGGGGCCCAGGTGTAGGGAGTTTCGAGTTACCTCTCCTTGTTGAGAGGCTTGAGAGGCCCTCCATTCCAGGGGAGAGTGCAGCCTGCCGCTCTCCAGGCAGGTTGAAACTCTCCGCCTCTAGTCTAGGATGGAAGGGAAGGGATTTTTCTATTTCTGGATAGGTGTCACCCGAGGCAGGAACAGCGCCTTTTGCTTTAACAGTTTTCTTGGTTATCGTTTTGGCAGACCAGTTTGTTTGGTTTCAGGGGTCTGTTAGCCTTTTCTTACTGACTTTCCTGTGGCTCTGTTGACAGTTCCCAGGGCCTTTCTGGCAGTTCTAAGTAAGTAAGGCTGGTAGAGCAGCAAATATTGCCAACACATTGTGTAGAGACCTGCCGTCTCCTGTCTAAAGCTTTGATGGGAGGTCCCGGCCCCAGCCTCAGCCCATCCTGATGAGCCCACACAGGGACCCGGTTCTCCATTTTCCTTACCAACACAGATCAGAGGAGGCATTCTGGGTTAGGTCGGGAGCAACAGCCAAACTCATTCAAGACTGGCCTTCCGAGCCTCTTCCAGGAGTTTGGTAGAAATGCAAAATGGACTCAGCATCTGCAGTCTAACAAGCTTCCAGGGGATTTGTATGCATGAGAAATATCGCACTAAATGACACTAATTGCCAAGTTCTGGGTCTTTGCTTCCTCACTCTGCCTGTTTGCTTCTCCCATACCTGGTTCTTCCCACTTCCCTCCTCCTTTTGTTTCTCCTTCTTAGTGCATCACTTCAACCATTTCCCTTCCAATAGCCTCAATTCTGTCACCCCTCTAATCTCTATTTCTACCAAATGCCAACAATTAGCTTTCTCCATTATATATATATATATATATATATATATATATATATATATATATTTTTTTTTTTTTTTTTTTTGAGCCCGACCTCTACCTTGCTGGCCTCGTGCTTTGTTGACTCCACACGTGCCTTCTTCATCAGACAGCCAAGTGAGAGGTCTCCAGCAAGAGATCTGCACTCAGCCCCCTCCTGAATGAGCTATAACTCTGTTTGCCTTTTCTGGTTAGCAGCTCACTCCTAACTGAACGTGAGGTGGTGGTGAGATCGAGGCTCTTCTTTGATGGATTCAGCCGCTAAAATGAATTTGAGGTCTGAGCAGCCTTTAGTAGTTAAGCCTAAACCTTTAACTCAAGGAAAGGTACACCTCACTTTAAGACAATCAAACACAGAAAATTACACTTAGAAGAAAGAATGCCAGGTTTTGCTTTACATAATAATTTTTCCACCTTAAAAAAAAAGACTTTGAAAGGTTTAACTAGTAATCATTAAAGTGACTTAAAATTACATTTATTTGCACATTTTTTCTTTTAAAAAAATAGAACATGATTATATTTCAATGCACAGCTTTTGTACAACCAAAAAATAAAACGCTGCGGTAAAATAATAACAAAAAGCATGGTATTTCATTTGCAAGGCATGAGAAATGCATTCATAAACAAGCTCTTAGAAACCAGAAACAAAGACACTGATAATCCAAGGGAACTGGAAAAAAAAATACAAGTGACAATTAAGGATTAGGAATATATTATATGATAATTGAGCTGAACAATGACAGAGGAATAATTTCTCTGTAATATCACACTGTCAAAGAATAAAAACACCAATATCTAATGTTTTTTAGTTTTGAACAGTGTCGCAATTATTCACATCTTGATAAGAGAAAGATATCTTGAAATTCAGTGAAGACATCTTCTGTTTGAGTGACTGTATTTTGTGTTGAATCCAGGGAAGAAAGCAGATTTGGAGCCTGACTGACAAAGAAAATTACCTTCCCTCCCCTCCCCTCCCCTCCCCCATATTTTGTAGTGAAACTAAGCAGCCAAGTACTGCTGCTCAAGATCACTTTATTTTTTAACTCACATTTGCTATCTGAAGATTAATTTACAATGATTATTTTTTTAGACATTTTAGAAAAACAATTGTTTATAAAGAAAAGCAATATATTAGACAGAGTCTTCCTTAATGCCAAGGGCTGATAATTATTGAGTGGTTTGATTTCTATTCATTTTTCTTAAATCTCTGATTGCTTACACAATAATATTTTCCCCCAATCAATTAGTCTAACAATTCATATGAATATTTTATTTTTAATGATTGACTACTCACTTCATTAAAAATGTAAGTGCATTAGCTCTATGCACAATGATTCCATTGGGATAGCCTTATTTAAATATTCATGATGTGAACATTAATAAATCTGAGTTTAGTGTTTGCATTTTAAAAAGGCAGGCTACTTTCAGGTGTATTTGGTCCTAGATGAAATTCACTAAATTAAAAAGCTGGAGCATCATTTTTGTATCAATTCTTCTTTAAATCAAAACAACGCAACAGAAATGCTATGAGAACAGTGTGACTGACTACCCAGTAGCTCACTGCTTCTCTCAGCTTCATCCACTTATAACTCCCTTCCCTTCCTCCCTGTCTGTTTCGCTTCACTCCATTCCTACCACCTGGGTTCTGACCACTAGGTCAGCCTGTCTGAAATCAAAGAAGTTAAATGCTGGATGAACATTATATTTATTTCCATTTTATTTAATCCTCCCCCCCTCCCCCAAAGCCAATGAATTGTAATAGTGTATAGCAAGCTCTAGGGAAAATTGTTTCCATTGGGTTTCTTCCTCCCAATTGAAGGAGGCATATACTTCGTGGGGGTAAAGGCTATTTGTTGTAGATCGGTTCATGAGTATATATAGCTCTAGAATCAGCAAACTTGACAAACATATACATATGTTGATTAAAGGTGAAAGAATCCAACTGAAGTACGGCATCCCTGACAAGCTACCAAAGCACGGAGAATGCCATTTACATCATTTACAAAAATTAACTCGAAATAGATTAAAGACTTAACTGGGCCCTGGCCTGTTGGCTCAGTGGTAGAGCGTCGGCCTGGCGTGCGGAAGTCCCGGGTTCGATTCCCGGCCAGGGCACACAGGAGAAGCGCCCATCTGCTTCTCCATCCCTCCCCTTCTCCTTCCTCTCTGTCTCTCTCTTCCCCTCCTGCAGCCAAGGCTCCATTGGAGCAAAGATGGCCCGGGCGCTGGGGATGGCTCCTTGGCCTCTGTCCCAGGCGCTAGAGTGGCTCTGGTTGCAACAGAGTGACCCCCCGGAAGGGCAGAGCATCACCCCCTGGTGGGCAGAGCATCGCCCCTTGGTGGGCGTGCTGGGTGGATCCCGGTCGGGCGCATGCGGGAGTCTGTCTGACTGTCTCTTCCGTTTCCAGCTTCAGGAAAATACAAAAAAAAAAAAAAAAGACTTAACTGTAGGACATCAAAAACAAAAACAAAAACAAAAAACACAAAAAAAGACTTTACAAAACTCCTAGAGGAAAACATAAAGGAAAAAACTCTTTGATATTGGTCTTGGCAATGTTTTTTTAAAAATATGATATGAAAAGTATAGGCAACAAAAGCAAAAATAAACAAGTGGTGCTACATCAAACTACAAGACTTCTGCACAGCAGAGAAAACAATCAACAAAATGAAAAGGCAGCCCATGGAATGAGGAAAGATATTTCCTAACCATATATTTGATAATAGGCTATTAACTATGTATATAAGAAACTAAAACAACTCAATAGCAAAAAAACAAGTCATTTGATTTAAAAATAGTCGAAGGGTCTGAGTAGACATTTTCCAAAAGAAGATACACAAATATCCAACAGGTGCATGCAAAGGTAAGTGCTCAATATTACTAATTGTCAGAGAAATGCAAATCAAAACCATAATATCATCTCATACCTGTCAGGATGATGTTATAAAAAAGAATAGAGATAATAAATGTTGGTGAGGATGTGGAGGAAAAGAATTCTTATACACTGTTGGTGTGAATGAAAACTAGTACAGCCACTAAGGAAAACAGTATGGAGGTTCCTCAAAAAATTAAAAATAGAACTTCCATGTAATCCAGTGCGCAACTTCTGGGTATACATCCAGAGGAAATGAAACCACTATGTTGAAGAGATCTCTTTACATTGAAGCAGTATTCATATTAGTTAAATATGGAACAGCCTAAGTATCTGCCTATAGATAGATGAATAAAGTAGATATACATATGTGTCTACATAATGAATTATTTAAAATAAGGAAAATCTTGCCAACTGTCACAACATGGACAAATATGGAGGGCACTATGCTAAGTGAAATCAGCTAGACAGAGTGAAATTAGTTGGTATCACTTACATGTGGAATCTAAAAAAGAACAAAAAAAAGAGAGAACAAATTCTCTTCCAATTCTAAAATGATTTATAAAAGATGTGTACGTCTTTGAAAGAGAAAGCCCGCGCTGCACTGGAAACTAGGTGATAAAAAAATGACCCCACAGGGACCCAGATCACACTCCCTCCTCCAGAGGCCCCGGGGCCTCAGAACCCCTCCCACCCACTGCTTTGCTCAGCCTCCCCCAAATGGTCCCATCGGCTCATGAACTGAAACTTACTTGCCATCCCTGCAGGTGAAAGATTAGAAGAAAAAACAATTCATTTCCAAACATTTCTTGCCTCAAATAATAAATGTGATATGACCAAGTTAAAAAAGAAAAAGTCATTTCCACTTGGGCAGGGCAGGGCACAGCAATAATGACTGCCAGGTGCCAGGGACCTCCGCAAGGCATCAGCCTTCGAGGGTCAGAACTCAGCTTGGGGACTGAGAGGACAAGAGAAGCCTTCAGAACAGCACAGACAAGATCCCGACACCTGACTGAAACGGGACCTGAAATCAAACCCGCAGACACGCTTGTGTTTACTTCTCAAGATGTGGAGTTGTGTTTATGCTTCTGGTTGTCCTTTCTTCTTCAGGGCCAAGTAAGGAAAGAAAATACCCAAATCCATACACTGTATTTATTTGATTTTCCTGAAAACTTATAAAGTCAGTTGCTCTATTGTAAATGAGGCACATGTGGAATCCATACATAGTAGAGAGACAGATGGTGTGGTCTCTCCTGCATATGTACACAGAGGCTGTGAACGCATAAGATATACAAAGAGCAGAATGTTTATAGATAGTGTGTATATTATATACAGCTGAAAAATCCTGGCGTCATCTACTTCACAGTTTCTCCAAGTGTGGTCTACAAACCACCTGCCTCACAACCTCCTGGGGTGTCTGTTGAAATTCCGGAGGAGAACCCCCCCCCCAGACCTCCTGAATCAGTCTCCCCCACACCTCCTCCAAACCTGGCTCCGGGTCCCTGATGTGTTCCTAGTCGGCAGGCAGCCTCTTGAAACAACAGATGTCACTCTGTGACCCTGGAGACCTACCTATGTGCTTCTGGGCGTGACTGTACTGCATAGGAAAATGCGAATACATTTTGGAGTTATCAGTGATTTAATATTCTCTTTATCCCTCCCTTCCTCTACCAGTTAATCATGGCTTTAATTAGTTTGTGCTGTGTTTCTTCATTAGCCTTGCCTCTGGGTTTGTAGCACATTAGGTCTAGCTATGGTGAAGCTTCTAGAATCGCCCCTTGTTACATCTGGACTTGCTTTCTCCTTCTAAGTCCTATAGCCTCTTTGCAGTTTTCCGACTGTGCCCTCGATACCATTAAGTGGCCTTGATTTTCTGAAATCTAAGTGGGTGAGAATGAGCTACAGTAAAAATACAAGCAACACCGCGCACTTACACCTCTCCTTTCGGCTGGGGGCGTCCACAAATCCCAGCTAATCTGACGGAGTGAGGATACGGGGGTCTCATCATCCCAGGAGAGCAGCCCCCTTGGAGGAGTAAGTTGTGGCATCGGTTTAGTTGCGTTAAAATCACTACCTAAAATGTATAGATAGCCCTTGAGTAACATACCGTAAGTGTCAGAAATCGAAGGGAGAAGCTCAGAGCCTTCATTTGTAGATCCTGGCGTTGGCTGCACAGGATGAAGGACTGCGAGGTGGGAGGGCATATTGGCATGGGTTCCGGACCGAAGGGTGCAAGGTCGCCGTCCCGGGAGGAATTACCCGGACCATCCCGCACAGGCACAGCGCTGACAGCCGGCACAGGAAGCCGTCCGCGGGCACAGGAGTGGACATGCTACCCCAAGCTCCTGAAAGCGCGATCATCTAACGCCTTGTGAAGTGCAGAGATTTCCTCTGGAGACCTACTTTCCCCGTAGCATAGGCTCCCTCTGAGCTGTGCTTTAGGGAAAACGCTGTGGTCAAAATTTCTGCTAAAGGAGGAATCTTGCAGATTTTATTCTGTTATAAATTGTTACATGCTGCCCTGGAGAAAGAACATCACAGGTCATCTGTAGGAGTGAGGAGTCAGAGGTCAGGATAAGTTGGTGGTGGGGCTGAGAGAAAGTGTGTGACGGGACATGTCCGGCCTCTGCTTTCCCAGGACTGCCTTGGTCCACAGGACAGTCGTCCTTGGCATCTGGGGGATGGGTGCCAGAACCTTCTGTGGGTACCGAAATCTGCAGCTGCTCAAGACACAACCAATGCACCTCCTCCCGTATACTTTAAATCAGCTCTAGATTACTTACAATACCTAATACAATGTAAGTGCTAAGTAAGGGGGTGTTTTACTGTATTGTTGAGGAAATATGGCCAAAAAAATATTGGTACAAGTTCAGTACAAACAGCCAGCTCCGGCCTAGCTACAGGGTACACATCAGCAACAATGTAACATTTTTTCCACATATTTTCCATCCTCAGTTGGTTGATTGGGTGAAGCTGCAAGCTCTGCTTTGAGCTGTATAGGTGATAGATGTGGACAAGGGATCAGAGGACCGAGCTTGTCCGCCGGATGCGCAGGAGACAAAGGGACCGTGAGTCTTAGCATGGTGGAAGATGACCGTCAGGGAGCACGTGCCATGCGCCAGTTCCTGTGACAACAGTATTTTAATATCACTACTGTTACCACTGATACTATTATTAATAATAACATATAAGCACCTAATTATCTGGCATAATTCCCACGAGAAGTCCATGAGGTTCACATGATTATCTCTATTATACAGAATAGGAAACTGCAGTTTAGAGAATTAAGTCTCTTGGTCAAGATCACATAGTCTGATTCCAAAGGCCCTTCTTGTAACTCCTATTCACATGCTTTATATTTTCAGTGGATGATGGCACTTCAGACTCATAATAGCTCTGTATGGTGGGGATGTTACACTACCCCTAATTTATAGATGAGGAAATGGAGGTCAAGAGAGCTTAGGGGAGGTGTTGCCTACTGCCACACCTCATAAGTGACAGCCCCAGGACTCCTGGCCAGGTCTACCTTATGCTGAAAGCCTGCCTCTCAGTAGATAATGATAGTGTGGTTGAGAGGATAACTTTCCATTGGGGGGTGGGGGGGAACTGACCTTCAGTGCAACAACAAACATTGACTGTGTCCTTGTCTTGCCAGGTGCCGCCTCAGCCAGGAGCTAACATCACCTGAACCCAGGCTGCAATTGTGCAGATAGAACTCATAGTTTAAGCCATTCAGGTGGAACAGAACCGGGTGACAAAATGCATGGTTCAGAAAACAACGGGTGGTCGGGAAGGCAGGAGAAATCAGTGTGAGGCAAAGTGACTGAGCAAGACTCCCTAAAGGACAAGGATTTGAGATGCATGGAATGTATGCAGAACCAAAGTATTGAATGTGCACCTTTTGGATGATGTCAGAGTAATGGCGGGGTAGGAAGCGATACTGATAAATCTCCCCCAAAACTCAACAAGATCTTCAACCAGAAACAGAAAAACCTATCCTTGGAGCCTCCAGATGTTTCGCAATACACCCAAAGGTATGATCGAGCGAAAAATTGGCTAAATATATAACCAAACCCCGAAGGAAATAGGGAGTAAGAAATGCTCCGCCTTCCTCACTAACCTAAACAGGGCAGCTTTCACTGGAAACTGAGAATATAGAAACTAAGGCGGGCAAAGGGGGTGAATAGATCCAGGCCGTGGCACGAACGGCCAAACCAGGCTGTGGCACGGAGATCCAAGCTGAGGAAAAACTATTCCTGTGACAACCCGGGCAATACAGCTAACACTCGCGCCAAACCCAGACAAAGAAAGACAAGCGGGGCAGCCATTTTACCTGATCTCCTGGTCGGCGCGCACAGATAGTGGGCGAGAGATTCCTTCCAAAGCCCAGGAGTGTGCACCCGTGTTTTACCACAGAGGGGCAGAGTCAGGGGCCTTTGTGTGGGCCTAAAGCGGAATCTCAGGCCGCCCCAGCGCCTTGAAAAAGCTGCACACGGGGACGGAGCAAGAGCCAATTCCAACACTGGAACTTTTCAGTGCGGCGGGGGATTTCACTCAGAGGGCGAGACTTCTGGTCTGACATCCTGGTCTGAGCATGCAGATAGTGAGCGAGAGATTCCTCCGAGTGCCTCGGCAGTGCCTGCCCGTGTTATCCCACAGAGGGGCAGAGTCAGGGGCCTTTGTGTGGGCCTAAAGCGGAATCTCAGGCTACCCCAGCACCTTGAAAAAGTCGCACATGGGGACAGAGTGAGAGCCAATTCCAACGCTGGAACTTTTCAGTGCGGGCGGGGGGGTTTCACTCAGAGGGCGAGACTTCTGGTCTGACATCCTGGTCTGCGCGCGCAGACAGTGAACGAGAGTTTCCTCCAAGCACCCCGGGAGTAAGTGCCCGCCCATGTTACTGGACAGAGTGGCAGAGCCAGAGGTCTTTGAGTGGGCGGAAGCCCTGGCTGATTATGCTAGCAGCTCTGATTGACTGAGCCTTACCCAGAGCCCTGTGCTGAGTAGGAATAGAGTGGGGAGTGGCCAGCTCTTTGAGCCTCTTACTATCCAGGCAGAGGCAGCAGGAACCCCATAGCTGGATTATCAGGCTACTAATTGAGGAAGGAAAGACTAGGAGAGAGGCTCCAGGAACACGGACTCTCTCACTGTCGGAGCCTATAAATGCTAATGAGCCTCAACTGCCAACGTGATTAAAGCACAATACATGACATCGCCATAGAGACTTATCAACTACAAACCTCTACCTGAGCGTGCCAAAGGGGCAGAACCCAGGGTACAGAGTCACCGACCAGGAAGAGGGAGAGAAAAGAAAAAGCAAGAAGATAACCTCTCAAAATCAAGAATAATCCGCAGACTTTATAACCTATCTCATTTTATTATATTTGTTCGTTTGTTTCTCTTATCTTCATCCTTGATTTTTTTTTTTCCTCCTCCAATTTGGTCATTTAACTCTCTACCGGTCTTACTCTCTCCTCTCCTTAAACTACACTACCCATAAGTGTTACATCTCCCATTATCTTTTCTTTCTTCTTCCTTTCTCTCTATGAGGGTTGTACTCCAAAACCCTTAACTCTCTCTCTCTCTCTCTCTCCTCTTTTTTCTTCTTTTAGTGGTTCCCTCTTTTTTTTCTCTCTCTCTCTTTCTTTTCTCCCTCTATATTAGTTTCTTCCTTTCTCCTTTACGTCTCCTCTCATTCAAACCTCAATAACGAACAAATTATCTTATCTGGGACTCAAACTTATGTTTGTGGCATTTTGGGGGGTTTTTACTTCACCTTTTTAACTCACTAGCAGTGCTCCCATCCATGGCTCTCCATTTTATCAAGCTCTTGTTCCACTAAATACAATAGTAATTTTTTAATTTGTCCCCCCATTATCCTGTTTCCCTCTTATTCTTCTCATCATAACTCTTAGTCAGCCAACACCTAAATGCAAATCATTTTATTCTTGATCCAAATTTTTTCATTATTTGCTTTTTGTGGGTCCATACCCCCCCTTTTTTTATTTTATTTATTTTATTTTTTTTGCCCCTTTATTACTTTTCCCCAATTCAGGCCCTCCATTACAGGCATTGTTTGTTCTATTAAATAAAATATAATTCACAGTTCACCACAAGATTTTCTCAAGAAAAAGGGGAGAGGAGAGGAGAGGAAAAAAGGAGGGGGGGAATAATTTCCTTTTTTTAATTAAAAAAAATTTTTTTTTTATTTTATTTTTCTTTATTTCATTATTAATTAAAAAACAACTTTTTTCGATTTTTTATTTTTTTAACTTTTTATTCTTTATTAAATCTCATTAATACTATCAACAAAACCACCCTCAGATGCCATTAAGGAAGAGAAAATCGAATATCATGGATACAAAAGAAAGAGAGGTAACACAGCTAGATGAGGAAAAATCTATGGATAAAAAATTTAATATATTGGAAACCTTGGAGCTAAATGACAGAGAATTCAAGATAGAAATCCTAAAAATACTCAGAGATATACAAGAAAACACAGAAAGGCAATTTAGGGAGCTCAGAAAACAACTCAATGAACACAAAGAATATATGTCCAAGGAAATTGAAACTATAAAAACAAATCAAACAGAGATGAAAAACTCAATTCACGAGCTGAAAAATGAGGTAACAAGCTTAGCGAAAAGAACAGGCCAGATAGAAGAGAGGATTAGTGAAATAGAAGACAAGCAACTTGAGGCACAACAGAGAGAAGAAGAAAGAGACTGAAAAATTAAAAAAATTGAGAAAGCCCTACAGGAATTGTCTGACTCCATCAAAAAGAATAACATAAGAATAATAGGTATATCAGAGGGAGAAGAGAGAGAAAATGGAATTGAGAACATATTCAAACAAATAATAGATGAGAACTTCCCAAGCCTGTGGAAAGAACTAAAGCCTCAAATTTAAGAATCAAACAGAACTTCGAGTTTTCTTAACCCCAACAAACCTACTCCAAGGCACATCATAATGAAATTGGCACAAACCAATGGCAAAGAAAAAATTCTCAAGGCAGCCAGGGAAAAGAAGAATACAACATATAAAGGAAGGCCCATTAGATTATCATCAGATTTCTCAGCAGAAACTCTACAAGCTAGAAGAGAGTGGACCCCAATATTTAAAGTCCTGAAAGAGAGGAACTTTCAGCCACAAATACTATACCCATCAAAGCTATCCTTTAAATATGAAGGAGAAATAAAAACATTCACAGATACAGAAAAGATGAGGAAACTTATCATCAGAAAACCCCCACTCCAGGAATTACTAAAGGGGGTTCTCCAATCAGATACAAAGAACAAAAAACAAAAAACAAAGCCACAAGTAAAAGCTCCAAGAAGAACACAATAAAACCAAATTTAAACTGTAACAACAACAAAAAGAAAGGGGGGAGAGGATGGAGATTAACAGTAGCAAAGGACGATGGAGTGCAAAAGTACTCACAAAATAGTGCACTACAATGAACAGGGTCGGAACCCTTTTCATTACTTAATGGTAACCACCATTGAAAAAACCACCACAGAAGCACATGAGATAAAAAAGATAGCAACAGAGGAAAGATGTATGGAATACAACCAAATAAAAACAAAAGATAGAAAAATGAAAGAGAAGGATCAAACAAGACACAAAACTAACAGAAAGCAATCTATAAAATGGCAATAGGGAACTCACAAGTGTCAATAATTACACTAAATGTAAACGGATTAAACTCACCAATAAAAAGACACAGAGTAGCAGAATGGATTAAAAAAGAAAATCCAACTGTATGCTGCCTACAGGAAACTCATCTAAGTAACAAGGATAAAAATAAATTCAAAGTGAAAGGCTGGAAAACAATACTCCAAGCAAATAACATCCAAAAAAAAGCAGGTGTAGCAATACTCATATCTGATAATGCTGACTACAAGACAACAAAAGTACTCAGAGACAAAAATGGCCATTTCATAATGGCTAAGGGGACACTGAATCAAGAAGACATAACAATTCTTAATATATATGCACCAAACCAAGGAGCACCAAAATATATAAGACAGCTACTTATTGACCTTAAAACAAAAACTGACAAAAATACAATCATACTTGGAGACCTCAATACACCGCTGACGGCTCTAGATCGGTCATCCAAACAGAGAATCAACAAAGACATAGTGGCCTTAAACAAAACACTAGAGCACCTGGATATGATAGACATCTACAGGACATTTCATTCCAAAGTGACTGAGTATACATTTTTCTCCAGTGTACATGGATCATTCTCAAGAATTGACCATATGTTGGGCCACAAAAACAACATCAGCAAATTCAGAAAAATTGAAGTTGTACCAAGCATTTTTTCTGATCATAAAGCCTTGAAACTAGAATTCAACTGCAAAAAAGAGGAAAAAAATCCCACAAAAATGTGGAAACTAAACAACATACTTTTAAAAAATGAATGGGTCAAAGAAGAAATAAGTGCAGAGATCAATAGATATATACAGACTAATGAAAATGACAATACGACATATCAGAATCTATGGGATGCAGCAAAAGCAGTGATAAGAGGGAAGTTCATATCACTTCAGGCCTATATGAACAAACAAGAGAGAGCCCAAGTGAACCACTTAACTTCACACCTTAAGGAACTAGAAAAAGAAGAACAAAGACAACCCAAAACCAGCCGAAGAAAGGAGATAATAAAAATAAGTGCAGAAATAAATGAAATTGAGAACAGTAAAACTATAGAAAAAATTAATAGAACAAAGAGCTGGTTCTTTGAAAAGATCAAGAAAATTGACAAACCCTTGGCAAGACTTACCAAGGAAAAAAGAGAAAGAACTCATATAAACAAAATCCAAAATGAAAGAGGAGAAATCACCACGGACACCGTAGTTATACAAAGAATTATTGTAGAATACTATGAAATACTATATGCTACTAAATTCAACAATCTAGAAGAAATGGATAAATTCCTAGAACAATACAACCTTCCTAGACTGAGTCAAGAAGAAGCAGAAAGCCTAAACAGACCTATTAGTAGAGAAGAAATAGAAAAAACCATTAAAAACCTCCCCAAAAATAAAAGTCCAGGCCCAGACGGCTATACCAGCGAATTTTATCAAACATTCAAAGAAGACTTGGTTCCTATTCTCCTCAAAGTCTTCCAAAAAATTGAAGAAGAAGCAATACTTCCAAACACATTTTATGAGGCCAACATAACCCTCATACCAAAACCAGGCAAGGATGGCACAAAAAAAGAAAACTACAGACCAATATCTCTAATGAATACAGATGCTAAAATACTAAACAAAATACTAGCAAATCGAATACAACAACAAATTAAAAAATAATACATCATGATCAAGTGGGATTCATCCCAGAATCTCAAGGATGGTTCAACATACGTAAAACGGTTAACGTAATACACCATATCAACAAAACAAAGAACAAAAACCACATGATCTTATCAATAGATGCAGAAAAGGCTTTCGATAAAATACAACACAATTTTATGTTTAAGACTCTCAACAAAATGGGTATAGAAGGAAAATATCTCAACATGATAAAGGCCATATATGATAAACCATCAGCTAACATCATATTAAATGGCACTAAACTGAAGGCTTTCCCCCTTAAGTCAGGAACAAGACAGGGTTGTCCACTCTCTCCACTCTTATTTAATGTGGTACTAGAGGTTCTAGCCAGAGCAATCAGACAAGACAAAGAAATAAAAGGCATCCATATCGGAAAAGAAGAAGTAAAGGTATCACTTTTTGCAGATGATATGATCCTATACATCGAAAACCCCAAAGAATCCACAAAAAGACTACTAGAAACAATAGGCCAATACAGTAAGGTCGCAGGATACAAAATTAACATACAGAAGTCAATAGCCTTTCTATATGCCAACAATGAAACAACTGAGAACGAACTCAAAAGAATAACCCCCTTCACAATTGCAACAAAAAAAATAAAATACTTAGGAATAAACATAACAAAGAATGTAAAGGACTTATATAATGAAAACTATAAACCATTGTTAAGAGAAATCGAAAAAGATATAATGAGATGGAAGAATATTCCTTGTTCTTGGTTAGGAAGAATAAATATAATCAAGATGGCCATATTACCCAAAGCAATATACAAATTTAATGCAATTCCCATCAAAATTCCAATGACATTTTTTAAAGAAATAGAGCAAAAAATCATCAGATTTATATGGAACTATAAAAACCCCCGAATAGCCAAAGCAATCCTAAAGAAAAAGAATGAAGCTGGGGGCATTACAATACCTGACTTCAAACTCTATTATAGGGCCACGACAATCAAAACAGCATGGTATTGGCAGAAAAATAGACACTCAGACCAATGGAACAGAATAGAAAGTCCAGAAATAAAACCACATATATATAGTCAAATAATTTTTGATAAAGGGGCCAAGAACATACAATGGAGAAAAGAAAGCCTCTTCAATAAATGGTGCTGGGAAAACTGGAAAGCCACATGCAAAAGAATGAAACGGGACTACAGTTTGTCCCCCTGTACTAAAATTAACTCAAAATGGATCAAAGATCTAAACATAAGACCTGAAACAATCAAGTACATAGAAGAAGACATAGGTACTAAACTCATGGACCTGGGTTTTAAAGAGCATTTTATGAATTTGACTCCAATGGCAAGAGAAGTGAAGGCAAAAATTAATGAATGGGACTACATCAGACTAAGAAGTTTTTGCTCAGCAAGAGAAACTGATAACAAAATAAACAGAAAGCCAACTAAATGGGAAATGATATTTTCAAACAACAGCTCAGATAAGGGCCTAATATCCAAAATATACAGAGAACTCATAAAACTCAACAACAAACAAACAAACAATCCAATAAAAAAATGGGAAGAGGACATGAACAGACACTTCTCCCAGGAGGAAGTACAAATGGCCAACAGATATATGAAAAGATGCTCATCTTCTTTAGTTATTAGAGAAATGCAAATCAAAACTGCAACGAGATACCACCTCACACCTGTTAGATTAGCTATTATTAACAGGACAGGTAATAGCAAATGTTGGAGAGGCTGTGGAGAAAAAGGAACCCTCATACACTGTTGGTGGGAATGTAAAGTAGTACAACCATTATGGAAGAAAGTATGGTGGTTCCTCAAAAAACTGAAAATAGAACTACCTTATGACCCAGCAATCCCTCTACTGGGTATATACCCCCAAAACTCAGAAACATTGATATGTAAAGACACATGCAGCCCCATGTTCATTGCAGCATTGTTCACAGTGGCCAGGACATGGAAACAACCAAAAAGCCCGTCAATAGATGACTGGATAAAGAAGATGTGGCACATATACACTATGGAATACTACTCAGCCATAAGAAATGATGACATCAGATCATTTACAGCAAAATGGTGGGATCTTGATAACATTATACGAAGTGAAATAAGTAAATCAGAAAAAAACAGGAACTGCATTATTCCATACGTAGGTGGGACATAAAAGTGAAACTAAGAGACATTGATAAGAGTGTGGTGGTTACCGGGGGAGGGGGGAAAGGGAGAGGGAAAGGGGGAGGGGGAGGGGCACAAAGAAAACTAGATAGAAGGTGACAGAGGACAATCTGACTTTGGGCGATGGGTATGCAACAAATTGAAAGACAAGATAACCTGGACTTGTTATCTTTGAATATATGTATCCTGATTTATTGATGTCGCCCCATTAAAAAAAATTATTTAAAAAAAAAAAAAAAGAATGTGCACCTTTTTATACAGTTCCTCTAAATGGTCCCAGCGTCCTGGACATGATGGGGGAGGATGAAGAAATGTGAAATACATTCTCTAGTCTTATATGGCTTAGAGTCTAATTGGTGAAATAAAACATGCAGGAAGAGACAGACAGTGATCAATACTAGCCAATAGCCAATTAAGGGCTAAATTATATTCCATTATCTCTAAGTATTGTAGACTTTGCAAGGACAAGAGATGAGTAATGAGGTGGATAGTCAGGAAAGGCTTCCTGCAGGAAGTGGAACTTGAGCTGTGTGTGGCTCGGAGGATGCAGGAGTCAGACAGAGGGTATACCATCAGTAAATCAGTTAATGCGTGGAATGGGTAGAGGACATGGTGCATTCAGGCATCTGTGAACGGTGGGACAGACACATGCTGGCAAGCCTCAGTAGCATCTTCATATTTGGGGGTTGGTATAAACTGGGTCCTTCAAAGTTATCCAAAGGACTTGGAATTAAGGTTGCTACCTGTAAAGCCAGTAGCCACAGCCATCATCACAGCTGCCTGGTCCGTGCAGATTCACATTTGATTCGGACAGATGACAATGAAACAACGGAGCCAAGAACTGATGGGGCATTACCTTTAATCCTAGTTTGCACCCGGAGGGCGAGAAAAACACACAGTGGGAAAACACTTCCCTTTCCATTCAGGGCTCCCAAAGCCACTGACTTATCCAAGTGTTACTAGAATCAAAGGTTTCTACCTCACCAGCCTTATTTACATCTGTTCCCCATCTCCTTCTCTCTGCACAAATTCTGCACAAACTGGCTTCTCCTTCAGCACTCCACCACCTTGGCTGCTTCTCCTCTGCAATGCTAATTCAGGAACTGAGAGAGAGCAAGCCCCCGGTCTGCCCCATTTTTTAGTGTAGAAATCCAAACCTTTAAGCCAATATATAAATAAGGAAGTCTCTGATACAAAGCCACTTATCTGAGGCATAAATGGGATTCCTCATAAGAGGGCACCATCCCACATCATGCAACAGTTAAGGGTGTAGGGAAAAGCTTAGTTTTGAAAAGATCTTTGTATTAAAAGGGCGGGAAAGGCTTAGTCTTAAAACTAAGCCTTAGGCTATAATAACTTTGCCTGCTTACAGCCTGTCCCCCACACCCAATGCAAACTATAAGCAAGTAAACATATATATCATATTTACAAACTTATTTGACTGACACTACCCTATGAGTTAAACTATACAACTTGCTCACAAGATCTGCAAACTCATCAATAGAGACTGCCATCAACGCTGAACTCAGTAATACCACAGACTTAGAAATGTTGTTTCTTCATCTCTAACGATACGGCCATCAGAAGAGGGATAGTCAGCCACAGAACTGGGAGCATGAGGAAGTGAGCGTCTATGATGCTTATCTCAGCATTGTTCAGGGAGAATGTGTCCCAACCCCGGTGGTCCATGCTGAGGGGCTGGTGTGGTTCTCATTTTGAATCACAGAAGCTTGTGTGAGCATGGCTAAGGTGCCACTCTAACCTCCTCACCAATGAGATGGGAACACCTCCAAAAGTGACGATCAAGCCCGGGCTGTGGCGAGGTGGCCCTGTGAGGCCACTCCCCAGGGACATGCAGTCAACCATCTGGCGGCCCCCACGCCCCTGGGCTGTTGCATGTACCTCACTGGTTGGGCGCTGCACAACTCCTGGGTGTCATCACCCACACCCTGCACAAGGACACCGTGTGACCCCTTCCATGAATTTCCATTGAAGCGTCAGTAAATATATTCTGAAGGCTTTCAGCAATTCTCGGTGTTGGAGAGCTGGGAGGGCTAAGTGAAGACCCCTGTGCGGGCCCCCACGGGCTCTGGCGGCTGGATGAGTGCTGCCGCTGGGTCAGGAACCACGTGTTAACTGGGAACGGCATACGTAGCATTCCCTCCTATCCTTCAACAGAGCCCCGGGATCTGGCAACTGTCAGAAAATCGTCAGGGTGCCCGGCCTTGCACACAACAGCGACCAGATTGTGGACCAGCCACTGCAGATACTTGAAAATACCAGGCTGTGCTTATCTGACCCGACATTGACCTGCCTGTGGAGGTGTTCTGTGTCCTTGGTCATAGTTTCATGCCAGAAATGGTTCTGTTCTGTAAATGACTGGCCAATCCAACAGGGCAGAGCAGAGCTCCTGGTGTCAAGGTTGACAGAAATGGCCTCAGGAGTCTTAAATGGAAATGAGGACAGGCCTGAAAGATAGGAGGCGGCTTCTGAGAGCCCTGGGGCTTCACCAGGAGACCACTCAGTGATGTCTACCTGCCACATGCTGAAAGACACACACCCACATTATCTGAGCAGGGGCGTGCTCCATGGCCCCCCATCAATGATACGTTTCCCCTCAGTGGAAAGAAGCCAGGAGCCCTTTCAGGCCGGGTAATCCAGCTTGATGCGTTAAAAGGTGCCGGGGGTCTCGAGAAGAAGAGAGCAATAGCTAGAAATTTTAAAACGGAAGGGGGAAATGTGTGTGTGCATACGCGTGTGTGCGTGCACACGCACACACCCACACATGTGTTGGGTGGCAGGTGCTTAGAATACAAAACAGTAAAGGATTTCTTCTGAATGCTGAAGCTATTTGGGAATTAAGGGGCTGATAGATAACACCCAGTTTCTCCATCTGGATTTAGAATTCGTAGAGACAAAGATACAGTCAACAGTTGGAAACCCTTCTAACACGTAAGATGGCCAGTGAGTGTGGCTGTGGGTCTGCAGCCCGAGGGTTGTGCTGACTGCTCACCTCTGCAGTGCCAGGTGGGCAGCGCTGGGCAGGTCTCCCAAGGGGCGGGGCTTCTGTAGGCACGGGACACCGGCTGACCTGCTCCGCCCACAGGCAGCTCTGGAACAGAACCAGGAACAGCTGAGCCACCTGGCCCAGATTCTTTCCCTAAGACACTGACCAGACAACTGACTTCCTCCCGAGGCTGGGGGGATGGTTGGGAAGCTTCCTCCTCATGGAGCGCAGACCCCGGGGAAGAGTCTCCCCACCCTTCCACAAGTTCCACGCGAACTAGACTCTGTGATCATTGCACCACAAGGTTCCCCTCGCCTGCGATGGATCTAAACTAGATATAGGCACCTCTGAGTGTCCCTTGAACTTCCAAGCTGTGCATTGGTGGCCCTGCTGTCAACAGGCTCGATTTTCCAAACTCAGAGACATGTGCATGTCATGATAGAGCAGCGTGAGTAATGGGATCAGAAAAAGGAAAGTGTCTACACAGGTAAAGAGGGCTCGCCCCCAAGCCTCATGAAGTCTGTGCTTCCTGAGCCTTTCTGGCCTCCGGGAGGCAGGGCGCTGGGCGCAGGCACGCCCTTCTCAGAGCGGGCCCTGGTCCTCCTCAGTTCGCACTCACCGGCAGTGCAGTGATACGGGCCCCATCTACCCCATGTGACTAAAACCCCGCAGATCTGGAGAATGACTAGATTATTCCTGGACTGTTCCTATCAATCCTGATCTTGGAGATTATTGCAATTATTAAATCTCATAGTTGGAAGGTCACGTTGTCCAATCTCCTACCCCTTGAAAAGTCCCCACCAAAGAGGCAAGGAGTGGGGAGTAGGGAAATTGGGCGGAGGGTGTCAAAAGGTGCAAACTTCTAGTTGCAAGATAAGGAAGTCCTGGGCTGTGACCACAGCTAACAATACTATCTATACTATATACTTAAAAGTTGCCAAGAGAATAGCTCTTAAAAGTTCTCATCACAAGAAAAAAAACATAGTAACTATGTGAGGCAGTGGATATTAACTAGATTTAAAGTGGTGATGATTTTGTTGCAATATATACATAAGTCAGTATGTTATACACCTAAAACGAATACAATGTCATATGTCACTTATATCTCAATAAAACTGGGGAATTTTTTTTTTAGTTCCTCAACAATCTTGGATAGTTGTTTGCATAGCTTCTGTTTTCTATAACCTCATTTAGCAGCTGCACTAAGTCCTACATTAGTTTTTGGACTGTAATCTAAATGAGCTGGACTCTTTGTATCAAGATTGTATTTAATTTTATTTTATTTAAGCTTCATGGATGCCTTGATCCTTCTTTTAAAATGTCTGTGATATTAGAAATCTTTCTAAAATATGTTAAAGGAGTTAGACTCTCCATGCTGAGCCACTATGGGGAGGGGGTTTACTTAAGACAGGACTAAGCTAACAGGACAGATTTGAATATTTGGTTGTTGGTGGGGTTACAGCAAGACCCATGTTGAGAACATAGAGTTGCTAAGCCCTGGGCACAGTCAGAAGATGTCAGAGTTAGTTTCCCAATAAAGCCCGGACTCAGTGGCCCAAACACCAGTCGAATCCTCTTCACTTGTCTGGGCTACAGGGCAAGCGTTAGTCTTCAGCCTTCTGTGTCCTTATGAGATCCTGGCATCCTGCTATAGCGGCACAGCTAAGGGGCTCCCGGTGATCAGGGATCACTCTGAACCTAACAGCCCTGTGTGGGAAGACTCTACATATATTTAAGACATTAAATCCTTCCATGAAGTGCTTCCACAGACATAACGATGACTTCCATATTAAATGCACTAGAGCACCAAGAATACAGACAGAATCGAAACAAGGCTCGTTGGCACCCAAGTTAAAGAAAGTTTCATGTCAGGCTATTTAGTCTTATTTTCCAGCCATCGTCTCAGACATCACGGCGATGTTCATGAAGGTTGGGGAGCTCCTCCTGCAGACCTTCACTCTCATCTCAGAAAATGCTACTCTGTCCCTGCTGGAAGTATAATAGATGGGGTCGATCTTGCTCCTTGGTGTGGCTTTGGAGGGTACAGAGGATATGGAAGAGAATGTGACTTTAGGAAATGATGCTGTCCTTGGGCCAGTTTAGTTTTGGACTCCCAAGGTTTGAGCATTAACCAGAGTAAAGTAAACATATGTGTGGAAACTGTATCTCTGAATTGCTTTCTAACCACTGTTTCCATCTATTTCTCTTTGCCCTTTAATATAGTTAAAATGACCCAGCTTAAGTGAGAAAATAAGTCTGTGTTTGTTGATGAAATCCAATTGCACGGATACGATGGTGTTCATAAATCCTCTGAGTGCAGTCCTCCAGAATTTTCCCAGATTGAAATCAAATACTCTCACTCTCGCCTGGCTCTCACATTCTGAGTCAGCAGAATCTGCCATCACACACTGCCTGTATGTGACATTTTTGTGGGAGGTTATCACAATGTAAGGACTGTGTGAGTACTCGGGGCTTATCTAATCAGATTTTCTTGACACTTGTTTTATTGCGTTCAAATCTCATGGGCTGATCAAGTGACTCTGCTGTTCAGCAACCTGTAACAAAGGAGAGCTTCCTCACAAATGCTTGCCCCTGTTTCAGAAACATTCTCCACATAGCTGGGCATTGGTGATGGCTCCTGGCTGCTCATCGACTTGGAAACCTGAGCCCTGCTCCTAACTATCTCATTTCAGGAAGCATTCCTAAAGGAGGGTGGGTGTATGATGATTCTTTAGATTCCTTCCAGCTTTGTGTTTGGGAGATTCTAAGACCTAACTGTCACAGCATTTAGCACAGTTCTTCCCTGCTGTCTACAAAATGGACATTCAATAAGGATTTGTGAGATAAATGAGTGAGAAAATGAATGGACGAATGAATGAACAAATGGCCAGAATTGTCAAGTGACTATGATCCCAAGTCCTTCTCCCAGTTCCTCCATGGAAAACCATTTGCTTTGGATAGAACTTCTAGCGAAAAAAGGACTCAGGATGCCAGATATATTCCCTGATAGGCCAGCATTCTAGGACAAGGCAAGCAACCTCACCCACCCTGGGGTTTCTCACCATGTGGAGATGTAACTGATACCCTTCAAAACAAATTCGGTCACCACTCCTACCTATTAGGAAGGTTATTATAAAAACAATGGGAAATAAGTGTTGGTGAGGATGTAAAGAAATTAGAACCCGTATATATTACCAACAGGAATGTAAAAGGCGCAGCTGCTGAAGAAAACAGTCTAGTGGATCCTCAGTAAGTTAATTCCCACATGACATAGCAATTCCACCCCTAGGTATGTGCCCAGAAAGACTGAAAACAGGAACTCAAATAGACTCGTACGCAAATGTTCACAGCAACATTATTCACAATTATCAAAAGGCGAAAGCAACAACCAACAGATGAGTAATACATAACCAATGTATACACTGTACAGTGGAGTATTATTCAGCCTTAAAAAGAAGGAAATTCTGACACATGATACAATATGGATGAACCTTAAAAATATTATGCCAAGTGAAATAAGGTAATCATAAAAGGTTAAATATCGAATGAGTGCACTCACCTGAAATATCTAGAATAGGCAATTCGTAGAAACTGAAAGTAGAGCAGAGGTTGCCAGCGGTTGAGGGGAGGGGAGGATGGGGAGTTATTATTTAATGAGTACAGAGTCTCAGTTTGGGAGGATGAAAAAGTTCTAGAAACGGATAGCGGTAATTGTTGTACAACATTGTGCAGATATGTAATGCCCCTGAATTGTACACTTAAAAATGGTTACAACGGTTATTTTATGAATGTATATTTCAGTGCAACAAAAAATAGTAAAACAAAGCAAAACAAAAAGGGTGTCTGAAGGACCAGGGGGAGAGAGACACCAGGTCAATTATGCTTCCAGATACTGCTAACTGGAGACACTAGCGTTCACGGTGCCTACAGCTTACAGATACTCTCGATAGCACTGTTTCAACCTTCCAACATCTCTGTGGGGATATTGTCCCACTTCACTAGTGAGTAAACTGAGGCACAGAGATGTTGATTCGCCCAGTGTCAGTCATATTCTGGGCAGAGCTGTGACTTGAACACACCGTTCTTCACCCTCAGAATAGTGCTCTTCCAGCTCGCCTGCGGCAGCCTTCCTGAAGTGGTCACCTCACACAGGACCAGTGGGAAGGGCTGACCAGGTGGTCAGGAGAGCCGGCCCGGTGAACCACAGCAGGGCCCGCAATCCCCGCCCAGCCTCGCCGCCGCCCTCTCTGGGAGAGGAGGAGGTCACCGGGCTCTCGGCTGGGTTGACAGTGTGGGTATGCATTCGCTCTGAAGATATATCTTGCCTATAAAATAATCGGAAACCTCCCTGCCTCCTTAACGTTTCTGGGTTCAGGGGTCTTTTTAAGACATAGATCTCATATTCCCATATTCCGCCTATCAGAATCCAGTGCTTCTCCAACAGGACCATGGGCTGTTTCTCAGGAAAACTTTTCCACAGTTTGACATTTGAATCCAGCATCCTGAGTACAAAATCACTATTTACAAGCATCACAAGGAGATTCTGCTAACTGTTGAAATTCACGCATATCACTTTTGCTCCATATGCGAAGTCAGTCTCTCCAGGGCCATACTCAGCACACAGATAGCCATTATATTTCCCGATTTTATGGCTGCAGAGGTCACCACGTCAAACCATCCACTGGCTTTCTCTGAGCAGAGTGATCCATCTGTGTAATTAATCTTGACCACTCTCCTGCCGAAACCAGGCAAGTTCAGCTCTGCCCGCTACAATTCAAAGCAGCTTGAAAGATTCATCTCAATTCTGATTTCCACCCCAAAGTCATTCACCCATGGAGTTCCCATTGTTCCTGGCATTCCTGCCAATGTGCTGTTAATTAAACTCCCCACGTTGTCCTTTCCAGATGACGGCTGCCTCGGGGTGGGTGCCAAGGCCAGGCCATGTGTACTCCCTCCACTGTCCATCTGTCCCTGATTTCCAGGATTCTGTCTCTGGAACGGTGAGCCCTGGGTTCCCGGGTCTGGCTGCATGTTTGCCAAGCACCCGCCCACTGTGGCTGGGAAGAGGCCACAGCCCCGTGGTTAGGAATTGGGCTCTGAGGAGATGCTGAAGTTTTAACTCTGGCTCTATGACCAACATGTTCTGCGATGCTGGGAAAACCCTCTCACCCTCTTGGCACCTCTGTTTCCTCATCTATAAAATGGGGATAGTAATAGTATACCCTCCCTGGAAGTGGTTGGAGACAGATTCTAACATGTAAAGCACTTAAAATAGTGTCAGAAGCAGAGGAAGACCTCAATATAGGCTAATTCTTACCATTCTCGGTATTCTTGATTACTGCCCAGATTCACAGAGTGCTTCACCAAAATGCTAACCTTCCAAAATTCCTTGCAGCCCTTGGAAATATCCACAATCAAGGGCACACACGTGAGTGACATTCCTAGGCCTTCCCCAGATTCTCTGTAAATCTGCTGCCAACTTGGAAGTCAAAGATTACGAATCATTAATTGCCAGAGTTGTTGAGTCACTTACTCCTACAACTATTTTTTTTTTAATTTACAACTGGCTCTGCCACCTTTAATAAAAATTGAAAAGTACGCTCAATTTAAAAAATTGTATAATAACACTTTATACACGAATGAGGATTACCTGTTATTTTACATTTACGAAACTTACACACGTTCATTCATTTTATCCTCCTACTCCTATTGTTCGAAGAGCACTTCACAATTTACAGACTTGCTCTCCCGTTAGCTGCCTGACTCAGCCCTCACGGCTCTCGCTTCCTGCCGTAGGGACGGAGCTCTGACGTCACATGAGACCTGGGGCGCATTAACTTTTGCACATGCTTTTCTCTTGGTGTGGAATGGCTCCTTGGGGACATTTTGGCTCTTTTCCATTCTCCACAGTTCCTCACATGGCTCATCCTACTAGACTTTCGGGCATTGGTTTAGGTTCCGCCTCCTCTCGGAACCTCCCCAGCAGGTCCTGGCCCAATCTGCACAAAGGGCCCTTTCTGTGTGTTATAGCATTTTGTACTCATCGCCCACTACGATTGTAGTGTGTCACTTTCCCCTGCGGGACCCTCTGCTTCTTGCGGACAGAGACTGTATAGTTTCCTGTGATCTCTCTGATCCTTAGCACAAAGCGTGGATTTCAAGAGTGTTCAGAGAATGAATGAAACAGCCACAGAGGAATATAGAACTTGTTAGGGAGGGTCCTTAGAGCGAGGAACAGGCCTCAGGCCTGAGAACTGGAAGAAGGATTCACTGCAGAAGTGACATGTGGAAGGGAGTCTTTGAGGGTGAGAAGGATTTGGACAAGCGGAAGGGGGAAAGCAAGTGTCTTTCTTCAGACCTGGGAACGAACAGGACCGCGACTCACAGGTCTGGCGATCTGCTGAGGCGGAGACCGGGGCGGGGTGGGGGGGAGAGTGGGGGCGGAGACGGGGGGGGGGGAGAGGGAAGAGAAAGTGGGGGCGGAGACGGGGGGGAGAGGGAAGAGAAAGTGGGGGCGGAGACGGGGGGGGGGAGGAGGAAGAGAAAGTGGGGGCGGAGATGGGGGAGGGGGGGTAGGAAGAGAAAGTGGGGGCGGAGACGGGGGAGGGGGGAGGAGGAAGAGAAAGTGGGGGCGGAGACCGGGGGGAGGAGGAAGAGAAAGTGGGGGCAGAGACGGGGGGGGGGGAGGAAGAGAAAGTGGGGGTGGAGACCCGGGGGGAGGAGAGAGAGAAAGTGGGGGTGGAGACGGGGGGGGGGAGGAGGAAGAGAAAGTGGGGGCGGAGACGGGGGGGGGAGGAGAGAGAGAAAGTGGGGGCGGAGACGGGGGGGGGGAGGAGGAAGAGAAAGTGGGGGCGGAGACGGGGGGGGGGAGGAAGAGAAAGTGGGGGCGGAGACGGGGGAGGAAGAGAAAGTGGGGGCGGAGACGGGGGGGGGGGAGGAGGAAGAGAAAGGGGGGGAGGGCAGCGCTGCCTGGGGAGGCGATGCCCACTCGGGAAGGTAGACGGTGAAGGGTGTTCTACACCTGGTCGAGCTGGGGCCTTATTCTGCAGACAACCGGGACGTGTTCCAGGATTTTACACAGGACGGCGTTTCAGAAGGGGGGTGCCCGAAAGAGCAGGGGGCAGGAAGCGGCTCCTGTTCCTGTGCCAGCAGGCACACAGGTAGATGCTCCTGCTGGTCTCGGCATAGACTGCACTCTAGAAGCCCGAATCAGCGGCTGGCACGTCAGGAAGGAGCTTCTGTGGGGGGACCAGGACGGCAGGAAGACAAGTGTCACCTCATTCCTTTGGCACTCTTACCAGTTTCTCCGTGCATTTGTGTATATTATATTGTCCACAAGGGACATGTTTTAAATAGTGACATAGTAGGAATAAGGGATGGAAGAAAGACAGACAGAAGAGAAGACACACCACAGTGTGAAAGAGTCCGTTCAGGAAGACCAGCGAGAGGACACGAGACCAAGGCAGGTGACAGGTGGGCACCGCCCCCCTCGGGCTCTCCTGCCCGGAGAGCCACAGCCATGGGCAGCCTTCCATTGTGTGTTCCCTCTTCCCTGGCAGCGGCAAGTGCCCGGGTATAACCCTCTTGTTGGATACTGTGAGCCCAACCTCAAACGGTCAACAGGGCAAATTCATCTTCAGTTGTAATGAGAGAGGGGCTCCTCGCTCCCCCGTGGACCGCCATCCTCTCCGTGCCTCGCGGCCGTCAGCGTCCTGGGTGGACAGAGCGTCCGGCCAGGCCGAGGCCTGCTCTTGCTCGCGGGCACTGTGGCGGCCCAGGCAGGAGCGAGGACAAGGCTGTCCCTCCTGGAAAAGCACTGTGGAGGGTAACTGGCTCTTGCTCTTGCAGACCTCCCCAGAGCTGCTGTCCCTTCTCAGGAAAACAGGAAGGGAAGAAGGAGAGACTGGCAGGTCGCGGTAGAGGCCCGAGGTCAGCCACAGCAGACCAGCAGGAAGACCAGCCTCGGCTCCCAAAGTGATGGCTTTGAGATTGAGGAGAGCCGAAAGCTTTGGACTCCCAGTGAGGGAAATTTCAGGAGAAGTCACAATATTTTTCACCTAAGAACTTACGTTTTTCAGGTGTTGACAGCAACACAAATATAGGTGTGCTTCCGTTTAAGAAAACCAAATAAACACAAACCAACCGGGACTTTGGAACTGGATGTCAGAGTAAACTAAATAAAAATGTCACTTCTTCAGGCCAGGTCTCAAAGACACCTCTCTGTCTGCTTGACCTCGAGCAAACTGCTTCACCCATCCATCCGGGCTTCAGGGTTTCTTCCAGATCTTTCCTTCCAGATCTGCGCGATCCGCTTCAGCCCTCTCCCGAGTGACAACGGCGTGTGGACTGGCACTCGGAAATGTTTCGGGATTGATTCATCGGCGCCCTGTTGCCTGTTATTCTAAAGCTGTTCAGCATCATTGCTCAAGATGCTGATGGCTCCTCTGAAAGGGCGGTGAGGTGGGGGAGGCGGGAGAAACTGAGGCCCTTTGTGCTCAATCGCCCACCTCTTTACTATAAAATATTGGGCAGGTAAAGGAAGCTTTCTTTTGCACTAAGAACCCGGCTGGTGCTGGCCATCATCACGTGACTCAGGCTGGGAGGTGCCTTTCCAGGGCAACAGGACCCCCTCTTGCCCATGAACTTGTTGATATGAAAGCCATGCTCCTGATAGCGCTTGCAGATCAGCACTTGTGTCTGTCAGTTTTTCAAAAGCCTCCGTTGACGGGAGCTCGACTCCTGCTTGCTTAACAAGACTCTGAAAGTGGTTTGAAATCACTTGAGCATTTCTTTCGAGATGTTGCACCTTTTCTGAATACCTACCAAACAGTAAATATCATTAAAATTAATTGTGCCGAACAGACTCTTACAATTTAAATTGAATTGTCAGCTTTGTATAATAAAATGTTAAACTTATGTGTCACACAAAGAATAAATTTAACTCTGGTATTTGACTCAAAATTAAATTAAAGACCGAGGGCACTTACTTTTTAATAGGCTTTACATTGTTATATGACTTCCCTTGGAGTCATTTATATCTAAGCCACATTTCTTTAAAAACAGGTAATATAAATTGGCTCTTACGAGTTTCTCTACATCACCAAAGCACACAGTTCTTCTTCCACATAACTTTCTTTTCCGATGAAAATCATTGATACATCTTAGTATTTGTAATATTTCTTCTCCCTCGGGTTCACGGAGAACAATCTGTTTCCACACTCCTCCACTCGCTTTAATTTTGAGTGACTCCACTGGCCACAATAACACGTGCTAAAGATACTGCTTCTCCTTCCCCTGGTCCAGCAGACCCTCTAGAGACGGGTGACCAGACACAACAGAGGAGTGAGTGTCCTATATTGTTATTTGTTAATCTGGCAACCTTACACCAGAGCCCTTCTCACGTTCTCAGACATCCTTCCTGTGCAGACCTCCAGGCCGCCCCAGGGGCCCCGCCCCCCGGCCCTTGCTCACCTGCTTGCCGCCAGGGGCCCCTCTGCAGGGCCCGTCTCTGCCTGGACTAGCTGAGCTGCTCTCCCACTCCCTGGGTTCAGTCTTTGCCAAGTATTCCCCGTGTCTGTGTTATCCGTGTGCTCAACTCTTTGCTGGGGACGGCACGAGGAATTCGCGCTGGTCCTGCAGCATCGGTTTTTCGTGATGATGAATGACCAGAGCACGTGGATCAAACTCGGAGGAGACAAGGTTAAAAGGCCGTCGCTTCAGAGAGTGGGCTCTTAATGTATAGGAACCTCTTAATGCGGGAATCACACTTCCTGCGCTGCAACCAAATCACCCTGTGTGCCTGCAGACCAGCTAGACAGAGGATCTGGTTACTGAGTCGCTGTTGTAGTTCACGAATTGGACTCAGAAGAGGGGAGCCAGAAAGCACTTGTATGATATTATTTTTTCTGTGTTAAGTCGAAAGCTTCTTCCATAAGAAATTTCAGGCAGTTCTTATGGAATTAACAAATAACCTCATTTTTCAGATCATAAAAATGTCCAGTTCAATCCAGATTTCAAGTTTGTCATACAATTCACACTCCTGTCTTCCTGCCAGCGTGCTCCTGATACAGGGTGAGGAGCCAGCGGCGAGGTGGGGCGTCGTGGCTGCTGTGTCACTGTTTTCATTGCTTCTCCCCAGTTCAGACCCTCCCAGCCCGGGGGAGAGGTGGGGGAAAGGGGAACAGCTGAAGGGCTCTCTCGGCTGACACCCCTGCAGTCTGTGTCGGGCTGACTCTTTCTCCCGCGCAGCACCCCAGTGGGTTCTTTGGGCATCTATCTCCCTTGGCTAAAGTCTTACCCAACCGGCCTTACTGTCCCACCCCGCATCCGCTGGCACACATCTAGAGCAGGGTACCTCTTCCCTCTAACCCTGTGTCTTTCCTCTGCTTCCTGGCAGGGGTCACTCCAACCACAGTCTCCTCCTGCCCAGAAGGAAGAGGCCAGTCTGTGCCCACCCAATTCTGGGTCACACCGGTGAAGCTCTTCGAGTGGATATTTTGAAGTCTCTCTCACTTGGCTCAGCGGAAAACCACTGCTCTCCTCCCAGCTCCCAGAGTGGGCTGGAGAGAGGGTGGGAGTGGTGGGCAAATCCAACTCCTCCAACCCTCCGCAAACTCATCCTTGCCACTGGCTGCTTCAACCTTCTAAGAAAGTCCTAGCCTCCTCTTTTATATATATTTTTAAATTTATTATTTTATTTTATTTTTAAGAAGTAAGAAGTGGGGCAGCAGAGAGACAGACTCCTGCATGCGCCCAAGCAGGATCCACCCGGCATGACCACCAGGGGGGATGTTCTGTCCATCTGGAGCATTGCTCCATTGCAACCGGAGCCATTCTAGCACCTGAGGCAGAGGCCATGGAGTCATCCTCAGCGCCCAGGCCAACTTTACTCCAATGGAACCTTGGCTGTGGGAGGGGAAGAGAGAGATAGAGAGAGAGAAATAAGATGGGGAAGGGTGGAGAAGCAGATGGGTGCTTCTCCTGTGTGCCCTGGCCAGGAATCAAACCTGGGACTTCCACACACCAGGCTGACACTCTACCACTGAGCCAACTGGTCAGAGCCCTAGCCTCCTCTTTTAAACTGTTGGGGTGGCTGACAGAACAAGCTTCAGGCTACCCTTCTGCAGCCTTATGCAACCTTTCTGAATAGCACCTTGTTAGAGTGGCTTTCAGCTTTGGGACCCCAACCAAATTGCTATACAGGAGGCATATCATGCTAATATTCTATTGCAGTTACCATTTAGGAAGTTGTCATAAAAGTAGGAGAGTACTAAAAAGTCATGTTTAGTAGCCTCTAGAAACAGAATTTGTGTTCAGTTTTGCCTTGAGTTTCCTGCTGCATTTATTTCTTAGGTGAGTGAGGAAGCAGCACAAAGACTGCGGCTCTGAACTTAATATGCATGTTCTGAAGCAAACGCTGGATATAATTAGATGTGCCCGCTATATTTTAAGAAAGGGGATTTCAAGTGGGAGGGGAGTGCATTTCAAATGTGCTCACGTAAGACACTGAAAGGGAAGATGGGTTTGAGACTCGGAAAGTCAAAACGAGAACAAATGCTCAGATGGAAAAGACAAAGGGAGGTCCCTAAGGGAACCAGGATCCTAGAGTGGGCTCTGTTACATGGACGCTAGAACGACATGATCGTAAGCTAGAAGGAGAGGACCATGTGCAAAGCAGGAGCCTGAACTTGGAAGGAAAGGCAGAGGCCAGGATGAGCTGACGCTTGTGAAACAGTAAGAATAGCCCCACGTCTTGTGTTTAATGCAGATACTCCATGCTAGGTAGGCTCTGTTTGGTGCATTTATATTTGAACTTGTTTGAACAGCACAACAACTAGGTACTGTTATTATCCCATTCTATGGGTGAGAGAGTGGAGATGCAGAGAGTTAAGACAACTTGTCCAAAGTCAGACAGCTAGTAAGTGGCAAAATGGGGTTCAAGCCCAGACGTTCAGGCTCCCGAGCCTGTGCCCTTCACGACCACCACTGCCTTTCTCTTCTAGTTCATTCATTTGAGCTCTGCCAGGAGCTGTGATCCTTTGAGGCTGTGGATTCGGTTTTGCTCACCTTTGCAATTCTAGCTTTCAGCTCAATGCCTGGCAAGTAGCACCCCCCCACCCCCGAGCTTATTGAATTGAATTGAATGAGCGTAACAGGTAAAGCAAGACTCCTTCTGGGTCCTCTTTTTGCCAAAAGGATAATGGATGATAAGCAGCATCCACATTTTGAATAAAGAGCTGGCCACATCCACCTTGAACTTGGAGAAGGCCAAGCAGGCCCAGCAACCAGCCACCTGTGCATATGGGGAGGCTTACCACTTTCAGGAAAGAACAGAGATGTTTCTGAAGAGCACGTACAGGACTAGGGAGCATCGTAGCTTCCCTGCCCCCTCCAGCTTCCCCCAGCCATCCAGAATAAGTGAAGACGGGCCCTAGAGAACCACAGAGGGAGATTAGAGCTATTTTTAGAAAGGGAAACTGACACCTCACTCACTGGCCAGGTCCCGGCTGACCCTCTAAACCAGGGGTCTCAAACTCGCGGCCCGCCGAAAAATTTTGTGCGGCCCGCAGACTAATCCACGAAGTTCAAAATATTTTGGATAAAATTAAGTAAGCCTAGGGGCCTACTTGTATTTTTCATTTCTCTAGCATCCTAGCTAGATATTAGCTTAGTTAACAGCAGTTGTGATGTGAACTACAGTTTCTGGTCGTTTTGTGACACTGAGTAAACTGCATGTACGATTGTGCTTGTTGTACTGATTTTTTTTTGTTTTCAACTGCAGTGAGAAAAGTGTTGCGTAACAGTTGCCTTTTGTAGACCTAGTGCGGCCCGCCGAAGGGCTGCGATCTTGCTCTGCGGCCCACATGCTGAGTTGAGTTTGAGACCCCTGCTCTAAACTCTCTAGCCTTCCTCATACTACGGCTAGACGGGCACAGGGAAGAGAGCTTGAAACGTGGCCCTTGGGTTTCCTGGTCATGCAATGGCGAGGACCGGGGTGGGGGTGGGGGGCTGACTCCCGCCTGAGACAGCCTGAGGGCAGGGGGCTGGTGGAGGCTCCCTGACGGCTGGGCCAGGAGAGAGGGGGTAGCGGCTGGGCGAGGAGAGTGGGGGTAGCGGCTGGGAGAGGAGAGGGGGGAGCGGCTGGGAGAGGAGAGGGGGGAGCGGCTGGGCGAGGAGGGGGGAGGTAGCGGCTGGGAGAGGAGAGGGGGGAGCGGGGAGAGGGGGGAGCGGGGAGAGGGGGGAGCGGCTGGGCGAGGAGAGGGGGTAGCGGGGAGAGGGGTAGCGGCTGGGCGAGGAGGGGGGAGGTAGCGGCTGGGAGAGGAGAGGGGGGAGCGGGGAGAGGGGGTAGCGGCTGGGCGAGGAGGGGGGAGGTAGCGGCTGGGAGAGGAGAGGGGGGGAGCGGGGAGAGGGGGTAGCGGCTGGGCGAGGAGGGGGGAGGTAGCGGCTGGGAGAGGAGAGGGGGGAGCGGGGAGAGGGGGGGAGCGGGGAGAGGGGGGAGCGGCTGGGAGAGGAGAGGGGGGGTAGCGGCTGGGCGAGGAGGGGGGAGGTAGCGGCTGGGAGAGGAGAGGGGGGAGCGGCTGGGCGAGGAGGGGGGAGGTAGCGGCTGGGAGAGGAGAGGGGGGGGAGCGGGGAGAGGGGGGTAGCGGCTGGGCGAGGAGGGGGGAGCGGGGAGAGGGGGGAGCGGCTGGGCGAGGAGAGGGGGGAGCGGGGAGAGGGGGGAGAGCGGCTGGGCGAGGAGAGGGGGGAGCGGCTGGGCGAGGAGAGGGGGGGGAGCGGCTGGGAGAGGAGAGGGGGAGCGGCTGGGCGAGGAGGGGGGAGGTAGCGGCTGGGAGAGGAGAGGGGGGAGCGGCTGGGCGAGGAGGGGGGAGGTAGCGGCTGGGCGAGGAGAGGGGGGAGCGGGGAGAGGGGGGGAGCGGCTGGGCGAGGAGAGGGGGGGAGCGGCTGGGCGAGGAGAGGGGGCAGCGGCTGGGCGAGGAGAGGGGGCAGCGGCTGGGCGAGGAGAGGGGGGAGCGGCTGGGAGAGGAGGGAGGTAGCGGCTGGGAGAGGAGAGGGGGGGTAGCGGCTGGGAGAGGAGAGGGGGTAGCGGCTGGGAGAGGAGAGGGGGCAGCGGCTGGGCCAGGAGAGGGGGGAGCGGCTGGGCGAGGAGGGGGGTAGCGGCTGGGCGAGGAGAGGGGGGAGCGGCTGGGCGAGGAGAGGGGGGAGCGGCTGGGCGAGGAGAGAGGGGGGAGCGGTAGGAATGCCCTGCGAGCCCTCAGTTTGGAAAGGATCACAGCCAAGAGGGCCGAGTACTTACGTGAACAGAGCCCTTAGCAAACAGCAGAGAGGAAGGGTCCGGGGCTTTGTAAGAGGCCACTTAAGGGGGTACCACCCTTGCTCGGGAACAGTGTAGAACCCACTGAGTCTGGGAGGGTGTGTGCTGCAGGGTAAGTGGGGGAGTGGCAGTGATGAGGAGGTGAAACCTATGAACGGTCCCACGGGAACTTTTCAGTCTGTACATCGGCCACGGAAAGGAGCATTACACAGCTCAGAGAAAAGCACAGAGCGCAGCTTCCCTTCCCTGGCCTTGGCCCTGGGGAACCCGAAGTAGCAAAGGGAGTGGGGGTGGAGTGGAAAAAGGAGAAGGTCCGACTTGAGCTGAGGGGGTTGGGTGGGAGAGAAGGAAGACGCTTCCGTGGAATGAGAGAGTGAAGCTTTGGTTTGGATTATGCTGGACTTGCTCAGGCTTCAAGGGGACCAGCGTGCTGTTAAGATCTGCCCGGGATGACACCCAGACGTGAGGAGGGGAGCGCTGACTACATGGGTGTGAGCTGGGCTGTGGTGGGAGAAACACAAAGCTATTTCTTGAGTTCACCTTACCCCATCCAACCTGTTCAATAACCAGTTACACAAGGAAGTGGCGGGTGAGCGGGCGGAATGTTCACAGACAACACTGCCTTCCCCCAAGTCCAAGACGTGCTCAAAAATAAACAGAACATTTTAATGTTTCTGAAATCCAATACCTTGTAAATCCAAGGGCACATTTATTATTTTTCCCCTGAAAATGCTTTTTGAAGTTATGCTATCTGAAAATACATTGCATTTTAGGCTTGAGAAGATTTTGCAATGATAAGGCTGTTTACAGATTTTTCAGTGCTTTCAGTCATGTATGTGATTTTGAGTTAAATGTCACTCTGTGACCTTCCTGCTCTAGGAAGTTGCATTGTCCAGCTTGGCAGCGGAGAGGGGTAGGTAAAGGGCAAGATAGGAGTGAACAGGGATTGGCTTAAGACTGGGGGCAGGAAGCGCAGGGAACTCCCACCACGTTCCCGGCCAAAGGTGTCAGCACAACCACAGGACAACCTCAGGTTTCAAGTCCAAGGGATCGGGTGGGGGCAATTCTGACCTGCAGTAAAGGGCTGGCTGGACTCAGAGGGAGTGAGGCTGGAGAGATTTTTAAGGGAAGGGACTTAACATTATTTTTTTAAAGAGTAGCCATTTATCAGTCTGTGGACACTTGTTATTTCTATGTCTTGGTTACTGTGAGTAACGCTGCAGTGAACATGGGGGTGCAGCAGATCTTCTTCCAGACAGGGCTTTTGTTTTAAATGTATACCCAGAAATGGGGTTGCTGGATCATAGGGTCACTCTATTTTTAATTTTTTTGAGGACCCTCCATTCTGTTCTCCATAGTGGTTGCACCAATTTACATTCCCATCCACAGTGCACAAGGGTTCCCTTTTGTCCACACCCTCATCCGCTCTTGTTATCTATGGGAGGTGGTTGATGTCAACTAAACCCACTGTGGTAATTGTGTCAGAATAGATACCTATATCAAATAATTGTTTTGCACACTTTGGATTTATACAATGTTATATGTCAATAATTAAAAAAGAGAGAGAGAGAGTGATAATTACTTTTGTTTGAATCCACAGACAGAAAGAGAATTGTTAAGGGAACCAAGATGGTATAGAATTTATACTATAGATAGTCACAATTACATAAATTTAGTCTAAGCAAGAATTTTATACATGAGGAAATTGAACGCTATAAAATAAGGTTAAACAATTTGTCCCAAGTGATACAATTAATGAACAATAAAACCAATCACCTCTAATTTTTCTCCAATTTTATCACAATGCACAAAGTCTTCAAAATGAAAGGGGTGATACAAAGTTGCACAGAAGGAATGAGTAGCTCAGGATGGTGAAGAAATAGTTAGAAAACATCTAGCTTTAGTTCAGGAATACTGAGTTCCCACACAGCCACACTTCTCGGTGGCCAATGACAGATATTGTCATTGCAGGACGGCACGACTTCTTGCTGAGCCTGGACAAGGTTGAGGAACTCTGCCTTCAGCAGTCCCACCATCTGAACCTGTCTGTCTGCCCGCACAAAGCTGCTACCTTTACATTAGTTTTCCTCTCTGCATTCCAGACGTGACCTCACAGAGCCCAGAGAAGCAGGGCCCAGAACCCTGGTCATAATCTTTGAGATTATGGGGAACAAGATCTCCCAAATACCAAAAAGGTGAATTTTAAAACTGGAAACAGGAGGATTGTTATTTCCCAGCAAAATTCTAGGATTGAATTTTAAACAGAAGAATTGAGGCTTCTTTGAAAGTGAGGATCTAAATGTTCACAAAAACAAGTCTTACAATACTAACCTCATTGATTTTTCATAGCATTAATAGCCTAGCGTGTGAGGGGAATTCATAGGTAGAGTAAAGCATTTGCTAAAGTTTCTTTAAAATATGTAGATACACATTAATTGAATGAAATATGGTTTGGTAAATTCATACATAATTAAAACCCTGCACCCAAAGAGAAAGGCTACTCTGTGAGTGGATATTCATGAAGCATTGTCGAATGAAGATTTATTTATTTATTGCTTTATTGTAGTCAAAGCTTTTGTTAATGATTTGAAGCAATAGGAAAAAAAAGTCTATGTGTGGACTTAGCTAACATTTCCGACAAGACCATGACTATTTGGGTAAATAACATGTGTGATCTTTATTTGTGGGTAAGGATAATTTAAACCCTTTGTTAATGGAGAACAATGGTTTACAGAGCATTCTAATTTGTACCCTGAGTCCTTTTTGGGTGATGGAAGCAGGGATTTCCATGCTGGGGATGCCACCTTTGACTATCTCACATCCTTGATGGCACATTACAATATTGCTTGATAGTCATAAAATTCTGATGAAGTTCAAAGTGTCATCTAATCAATCTCAGGGTCACTTTTGATTGTTTCTTTTAGCTAAACTTTCTGAGTTCTTTCAAGCCACAATATGCCATGGAATTTAGACTTTTAGCCCCCCATGTCCTCTATCCTCCAAACATGGTCCAGTATATCAATGTCCTTCTTAAACTGTGACAGCTAATTATCGACTTCAGTACTCCAGGTAAAGTTTAATCACCTAAGAACACAGTGTAATGAAGTCCAGCCTTGATTTAACACTATTCTTCTATTAAAACAGTTTAATATCACATCGACTCTTTAGTATGTGCTTCCTACCAAGTTGTTAACTGAAGCTCCCAAGGTTTTCTCATGTGAACTGCTGTTGAAGCAAGTGTCTTTTCTCTTGCCTCTGTTGATTATTTGGAAACTGAATAAATGGCTATACATTTATTCTTGTTACACTGTAGTTTAAAAAAAAGGTCTTTTTTGTTTTAAATTAAATGTATCATTAGTGTATTGGTTTAGCACACAACATCAGCATTCAATCAACAAAAACTCCAGTGCCTACTACACGTTGGGCCATTTTGACTTCCCAGCTGTTTCCCAGGAACGCTCTAGTTTCTGGTAGTGGGGGAAACGTGTATCGAAACTGAACTCTCCATTTCACCTCTTGCCCCGACAGCTTCTCCGGCAAATTCCCCATCTGAATAAATGTCAACTCTATACTTCTAGTTGCTTAGGACAAAATTCTTAGAATAATTTATAACTTTTCTTTTCACATACCACACCCAATCCATTAGCACATCCTGTGGGCTCTGCCTTCATAATCTACTGACCCTTCTCCCCACCCCTGCTGCTATTACCGGAGACCACAGCCACCACCCCCTCTGGCCTGGATTGCTGCACTAGCCATTTAATCAGTGCCCTGATTTTCACCTGGTGTCTTGTGGTCTATTTTTAACTCAGTAACTGGAGGATACTTTTAAAACATCATTCCTATGGTCAAATCTCCCTATTGTGTTCCCCGTTCAACTCAGAGCAAAAGCCTATTGCTTTCCGAGCCCTGGGAGGCCCAACATGGGTTCTTTCCCAGCTACCTGTGACCTCCTTCAGGTCTATGATCAAATGGCACCTCATCAGTGAGACCTAAATACAGCAGCACCTACCACCTGCGCTGTGCTTTCTTTCTCTCCACAGGGCTACGGACCATCTGATAAACAATATGTTTTCTTATCTGTTTATTTGTGCATTGCCTGGTCACCTCCCATAGCGTGTCACCTCTATCAAGGCAGAGCCTCTGCTTGGTCACCTCTGCAGAACCTAGATCAGTGCCTGGCATGCTGGAGGCTCGCAGTAAACACTTGTTGATGAATGAGTGAGCAAATGAATGCATGAAAGGCTCTTACAACGAGAACCGACAAATGAGAAGTCAAGCATTGGTTGAATGAATGACTAAAAAGCATTTAGCAGTATAGGAAGCACTCAATAAATTCTTACTGAATGAGTGAATTAAAGTATTTAAAACAGTGGCAACACATAGTAAGCCACTGAGAAGTTTTAATACTCATTATTCAAATGTCAAAACTCCAACATCAAGGAATGGTCCTACCCACCAGCTTACACTTCCAAAGGACAAAAGAAGCTCATTTGGCTCTGAAACTAGGCAGAGGGGAGAATGCAGAATGAGTAGGATGGGAGGCCCACCCCTGAGGATCCCTACCTCAGAAGGTATTAGGACAGAGACTACGAAATCCAGTATCCTGCTTGGGTTTACAGCCCCATTCTTGTGTGCCCACAGAGGCTTCCATGACTCTCATCTATTCTGACTGTGGAGCTCTGGGGACTAATGAAATCACCTGCTTTTCCCAGATGCAACATTTCCTTACTCTCAGGGAAAGGGGCTAGCTCACGCTGTAAAACACTTTTGCTCTTGGTCTTAGTGAATGTAATACCACTATGCAAGAGGTTAACTTTAAAACCCTGTTAACAGATACATATAACTGCATACAGTATACATATAACTCAATTTGCAAAAAGAGTTAGGACTACTCCACGAATTTATCAGCTATTTGTTTTTTAGTGTGAATTAGTTCACTCGGCTTTTTCCTTTCAAACTCCTAATGACACCAATCTGAACTCAAGAATGGGGGTCTTTGCTTGGGATGGAGGAAAGATTGAGGGAGAGAGATTGTATAACCAAATCACCAAGAAAAAGAACAGTGGAGGCATTTTTGCAAATACACGGGCCTCAGAATGACAGACTCAAGCAGATGGGAGGGTAGAAGCATGGGGGTGAGGGTGGGATCACATGTAAATTTCTTCCAAATGAAAACCAGGCAGCATCTTTATTGACTGTGCTCATTGTGCGAGGCAGGAAAACCAACACTCAGGACCCTATTCCAGGGCAACGGTTTGATGCTAATTCAGTTAGGCAGCTGAACCCAAGGGAAACCTGTATGTGAGCGTTCCTCTAAACTTATTTTTTTCTTTCCACTCCTTTGAAGGGTCTCAGTTTACAAGACTATGTCAATACTCATGCAATCCAACCGAAGCATCTGAGTGTAGAGGGCTCTGTGGCCTGGGCTTGGCGTGGATTCAGGAAATGCGCAGGCCTGGCAGCCATTTGTCCTCCTCCTTCCTACTTGCACGGAAATCTGATGAGTTCCGTAGGTTTGGCCTGTTCGCTCTGCAAGTTCTGGGCCTTGTTTCTAAGGCGCCCGGCCGCCTCCTTGCCCTGACTTCGCAGCCATGGCGATGCTGTGCTCCTCAGGATCTGGGGAGAGGCCGTCCCTGGGAGGGACGTGAATGAGGATGTGAATGAAATTGCACATGAACTACTCACCAAGGGAAACCTGAAAGTTGATCGATTCTGGGCTTGTGTCTAACGTTTACTTATAGATTCTCAATGACTTGACTGGTGGTCTGTAAGATCAGAGAGATGTGAAGCAAAAATGGTTGAATTGTCAAGGCTCCTTAGAGACCTGTGATACATCGTTGGAGTCTCAGAAGACTTGATGTCACCTATGTTGACCATAACTAGGTTCTTCGATGTGTCCTGCTATGTTCCATGGTTCTTGGCCTTTCCCTTAAGGCACACTGACCATGGTGATGAACCCTCACACTGCAGAAGTCCATTCTTGGTTAACTTGTCAGAACATTCTTTCTAACTGATAATAACAGACAACTCAAGTTAGTAATATATTCACATGAACAAAATTAAATATGATTTTTTGAGGACAATAAGGGTAGTCTTAACTACTCCCAGTTTGGTTCTTACGAATCAGTGGTAGTTCATGCAGCATTTTTCCTCCAAACTCCTATTGATATTGGTCTGAACTCAAGAATGGGAGTTTTGCTTGGGGAAAAAAAAAATCGGAAGTCCCAAGGTCCAGGAGAGTGGGCCCTAGCTCTGCATCGTATGTATGCTGTGAGCTTTTACAACAGGCAGGGCAATTTGATGTTGTCAATCATGCTACTGCTCACAGGGCCCAGTGCTTACTACACAATGGGCTTCTGAGGACGATGGCATTATGTCCACTCTACAGATCAGCTGAGAGGTCAGGGTGACATGGATAGTCAGTAGCAGAGCTGGAAGTTGAACCCTGGTGGGGTGAATTCCAAGCGCAATCCATGATGTCCCTTCTGTCCTCTCTTCATGGACCCTTTGCGGCTGGGCTGGATGACAGTGGTCGAAGGGGACTCTCAGGCAACCACAGAAAAGCCTGAACAAGGCCAGCTCAAGGTTGTTTCTCCTTCAGCTTCTTCTCAGTCTAGTGGAAATATGACCCAACTGTGAATGCCTAAAAAGAACTTGGAAGAAAGCACTAACGTTCAGTGATGTTTCTGGATCCCTTTAAAACCTGTGATGCATGCTTTTAGCTTTCACATCACAGTAGGGTATATAACAACAGAATCACAAAATTTCAGAGTTGTTTGGGGCTGTGCATATAATCCAGCCTTCTTCCTGAATTGTCTGTTGAGAATAATCTTACAATGAAGGAACTGAAGGTTTATGGGGGGAAAGTGAATTAATAAGGGTGGCAGAGAAGAAATAATTACTTTTGCTACGCAGCCCCTCTGTGGGGACAAGAGCATCTGAGGCTCTGTCCTGGCCTCTGAAGGTGTGGAGGGCGAGGAGATGAGTAGAATAAGACAGAGAATTCTACTGTACCCCAACAGTCTCTGCCTCAGTCCCCAAACTCCTGCCATGTAGCTGTCATGTTCAGGAAGAGCAGAAAGAAACATCCAGGGGCAGAGAGAAAGTTTCCTGCCAGCTATATCAGACTAAGAAGAAAACTAACCATCCCTCACACTTTCCATAGAAGCCATGGAGGATGAGAAGGATGGAGTCAATGAAAGCCCCTAGGGTATACGGCAGACTGCTATGTTTTCAAGAGCCCAGACTACTGGGATATCCTTGTAGCCATTGAGCACCTGTCTGCCTTCAAATTAGTTCTCTCTCAGCCCCAGTTTTCTTATCTACAAAAAGAGAATAACAAATGTATTTCTCCCCTAGGATTCCCATGAGGGTTAATTGAGATAATCTTAGTAAAACACGTGGAAGAGACCCTGGCACATACTAAGCACTTGATTAATAATGCCTATTATTATCATTATCATTGCTCTACTCACTGGGGAGAGTCAGGGACACATTAAGGACACACTTCTAGAGGAAAATGGGAAGTTTGATATTGCACTTCATTTTGTCTTTTAGATTTTCTGTAGCCGATTAGTGTGCCAGTTTTCTTACATTTTAGGCTGTGGGGTATTTAGAGCTGGAGCTATAAGTGACCTTTATTTGCAGATGTGTCCCCAGGCCAGTAAGGGGAGCAAGGAAAGGAGAAGGGAAGAATATAAACAAGGGAATTTAAGGGTTTTTGCCTTGTTCCCTAGACACCAAAGCCGAGAGGAACTATTTCTGCAGTGATTTCTCCTAAGAGGAAAGTTCTAGTTAATTTCATTATTGATCATTCATTGATTGAGGGTGTAATGTTCTGAATCCTTCCCGCTGTTTCTCACTTAATCGTCACAATCCCTGGTTGAAACCGGTTAAGTTATCCCATTCTTCAGAGAGCCTGCAGAGCCAGGATTCGAACCAATTGTTGTTGTACCCCAAGGCCCAGGCTCTTAAACACCATGCTGTACTAAACGTTCACCCAAAAGTCAGTAGGTCTGTGTCCCGTTTTAAGGCTTAACCTGATGAAGCTGAGGAAGAAGTCAACCGTGTGTCATTGTGCTGTGACCCAGAACGCCGGCCCCAAATCCATAAACCTCTTTAAGAGCAGTTCTATGAGAAAGCAGAGTGGCAGCAAGATGGCTCTAAGAAGCTCACTGGACAGCTCATGGGAGCCGCTAAGGGGGAGGGCCACCGGGAGAGGTCATAAGTGGTCACATCACTGTTCGATGTGAAAATGTTTATTTGATCCCCTTGTTTTATTATGATATATTTGCCATCAACTATTTCTGGAATCCTTCAGTCCAGAGCCCTTCTGCTTCACCGTCTGCAGAGGTAAAACCTCCAGACTGTGTCAGTGGGGGTGAGGCACAGTCCTTCAGCAGGGCAGGGGCCTAAGCATCTTCTCAGCTGATCCTTTGAGAGTCCCACCTCCACCCCCAATGACTGGAACCACCAGTTCCTGAGTGTTTATTTAGGGGATGCTGAGGTGCAGTAAGTTGCCTTCCCACTTCCTGTTCTGTCACTTAGGATTCCACTCTCTTGGATCTGCGGACAGTTATCCTTGTCCTTCCAGCTTCCAGGATTTTGTTGCATTGTCTCCTCCTTCATTTTCTTTTCTTTTCTTTTTTTTCAGAGATAGAGAGAGAGAGAGTCAGAGAGAGGGATAGACAGGGACAGACAGGAACGGAGAGATGAGAAGCATCAATCATTAGTTTTTCGTTGTGCATTGCGACACCTTAGTTGTTCATTGATTGCTTTCTCATATGTGCCTTGACCGCGGGCCTTCAGCAGACCAAGTAACCCCTTGCTCGAGCCAGTGACCTTGGGTCCAAGCTGGTGAACTTTTTACTCAAACCAGATAAGCCTGCGCTCAAGCTGGCAACCTCGGGGTCTCGAACCTGGGTCCTCGGTATCCCAGTCCGACACTCTATCCATTGCTCCACTGCCTGCTCCACTGCATTTTCTTTATCCTTGTGGGTTTATGCCCCTTTTAAACTCCCATCACTGTTATTTTAGTATTTGAGAGGAAAGGAAGATAAATGAAAATGTTCAATCTGTTATCTTCTTTCAAAAGTCCCTAATAGCAGTATTAAAAGATCTGGTTTAGTATTAATTGTAGATAATTCTGAGCTATTTTTACTTGTGAAAACAGATGTGGCCTCATTGTGACTATTTCAGGTTTATAAGCTATTTTCTTTTTCTGTTCTAAAGAAAGCTTCCTATGTCAAAATGATGTTTTGGTTTCTTTTTTAAACACATCTTCAATAATAACTTCCCAGAAGTAAATATGAAGATTTTCCTTTTACTGGCTTCTCAGACTTATATTAATTAGAAAATGCCCTCAAGAAACAATAAAGCTCTAAATCAGTTTCATTTCAATATTCAGTGTAACATTCAAGTTGTCAGAATTTTTACAAAGCCCCTGATGAAGCACTTGGCATAATGAATTGTGCAATTATCATGAAACGGGGTTCTAATGAGCAATTATCATTCCAAGCAAGAACATTCCAGGCTTTTTTATCCTCCTTCTCCCAGAATGGAAACTAACAAGTAGTTATGAAAAAAAGGAAAAAAAAAGAAAACCCCTAATGGAAGTATGTGTAGGTAGTACAGCACTGAGTTGAAATGACTCTTACCAACCTAGTTTCCTCTAAGTTTGTAGGTGGCAACACAGCTTAAGAAAATGGGTTGTCAGGGCCCTTGGGCGCTGTTGGTGAAAATGCAAATTGGTGCAGCCACTGTGGAAAACAGTGTGGAGGTTCCTCAAAAGATTAAAAATAGAACTACCTTATGACCCAGCTATCCACTTTTGGGTGTATTGCCAAAGGAAATGAAAACGGGATCTCAATGAGATATCTGTGCTCCCGCATTCATTCACAATAGCCAAGTGTTTGAGTCAACAGAGGAGTGTCAATCAACACATGAGTGCATAAAGAAGACACGGTATACATATATGTATTTATATATGTGTGTGCGTATATGTGTATATACATATGTATGTTTATACATATAATGTTATTCAACCCTAAAAATTAGGAAATCTTGCCATTTGTGACAACATAGATGCACCTTAATAACATTATGTTAAGTAAAATAAGGCAGAGGGAGAAGGACAAACACTATATAGGTGGGATCTAAAAAAGCCGTATTCACCGAAAGAGAGCTGAGAAAGGTGGTTACCAGAAGTGGGTGTGGAGGGGGAGAATGGGGAAATGTCGGTCGAAGGGTACAAACTTCCAGTTATAAGATGAATAAGTATGGGGAGATCTAATACACAGCATGTGATTGCTGTTGGGAATTCTGTCTTATATACTTGAAAGTTGCTAAGAGAGTAGATCTTAAAAGCTCTCACTACATAAGAGAAGTAGTAATTATGTGATACAAATGTTAGCTAATGATATGCTTGCAGTCATTCTGAGCTATAGATGGTGATGGACAGAGACTTGACTTAGGGCTGTGGACACACACTACAGTGCACAGGTGATGTGTTGCAGAATCGTGCACCTGAAACCTGTACAGTTTTGTTGCTCAGTGTCATCCCAACAAATTCAATTTAAAAAATAATAATAAAAAAGTATATCAAATCAACACTTTGTACACCTTAAACTCACACAAAGTTACATGTTTGTTATACCTCAATAAATCAAGGCGCAGGGGGAACAGAAACTGGGTTCTCAGGTGCGGTCCCAGGATCTTCCCTGACCCATATGAACTTTCCATATCGGAGATGGAGCCGGATGGATGCGGGTGTCAGGCATGAAGTAACCACTAACTGATCATAGCTGTGAATAGAGTCTCATCCACGGGACACTATCCTTCCCTTCTGTCCTGTAAATTTGTGGTGTCAAGTTCTAATAGGAGAGAAAATGCCCAGAAGTTATTTGCTGTCATCAGAGATCTGCAGGAGAGAAATCCTGTGAATCATTGCTCTAGTTAAAATAAAACCTACATTTACCGAATGCCCACCTTGTGTGGGCCATCGCGCTCGATGACCTACAGTGCAGTATTCTGTATTCTCACAACCTGGGAGGTACATATTTTATAGATGAGGGAAGCTGCCGCTTAGAGATGTTGAGCAAAGTGGCTGAAGCTGATGGGCAAAAATAATCAGAGCCCAGCGTGCCTGGCCCGCACTCCAGCCAGCCTTCCAGGAGAAAGCCACTGTCTTGGATGGATTCTTCTTGACATTCTTTCTGAACCCCTCTGTAACCCAGACTGAACCATTTGCTCACTGCCTGCTTCTGGAACCTGCTTGGTACACCTCCAGGGGCACTGATTATGTTATAGCCTAAGGTTTTGTAATGCAAGGACTGTGCTTTGACCTGCTTTCCTCATTGGGATGGTAAGAAACAATGAAAATCATGTACTGTTGTTATCAGTTATAGTGCTTCTGCTGCAAGTAACAGAAAAAGCCAAATTGATCGGCTTAAAAGTACAGAAAATGAACCCTTTCACATGAAGTCGGTCTTGGTACAGAACACCAAGGCTTGGTGAAGCCTGTGACTTTGCAATGCCAAAGACCTGGTCTTCTCCCATCCTTCCTGCTGTCATCCTCCGGACATGGCACACCTCCAGCTGGGTCCTCCAGAGCTGCCACGGGGCCATTACTTTTCCAGGCACCATATCCCTAGGGACACAGGGCATCCAGTGGGAGAGGAGGAACTAATGCTGGCATTCTGCTTTTCAAATCGGGGCAGCATTTCCAAGGAGCCCACAGGCAGGCTTGCATGCAGGCCTCCCTGGCAAGAATGGGCTCCCTCTAAACTCATCGCTGACAAGGGGCACAGAGTGGCAGTGACTAGGTTAGACCTTGGGTTTGCTCTTGAGTCAGGTTAGGAAAGAGGGAACATCTAGACAAAATCAGGGCTCTGACAGCAAGGGACATGGAAAGACCTGGTGCTGGATGGAGAAATGTCAGTGATTTCTGCTCAAGGGAAGCATGCTGAACTCCTCTGCAGGAAGATCACCTAAATTCAAGGTGTTCACGGTTCTCTATTTTCCCACTGTTGTCCAGACGGGAGAGGTGGGGATGAAAGGGTTGGTTTGGGACCTTAGCTGAGGAGCTATAAAGAAACTGAAGAGACTGGATCTATGTTAAGAGTTCAATTGTACCCCATGCCTTTAGACGAGAGGAAATACATTCAACTATCAGTACTAAAAGTCAGCAATCGGATTGGGAATCTATAAAGAAACTGATATTTATGTTTTAGGTTAAAAGTTAAGGAGTGGGTTGTCGTCAGCTGATCAGAGAAGTTGAAAGCTGAAGCCCAGAGGTACTGATGACCTCGTCCACAAAGGGTTGCCGCAAGTCCCTGAGATCGAGTCTCAGTATTCTGAACCCCACTGTGGGATTGGCACAGTGTCCTGCTTCCCCTAACAGCTTTTGGACACAGTTCTCAGCAAGGCCGACACATGGTGCCACTTATAGCTCTTACACGTCACCGTGCCGCCAGTGAGAGCTTCTCTCAGATCAGTCAAGTAGATGATACAAGACTACTTGATTTATTGGTGCTTTTCTGGAAAAAACTGAGAATTAATGAGCTTCTCCACATATTAAGTGTTTTCAATTTTTGGAAGAGATAAACTGCCTTTTTTAAATAACAACATCCCTAATTATCAGCCAGTAAGCCTCCCACAGACCTCAACCAATAATCAAATACATGAAAAATAAAATATCTCTTTTTCAAAACACAGATCTGATGACGCTACTACCTATTCAAAAAAACATTTCTGCCCTGGCTGGTTGGCTCAGCGGTAGAGCGTCGGCCTGGTATGAGGGGGATCCGGGTTCGATTCCCAGCCAGGGCACATAGGAGAAGCGCCCATTTGCTTCTCCACCCCCACCCCCTTCCTCTCTGTCTCTTTCTTCCCCTCCTGCAGCCAAGGCTCCTTTGGAGCAAAGATGGCCCGGGCGCTGGGGATGGCTCCTTGGCCTCTGCCCCAGGCGCTAGAGTGGCTCTGGTCGCAGCAGAGCGATGCCCCGGAGGGGCAGAGCATCGCCCCCTGGTGGGCAGAGCGTCGCCCCTGGTGGGCGTGCCGGGTGGATCCCGGTCGGGCGCATGCGGGAGTCTGACTGTCTCTCCCCGTTTCCAGCTTCAGAAAAATACAAAAACAAACAAACAAACAAACAAACAAAAAAACCTTTCATGGGGCCCTACTGTCTATAGAACAAACTCCAAACCCTTAACAAAACATCCAAAGCCCTTGGGAACTTGGTCCCTCTCTTCCCTCCACTATTTTCTCCAGTCTTACCAGATCTCTCGTCGTTTCTAGCTGGCATGACCGTTCACATTTCTGTACCTTTGGCTAACTTTACTCCTTTATTTTTATCATTTAAAAACCTATCCATCTTTTAAAACCTTGATCACACCCAGTTCCTCTAGCAGATCTCACTCATTAGCTGTCCCTTATCGATTAAGCAGAATTAGTCAACCTCATCTCTGTGGGCTCTGATGGTTGTTGCCAGCTCTGTTTAATGCCTTTGACAGCTGGTCCCTAATAATACAGACACTCCAATGTCTGCTGATATTTCTGGGCCACTAAATTAAGAGCTTTCCAGAATGGAGACCAGTGATATGTTCACCAGCCCCGTTTCTTCTGTCTGGGCTCACAGGAAGTCTGCATTGCAGTAGGGAGCCTGCGTGTGTGGGGGTGGGTTCTGACCAATGGGCTGGGGCAAAGGGATGTAAGGCATTTCCAGGTCTGGTCTTTAAAAATGTTCAATGAAGCTCCAGGTCTGTCTTCCTCTTCTGTAGAGAGAGGCCAAAATCCCAGGACAAATGGAGCCTGGGTCCCTGAGTAATTACTTGTAGAACAGCTGCCCAGGAGAGCTGCCTGCCCACTTGGAAATCATGTGAGTGAGAAATAAATTACTGCTCCATTGAGCCACTGAGCTTTGGGGACAACTGGTTATTATAACATAGCTTAGCTTGCTTTAATTAATACAAAAAAGCAGGGGGGGACTGTGTATTAGTTATTTTTTATTCCTGCAGTACTCAGTGCTTTGTACATTTTCTCAAAGTGAGATGAAGAGGGAATAAAAAAGCCTCATAAAAATTATACGTTTTCACCTAAGAAAGGACTGAAATCCCCTTAAGAGAAGCATCTCTGTTTTCTGCGAACATGAGGTGAATGATACCATAAATGCGGGTTTCTGATATTTGCTGGCAGACTTTGGCAATGAGAGTGAGGGGAAAGTGGGGTGGAAACGATGGATAAAAGGAGAAAGGGGCCCTGGCCGGTTGGCTCCGTGGTAGAGCGTCGGCCTAGCGTGCGGAGGACCCTGGTTCGATTCCCGGCCAGGGCACACAGGAGAAGCGCCCATTTGCTTCTCCACCCCTCCGCCGCACTTTCCTCTCTGTCTCTCTCTTCCCCTCCCGCAGCCAAGGCTCCATTGGAGCAAGGATGGCCCGGGCGCTGGGGATGGCTCTGTGGCCTCTGCCTCAGGCGCTAGAGTGGCTCTGGTCGCAACATGGCGACGCCCAGGATGGGCAGAGCATCGCCCCCTGGTGGGCAGAGCATCGCCCCTGGTGGGCGTGCCGGGTGGATCCTGGTCGGGCGCATGCGGGAGTCTGTCTGACTGTCTCTCCCTGTTTCCAGCTTCAGAAAAATGAAAGAAAAAAAAAAAGGAGAAAGGGGCCCTGGCCGGTTGGCTCCGTGGTAGAGCGTCCGCCTGGCGTGCGGAGGTCCCGGGTTCGATTTCCGGCCAGGGCACACAGGAGAAGCGCCCATCTGCTTCTCCACCCCTCCCCCTCTCCTTCCTCTCTGTCTTTCTCTTCCCCTCCTGCAGCTGAGGCTCCATTGGAGCAAAGATGGCCCGAGCGCTGAGGATGGCTCTACGGCCTCTGCCTCAGGCGCTAGAGTGGCTCTGGTCATAACAGAGCAACGCCCCAGATGGGCAGAGCGTCGCCCCCTGGTGGGCATGCCGGGTGGATCCTGGTCGGGCGCATGCGGGAGTCTGTCTGACTGCCTCCCCGTTTCCCGCTTCAGAAAAATATAACACCCCCCCAAAAAAACAAAAAAAAAAAAAAAAAAAAAAAAAAAGGAGAAAGGTGTTCCATGGTTGGCTTTCTTCCTTTGTCAGGCTATGGCTTCAGCGTCACCCCCGCAAAGCCTTGCCAGCGCGCCCGGGGCAGGAACACCCACCTCTCCTCTGATACTGTCCTCTACCAGGCAGAGCAGGCATCTGCTTGGGACTCACCTCAGACTGTAACCACTTGCTTGGTTTGTTTGAATCCCAGATCGGACTCGAAGCCCCATGAGGGAAGAAACCACTCTGTCTCGTTCACTGATGTTTCCGGGCCCCTCGAGCACGTGCGGCTCACAGCAGACCCACACTCGCGGTGCCGGGGAAGGTGAGGAAGGAGGCGAGGAAGCCCTGAGTGTTAATGTCGCTGTGGGGGGGAGCAATAGTCACCCTGCAAAAGCCCCAGAGTCACAGTTGTACACAATAAAATAATGAATGCTACTTCCCAAAAGAGGTAAAATTATGTTCAGTAAAATATATTTAAGAAAAAAAAAAGCACATGACTGATGCACTAAGAATATGTCCATATAGAGCATGAGTAAAATAAGATGACTTCACAGGTCCAAGAGAGAGCATTAGTTAACTGGAAAACTCACCCAACCCAACATAGTCCCCTAAAGAATCCAAATAAATGAGATATTACCTATCATTCTTTCATCCTTTCCTGATCAAATATCTGCTGTGTGTCTGGTATATACAGAATACTTTCCTAAAACTTGCTGAGAATTCCACACAGTAGCTGACATGATCCTCCTCCTCTTCAATGACTTACAATACAATGGAAAACATAGAGAAACATGGCCTAGTCTCCTATTTGGACCGAGCCCATTGTTGCACCTGGCATAGACCTCTAGGGTAAGTGACTGTTGTATGAAGCACAACCCCTAGTCTCCAATCTCCACCCTATCCACCACCCTCTTTTTATCGTCCTGTTCGTGAAAAGATACCACGCATTCCACACACTAAATACTCCGTGTAGTTACAGAAAATGTCTGCTTTGTAGTTAAGCAAACACACCCACAGAGTTCACTTTTCTGTGGGTTTCCTCTCACGAAGATAACTTATCTCCGCCATCTTGTCCCCTACCAAAAAGCATAGTGCGTCTCCTCCTTATCACTCAGTTCCTGCAGCGGGTAGCCACAGCCAGGAGTGATCCCTGACACTCTCGCGGTCACTAGGAGGTTCCAGAGCCATTTCCAGCTCGTCTCTCAGGCTTGCCAGAACTGCTGCCTGTCCCTAACTCCCATCCTGAAGCCGCGGTTCTATCCAGAACCTGGGGGAGGGGAGCCCTGGGCAATGAGGCCTTTCTCCTTTGCACTTAAGCGATTTCTATCTCAAACATAAAACCAGGAAAGCATTTCTCTTGATCTTTGATCTTTTTTTTTTCTTCTTTAAACTCCATTGATTCCGATGTGTTCCCTAAGAGGGAGCTCAGTGACACAGAAAGAGCACTGAACCGGCAGCCCGGAGAACTCGGTTTCATGTTCTGGGCCTGCCCCTCACTGTGTCGGGGCACAGGGGGCCTTGACTTCTCTGGATTGGGCCAGTAGATCATCACCTTTCAACTCGAAAAAAGCCATGCTTGTGTTTTTTTTTATCCTAACAGTATAGGTTCTATTGAACAATAAATATATCGTGTTATCTCTTCTTGGGGAGAAAACGGCTGGCTGATAAGTCAGGTGTCTAAGAGTTCTGTCTGTTGACTTGTCATCAAACAAGACAGCCCAGTGGCTGGCTGATGGCAGTCCAGCAAAGCTCCATGAGAACATCTGACGTGGCAAGCTGTTTCTTTATGTTTCTCAGTCTCGGTATTGGCTTGAGTCTCAGTGCTTTGTTTCCACGAAGGTTAGTCTAGCAAATGGGATGTTTTCATCAATAAGTCTGATGGTATTGTCTGAGTTAAACAAATAGCAATCTCGAACAGCAGCCAATGTGAACAGCTAGACCTTATTGGTATGTGTGATGATAATTAGCTGAAGAATCAGTTCTTTGTTCTGGTTAGTGCTGAAATCCTATGTCCCTGGGTAGTGATTAGACTCCCTAATGATCCAAACGACTGCTTGGAACTTCTCTCCACTTCACTCTGGAGATGGGCGTCGGAAGGGAACTTTCTCCTGTGCTTCTTGAATATGAAATAACAGCACTTACAAATCCTTCATTAGAGAACCACTTCACTAGCAAGGTCATGAAACAGAATGAGATGAAGCACTCAATCAATCATTTAAAGACAGGCCTATTTAGCAACGTTCATTGTAACTGTCATAGCTCTTCTGCTAACAGGATAAGAAAAATTCACCACCTCATGTCTTTTTGCCAAGCAGAAAGTTGCTCAAGTGGATTCTGGATCTAAACTGAGCATTTTTGCTAAGTTAAAGGGTCTGATTTAGAGTACAAACTCCCAGAAAGAATACGGACAGGTGACTGGGGACTGTCTCTGCTCAGAACTCACAGGAGACTGCCCTGTTTCCATTTTTTCAGCTGGATCGGTCTAGGGACACATTCACTAGGTGAGCCTGCCTTGTGCACTCTTTCTTTTTTCTTTAATTTTTAAAATTTTTCAATAACAGTTTACATTCAATATTATTTTGTATTAGTTCCAAGTGTACAGCATAGTGGTTAGACAATCAGATACTTTGCAAAGGATTTCCCCCCATATTCCCAGTACCCACCCGGCACCATGTATAGTTATTACAATATTGCTGGCTCTATTCTCTATGCTGTGCATTCTTTTGTTCCCTGAGCCACAGTCCAGGAGCTGCTTGTGATGCTGGTCCAGCCCAAAGAGAAGTCCCTCTCTCTCCCTCAACACCCACCAGGCAAAAAAAAAAAAAAAAAAATCAGATATTAATTATTTGGCTGAGTGAGGACAAAATAATTGACTGGACCGTGTTGCTGGGCGATTTCTGTAGCTCTGGGCCGGCACTTATCTAGCCCTGCAGCAGCAAGCTCTCTTCCCGTGAATAGTTGTTAATTAGAATGGGTTTGTTATCCTTAATGGATTGGCAATTCTTCCTATTACATTTTAAAATAATGTTTAAAAGTTTGTTTCCTCCGGATGGAAATGGCATAAGCCGGAGGGGACAGCAGTAAAGGTCATCAGGCATTCAGTGTTTCTACTGCAGAGTTTTCCTAACCGCGCGTCTCGAACGTTATTACTCGATAAAGCCTCCAGATGTTTCACAGCGGCGTTTCCAGGGATCTCTCCACTGGTCTGTGTTTCAGGCAGGTGGTGAATTACTTAGCAGTGCTTCCAGGAGGCAGATTTGTACAATGTACTGCTGTTTCTGTATTTTCCACATGCTGTGTAAATGACTAATGTATCACCCTCCTCGTCCTCTAATGTAGGAGCGAGATAACCCCGCGGGTCCCCAGCTTTGCGGATTACTTTTAGCAGAATGCCACGGTGTTGCGAGGGAAGTCATCTATGTTCACACTGCCCGCTTCTTTAGTCTCACAAGGAGTTGAGGGGCTAAGAAGCTGTAATGGGTGACCCCATTTTCCCCTCTCTTCTTTTACCTGTAGGAAATGGTATTTTAATGAGCTTCATATGTGCCGGGAACTCTTTCAAGGGCTTAACAGGTAGTGACCCTTTTTATTCCCCCAACAACTGCATGGGGTAGAGGCGATCATTGTCCCCATTTTATAGACGAGTAGCTGAAACACAGTGGATTTATGTAACATGTTTAAATTTATAGTCAATAGATGGCAGGGTCAGAATTCAAACCCAGACTCTCACTCCAGTGCACGTGCTCTTTGCCATGTCACAGATTGAAAGTAGTGAGTAGGCACTAGATTTCAGCTGCATGATGAGAGTAGGAATAACAAGGATATAAAGAGCGTTGGGAGGAAACCACATTTATATATAGTTTATGCTTAAAAAAAAAAAGACTAGAAACAAAGCTAGACTGTTTTCAGTTGTTGAAGTCTATCCTTTTCCTCCAGCCCAGGTGGTTCGCTTCTACCTGCTTATCTGGGAAACTCACAATTCTTCGTGGTTGTAACCTGCATTTTCCATCAGCTCAAGTTAGAATGCATCCTTACTCCAGATTCCTGTTCCCTGAGGAAGTGAGCTCATGTATCTGGTTCTCCAAGCCTCTCCTCCGGGTTATCCTGATCCCCTCCCCTCTCTCCTGACAGGTAGACAGCTATTGGCCTTCTCCCCTCACTTCAAGTTTCTCCAAACTAAACACCTCATCTCACGCAGTCAAACTAATCACCTCATCTCATGCGGTCTGTTTTTCTTCCATTATCCATTGTTTGCTCCAACAAAAATAGAAAGGAGCCTAGAGTGTAGCCACCAGTCCAGGGCGCCTGCAGGTCACATGTTGGAGTGGATGACCCAGTTTTCTCTCCTCCCTCCGGGTCTCCTCGGTCTGCCTGACCCACTGCCTCTCCCATCTATAATGCAGACACCCATGGTGGTCTACAAAGGGACAGAGGCTGGGCACGACCACACACCCAAAGGGGCATCTCAAAATAGAAAACTGGGACATCACCTCAAGTTCATTACGTCACTGATGCCATTAAAGAACAACCAGTGCCTGTCCAAGAATCACAGGCAGGAGCTTGAGTGGAGTTTCTAGAGCATGACATAAGAAACCTCATTTAATTCAGAAAATAGGGGCAAATGTTTCACTAAATCAGAGAACGTTTAGAGAAATATGTGTCTACCAGGCAACCTAAACTTGTGTGTTACCTGTTGTTGAGTTGGCTCCCTGTCCTGGTGACTCAATAAATGACTGATGTCCACAGTGTCATTCCCTAAACACCTGTTTGTCCCCCTCTTTGCAGCGACTCGGTCCTTGATTTGTCCTTTTCCTTCACATCTTATCAGCAGTGCCTGCTGATGCCGCTTCTGCAATATACCCTAAACCTTTCCGTTTCTCTCCATTGACATTGCTGCCTCCCTCGCCCAAGCCGCCATCGTCTTCACCCGCACTCTCCCACCAGCCTCCTAACTGGTCTCTCTATCCCACTTTACCCCCTCCATGCCCCTCCACACAACAACCAGACTGGTCTTTTAAAAGAATATACTGGGTCCTGTGACTACCCCGATTAATATTCTCCAAATTCTTCCTGCTGCACATAAAATAACACCCAAACTCCTTGCTAGAGGTTGCAGGGCTCTGCGGTTCTGAACCCTGCCAGCCTTTCTGACCTCACCATGTGCCTCTCCGTGTCTTGGGCTCGAACACTGGCCTTTGTCTCTACTATTCTCACCTCTGGATCCCTGCACGTGCACTCCTCTGTGCTTGGAAGACTCTTTCCCAGGTATCCACGGGGTTGGCTTTTCTCATCATTCAGGCCTCAACTCACATTGTATCTAAAAACTCACAACCTTCTACAGATAAGAACAATGCAGTCCCCCCTGTGTTGGATGGCGGCATATTTCCAAATTGAGATCTGAGTGAGTCTCTGACTCTACCCGTGAACATAGCAGTAGAGCATCTAGAAAGAGCTTCTCTGGCCTCACGTCTCAACTCCCCACTCTGCTCAATCACTTGTTTTATGACATTCTTGTGATTTGCTTTCTTCACAGCACTGGTGGCCACCTGGAATGACGTGATTCATTTATTTTCTTTCTCATAAAGGCGGGAGTTTCTGGAACAAGGACCCTGGCGGCTTGCTCACTGCTCTGTCTGCAGCACCGGGAACAGTGTCAGGCCACGACAAAGTGTAATAATGCATTTGCTGTGGGAAGGTTGTGCCTGGTAGCAAAGTACAGAAAGGGCCTGGGATTGGGGAGTGTTGGGTTTTCCCCCTGGCTCCTCATTAACTAGCTTTGGCACCTTGGAAATGCTTCTTTAACTTCTTTCTTCCTCTAGGCATGGATGATAATGAACTTTGGGGGTTTCTTTAAGATCTTCTCAAAGTTGAGAATTGGGCAAAGAGTCTTCCAACTTATTGTCTCTTTCATCCTTTGTTTCAAGATTAAATTATATTTGATTTGAGTTGTTTACATAAGAAAAAGAGAGGAGATTTTGGTCTGAATGCAAAACCACAGGGCCATGCTGATCTAAAAGTGTTTCAAGGTCTAAGTTCTGTAACTAGTGAGAGGACAAGGCTTCACTAAGTAGAATAACTTGATGCTGGGCTTCTCATACATAGGTCAGAGCAGCTGTTGGGCCCTGAAATACTTCACGAATCAAGAGAAAATTAGCTTACATACTTGTATTTTTAAAACTCACATGTATTGTATTTGAATTCTTTATGAATTGTTCCCTGTGTAAGGCCTATTAATCACAGCATTTTCTAGATTACAACAGATGTCTTGTCAGACTGGCTTTGAGTTCTAAGTCTCTCTGTGATTTCACCAATGAGCATGGCTGGAGAGCATAATAAGTGTGAGGCCTGGCTTGGCGTTTGAGTCTCTCGTGCCACAAGGAGAAAGCTGAGGTCTATGGGATGTTATGAGCTACAACAGGGGTCTCTAACCTATGGCTCACGAGCCAGATGTGGCTCTTTGATGGCTGCATCTGGCTTGCAGACAAAGCTTTAATAAAAAAATAATGATGTTAAAAATATAAAACATTCTTATGTATTACAATCCATTCATTTCCTACTGCTCATGTTCATGGTTGCGGGTGGCTGGAGCCAATCACAGCTGTCCTCCGGGACAACACCAAATTTTTATTGGATAATGCGTAACGTACACGGGTTGTTGTATGGCTCTCATGGAATTACATTTTAAAATATGTGGCGTTCATGGCTCACTCAGCCAAAAAGGTTGCTGACCCCTGAGCTACAAGAACAGATCCAGAGCCCAGGTCTCTAACTTCCAGGAGCTGTTCTTTTCTCAATACCACACTACTGTCAACCTCACCACCAGGAAAGCCACCTGGGCTCATGTCTTCTCAATGGGCTCTAATGGGGGCCCAATCATGCTCTTATTCTTTTAGATAATAAAGGTTTGGGTGTCTACTTTTCCAGATACTGTCCTCTTTCACAGGTTTCTCTTTTGCAGCAAAAACATCAAAGGGTCCAACTTCAATAGCCCATGGTTCTGTAACTCAAAGTGGCTTTGGCTTCCTTTCCTAAGTCATAAACCTAGTAAGACTAGAAACTGCATTCTACAACCTCAAGCCATGGTAAACATGCAAGAGTAGTAAGTAGATTTTTAAAAATCTATAAATGAATATATTGAGGGTGGGAGACAACAAGTAGGTCTTCTCAAAGTACTACTGATGCACTATCATCTCAGACGATCGGAAGAGCTGCAATTCCAATAGCAATTGCACGATAGGAAACTCGAGGCTTCTGTATGAAAGGAAAGACTGGGATTTAAAGTGTGCCTCAGAGTTGAGAGCTGGCCAAAGAGTTTTCCAGCTTATTGCCTCTTCCCTGGTTTCAGGATTAAACTCGATTTGATTTGATTTGATTATATTAGAAAATGCGAGGAAAGACTTTGGCCTGAATAACAAACCATAATGCTTACTAAAAAGTGTAAACAGAGACTTTTTCTTCATCCCTAAAAGAAGGTCAATTTACCTCGCACACATAAAGCATGTCAGCCTGGTAGGCGCCCCCTCTCCCGGGTCCTCTGCCCGCGGAGGCAGAGCTGACAGCTGGCCTGTGGAGGCCCTGGACCTAGAGAAAACCCAGGTTTCCCGGGAACTGGGGAGCTGCTCTGTCTCTACTCAACGTCTTCAGCAGTCCAGCTGTCACGTGCGGGTCCCTGGCTGTAATGCAGTTCACAACCCTGGCTTTGCTGGGTCTTTACAAGGCAGTGACCTCTCCAGAGACCCAAGGGATAAGTCAAAATAATAATAGTAATTATAAATAAATAAATTAAAAAGAAAATGCAGGCAGCCTCCGGAAGCTGGAAAGGGAGAGGACACAAAGTCTCCCCTGGAGCCTCCATAGGGACACAGCCCTGCTGGCACCTTGATTTTAGCTACAGAAGACCCAGGTCAGAATTCTGACCCCCAGAACTAAAAGAGAATAAATTCTTATTGTTTGAAGCCACCAAGTCTGTGGTGTTTTGCTACAGTGGCAATAGGAGACTAATTCAACAGCTAGTGGCCATCTCTTTCTCTCTCACTTGCACACAGATGACTTTCTGACCATGGCTATGATGACCAATGCAGAATGTGAACTCACTGGCCAACGAGATGCATCAAAAGGACCTAATGAAAGAGCCGAAGAACTCAGAGAGAGGACCAGGAGAACATGGTATATTTTATAATTTCCCCTGCAACTTGCTTGTTAAATAAAAAGTAACACTGATTTATGTTTTTTAAAGAACTGCTTGTTTATAACAGGAATTAGTATCCAATTTGGCCCAACCTTTTTTTTTTAACAGCATCAATATCTGAAGCATTAAACTGAGGTCCACATAATGACCTTCAGGTCTTACAAGATGCTTTTAGTTCACTAGCCCTTCTTTCTACTAACTTACTCCATCAAGAACATGACCTAAACATATTACTATTTATCAATATTCTCACACCATAACAGTAAAAAAAAAAAAAAAAAGAGCTTGAGAATCGATATTCTTTGGACTAGAAGATTCAGTTATTCTAAATATGTATTCCCCAAGCTTCTGTTTTAAGCAAAGTTGTATTGAATGTGATAATGTGTGTAGTAAATCACAGTGCTTAAAGGGAATGCTTTCTGCATTAGAAATCATGGATCTCAGTACAAATCTCATCACTCCAGAGGTCTTCTGTGATCAGCACCCACCCCCATCTTTCTCTAACCTGTGCCTGTCTGTCTTCACTGATAACCTGAGTTGGTAGTGTCTCTTACGCTTAACAGGTCCTTCCCTGTCTTCCCACTAGAATGTCAGCCCTACAGAAACAGGAACTTTATCTATTCACTGCTACCCCCACAGTACTCATAACAGTGCCCAGCGCACAGTGGGTGCTTTCTAGTCATTGAATGAATACGTTATCAGCAACTTGTCCCTCTATCTGTCTTCACTGTATTGCGATGTGGCTTATATTGCCTCAGGAAACTTGCGACCAGCAGTCTGGGTGTGGTGTGTCTTGTTCTGCCTTAAAGCTTTTCTTGTTTTTTTTAAAATTAATTTTAATGGGGTGACATTAATAAATCAGGGTACATATATTCAGAGAAAACATCTCCAGGTTATTTGACATTTAATTATGTTGCATACTCATCACCCAAAGTCAAATTGTCTTCCATCACCTTCTATCTGGTTTTCTTTGTGCCCCTCCCCTCCTCCCTCTCCCTTCCTTTCCTTTCTCCCCCCCCCCCCAACCACCACACTCTTGTCCATGCCTCTGAGCCTCATTTTTATGTCCCACCTATGTATGGAATCATATAGTTCTTAGTTTTTTCTGATTTACTTATTTCACTCAGTATAATGTTATCAAGATCCATCCATGTTGTTGTAAATGATCTGATGTCATCATTTCTTATGGCTGAGTAGTATTCCATAGTATAGATGCCTTAAAGTTTTATCTAGACCCTACAGACATTCAGGAATGCATTGGGGCAATTTATCCCTTCCCCCCTCTACCATCCCAGCTCAGGTCTAACTAGCTACCTAACCTAACACTAGCATTGCCTAAGTCTTTGAATAGCACTTGATGCTCGCTGCTATGTAATGACTTTCATTCTCCACTAAATGGCTAAATCCCAGAAGAGCACAGCCTTGTCTGTCTTGACCACCTCTGCATCCCCAATGGAGAAAGGTGCCTGTCACATACAGGGGGCTCCAAGAGGCACCTTCTTAAGGAAATATCAAGAACACAACTAATTACTTTTAGTTTTTGTTAATTGCTCATTTCAGAACCTGACCCTATGGGTAAAAAATATGAGTCTAAACAATGCAAAAGAAGTAGATATTTTATATATGAGGACACTAAGGCCTACAGAGACTAGGCCATTTGCCCAAGATCTCATGGTTATTCGTGGTGAGCTGGAGTTTAAAACCACCCCCATCTGATTCTAACTTATTGGGCAGATAAAATATATTATGCTCACTTTGTTAAAGATGGCGCTGCCCATGTGGAAGCCCGTTGCCCAGGTGATATTAATGTGTGTTGGAGTGGGCTATGGACAGGCAGGATCCTTGTAGCCTGGGGCTTGGTTTTAGGACTAAGCCTTTCCCACCCTTTTTGATGTGGGGTGGTGCAATCCCATTATGCCTCAGATAAGTGACTTTGTATCAAGACTTCCCTATTTTGTATATTGGATTAAAGGTTTTGATTTCTGCACTATAAAGTGGGGCAGACCCGGAGCTTGCTCTCTTGGTTCCTGAGATTAGCATTAGAGGAGAGAGCAGAGAGGAGAGAAGAGAGAGGCCATGTGGAGGTCAGGAGAAGCAGCCAAGATGGTGAAGTGCTGAAGGAAAAGCCAGTTTGTGCAGAGTTTGTGCAGAGAGAAGGAGATGGGGAACAGAGGTGAATAAGGCTAGTGAGCTAGAAACCTTTGATTCTAGGAAACTCAGATAAGTCAGTAGCTTTGTGAGCACTGAATGAGTGGGCTTTGGAGCCCAGTGTGTATTTTTACTTGCCCGCCAGGTGCAAGCTAGGATTATGATGATGGCTGTAAGGCCAGTAGCCGCGGCTACCATGACGGCAGTCTGGCCCATGCAGGTTCGTATTGGATTTGGACAGTCGGTAAAGAAACAACGTAGCCAAAAACTGGTGGGCCATCATCTTTAATCCTAACTTGCACCCGGCGGGCAAGTAAAAACACACACTGGGCTCCAAAACCCACTCATTCAGTGCTCACAAAGCTATTGACTTATCCAAGTTTCCTAGAATCAAAGGTTTCTAGCTCACCAGAATTTATTCACCTCTGTTCCCCATCTCCTTCCTTCTCCCTGCACAAACTGGCTTCTCACTCAACACTCCGCCATCTTGGCTGCTTCTCCTGGCCTCCTCCATGTGGCCTTTCTCTGCTCTCTGCTCTCTAATGCTAATCTCAGGAACCAAGAGAGCAAGCTCCTGTTCTGCCCTCATTTTATAGTGTAGATTCATAACTTTTAATCCAATATACAAAATAGGGGAAGTCTCTAATACACTTCTCTGAGGCACGATGGGATTGTACCACCCCACATCAAAAAGGGTGGGAAAGGCTTAATCCTAAAACCAAGCCCCAGGCTACAAGGATCCTGCCTGTCCACAGCCCGCCCCCAACACACATTAATATCACCTGGGCAACGGCCTCCACGTGGGCAGCGCCATCTTTAACAAAGTGAGCATAATATATTTTATCTGCCCAATAATGGCCCACCAGTTCTTGGCTCCGTTGTTTCATTACCATCTATCTGTCAGAATCCAGTGCAAACCTGCATGGGCTGGGCGGCTGTGATGGTGGCCGTGGATACTGGCCATACACAACTCAAGGCTCTTTCTCTCACACCACAGAGACTTCTTAGGAGTTGGGAGCCCAGAACAAGGTACACCAGCCTGGGAGCCCTTGCAGTGAGGAGCTTGGAAGGCAAGGCTGTTGGAAGGAAGAGCGCTGGTCTTTGTGGTGGAGATGAGCTGAGGGCCACCATGGTGAGGAGCCCAGGCCCTAGCCACTCTCATTAGATGAGTGGCTTTGCAGGAAACTTCAGTCTCTGAGTTTTCACTTCCTCCGCTGGAAATGAGGACTATCATACCTACCTCACAGGGCAGTTCTGAGAATTTCAGGAGCTACTAAACCATGTTTAGCAAGGTTCCTGGCACACAGTAAGCCCTTAATAAATTATAGTGTCATACTCAGGATAGACTGGGCACATTTATAGTTTCCTTCAAAGTCATACTAAGGAGTGGGTCAAAGGGTCTCCCAGAATGACCAGTGGCTTCTTTTAGCTAGGGCTGCTGTAAAGCCAGTAGGCATGGCCACCATCACAGCCACCTGGCCCATGCAGGTTCACATTAGATTCAGACAGACGATAATGAAACAACGGAGCCAATAACTGGTGGGCCATTACCTTTAATCCTAGCTTGCACCAGGAGGGCAAGTAAAAACACACTGGGCTCCAAAACCCACTCATTCAGTGCTCACAAAGCTACTGACTTATCCGAGTTTCCTAGAATCAAAGGTTTCTAGCTCACCAGCCTTATTCTCCTCTGTTCCCCATCTCCTTCGCCTGCACAAACTCTGCACAAACTGGCTTCTCCTTTAGCACTCCACTATCTTGGCTGCCTCTCCTCTCCTCCACGTGGCCTCTCTCTGCTCTCCTCTAATGCTAATCTCAGGAACCGAGAGCGAGCAAGCTCCAGGTCTGCCCCACTTTATAGTGTAGAAGTCAAAACCTTTAATCTAATATCCAAACAAGGAAGTCTCTGATACAAAGTCACTTATCTGAGGCATAATGGGATTCCTCATGAGTGCACCACCCCACATCATGCAATCATTCAAGGGTGTGGGGAAAATCTTAGTCTTAAAACTAAGCTTTAGGCTAGCCTGACCTGTGGTGGCGCAGTGGATAAAGCGTCGACCTGGAAATGCTGAGGTCACCGGTTCGAAACCCTGGGCTTGCCTGGTCAAGGCACATATGGGAGTTGATGCTTCCAGCTCCTCCCCCCCCCCCCTCTGTCTCTCCTCTCTCTCTCTCCTCTCTAAAATGAATAAATAATAAAATAAAATAAAAAGCTCCTTTAAAAACAAACAAACAAACAAAAACTAAGCTTTAGGCTATAACCACCCTGGCTGCTTACAGCCTGTCCCCACACCCAATGCAAACTATAAACGAGCAAACATATATATCATATTTACAAACTTATTTGACCAACAGCTGCATTTGGGCAGGACTAAGAGTGTATGTTTCTTTCGGTAGACATGGGGAAAGGGTCGGTAGACATGGGGAAAGGGTCTGAGAGGCATATCCACAAGTATGTCAGGTCACATACTAAACCTGACGAGCTCTGGGCCTGTGTGATGGCCTTACAAACTCAGAGCCCTAAGGTAACCATGCAAAATGGTTTGAAATGAAAACTTGCTAACTAAAAGCAATTCATGGCAGGTAGTCATGTTGTAGGGCAGTATTTTTCCTTAACAAAGGTTTTTTACAACAGAATGAAGGAGAGATAATTGGGATGACTCTTAAAGGTGTCAAGATATGCAAATATAAAGGTCATTGGGCTATTCAGGGAACAGACCAGCAATGGGACTGCCATGTGAATAGTCACTTAAATTTGTGAGCTACAGCTTTCAAATCTATGAAGGGAAGAAATTAGATTCTTAAGTCCTTTCCACCTCTTAAGATTCTCTAGTATTTTGAGTTATAAAATAAAAGGTTTGAGTTTTTGTTTTTTTTTTTTAATTTTCATCAAGTCTGTGGCATTAACGTGAAGAGACAGACTTCTGCTTGCACCCCGACCGAGACCCACCTGGCAACCCCTGTCTGGGGTTGACGTTCTGCCCATCTGGGGCCACTTCTCTGTTGCTTGGCAACTCAGCTATTTTAGCATCTGAGGCGAGGCTATGAGGGCATCCAGTGCCCAGGGCCAACTTGCTCATTCAAGCCATGACTGTGGGAGGTGAAGAAAAAGAGAGAGAGAGAGAGAAAGACTGACAGAGAGAAAGGGGAGGGGCGGAGAAGCAGGTGGTCACTTCTCCTGTGTGCCCTAACTAGGAATTGAACCCAGGACTTCCACACAACGGGCTGATGTTCCATCGCTGACCCAATCAGTCAGGACCTGAAAGTTCTTGATAGAAATAAATTCATTTAAGAATAACTGGTGACTGCCCAGCTTGTACACAATCAGAACTTTGTGTTGATTTGTTCATAGCCTGAGTTAGATTTACATTTGTGCCTTTGACAAAATAAGAATCGGCTTTTTAGATGTTTTAAATTACCATGAGACTAGTGTATTGACATGGTTCTTAGAATAATCTTAGAGCTCAGGGAACTGCTAATGATTCTAGGAATCTTGCAGTAGGTTATTCATTCTTTGGTATTTGGTTTGACATTTATTTTTTATTTTTTCAGTCATATTGATTTAAATATCATTAACCCCAAAATGCATCAAAGGGTAATTGCATTGCCTATTTTGGCTCTGCTCAGCTATTACTTAGCAATCCATCTTTTACGGCAAAACTTCCCTAGTGAACAGTCCGGGAGAGCTGAGTTTGAGCTTTAGTCACGTCTTCCAAGCAAGTGTGCAGCCTATTTTAAATGTAACAGAAGCAAATCACAGAATAGGAGAAAACACTTGCTAAATAGCCAATGGCTGATTTGAAATGATCAATTTGAGAGACAGTGTGTTAGAAGAGAAATAAACGAAGCTATTAAATTGCGTTGTATTAATAAGGAAGAAAAGTGTAATAAACTAATTCCAACAAAATGTATAATTTCCATTGAAAAATCTTCCTGATTGATTCTACCTTGTACAACAGGGATTAATTTAAGATTCAAGTAACCCAAAGATTTCTAGGAGCCCACCAGAGAAGAAAGAGAGCATTCTGGGGATTGCAGGATTGTCTCCAAACCGACTATCTCTCCTACCATGAGGTAAGAAGTCAGAAAAAGAAGGAACAAGAAAAGCCTGTGTTGTTTAGAGATGTAAATATTTTTAGTAAACTGATTTTTGAAGTATACTTGTTCTAACTGAGATTTTAAATCTGGGGAAAATTGGGTTTTTATAGAAGGAATCTCCCACAATCACCTTACCCTTCTTAAATATCTCCTATAATATAACTGCGTTTAGTTTTAGATGAAAAGAAGTGCTAACTGGTTGGCCTAACTCTCCAATGGAGCAGTTTCCCCACAACCCTTCTGCCGAGTTAGTGCTATGGATCTTACCATCATAATTAAGCCACCAGTGCCTTGTCTCTTGGAAATAAAAAGTCAGTCGCCTTGTGGCAAAAACCGCCAACAAGAAGTGAAAACTAGGCAGCAAAGGCAAAAATAAGTGGGACTACATCGAACTAGAAAGACTCTATACAGCAAAGGAAATCATCAAGAAAATGAAAGGGCAACCTACGTAATGAAAGAAAATGTTTGCAAACCATATAGCTGATAAGGGGTTAGTAGCCAGAATATATAAGGGACTCATACAACTCAATAGAATAGATCCAAACATTTAATTCAAAAGGGGCAGAGAAACTGAATAGATGTTTCTTTCCAAAGAAGACACACAAATGGCCAATATGTATATGAAAAGATGCTCAACAGCACTAATCATCAGGGAAATGCAAATCAAAACCACCATGATATATCATCTCACACCTGTCAGAATGGCTGTTATCAAAAATATAAGAAATTACAAGTGTTGGTGAGGATGTGGAATAAAGGGAACCCTTGGGCACTGTTGGTGGAAATGTAAATCGGTACAGCCACTATGGAAAACAGTATGTCGATTCCTCAAAAAATTAAAAATAGAATTACATATAATCCAGCAACCCCATTTCTGGATATTGGTCTGAAAGAAACAAACATGCTCTCTTGAAAAAGAATCTGCATCCCCATGTTTACTTCAGCATTATTTACAATCGTCAAGACATAGGAACAGTCTAAGTGTCCACAATGGATGAATGGATAAACATGACATGATATATATAATGGAATATTACTCAGCCATAAAAAGAAGAAAATCTACCTTTTGAAACAACATGGATGGAACTTGATGGCATTAGGCTGAGTGAAATCAGTCATGCAGAGAAAGACAAATACTGCATATGATATCACTTATAACTAGAATCTTTTTAAAAGATGTATTGAAAGATATAGAGAAGAGATTGGTAGTTGCCAGATCTAGGAAAATGGCTGGGAATTAGACTGTTGTCCTGAGACAAGTCCTTGGTGTGGACTTTGGAACGCCAAGTCCTGTGGGGGCAGAACGCTCCCCCTGCAAGCACTGATAAGATTGTTTAAAGAAAACAGCTGATCCCTAGGCCCTTTTCTCTATGGCTGGAGGTGTGGGATAGTGGACCAGAGAAATGGGTAAGGTCAAAAGGCACAAACTTCCAATTATAAGGTAAACAGGTTCTAGCAACGTAATGGACAGCATGATGACGTCAGTTAACAATTACTGTATTATACAATGTATTTAAAAGTTGCCAGGAGAGTAGATCTTAGTTGTTCTCATCACATAAAAAAATTTAACTAGGCATAGTGATGGATATTAGACTTATTGTGGCGATCATGTTGCAATATATACATATATCAAATCATTATGCTGTACACCTAAATCTAATGCAAGGTTCGATGTCAATTATATCTCAATAAAATTACACTTTGAAAAAAGAATAAAAACACATATTTCTAAAGAGATCCCATTTTGTGAGGAGTTTGTGTGCGTTTACTGTCCAGAGCCCCTCGCGGCTCCATCTTTCTTCTCCCCACCCTCTAGTATTTCTTCCCTTTCCATAGTTCACTCTTCTCATCCACGTCTCCAAACTTGACATCTCCAAACCTAGATTTGCAACGCCAGCTCTCTCAAGAAACATTGGAATATTATCCCAGGAATTCACTCAAATTAAAATGTAAAAAAGGTACTTGTTTTTTCTCTTAAAAACTGAGGACAGACTCGGGTCTCCAGTCCCACATGTAAGGAGCGTGGCAGTTCCAATGCCTCCTAACAGCAGCAGCAACAATAACAAAAACCTACCAGCCTGAAAAATCACCAACTCTGATTAGATTCATAAGAGATGGGATGACAGGGACAAACACTGTCCCCAACACCAGGGAGGCAGACAGAAGAGTGCAAGGAGTCGTGGCTGACAGTTCTATGTATAAAAAGTCATATATATATCAGCCTGACTTGTGGTGGCGCAGTGGATAAAGCGTCGACCTGGAAATGCTGAGGTCGCTGGTTTGAAACCCTGGGCTTGCCTGGTCAAGGCACATATGGGAGTTGATGCTTCCAGCTCCTCCCCCTCTGTCTCTCTCTCCTCTCTCTCCCTCTCTGTCTTCTCTCTCCCTCTCTCTCTCCTCTCTAAAAATGAATAAAAAATTTTTTTAAAAAAGTCATATATATATCAAATGAGGCTGGCATTAACAGACACTTCTGCTGCATCCCTGGAAGTAGGACTCTTCAAGCTGCAAGAACATGGGCTGTATTCAAGTGTTAAACAAAGCACTACCCAGCCTGTAGAGGAATAGCCTGAGGGTCTTAAACTGTGCGCCCTTGGTCATATTGGCAGGCTATACAACCCCTTAGATTCCCAGCCCCTGGTAGCCCATTTCACCAGAGCAGAGAAAACTTGGCCCTAACAGATGCAAGAACAGTCTCACTTGGGGCAACTTATCAATGAGGCTGTTAGCAAGCAGTTTTATTATTTAGCTTCTGCCAGAAATCATGGTCAGGATACCTCTTTAGATACAAGATAAATTGGCTGTGGGAATCTTGCCAGTGGTGAGGTTAGGTTTCCAGCTAGTCTGGAGTTACCCCCAGAGAAGCTCGATCTGATTGGTTAGGCAGGTTATTTGGCTTAGCCAATCAGAATATTCAAGAGGTCAGCTGTAATTTTTGTCTAACTTGTCCACGGTGGTAGCTTCTGGCAATGAAGACCCCAAACGAAGCTTGAAGGTATTGTTGTAACCTTTTTCCTTCTCCCCAAGGCAATAGCATCAAAGCTATTGTAGAAAAAAGGTAGCATTTTGTCCGTTGGGAAAACCCGCATAAGATTACCTCCCACTCCTCTCTGCTCTCGCCCCCTCCAGGGCTCCAGGAGCATCCATGCATCTCAGCCGCTCAGGAACTTCACAGCCTGGAGGGAGGGCCTTGCCACCATCTTTTTGCTTTTCTTTTCTGGAATGACAGAACTGAATTTTAAAAGTCACTTTCTGCTAAGACTTTTTTTTTTTTCTTTTTTAAATATTTTGTGTATGTGGCACTGCCAGGCTAGGATCGACTTACCAAATATAAGGACATTAAAAATCTACAGAGTCGTATCAATCTTTAATGAAAAACAAACAAACATTAAAAAGCTGCCACTAAGCAGTGAGAGGTTGAAGGCAACTTCCAGCTAATTGGCACCCACAGGGCTTCCACTTGCTGCCAATTTCCAGAGGACTGGCTCCCAACCCAGTGTCACCAAATTAGGCCAGTTCCCTACAGGGCTTGTGTTGCCCTGTTGCTAATTAGGGTGACGCAAAGCAACCCTATGCAAATGGGGTTTCTTCTAGACGTAGATGCTTCCTGAGCCTCAAAGATTTTTAAATGCTCCCCAAAACTCTAGCTGCCATTTTGTAACTTGCATTGATCTGTGGTGAGGAAATTACTAAATAGTCTCTGTCTCACTAAATGGTGCAGTAACGACTCCCTAAGGGTTTGGGGACTAAGGAATGGAAAGATGTTTGGAGTAAGAAATAGATTTTATATTGGTGGAGCAATAGAAAACGATTTATGAACTGAGCCTTTAAAAAAAATAGAAATAGAATGATTCTCTTTGTAAACATTCAATTCTCAGGGTTTTTCTAATCAACCGATGTTTGGAGCGCTCTTCCTCATCCCAGCCACACAGGAGAGTCCCCGGGGGTGGGTACTGGTGCCCAGCATAAACCAATCATTTGGAAATTCTGGTGACACAGCCGGGTCGTCAGTAATTTCCCTCCTCATCTCTCTCGTTGATTGTAACATGAGGCTGGGGTTGAGAACTGTTGTTCCATAGGGATCAAGTTTGTTGTTTAAAAGAACAACTTTTAAAAACATAGAATAGAATTAAAAAGTGTTAGGACTTTGAAAAACCGGAGTGTTACAGTTTCTGTTTAGCCTTTTGGCTTTGGATATAATCTTTCCTGGATGGGTACTTTGTATGGTAAAATTAATATTTTTCTCGGAGATGTTGAGGAAGTGAGTAGGGCACCCTGTGAGTGTGCGTAGGTTGCCATAACAAAGTACGACAGGCTGGCTTACACACAGAGATTTGTTTTCTTTTAGGTCTGGAGGCCAGAAGCCCAAGGTCAAGGTGTCAGCAGGGTTCTTTATCCTGAGGCCTCTCTCCTTGGGTTGTTGATTGCTATTTCCTTCCCGTGTTTTTACACGGTCTTCTTCCCCTGGACATCTCTGTGTCTTAGTCTCCTCATAAAGACACCAGTCACATTGGTCTAAGGTTCAACCACATGACCTCATTTTACCTTTGTTGTGCCTTTAAAGACCCTACCTCCAAATACAGCCACCTTCTGAGGTATTGGGGGCTAGGACTTCAACATAGAAATGCGGGTGGCTGACACAATTCAGCTCAAAACCAGCACTTTGAAATAATAGTGGATTTATTTATTTATTGTGGTTGGGGAAGGTGAAAATTTTCTTTTAAAAACAAGTTCATTTTCTAAAAAAAAATAAATAAAAAGACCTTGAGAAAAAAAATTAAAAATTGCTTGGGCATGTGTAATGTAAATATCTTGAACCTTGGCCCATCGCGAGGGGAAGATTGTGCCAGGGGAAGGAAGTCTCAGGACCGCTGACATCCCAGTGGTGGGGCATTCCAGCAGATGCCTCGTAAAGATGTAGAAGATCACCTACTCATCTGAATCCTTCAATTGCCCCCATTGTTCAGAATGCCCCAGACAGCCTAGTAGGCTGTGAGAGCATGGGGTAATCGACTCCCCTCTTCAAGAGGTCTCTTCTTTCTTGGCTCTGTAAATGCTTATAAAATTTTATTAGTATTAAAAGTAAAGCAATGTGTACCATGTATGAAGCCCTGGTGCTATTGAATTTTAGATACCTGTTTAGTTAAAATACTAAAAAGTAATTTTTTACCTTAATCTACTCCCTAAATTTGTGCTTCCTGGGAAATATCACTCAATCAATGGGTTTGACCTTAGATACTGAGTAGTTTACCTTTTATAAAGTTTAATATTTTCAGGAAGGTGAGAAAGCATATAGTATCAAAACAGAGAGGTATGTGTGGGGTGTGTGTGTGTGTGTTGAACAGATAAGAGACATGGAAACAGGAAAATCAAAGCGTAGGCTGTGGTACTGTCATAAAGGAAGCCATGTACTGGCATTGTGGAATTAAGGGACCTGCTCTAGACACATAAGATTTTGATTCTGAGTTGCAATTTGAATAAATTTCCCAGTCCCTTGACTTCACCTGCAACAAGAGCAGAGATAGTCAACATCTTGTCTAAATTTTATGCTTCAAGTCAATAACTGTGCCATTCCTTCAGCAATTTTTTTCTGAGAACATAATGTGTGCACAGCACTGTCCAGAGAGCCATGGCCAAGACATAAAGGTACAAGACATACCCACTGATCTCAGTGAGCAGACAATACATACACAAGTTCAAAGAGAAACAGCACTGTGAAACTTACAGAGCAATGCCAAGGCTCTCTCATAAGATGATGGTATATAAAGGCCCACGCGGTGTCCGAAAGGAAAAATTGAGTCCTTTCACAGCTAAATAAAGGTTGAGTAAGAAATGTGACTTCAGAGCCATCCTGGTAGGATGGCCTCAGGTCAAGGAAAACAAGAGAAGCGAAGGGCAAAGATAAACTAGACCAGCCATGTTTGTTTGCTTGTTTTTCACCAGTTTGGTTTAGATTGCATTTATCAGATTTGGGATTCAGAGAAAAATCACTGAACACATTTATAATAAAATACAAGTCAGGTTTCAGTCAATCTTTCCATTTCTAACAGGTCTTTCTTTCAGCCCTGTCCTCACTCCAAACGAGTAGTCAAACAAACATATGACTTAATGACCAGCTCACACTATGATCACTGTCAGTGAGAAACTAGATCCCAGCTGGGGGCATGGTCATTTAAAAGGGTCTAGTTTGGTCTTCAATATAAACTGGTCATTACAGAACATGTGAGACCTGACCCTCCTTCGGGAACCTGTCCAGTGTGGCTAAAATTGGCCTCCTGAATTAGACATTGCGAAGGAGAGAAAACACAAGCTCGGCTGAGGGACTTTTCAAAAGTCTTTTCTTTCTTTAAAAAAGACACTAAGCCAAAATCAGCAACCAGAGTAGACTCAAGTTTATAAAAGCTATCTAGATTCTACCTCAGGAATGCGAAGGAAACTCGGGTCTTTCTTAAGCAGTATCTTTTTTATCCAATTTGCTTTTTCTTAAGAAAAGAAAAAGAAAAGGCTGCTGTTGTATTTGGGATGCCATCCTTTTTCTGCTATGTCTAAAATTTTGTTACTTTAAAATAAAAGCTTAGTATATGGAAATCTATAGGAGATAACTGTTTAAACAATGGAAGACTTTTTTCTCACTCCTGTGTCCCAGGCTTCTTTCTACACAGGGGATTGTGCTGACCTGCCCTTTGGACCTCGGAGTGAGGGGGCACATGGCGGGCATGATCTGCTGCCCCTCATCGCCACAGAGCAAGGTGTCCCTTTGTTCAGCTGGTTAGGCCAACAGGCCATTGTGCAACCTGTTCTCACCCACATAGACCCAGGCTATTGCTACACTGCCTTTGCCTTTTATTAGCAGGGAAAATATATCCTTGTAGAATGGTAAGGACATTACTGTAAGGGAGCTGAAACAATTGCAGGGGTTTTGGCTAGTGGCTAAATAGGTATCCTTGTTCCTAGCTCTACTGGGTAGCCAGCAGAGATGAATTATAGATAAGTTGGAAAAATCAGTGAGAACTATCCCTCCTTTTTTTCTCCTTCTTTTTGCTTCACCTCTTGGATTCACATCCAGATGGAAGCAGCATCCAGGATCCTAATTTCTCCCTTCTAGAACCTCCACCTTCACTTAACTCATACACCTCCCTGGCAATAAAACCATCATGAAAACCCTGCACCATGCCACTTTCTTGTTGGCATCCAATCAGGGAGATCCAGGGATAGTGAATGCAGATGATCATGAACCAGTTAGATAACTCTCATGTGTGGATTTGGTGGTCTCTGTACATATGCTCAGGGACCCTCAACAGGGCCTGGATGGATGGGGCTACTATTACTCTACTCGAGGCCATTATTACCCCATGGGGAATGCGGCCCAGGATTATTTTAACAGTTTTCAGGGAAAGCTCAAAGTCTGGAGTTTAATGTGGGATGTTCTGATTTTCCAAGGTTGGCTCAATTTTTTAAAACATTGTGAAAGCCAAACAAAATCTGTCTGAGGGTCATGCTCAGCTTTCTGGCTGCCAGTGTGAATCCTCTGCCACACTCACAGCCCCCATCTTGAAGGGGACTAACCCCTCCTGTTTGCATGGGAGTTAACAGTTAATGGAGCTGTGGAACATTTACTGCGAATGCTTAGCTGCTTGCCTTCCTACTTTAAAAATTCAGCATAGAGGTGTGGATGCTGGTGGTTAGTTGCATTAGCTCTAGCTTGGTTTTGCAGTCTGTGTGTGTGTATAAGAGACAGCATGTTCACCACACAGTGGACAGACAAATGATGAATGTCTGCTTTGCCTGGTTGGAGAGGAGGAAATATAACAGGGCACGAATCTCCACTTTCTCTATTCTTCCTCTGGACTTACTTAAGGAGGTACCAGGCTATCATGAAGCAGCCTAGACCTTCCTGATTGAGTGAATTTGGGGAAATTTGTAGTGAGCCATATGAATAAACTCTCTTTTAACCAAGACATCAACAAGGATAATATATTGTATAAGAATTGTAAAAATGTGCTGTTCAGTTTGGGTGTCCTCCCCCTGCCCTGCTAGACACTGTCTCATCTCCTACCCCTTTTCAAGCTTCCTGTGCCCATACTACAGGCACGCTTTCCTCTTTGGCTACTCAATACTACCTTCACTCACACCTCCATTCACATACCAACACACTGGGCCTTGAATCAAAATTTCTACTCCCTCTTACCCAACCCATCTGCTCTATATATCCAATTAAAATACCTAGAGGTCTGCCCTGGCCAGTTGGCTCAACGGTAGAGCGTCGGCCTGGCGTGCAGAAGTCCCGGGTTCGATTCCTGGCCAGGGCACATAGGAGAGGCGCCCATTTGCTTCTCCACCCCTCCCCCTCTCCTTCCTCTCTGTCTCTCTCTTCCCCTCCCGCAGCGAGGCTCCATTGGAGCAAAGATGGCCCGGGCACTAGGGATGGCTCTGTGGCCTCTGCCTCAGGTGCTAGAATGGCTCTGGACGCAACAGAGCAACCCCCCAGAGGGGCAGAGCATCGCCCCCTGGTGGGCATGCCGGGTGGATCCTGGTCGGGTGCATGCAGGGAGTCTGTCTGACTGCCTCCCTGTTTCCAGCTTCGGAAAAATGGAAAAAAAAAAAATAGCTAGAGGTCACTTCAAATTCTAGAGCAATACTGTTTAATATAAATATTATGTGAGTCAAATGTAATTTAGATTTTTTTACTAGCCATATTTTCAACAAGTAAAAAGAAACAGGCAAAGAAATACCATATTTTATTTAATCCAATATACCCCAAATATTATTTCAAGATATAATTGATATTTTAAAAAATTGTTAATGCGCTATTTTACATTTTATATGGTACTCAGACTTTGAAATCTGTTATGTATTCTATGCTTATAGTGCATCTCAATTTTAACTAGACACATTTCGAATGTTCAAAAGCTATGTGAGGCTAGTTCAGATAGCACAGCTCTGGAATTTGAAGAAAGAAATTTCCATTTCTAAGTCTTTGTCAATGAGATAATTTAATTGCTTAAAATATCCTATATTGACATATTTGAATAAAAATTCAAAATATTTTTGACAAATTAAATTGGTTCATTGACTCTTACAAAATGAATGTCAACAAGACTAAATGTAAAATTCTATATTCAGGCTCATAAAAATAAAACATATAAATATAGAATAAGGAAGACTGGCTTAGCAATTCACATAAACAATAATCTGTTTCCAAGAGCCATACTACACTAGGGTTTTTTTAATAGACACATTCACTATTGTAACCCAGAGCACAGGAAATAATTGGTTTAATTATTTCAAACTGGATTAAGGAGTGTATCAGCCATGCAGGTGTCCAGGACTCCAAACTATAAGATGCTCCATCTCATAGGAACTATAAGAAGGTTGAGAAAATGTCATTTACCAGAACTCATGGTTGAACTTGCTACTTTCTGGAAAGCTCATTGGTGTGAGAGCTTCTCTGAAGACATGTCTGAGTTATAACGGAGGGTCACTGCGAACTGGCTTTCAAGGATGTGTTTCTATTTCTGTGTCTGGAGAACCCGAATATGCACACTTCCATAGTCTCCATGTAGATTACTTTATGGAAGGCACGTGAAAATAAGGTTAGAAAGGACTTCCTCAAAATTAGCATTCTATCAGTTGAAAAGTTGGTTTTGTACTTTGAGTAGTGAGACAATGAGCTCCCGCATTTCCAGATATCTCCAGAAGGAAGCTAAATTTGTCATAGCTATAGAGATTCTCACGTTTGTTTTTTTAAAGTTAAGTCCTAAATCTTTAAGATCTCCTTACCAACCTTAATATTCTAAACTATAAAAAAAAATTAAAGGGTTAAGATTTACATTTTAAAAGAACACATTTAAAAAAAAATGTTAAAGTAGACATAGATCACACTGGAAAATTTCAGGTTTTCCAGGTTCTTTGCCAAAGATCAAAGCAACTCCTGGATAGCTGTCATCAAACCCAAGAAGGTCGAGGGGTAAAAAATACTCAAAGTCAACATTTCAGCTTCATGCAAATACTATTGCTTCATCAGCATAATCCTAACCCTCAACTTTGTAAATTCATGCTCAGAATCCTCTCAAACAAGCAGAGTAAGGTCGGAGGAAACGTGAGGGCAAGGCTCAGGGAAATCTGACTCAGAAGAAGGAGGAGCGTAGGGAATCTTCTGTGCATCGCCAACTTAATGGGTAGTGAGTTCTTTTGTCAATTGAAATACCCCTTAAACTAATTTGGTTAGAAAGAATAATAGTTGCTGTTTGTTTAGCCAATGATTCCTCTCCAAGAATTCAGGTAATTATAACTGGGCAAATCAAAATTCAGGTTACCTTTGTTAAAAGATAAGCAGGCATATTAAAATTTTTAGGAGTTTCAAGTTTTTAAGAGCAAACATCAATTTGAATTGGGCAGCGCCGAACACGAAGTGGTTAGGAGCATTCCATTGATGGGAGCCGAGGAACAACTTTTATAGAGAAAAGGCAGAAGCAAAGCGAAGCAATTATTTGATTGGTTGTAGCTTAAGCATTTGCATTATTTGGAAAAACCTCGCTGGCTGTTTGTGATTGGATGTTCTTAAGTTTCAATGTCTTAGCCTTCAAGTATTTTATAGGCTTAGGCTTTGGTTTTCTTGGTAAGCTGTTAAGATATTAGAACCAACTTAATTTAATGGGCTCTTTATTTAAGCAGGTTAACACTTTCTACTTCTGTAGCCAAAATTATTGGACCTACAAGCTGCTTCGGGTCATCACACATCATCCATCTTTAATTGGCTCCATTTTCAGAATGCGAAAGCAGTGAAATTGTTCTTCAGAGGTCAAGCTGAGAATGGTATAAAAAGAATACATTAATATATATGTAAGCCTGACCAGGCAGTGGCACAGTGGATAGAGCATCTGCCTGGGATGCAGAGGACCCAGCTTTGAAACCCCAGGTTGCTGACTTGAGCATGGGCTCATTCGGCTTGAGTGTGGGCTCACCAGCTTGAGCACAGAGTCATTGGCCTGAGCGTAGGAATATAAACATGACCTCATGGTCACTGGCTTGAGCCTAGAGGTCGCTGGCTTGAGCCCAATGTCACTGACTTGAGCAAGGGGTCACTGGCTCAGCTGGAGCCCCTGGTCAAGGCACACATGAGAAAGCAATCAATGAACAACTAAGGTGCCGCAACAAAGAATTCATATTTATCATCTCTCTGCCTTCCTTTCTGTCTGTCCCTATCTGTCTCTGTCTCTCTTGCTAAAATATATATACATGAGATGTCAGCTTGGAAGAATGGATTATTGATGAAACAAAAGACCTCTATATTTCTAACTCCGATGGTCACTTCTCTGACCCCATCTTGCTCTCCTCTCAACAGTGTTCTCTCTAGCTCACCACTTCCTATTTCTTGAGTTACTTTGTTCTCTAGGCTTCTTAAATCCACACCTCTGTGATAGGTGTGTTATTGTCCCAACTATTCAATGCTTATCCCTGTGATAAAGTCATACCTCCCTGTAAGGTATTTTTCCCCGCCGAGAAGGAAGGAAGAGGCCAGAGCCACAAAGTGTGGAATAGCAAAAGGTTTTATTGAGTACAGAGCGTGCATCCCGCCCGGCAAGGTTCCCTGGCCCCGAGGTAAGATGGAGGCCAGGGAAGTTGCATGGATTAAACCGTGTGGGAGATATTTAAAGGGTTCCTCTAGGGAAGTGGAGCTAACATGACATGGTGAAACCTCACGGCTGGTAGATGGTAGCTTTTTTCCAAACGGTTCCTGTGAAGCCTCCTTTTGGTGCACTTGGTTGTGGGCGGTCCTAGCCAAAGTTCGCAGGTCTGAGTTCCCCAAGTGACCATCCCCCATTATCCACCGACCTTACACTCCCTACCCTAGTTACAACAAACTTGACCATGGAAAGTAAGTAGAAGAGATAGATGCCACATCCCTCCATATGTTTAGTGTAGGGGTCGGGAACCTATGGCTCGTGAGGCAGATTTGGCTCTTTTGATGGCTGCATCTGGCTCGCAGACAAATCTTTAATAAAAAAATAATAACGTTAAAAATATAAAACATTCTCATGTATTACAATCCATTCATTTCCCACCGCTCATGTTCATGGTTGCGGGTGGCTGGAGCCAATCCCAGCTGTCCTCCGGGACAACACCAAATTTTTATTGGATAATGCGTAACATACACAGGTCGTTGTATGGCTCTCACGGAATTACATTTTAAAATATGTGGCATTCATGGCTCTCTCAGCCAAAAAGGTTCCCGACCCCTGGTTTAGTGTATGGGATTCAGGAATTTCTATCACCACCTCCTCTATCACAGCTGATATCTGGGATGAATTTTTAAATTTTTTTAATTAAAGCTATTTGAAAGGAAGAAAGGAATTAACATTATCTCTTATCAATGGTCAAAGAGATAGTAATTGGATTAGACTGAGTCTGCATGTGTCCTAAACCAATGGTCCCCAACCCCCGGGCCGCGGACCAGTACCGGTCCGTGGGCCATCTGGTACCGGTCGGCAGAGAAAGAATAAATAACTTACATTATTTCCATTTTATTTATATTTAAGTCTGAACGATGTTTTATTTTTTAAAAATGACCAGATTCCCTCTGTTACATTTGTCTAAGACTCACTCTTGATGCTTGTCTCAGTCACGTGATACATTTATCCATCTCACCCTAAAGGCCGGTCTGTGAAAATATTTTCTGACATTCAACCTATCCGTGGCCCCAAAAAGGTTGGGGACCACTGTCCTAAACCATAGTTCTTTCTACACTACTATGTTGGCTACCTATTTTGACAAAAACATTTAGGTTAGAATAAAGATCGTAATGAGGAGGATTGGGTAGGAGGTTAGCAGATGTCTTCATTGATGAGCCCTATGGATCCAGCATGGGGAAGGAAGCTGGTCATATTGACTTAGAATTCTTGAAGACTAGAGCCAAAAAGAACCTAAGGTATCATTTGGCCCAACCAGTAAACTACATGTAATCAAATTGAGTCTCAGAGAAGGAAAGTAACCTTCCCGATGTGGAAGGATAATTATTTGGATATTTTGCTAGTAAGATTTTGCTAAATGATACTATGATTACAAACAATCCTAGCCCCCAAATCTTGGCAGTTTACAATAACAAAAATGTATTTCTTACTCATGTGAAACATCAGCTGTGGGTTGGCTCCAGACTACCAAGCTGCAAGCTGGCTGGGGTTTGTTACACATGAATCATGGCGGAAGGAGCAGGATCTATTTGGAACATACTAATGTCATAGTAGGGCTAATAGGAACACTGTGTTCAGAGGGGTTATCATGTCATGTGTCTGCTCATGTTCTATTGGCTAAAGCAAGTTCAGGCCAAGCCTGATGTCAGTGAGGGCAGAGAGGATATATTTTTCACAAGGTATCATGGCAATTCAAGTTGCAATGGTTGAGTGTCTAACTCCCTTGTCGAGAGATAAAGTGAATAATTGGGAACAATAACACAATATCCCACAGGTATTAATTGTGTTTCATTCCCAGTGAGTTCTGCCATTTCCAATGAAGATGGTACCCAGCCACTGCATTCCTCTGTCTCAAAAGAGTTTGTGCTGCCGACATAAAGCCTAAGTTTACTGTTTTGATTTCGGAAAATGTAAGCTAGTTCAGATGTCTCAGAGGAGGAGGGGGTCTGGAAAGAGAAGAGTGCCTTGGAGAAAGAGGGAAGAAGTTATAAGAGCAAAGGAAATAAATTTTATTCCTCAAGTTTGAAAAATAAAACAATTTTTTTAGTAAGCCCTTCAGTACTTGCAAGAATAAAAGGAAGATAATAAATTGAGAAGAAGCAAGCACATGTCAACATAAAACCTTGAGGCAGTTTGTCTTAGTTCACTGGTTTGTTGGGTTTTGTTTCTGTTGATGTTGCTTGTGGGCATATGTGTTTATGATTTTATGTTACAAAGATACTATGGCCATAGTATCTGCTGATAAATTATTCCTACTTCACATGACAGGATTAAGCATAAGTATTTTATCGTATTCCACAGAGAATGCCATGATTTCCACGTGTTTCTTCACTTCAGCCACTCACTTATTCCTTCAAATAGATATTTATTTAGTGTTCCCTACATGCTAAGCACTGTTCTGAGGGCGGGAGACATAATCGTGAGCAAAATAAACTCCCCACTCTCAGGGAGCGCACAGTCTTAAGGGGAAAAACAGACCATAAACAATAAAAGATAAATATCGAACATGACAGATAGTGATAAACAGAACAGAAGGAAAATTCAGCAGGATGAGGGGAATAAGAAACACAGGGGGCAGGGAGTAGAAATGAGATTGCTGTAATTTACAAGATGGTCCAGGAGAGTCAGAACTAGTATCTGGCTTCAACGTTGAGTACGCAGCAGGCCCTTTTGCACTATTTTTCCTGGCAGAATATGCCAACATCATTATAATAAATATCCTTACAACTACCCTTTTCCTAGGAGCATACCATAGTCCTCTAATGCCAGAACTATACACAATCAACTTTACCCTTAAAACCCTACTCCTGACCATCACATTCTTATGAGTAGGTGCATCATACCCTCGATTCCGATATGACCAACACTTATTATGAAAAAATTTCCTACCCCTCACATTAGCCCTGTGTATGTGACATGTTGCTATGCCAATCCTTACAGCGGGCATCCCACCCCAAACATAAGAAATATGTCTGATAAAAGAATTACTTTGATAGAGTAAAGAATAGGGGTGCAAGCCCCCTTATTTCTAGAACTATAGGACTTGAACCTACCCCTAAGACTTCAAAAATCTCCGTGCTACCACAATACACCAAATTCTAAGTAAGGTCAGCTAAATAAGCTATCGGGCCCATACTCCGAAAATGTTGGTTTATATCCTTCCCGTACTAATAAATCCCCTTATCCTCACTATAATTATACTAACAGTTATCTTAGGTACAACAATCGTAATACTAAGCTCCCATTGATTGATGATCTGAATAGGATTTGAAATAAATATATTAGCCGTCATTCCCCTGTTAATATGGGGACAGTTGAGCAGAGTTCAACAGAAAGAAAAGGTCAAGCCTGACCAGGCGGTAGCACAGTGGATAGAGCGTCGGACTGGGATGCAAAGGACCCAGGTTCGAGACCCCGAGGTTGCCAGCTTGAGTGCGGGCTCATCTGGTTTGAGCAAGAGCTCACCAGCTTGAACCCAAGGTCGCTGGCTCCAGCAAGGGGTTACTCAGTCTGCTGGAGGCCCACGGTCAAGGTACATATGAGAAAGCAATCAATGAACAACTAAGGTGTTGCAACGCGCAATGAAAAACTAATGATTGATGCTTCTCATCTCTCTCCGTTCCTGTCTGTCTGTCCCTGTCTATCCCTCTCTCTGACTCACTCTCTGTCTCTGTAAAATAAATAAATAAATAAATAAATAAATAAATAAATAAATAAATAAATAAAATTTAAAAAAGAAAAGAAAAGGTCAAGATATGAATTTATCTGTGGGAAGAATATTCTAATGATAAGAAAGAGTAAGTGCAAAGGTCCTGGAGTGAGAGCATATTTACTTAGCATGTTCAAAGAACATCAAGGAGATCTGTTGGGGCAAAGCAGAGAGAGTAATGGTGATAATGGTAGGTGATGAAAGCTGACAGGTATCAAGAGGTGCATAGATCATGTAAGATTTCATAGGTAGGGTGACCACACCTCTAATTTGCCTGAGGTAGCCCTGTTCATGCTTGTTGTTCTCAGATAGATTATAGTAACTGTTCCTCTGACTCCTAAAGTGCCCTAGTTTGTGTAATAAATTATATTATCAAACTACTTATGAATCATTGTATAGGTGCTGCCTTTTGCTCTGAGCAAAGGGAAAAACTATTGGAAGATTTAGAACAAAGAAGCAACATGTTACGGCTTTCACTGAAAAGGAAGGAGACATTGGTGAAAGCAGGGAGATCAGTTGGAGGTCTCTGCAGTAATCTAGGCCCAAAATACTGTGGCTGGGGCTGGCACAGAGGTAGCAAAGAAGCAGGGGAACTCTGAATGCATTTTAAAGGCAGACTCTACGGGACGTACTTATTGATGGCACTGGAGAGGGAGAGAAAGAGCAGAATCATGACGTCTCCAAGGGAATGTGTTCGAAACCCCTGATTCATTCTATTTCCATAGAACCTTCCCCCATTACGAACCTTCCTTGCTGGAAGTGTAGGTCTTGGCACATTCACTGTTGATGAGACAAAAACATTCATCACCAATTACTAATAGATAATTTAGTAAACAGAGATGATGGTCTTGGAGCCCAAAGACCCGCTGACTGAACAGTAATTTGTTACTGGCCTCTTTCCAGAGTCTCAAATCATAATTGGCACTGGCTATCTAGATCACTTCAGGACTGCGCAAAGCTGGGGCTGATTCACATAGGTGACGTGGCTCAAAGGACAGGTGCTTCGTCAGCTTTCTGACTCCATAAGAAACCACTCTTCAGTTTTGGGAGAAAACGCTGCTTGCTGAACCCAGTTAACCCCGTTTTTGCTGCACAGTCATTTTCCAGCAAAAGAAGATACATAGAGCAGGTGATTTCTGCTTCGTGCCATGGTCTTTATGATGATGAGCCTGTCCTGCCCTTTACTGTTCAGGAAGAATCATTGAAGACATTGTTCAGTTGTCTAGGTGTGACAACAGTCTTGTCTTAATTCTGAAACTGTAAAGTTGTTGGATGTTCAGTATTGAATGATTCAGACACTTGTTTAATATGGAACTTTGATGCCATGTTGATGATATTTTCTGATTGCTTCCTAAAGAACCCTACAGTGCTATTATTTGCTTTTCTGTTATAGTGAGAAATATAGTAAACATTATTCCAACAGAGTTGCCTGTCACTGACCTCTCTTAGTTCTCTTTCCAGTTATTTAGGGCTGTTCTTTCTTTTATTTCCATCAGAGAAGTTTATATGTTTTTTCGATTCTTCACCTTTCTTTTCAAGTAGATTCAAGTAGATTCTGGGTATTTTATACTTTTATTGCTATTGTGAATGGATATTTTTCTATTATATTTTTAAAGAGATAATTACTATATAAAGAAAAACAATTGCCTTTGGTGTATGTATGTATATATATATATATTTTACTGACCACACTTACTACTTTTAATATTCTTCTACTGATTTGCTTGGATTGTTTAGTATGAAAATATATAATTAGAAAATAATCATGTTTATGTCTTCCTTTCCAACCTGTGTATATCTTATTTTGTTTTCTCCTCATTTTATAGACTATAGTTTCCATAACAAAGATGGATGCTATTAATAATGAAGGTTATTCTTATTCTTGCCTTGTTCCCGACTATTATAAGAATCTCTTTATTAATTCATCATTTAATACAATGGTTGCTATTGGTTTCTGCTATATACTCTTTGCCATATTAAGGAAACTTCCTTCAACTGCTAGTATACTAAGAATTCTTCTGAGTATTAGTTGGGGTTTTAAGGCACCAAAGAATAGCACTTTATCTGTTCACCACCTTGAGTCTAGAACCAGTTTTGAACTCATGAATCAGACCAATGCAGATCAAAACATTGACTTAAATGGCAAGACTAATTGGAGAACATGGCAGAGATGTGCAGACTCAGGTGGCTTCCCAATTCTTCACCTTAGAAATGAACTCACCTATGTTAAAGCTGGTAATGGCAAGCCCCCTCTACAGAGGCACAGCCACCTGGTAAATATAATACCACGTGGAGGAAAGCATTCCAGAAAAGAGCCTCTTGCAAGTAAGCACATCTAAAAGAGAGGTCAGGAGAGGCAGAGGCAAGAAATATTAGTCTTTTCTCCAACACTAACTAAACACTCCCATGGGAAGAATACACAAAGGGAAGCAGACACATTTCTGTTAGAAATTTCTTTATAGAAAGATGAGACCCACTGAATGGAGACTCCTCACACACAAAAAAGACTGATCAATTCTGGCTAAAAATTGTTAGGCATCAGTATCAGTTATCTATAACTATATAACAAATTGCCACCAACTTAGACACTTAACACAATACACATTTATTGTCTCACAGTTTGGGTATGTCAGGAATCTGGGCATGGCTTAGTGGGGTCCTCTGCTCAGGCCTCTTATGAGGCTGCAATCAAGGTGTTGGCCAGGGCTGGGGTCACATGTGAAGGTTCAACTTAGGAAGCATCTGTTTCCAAGGTCACTTTCACAGTCGTTGAAAGGAATCAGGTCATTCGGGCTATTGGAATGAGAGCCTCAGTTCCCAGCTGGCTCTTGGCCAGAGGCCATTCTCAGTTCCTTGCCTGTGAACTTCCCCAACATGGCAACTTGCTTTATCGAAGCCAGCAAGGAGGAGAGTCTGCTAACATGAAAGAAGTCAAAATTTCCTTTGTAATTAATGAAAAGAAATGACATCTCCTCAATATTGTTGAATACTGTTGTTTAGAAGCAAAATACTTAAGAGAAGGGGACTATACAAGGTTTCAATCCAGAAGGCAAGATCTGTGGTGCCATTTTAGCATCTATAAATAAGATATAATTGATAAATTTTAAAATTTTGAACAATTCCTACATTCCTCTGGAAAAATAACTCACTTGAATCACATTATTCTTTTAACTGATTGCTAGATTAAATTGCTAATATTTTATTTAGGATATTTTCATAAATATTTATAACATAGTTGTTCTATAATTTTTATTATTTTTAGTGGGTTTGAAATTGACTACCATAGCCCAAAAGGTTGAATTGGTAAGTGCCCATCTTTTCTTATGTTCTGACAAATTTTAATAACAGGAATTACCAAGACCTGTAAGGTTTGAAAGAATCCTTCTGTAACACCATCTGGAAGAAAATATTTTTTTCTTTTTTTTTCTTTCCTTTTTTGTATTTTTCTGAAGATGTACTATGAAATGGTACAGTCTATAGACTCCCGCATGCCCACCAGGGGGTGATGCTCTGCCCATCCGGGGTGTCGCTCTGCCGCAACCAGAGCCACTCTAGCGCCTGGGGCAGAGGCCAAGGAGCCATCCCCAGCGCCCGGGCCATCTTTGCTCCAATGGAGCCTTGGGTGCGGGAGGGGAAGAGAGAGACAGAGAGGAGGGAGGGGGGGGTGGAGAAGCAAATGGGCGCCTCTCCTGTGTGCCCTGGCCGGGAATCGAACCCGGGACTTCCGCACGCCAGGCTGACGCTCTACCACTGAGCCAACCGGCCAGGGTGGAAGGAAATTTTTAACAAAATTATTATCTTAGATTGTTGGTACATTTAAGTTTTGGACATTATCTTGTCAACCTTGATATTTTACTTTTTCCTTAAAATAATTCATTTTATCTAGATTTACAACAGTTTTGGAGTAAATGTCATTCTCTCATAATTTTAAACTCTATATCTGCATGATAGTTCCTTTTTTACACTTAATATTGAATGCACATCTCTTCTGAAGTGTTCTCTTAGGCAGACTTACCGGCAGTTTCACTACTGATATTTCAAAAAACCAGCTGCATGGTTCTTTCAATGTTAAATATTTTCATTTTTATTAATTTATTTTTCTAACATTATTTTGGTCATTTTTAAAAATAATTTCCTGAGTTAAGTTTGAGTTAATTTTGCATTTTTCTTATTTGATTACAGGATAATTGAAAGCTATGACATTTTCTCTGAGTGTGGCTTTGGCTGTATTATTACCTGCAGGTTCTGATGTGGGATATTTCCATTTTTATCAACTGTAAATAGTATTGATTTTACATTTTATTGGTTTATTTATTCAAGAAGTATGATAAAAACTAGTTTTGCATGATTTTTAAGTTGCTAGGCCATTTTTTTTATCCTGTAATAGTTATTTCCAGTTTGTTATATTATGATAAAATAACACATTCTGTAATAGTACTCAGTTTGCATTTTATTGAGAGCTTCTTTATGGCTATTACATGATCAACTCTTGCAAATGTTCATTAGGAATTGGAAAAAGCTCTGTAAAGAACAAAATTTTTTATGTCTACAATTAAGTTTATTATATATTTAAAACATTTATAGTCTTATTTTAAAACTACTTGATCTAATACTGAAAGAATAATACTAAAATCTTTATTGAGATCTATTAAATTCTCATAAGCTTTCTAATAGTTTTATTGTCTTATATACATTTGTGATGTTAATGCATGAAGTTGTATGACTAATTGAAGATTTTGTGTGACTGTATCTTTTATTGTTTTAATATCACTTTGTTCCCATTTAGATTTTTTTGTTTTTAATTTTTCTTTTTGTGATAATAGTGCCATTTTGCTGGATTTTTTTTATTATAAATGTAGGACTTATTTGAATTTCTTGGGGCAACCAAACTGGGTCATTAACTGCCCGGACTGAATATATTATTGCTAGACGCACAGAGTGGAGATCTGTGGGGTGTTTTCTGCACAGCAAGCACTGCACTAACAATGTCTTGGCTCCTCTGTGTCTCGGCTCCTCTGCCGTGATGATTGATGTGACAGCATTGTTGCGCTATAGCCCGTCTTAAAGGGCCCAGAGTAAAGGGAAATATTAAGAAAGCTACGTTTGTCAATTATGTGTTTCTTTAACATGGAAATCGCATCTTTGCTCAGATTAATCTCAACCAATCTCCATGTCTCCAGAAAACCTTCGCATTTCTCATTATCCTGACCTCTACAGAAAAAAAGTCCATGTTTTGCATGGAGCTTTGATGGTCCCTTATTCTATTAACACAACAGTTAAACAAGAGGAAAAGACAAGTTTGGAAGAAAATAGATTGGGTAATAGTCCACTTTTGGTCCATCTGCAGTGTTCTAAGTAAATTCAGAGAGAGAGAGAGAAAAAAGACAATATATTGTTATTCTACTCCCAACTCTCTCTCTTTAAAAGTTACTTGAAAAAAATTGCCTCTAATAATCGTGGAATCCTATAAGTAAGAAATAAGACAGCCTTGTAATGTCTCTGGAAGAATAAAAGGTAAAATTTACTAAGGGTGATAATCTAAGAAGTAAAGGTGAGGATATTTAAAAAAAACATTTTTAAGTTCACATGTTATTTCTCACTTTTGTAACTACAGGGGTTCCTCAGATTACAACACAGTGCTATTCCTACAACAGTGACGTAACCTGAATTTTGGTGTAAGTTGAAACACAACCTAGCCTAACACAAATGGAACATTTGCACTTTTAACAGTCCAGAATGGCGTAGGTAAGCGTACTGGGGGATGCCAACTGCTTCACTCACATGCCTGTTACTGCGTATTCTTCCGCCCTGCGCAACCAAACTAGTTCACCCTTGTAGTCCGTTTAAGTGCAGTGCTAATGGTGTAAGCCGAAACACTCACGTTTCCATTTCTTAAGTTTTTATGAGAGTGTCATAAACTAGAAATGTCATTTGTCGAAACTGTCATAACCCGAGGACCCTCATATGTCCAAGTACTAAAGAAGGTAAGATGTTAAACTATTTTATGTATATTCTAGGATTGACCAGATAAGCAAATATATGAACAGCAGAGTTCTCACTGGCAAAGAAAAGAGTTACACTAGAAAGGAGGGAGGCAAGAATGACCCCTCTGGGTTTGGACTGGAATCGGAGATAGTATGCACTTACGTCTTCTTAATATGTGTACAGACAGGTAGAAATAAAATAGATGTGTATCTGTAATACATCTATTTGTTTTTAGCTCTGCCCGTTGAGAACGCCTAGAAGTAGTAACACCCTAATAGCAGTGAGAACTATCAGTGCCAAGATCTTAGATTCTAAATACCATTTTCCAAAAAAAGGAACTTCCCTGACGAAATGATTAAGTCCAGGCTCGTACAGCAAAAAAAAAAAAAAAAAAAAAAAAGAGCCTGGAACATCTTGATATGTCAGCAAAAAAGAAAGTGCCCAAAGCACGGTAGGAACATGTTGAAAAGAACAGAGGAACCTTATTGAGGGTGATTCCCAATGGCCAAATTCAGTATAGTTTGAACAACAAAAGATAGTAATGAATTTTATAATCTGTAGAAGAACATGAAAATCCATGAACCCATATAAAAAACTTAAAAATAAATAAATATGGGAGAAAAGTAAGCTCTTCTTTACTATACAATTTCAACTGAAAAACATAAAAGGAATTATAAAAACTTCACATTTGGAAGACATCACAGTAATAATTGCTTCAGATGATGTAACTGAAAACAAACATGCTTTATTACTGCTTTACTGATGTTAGTCTAACTAACATCATAAAATAAAGATAAATAAGAAAGTACTGACAAAGTAAACTTATAAAAGAATTTCTATAAAATGTCAAATCCAGTTTATTGCTCTTATAACCATGATTCAATATCGCCAGTTTAGTGATCACATTATGTATTCTGTAACAAATCAATAATATATTATATAATCAATCCTATGCTTTCACCTGTGGCCAGGCTCTGATTACAGTTAAAAGGCTGTTCCATCAGATTGCCTCTGCTTACTTTTCTTCCAGCAGAAGGAACAATGAGCCTCTATTTCCATTCCAACCAGAAGACAAGGTTCTACTAAAGATCTGAAGGACACAGGGACTGAAGAGTTATTTACAAATTTATTCTCGTAGACACCACAGGGATTCTGGTCTATATTTGAAAAGGTTTTTAATTGGGACTGAATTTTACTTGCCTTTATTTGCCTAAAGCTTTTTATAACCTGTTTTTCTTGTATAGGTAGATATGTTTCTGCCCAACATATGGCTTTGGAAAATAAGCCTACTTTATTTACTTTTTTTCTTTTCCAAGTGAGAGGAGGGGAAATACAGAGACAGACTCTCACATGTACCCTGGCCTGGATCCACTCGGCAACCCCCAGCTGGGGCTGATGCTTTGCCCATCTAGTGTCATGCTCACAACCAAGCTATTTTTAGCACCTGAGGCAGAGGCTCCAGGGAGCCATTCTCAGCACCTAGCTGATTCACTGGAACCAGTCAAGTCATAACTGAGGGAGGGTGGGAGGGAGAGTGAGGGGTGAAGAAGCAGATAGTTGCTTCTCTTGTGTGCCCTAACTGGGAATTGAACCCAGGACATCTATATGCTGGGTTAACACTCTACCACTGAGGCAACTGGCCAGGGATCAATTAAGCCTACTTTTAACTCCCAAGATTTTGCTTTATATCAGGCCCAGTTTTTCACTCCCTTAGAAGATTTGGAAAACATCAGTAGCTCCATAGAAATGGAGCCAGAATTGACAGTGGAAAATTGTAACCAGGAATAAATACTGGTATATTATTGATTTACTGATGTTAGCTTAACTAGCTATAAAATAAAGCTAAATAAGAATGTACTAACAAAGTAAGCTTATAAAAGAACTTCTGTAAAATGTTAAATCCAGTTTATTGCTCTTATAACTATGATTTTAATATCACCAGTTTAGTGATCACAGTTATGCATCCTGTAAGTCAATAGTATAATATCCTGCACTTTAACCTGCAGCCAGGCTCTCATTCCAGTTAAAAGGCCTGTTGCCCTCTGGCTGACACACAGCGAGGGTTAACATCCAACCAAGAAGAATAGACACAAAGCTACAGCTCCGACTCCCTCCACTCCTCACACTCCCACCACACTGAGGCTTACAGTTCTGACTTTTACTCGAGGCCAAGACAACCTGACTGTGGGAATATATGGAAACCTGTTACAAAGAACAAATACCCTGGTTTTTTTCTTTTGTTTTTGTTTGTGTGTTTGTTTTAAGGTAAGAGCAAAAATCTTTACTCAGAGATTCAATCAACAGTGGTCAGGTATGGGAAAACTATAAGATTGTAGTTTCAATTCCAGCATAGTCTTCCTCTTTAGAACATAACTTGTTCTTAGTTGTGGTCTATTATTACTATTTTTTTCTTTATGATTTTAATTTGTGTTTACATAGATTGAAGGGCCCCTAGTTTGTAAGTTACGGGCTAGCTTCAGTTCCTATGGAAGAGGGGGTAGGGGGAGGGGAGGGGCACAAAGAAAACCAGATAGAGGGTGACGGAAAACAATTTGACTGTGGGTGAGGGATATGCAACATAATCAAATGTCAAAATAATCTGGAGAAGGCCCTGGCCGGTTGGCTCAGCGGTGGAGCGTCGGCCTAGCGTGCGGAGGACCCGGGTTCGATTCCCGGCCAGGGCACACAGGAGAAGCGCCCATTTGCTTCTCCACCCCTCCGCCGCGCTTTCCTCTCTGTCTCTCTCTTCCCCTCCCGCAGCCAAGGCTCCATTGGAGCAAAGATGGCCCGGGCGCTGGGGATGGCTCCTCGGCCTCTGCCCCAGGCGCTAGAGTGGCTCTGGTCGCAATATGGCGACGCCCAGGATGGGCAGAGCATCGCCCCCTGGTGGGCAGAGCGCCGCCCCATGGTGGGCGTGCCGGGTGGATCCCGGTCGGGCGCATGCGGGAGTCTGTCTGACTGTCTCTCCCTGTTTCCAGCTTCAGAAAAATGAAAAAAAAAAAAAAAAAAAAAAAAAAAATATCTGGAGATGTTTTCTCTGAACATATGTACCCTGATTGATCAATGTCACTGCATTAAAATTAATAATAATAATAAAAAAACTTGTAGAAATGAAAAAAAAAAGAAAACCAGGGGGAAAAATCTCCAGCTTCCAGATGTGCCAGTGCCGGAAGCTGTGCTGACCTTCACACTGTCATCTGAACCCCCTGAGTAGCTGCATGGAGTCCCCCCACGGCCCCGCCCAGCACAGAGCTCTCAGCCTCCTCCTTTCAATCCCTTTGTTCTATGTGTTCATTCCTCGCTTTCTCCTCCCTTATAAAAACCCCTGCCTACACTGAAATAGTGAGATGGGCTTTTGAGGACAGGAGTCCCCCCATCTTCTCAGGTTGCCAGCACTTGAATAAACCTCTTTCCTTCTCTTCAGCACCTGGGCCGTGTGGTTGGTTTTCATGGCAACGGGCAGCCGAACTTACAGGTCATTTTTCTAGGTACAGTAAGAATCATTAAGGATACAACAAAAACCCAGCAGATGAATGTTGATGAGTACCAGAATATTCAGTCTGAATATATCTCTTCATAACTAGTTATTACTTACAAAGGGAAATAATAAGGCAGACACCACCTTAACCAAGTAATCAAAGTGCGTTTTAACCAAGTAATCAAGAAATAACCAGACTTCCCAATATCCTGTTATATGCACTGAAAATACACAGCCTGAATTTAATCACTAGGAACCATCAGACAAACTCAAACTGAGGGACATACTACAAAAAAAGAAAAAAAAATGTGGCCTGTATTCTTCATAAAAGATAAAAAAAGGACGAGGAACCATCGCAGATTAAAGGAAACTAAGGAGACAGGAAAATAAATGCCAGATGAGGTCCTTAATTGGCTCCTGGGCCAGAAAAGAACATTAATGGGACAACTGGCAAAATGTGAATTTCTGAAGATGAGATAATAGCACTGTATCAATGTTAATTTCCTGATTTTGATCATTGTACTTAGGCACTCACATTTATGACTATGTAAGATGTTAAATTTGGGTACTCTGGGTGAAGGAGATACAGTATTTTTCCATTTTTTAAACACTAACATTATTTCAAAATGAAAGTTTGAAAAGAAAAAAAATGCCTCAATACCTTTCTGTGCATAGACAACATATCCTTGTCCTCTGGCCCTTCCCGTGTGGTTTTCAGCTTGGGAATTTCATGGGCTGTGATATCCCCATACATTACAGCATTTATAACAGTATCTTTAGGCCCCCAGAGGGCAAGAGTGCAGATGAGATGACTGACACCATGGTATACACCGGGTACGCAGTCACAGTCAGGGGGCAATTAAATGAACCCAGCAGTGTCAGCGTTGGTGAAGCCACGGAAAAGGAAGTTGGGAGTCTATGCAAAGGCACAAACAAACTTCTCGTCTTTTTTCTTCACTGTATTTTCTTCCTGTTTCCTGGCCACATTCAGTTTTAGGCTGCAACTAAACTTAGATGAGATCCAATCTCTTCACAATACGGGCTGACCGAGGACATACTTATGGTACTAGATTCAGGGCCTGGTCCAGACATTTGAGGATGGTGAGGGGTTGGGGTGGGGTTCAGGATGCGGCTTCCAGCCTCACATCCCCCACTTAGAAGAATCTCGCTGGCCTCAAGCCTGTAGTTGGACTGCGAAACCTGTTCTCTGAGAGGAGACCTAGAATCCAGCCTTCGGTACAGAATAAAACAGATTCTGGTTCCTGGGCAGTGGCTCTCCTTCAAAGACAGGAAGGTGCTGAGAAAGAGCGCTGAGAAGCCTAGGGGAGACCTTCTTCCTCCCCGTGCTTCTCGCTACACTGTTCACCTGCTCCTGCAAGACCACTGGGATTTAGAGGTTTCAGAAGTTTATTCTTTATATCCTCATTCCCTGTAGGCAGAAGGCCTAGTAGAATTCCATCTAAATGAAAATAGCTTTAATTTAGACTCACTATTTGCTTTTTCTTGATATGCGTTGTTTTGGCAGTGGGCTCAATTTGTACTAACTCTGATAGATTTTTCTAATATCTTTGCCTACCTGAAATAATTGCATGCACTAATTCCTCTCTGACTCATTGAGTATGATAATATATGGTAGTTGCTCTACAGGTAACATTAGGAATATTCATGTTTTATAAATGTGAAATAAGTGGCAATGGGTCACATTGCACATTTCTTGCATTTTTAATACACCTCAGAGCTGCAGCATGGGTCTGGTGGAAGAAATCCCTGCTGTATTCATTTCCTGCTACAGATATGGAAAATCATTAGATTTTTGCTGGGGCAAGACATCCTATCTTTCTTTTAGACCTTCAGACATTGCGCGTGTGCCTGGATTCCCAAGTAGCGAGGCGATGAGATGCCGCCCTCTCGATCCATGCGCCCCAACTCGGGCTTTGCATAACTCCCTAGAAAATTCTGCAAACTCCTCAGCGGTGCTAATGGAATGCCATGTGCATCCACTTCTGAATTTTCTTATAGATGAGGAATGAAAATGGAAATTTGTGAATTTAAATTTTAATTTTGAACCCTTCTCTTACCAACACTAAACTTCCCCTGGAGACAGCTGCTTGGTCATCTGCATGGATGGCAAGTTCCTACCGCCCGCTGACAGATGCTGCTTGCTGCTGGCTGAAAAATGTCTTTAAAATTGAACCTTTTTTTCTTTTTTTATAGGAAAAAAAAAATCTAAGACTCCAAGATAGAGTACTTTCTCCCAGAAGGAATTGCACAAATGGAAAGCTTTTTAATGAATACTGATAAGTCTGAATATGAAATGAAAGATTAACAGCTATGTATGCCAGTGACAGATGTTGCAACCCAATGTAACAGCCTCATACACCATCAGCGTCTCTCCCGTTGGAATTAAAGTGCAGCTGCTCATTAATATAGAAAACCTCTCCCGTCTCTCTTCTACTTGAAAAAAGCCACTCGGTTTCCTCAATACCAGACTGGTTGTTTTAAACACTAGTTATCATAATTTATTGTCTTGGCAGGGGCTCTTGTGGGGACCCTTACTGTTGAATTTTATTTATACAGATTTCATTATTTTTTTTGATTATTTGCAGCAACAACAAAAATTGAAGATGGCATTATAATACACAAGCAATTCCAGCTTATATTCTAAGACAGAAAAATAAGAGAAACCCATATAAATCACACTTTAAAAGGTTTGACTCGTCTAAACGACTCAACACTCATACAAATGAGGCAAATTAGAGATAAGAAGACACAGAAGGTAAATGCTTTGTTTGGTGCCCACCATCAGTAAGAAAACCAGAATCAGGACTGGGAGTTCTAGAAAACAGGGCCAGATGAAGAACAGCAGGGCTCGGACGAGGGATGTGTAGAGGGAAGCAGTTGAAACAAGATATTCTTTGCGATGGTGATACCAAAGTTCTCTAATAGTCCATAGTGTCAATGTTGGTTGATTTTATTTCTCAACTCTTCTAATAATATTATTTCAGAGAATTAACATCACATATCTGAATGAAGCTCAATGCCCTTTTAATTGTCTTGAACAGTAACTTACCCATATTTCAAAACTATAAATAAGTTATGAGGATCTTGTGATTTAAAAAAAATTATGACCTATTTGGAAGAATGTCAAAATGCAAGAAAGATACTAACTTGGATAGATAAGGAAGCCTGTTTATCTCCAATCACAAAAGCAGCTGTCTTAGTCATTTACTTGGTTATTTTCTGATAATTAGTTACTTGAACTTGAGTTGGGGAACTGTTGGTCAGGGAGGTACAATAGGGAAGAAAATAGAGCCTCAGAAAACCAAAGGGCAAGCACATTATTATTTCAGGGATTCCTTGCTTACTATACCACGGTGTTTGTTTGCTTCCGGATATTTATCACAATGTAAAGTTATTCCACTTATTTACTAGTCATTTGCCCTCCTTTCAAATGCAAGCTGTGTAAGGTCAGGAGGCTGCCCCCCTTGATCAGAGCTCTAATGCCAGAGCTTTGCCCAGAGCCTGACGCATGGCAGAGAGACACTCAGAGATGACTTTTGAATGAATAAATAAGTACATGAATGAATGAAATTCATAATCAAGAAATCAATGCAGAGTCAACAAGGAATCAATCAACAAATACACTGAAATGAAAATAAGGTTTGAAAATGAAAAAATAATAATGAAAATAATGAAAAATAAGGTTTGATTTTTACAATTTAATGCTCCTCCATTGCGGGCTCTCCAATGATATAATGTTCCTTGAGTCTCTCCATGGACCATGGTACCTATGGTGTAGGTGCGGCCAACTCCAACACACAGCTTTAAGGACTGTTGGTTCCGACTGCTTTCTGTTTTGACTACTCTAAAATTATCCCGTAGACTTTTTTAATATGTTGTCATTTTTCTGACACTTTTTTTTATATGTTGTCATTTTTCTGACATTTCTTCCATTTGAATTACAAAGGCTCCTAAATCAACATTTTGGAATGAGTCACTGAGATGGTGAGATAACATTTTATGTTTATACCTTCTTATTCTCAATTTGCTGAGGAAGCATTTTTTTTAACACTCTGTGGGGTGGGGGGATTAGTCCTCAAAAGCCAGCTGGAACTGAAGAACACGTTGCCTAAGAAAAGAATTGATTGTCAGCAGAGATAAAGTTGTGTGAAGGCAAGTTTAGGTTTTTGTGGTAGTATTGTACCTTCATTTGACAGGTAGGGACTTGAATAAGCACATGGGGACAGCTTGTATGATTGGTGATCCTATGATACCAGTCACTCTGCGGGAGGTCCGGGCTGCCCTGAGCTCTGATTTGGTCAATCTGAGCCAATTCCTAAAACAAAGCTCCAGCCTCCACTTCCATCCAGAAGGCTCAAGTCATCTTGGCCCCGAGAAGCCAATGTGTTTATGGTCCTGGTAGAAGCAGCCAGGGGAGGCTCTGTGTCAACACAGTGGGGGGCTCTGAAGTAAGGAGAGGCGCTCCCAGGGCCAGTGATTTTGGGAACAGAGAGGAAAATTAGCGCAATCCTGGAATGCTCAGGCTAGAAGGGACCTTCCCTTAATGAACGAATCACTGGGACCCAGAGAGGTAAAGTGATTTATACACTGTGAAATCACGGAGGAAAAAAAGTTGGCAGGCAGGCAGGCTGTAGAACAGATCCTAAATGAACAGAAACAGAAAGTCATGTTTGATGGTGAGACAGGCTTGTCAAATCCTGCTCTCCAGCGGAACAACTCTGCAGGAAGCCCTGAGCCTGAAAGTTGTTCTCTTTGTTTGGCGAGGTGGTCAGATTACAGACTACCCCTCATACCACTGCAGCACAGAGAGAGAGACAGAAAGAGACTCACATTGCAGCAAGTATGTAAGAGCAGCTCTAGCAGTCGCACCGCACCGAGCAGGAGTGAATCGGGGAAAGCAGTCTTTACAGTAACTGAAATGCAGTTAACAAAACCAGGACATTATATTCTAAACTTGATGTGACTGCGCTCAGATGTAGAGCAGCTTTTGCAGACAATGGGAAAAGCTCGAATCTGTGCAGAAGAGCATTCCAGCTCCAACCTGCAGGGAACAGAGAGGAGGTGTAGCAGTAACGGAAAGCCATGAGAAGAGAGGGGAAGGTAGGACCTGGTGCAATGGTAGAGACATTGCCTTCAGCCACTGCTGAGGGTTTCCCAGTGAAGCCCAGCACCTGGAGCCGTCACCTGCACAACAGTGGATCCCAGCATGCTTTGGTAGGCGTCAGTCATGCCCACAGTACTGGTTCAGGGGACAAGTACACTGTATACACATCATTCCATATACAATGGCTCTATCATTCTCAGCTAATCCTTTAGAGCAGGGGTCTCAAACTTGCGGCCCGCGGGCCGCAGGCGGCCCGCCGAACAATTTTGTGCGGCCCGCAGACTAATCCACGAAGTTCAAAATATTTTGGATAAAATTAAGTAAGCCTAGGGGCTTACTTGTATTTTTCATTTCTCTAGCATCCTAGCTAGATATTAGCTTAGTTAACAGCAGTTGTGATGCGAACTACAGTTTCTGGTCGTTTTGTGACACTGAGTAAACTGCATGTACGATTGTGCTTGTTGTACTGATTTTTTTTTTGTTTTCAACTGCAGTGAGAAAAGTGTTGCGTAACAGTTGCCTTTTGTAGACCTAGTGCGGCCCGCCGAACGGCTGCGATCTTGCTCTGCGGCCCACATGCTGAGTTGAGTTTGAGACCCCTGCTTTAGAGAGTCCCATACCTGAAGAATTGTCAAAGGTAAGCATTACGTTTTCCAAATTTGCCAACACTAAATTTTATCAATTTATAGGAGTAAGGAACCCAGAGCAGCACACGACACAGAGATTGGTTTGATCCAGCCCAGGTGTGCCTGCTTCTCCAAGGCTCTACAAAGAGCTGGGAACCCAGTAGGGCAGAAGTTCACATCCAGAAAGAGGTAAGTGTGGAGCTGGGCAAAGCTGGGTCAGAACTTGGGGCTCTCTCATTGAGTGACCCTAGCCTTGGAGGTCAGTGACCTCTTGTTTCCTTATCTGTGCAGTGCAGACAGGGTCATTTAAAGACTAAATAATCGGCCCTGGCCAGTTGGCTCAGCGGTAGAGTGTCAGCCTGGCGTGCGGGGGACATGGGTTCGATTCCCGGCCAGGGCACACAGGAGAAGCGCCCATTTGCTTCTCCACCCCCTCCTTCCTCTCTGTCTCTCTCTTCCCCTCCCGCAAAAGATGGCCCGGGTGCTGGGGATGGCTCCTTGGCCTCTGCCCCAGGCGCTAGAATGGCTCTGGTCGCGGCAGAGCGACGCCCCGGAGGGGCAGAGCATCGCCCCCTGGTGGGCAGAGCGTCACCCCTGGTGGGCATGCCAGGTGGATCCCCGTCGAGCGCATGCAGGAGTCTGTCTAACTGTCTCTCCCCGTTTCCAGCTTCAGAAAAAAAAAAAAATTAAAAAGAAAAAAAGACTAAATAATCTAATAAACTGAAAAAGTAAAAAAAAACAAAAAACAGAAAACACCACAGTGCCTGATCACCAGGGGGTACACATACTCATTTTCCATCCTTTATTTGGACAATAAACCTGTGTATACTTCCCCAAAACATTTTTTTAATTGTGGTAAAATACACATCATATAACACCATCTTAGCCATTTTTAAGTGTATATTTGAGTAGTGTTAAGTATACTCACATTGTACAACCAACCTCCAGACCCCTTTTCATCTTGTAAAATTGAATCTCTATGCCCAAGAAACAACTCTCCATTTCCCCCTTCATCCAAATATTTTTAATTGAAAAGAACCAATCAAAAACCAAGAACTTCAATCACTACTTTGAATAGCTGCTAAGAATCAGGATTTTTAATTGAACTAAATTCCAGATTCAAAAAACAAAAACGTAGACGTCGTTTTTAACAGTTTAGAAGTTCATAAAGGAACAACTGGTGAATTAAAATAGTCAACAGAGGAAGATTTATGTGGTACAACATCATTAAAAAAAATCACAAGGACTCAGAATCGCCCTATTGTATTGAAACTGCCGCATGGAAGCACAGAGCATCTCTACAGAGATAGCACGCATGTGCGGCAAATATTTAGCAGGTCTGTGTGATTGGGTCAGGAAAGGGAACAGGAAAGTTGAGTATACAATAAAGCAGTGTTTTCCAGGCTTCTCTGATGATAAGAATCACCCGAGATACTTGTTAAAACTACAAATTCCTGGGCTCCATCCCAGACCCACTAAATCAGAATCTCCGGGTTGGATTCCAGCTATAAAGTTTTAAAACAACAGTCTTCTAGAGGCTATGAGATCTTTATCCAAGTACATGTCCATCTTTTGGAAAAGCTGCCTTTAGCGCTGCTGATTACAATATAAAACAGTAATTGAGTATGGTAGCTCCGATCTGTCAGACCCCGAGAAGTAACTTAAATGTTTATTCCAAGCACAGAGGTACAATTAGCCACAAATGAGGCTAATTGTGAGGGGGTACTGTTAGGGGCGCTTGGAACAGAATCAGAGACAAAGCAGCTGTGGGAATTAACTATAACAGAGGGAAGGGGGAAGGGCTGACGCACGCCATGTCAGAATGACCCTTCAAACTTCCAAAAGAGAAAGGCATAACTTTCAAAACATAATAGAATGTGGAACCAGTTTATAGCACACGGCTCTATTTGTTCTTTGACAGTAAAAACACTGCCAAGATGGAGAATAAAAACAAAGAAAAGTTAAACACCACCTCTTAGAGAGACCTGCCTACAAAGTCTGCGTGCAGGACCCACTGCCAGTTACCAAGCTGATGAAAAGGGGAGATCCTGGGAAACTGATGGCGAGGGGGACTTAACTTGGTTCTGAGTAGGAGCACCAGTTGTTTCATGCCAGATGAAGCCCCTAGCCCTGCGTCCCTGCCCAGCTCTCTCGGGGACAAGTTCTAAGAGAACAACCTCTCATATGCTTCTAATGTCATCATTTCATGCACAAAGTAAGAGTTCACTGTCACCATCAGTGGCAGTGATTCCTTGCTCAATATCATTTATTCATTATTCAATACCTTTGACATCCATCAGTAAAGAAAACACAAAAGAAAACACTTCCTTGCAAAGCTCAATCAGCAATCTCGGTTGCTGAAAGTTTTTGTTTGTTTGATTCTGCACGTCTTTCACTTGCAATAGTCCAAGCACTGACTCGTGTACAATTCACTTTGCCAGGTTTTCCATTGCTTTCCTTTCTCGTTGTTGAAGGATTAATAGATTATTTTTCACAAAAGTCATTTAGAAGGCAGCGGTGTGGGTGGATGAGAATGTGGGGATTCTATCAAAACCATGCACTCCATGTTTAAAGAAATGTCACGTACAGATCTTCTAAATTCGAGACCGAACCACAGGGCCTCAGATAAATCAGGCTGTTGCAATTCCTTCGTCCTTCAGATCTGCATTAATGAAGCATAGCACATCATTCTGAATGAATGTTTTCCAACTCACTGATGAAAAGCACGAACAATTGGAAATCCTTTTTGCTCTTGCAAGGTTCCATAGATCTGCTGCTGAGTCGTGGCTCGGCAGTAAAGTGAGAACTATGCAAGGCCAGCCTGGTGGGTATGGCGGGAGGGGGGCGGCTGGGAAATACGGAAAAAGTTAAATACATCTTCGAGGGTCCTTAAGTTTTAATACAATTCAATTCTCAAATCTGCCCCACACTACAGCATATTCTCAGTTCCTTCAAATACACACACTTGATTAAAAACTGTGCTAAATTTTCCACAAATGCACAGGAAGTAGTCTCCATAGAATACAGTAGATTTTAGAGTGCTGCATTTCCTTGACAGGAGGGTCTTAGAGATTACTTCTGCTATACCTAAAGAATTAGAGAGACACATTTAAAGCTAGATTAACCTTTCACACCTCCTAAAAGTAAGATGCATATTTGGGGAAGGGATGGAGGATAAGACTAGAACTCTTGCCTGACCAAGTGGTGGCGCAGTGGATAGAGCATTGGACTGGGATGTGGAGGACCCAGGTTCGAGACCTCGAGGTCACCAGTTTGAGCGTGGGCTCATCTGGTCTGAGCAAAGCTCACCAGCGTGGACCCAAGGTCGCTGGCTCGAGCAAGGGGTTACTCGGTCTGCTAAAGGCCCACGGTCAAGGCACATATGAGAAAGCAATCAATGAACAATTAAGGTGTCGCAACAGAAAACTGATGATTGATGCTTCTCATCTCTCTCCGTTCCTGTCTGTCTGTCCCTATCTCTGACTCTCTCTGTCTCTGTAAAAAAAAAAAAAAAAAAAAAAAAAAAAGACTAGAACTCTATCCTTACTGCCAGGGAGAAATGTGATGACCAAAGTAATTTTAAGCAGCAGAAAAAGTACATTATTATTTCCAAGTCTTTCCAGTTGTCCTCATTATTCATTGATCACTGCATCAAAATAACAGAGATAGCGAGCCATATTATTCGTAAGGATAGAACTACATATACCAATATTTTGTCTGGTGTCTGGATTCCTTATAGGAAATGCCTATGTATAGTAATATGAGAGAAAATATTTGGGGCAGGGGATGAGCCTAAAGCAGTAATCCCTAGAAAAAGAGGGAGAAAACCTAAACCAGTGTAAGGAACTGCTCACAAATTAATCCCATGGCAATTTCTTAGACAGTTACCATTGTGGGGACCAGAGTTCCCGAGAGATCGCTGCAGTGATGGTGGAAGGGGTGCACTGGACGGGTGGCAAGAAGAAGTCTGGTGACTCTGGGCTCAGAAGATGGACTGATAATGATAATTCAGCAATTCCCGGTGATACTTATCAAGCCCTTACTACCTTCCAGACACTATGCTAAGGGCTTGATTTACATCTTCTCATCTAAGCTATACACTATCCCAATGAGTTAAATGTCATTATTATCCCATTTACAGATTAAGAAACTAGGTTTTGTAAGGTAAAGAAAGCTGTTCAAGGTCACACGGCTAGTTAATAGAACTTCTGTTAATGGTAGAACTTGCCGGGTCTCCTTCACATCAGTGTCAGAGCCCTGTAATTCTGCCATTTTGAACTGTGTTCCACTCAAACAAGAGCATGGCTCCACTCTTCAGAAGAGCCTTCTCCCATCTCCCCGTGGCTAGCCAACATCGCCTTTTCTTCCGATCTCAGCTCAAATGTCTCCTCTCCTGGGAAGCTGCTGCTCTTTGGTATTCCCATGGTCATTGCACTTGCCTGTCATTGAACTTAACTCCCAGTATTGCTGGTGCTTGATGACTTGGGAATTTTCCCCCAGAAGACTACCTTTTTGAAGGCATAGGTTGTATCTACACTGCCTGCTGTTAACCCACAGTGCTTAGTGTGGTGTCTGATTCACAGCAGGTGCTCAAAAAATATTTCTTTAATGAATGAGTTATCAAATTGCTCCATTTACTGTTGAGGAAAAAAATTCAAAAGAGTATGTAGCTTGTCCCATGCCACCCAAGAAGCGGGAGTGCAGGCTGGAAGTGGAGGAGAAAGACCAGGTCTCCTAACTCCTGGCTGGGGCACCTTCTACTTTGCTGCTGACTCTCTTTTACTTAGAATGTCTCAATTTTCCTCTTCACCATATGAATCCACCCATCCTAGAGCCCCCCTCCTGTTCCCTCCTTGCTCACACGGACCACAGAGGACCTCTTCAAGGTCTAAATCACTCATCAGGTGATGGTTCACAGGGCGCCTTAGTTAGACTTTCCAGCCTGGGTTCCAGTTGCTCTCTTAGCCTCTCTGGCCTGTAGCTTTTCTCTGCAGTATCCCAGCTGCACCCCCACTGGGATTTGTAGCCTGTAGCAGGGGCTCAGGTGAGTGTAAACTTGATTTGGTAGCACCACACAAAGCACAGAAAGCACACACAGCCCTTCCTGTTTCTAAGGGCAACAACAATGAAACAATAAACAAGGACCCTCCCCACCCCAAGATTGCCAGAGAAGGCAAAATAGATTTTCATTCCATATTATTGCCTCAGTTCTAAGAATGCCAACACTTAATACCCAACAATCCCAGTCCTAATGGCCCCACGCTCCCTGACACCTGTGTCTACCTTCAACATGTTGATTTAAGGCGAGGTCTCGGCTGTCTCCATTATTCCTACCCAGCACTTCTCCGGCCTGTTAGCTATTCCCGGAGCTATTCAAACCAATTCATCAAACTACCTCCAGAAATATCGCAGGCTGGTCAAAGGGTAAGAACAAATAACGCTGAGAGATTTCAAAGCCATTGCTGAATGTTAGGCCTATGGAAGAAAATTGAACATACAGGAGAGAGAGGAAGAGCTTCAAGGAAGCCTTTGAAAAGTCCTCAGAAGTAATGTAACACAGGTGCCAACAGACAAGTAAGGGCCCAGAGAGCCAAGAATTCAGGGTTTCTGACCCTGCTCATCCCAAACCCATCACCCTGACTTTGAGTCAAGAAAATAAGAGGAAAACTACAATCTGCAATGTAGACATTGTCCCAAAGAGGAGGAGAGATAGTAAAATATCATATATTATTGGAGTGTAAAAGAAAAAAAACTTGGGTTCAGGAGGAAATGGTGGCATATTTTATTCCTCTGTTATGGGGTAAATACATTCATTCATCATTTAAGCCAACCCCATCTCCTTGAAATTCTATAAAATGCGGCCTACTTTATCTTGAAATATCTGTGCTTGGAGAAGAAGAATGTGCAGTTTAAGCACAAAAGCTTTAAAATGCCACAGGAGTAATATCAAAAATCAGCTTAAGAACTTAACGCAACAAGAAAAAAGACCGATAAATCTCGTGTGTGTGCATTTTAATAAGAGAATTCTTGAGTACAGTATTACAGCTTTGCTTGCCAAATATAAGATATTTTCCAGCATTCTACATTCATAATTGTAATAAAAGGTCTTATTGTAAATGCCCACAGTCAGAAGCAGGGGGCATTTTGGATTTAAGAGTTTTATTAAGGAGGTTGATTTATGGTTGCTGGGAAAACTTACCATCGATTTTAACCTCTCAAATCTTAGATCTGAGGTTAGGCAGTTGATTCTTGCCTTTTTGGTTTTGTTTTATGGTTGTAGTTTTTTTTGCAAACAAGTTTTAGTTTTAAAAATGGTTATTATGTGGGAAGATCCCACATCTTTTATTCCCCTGCCCTTATTTTTTGCTAGCTCACAGACATAGTATTTACCTTACTAATCATGCTCATACTTAACCCTAAGTGCTTAGGAATATGCAGAGTACAGTACTTTTTGGTTTTAGGGAAAATAACATCTTCCAAACATTCACTTCAAAAACACCAGTTCCCATTCAACACGGCAGCAGGTGATGAGAAAAGACAGAGGCGTCCAGGCTGCTGAAGGCGTTGAAGGGGGCCAGCCTGCCATCCGGGTCACTGGGTTGGAAGGCGGCTGAAAGGAGGGCGCTGGGCCAGGTGTCCCTGCAGGGACACGAATTGGCATTCCTGCATTCCCATGTGATGGGACCGAGTTAGAGCAAAAGTTGTTTACACACTGACGCTACTGAAGTGTCCTATCAGATGACAACGGCTTCGCGGACAGAGAGCAGGAGAAAAAGACAATGGCATTTTTGCTGCTCCTGAAATCATGAGTCAGTGACCTTTGCTTTAGGATAAAATCAAGGTGAGCCACTCCCCACTTTCAGTGACTGGAAAAACACACACATTTTCTCTCCACACCTGCGCCCGTTACAATCAGTTGAACAGCACTTAGCACGTTGGCCGACCTCCCTAGAAAGGCCGGCAGGGGCAGGACAGCCGTGGCAGCACCAGGACAAAGCACGGGAAAGGTCGCTCTGCTGAAACCTTGCTTAGGACCCTTGGGTGTCAACGGCAGAAAGTTTAAAATGGAATTTTAATGTCATTCGAGAAAGAGAAGTAAGGGACAGAGCCCCAGAAGGACCCGAGGTGCAGGTTTGGAATAAGTAAAAGTCCTCTTCTTTCTCAGACCTTAGAGGACATCATCACTGCTCTGTGTGTGTGTGTTCAGAGACAACATACTACTTTTTACTAATCCCCTTGGGGTCCATTAGCAAGTATTTTTTTATGGGGGGTGCTTTTTAGACCTTGTATTGATAAAATGAGCCATACAAAGTGTGTCACTGATCAACTTGCTGACAGCTCAGTGAGGAGAAGAAAACTGGAGGGGAAGAGCCAGCAGCACGGCCAGGTGCTAACTGCTAAGTCATTCTCTCAGCCCCTGACGCCGCCCGGGGGGACGCAGAGCCCATTTCCCAGCTCCTTGTGTTGATTTCTAGATGCGTCGAAGTTCATCTCCAAAAGGACCCAGAACATTTTATTATTGAGAAAACTGAGCCCCAAGTAGATCTGGGGTTTCCATGAATTTCTCACAGTCTCAACAGGTGATACCTCAGTGACAGACTGCAGGTTTCCTGGCTCTCTCTATGTGTAGTATGTGACACCAGTGGGAGTGGAGGGTGGGGTTGAGGACCTGTTCCCACTCTGGTTCTGTGGTGATGGCAGGTGTTCCTGTCCCTAGATTGATAATGACCAACACTGCTGTAGAACTTTGACATTTTAACCCTCCTGATAACCTGCATCCCTATTTTACAGATGCAGAGACTGAGGCTCCAAGAGCTGAACTGACTTACCAATGTCGCATGGCTCCTGAGTGACTCTAAATTTGATCTTGCCACTTCCCTTTCTAACATATCCAGTATTTCAAAACTAGACCCAAAGCATAGTCCCACTCACCCCAGAGACACACAAACCTTACAAAGATATAAAAAGAAGAAGGAAGGAAGGAAGGAAGGAAGGAAGGAAGGAAGGAAGGAAGGAAGGAAGGGGAGAAGGAAGGAAGTAAAGAAAGAAGGAAGGAGGGAGGGAGAGAGAGGGAGGGAAGGAAGGAAGGAAGGAAAGAGGGAGGGAGGGAGGGAGGGAGGGAGGGAGGGAAGGAAGTAAAGAAGGAAGGAAGGAGGGAGGGAAAGAGGGAGGGAGGGAAGGAAGGGAGGAAGGAAGTAAAGAAGGAAGGAAGGAAGGAGAAAAAGAAGGAAGGAAGGAAGGAAGGAAGGAAGGAAGGAAGGAAGGAAGGAAGGAAGGAAGGGAGGAAGGAAGGGGAGAAGGAAGGAAGTAAAAAAAGAAGAAAGGAGGGAGGGAGAGAGAGGGAGGGAAGGAAGGAAAGAGGGAAGGAGGGAGAGAGGGAGGGAGGGAGGGAGGGAAGGAAGTAAAGAAAGAAGGAAGTAAAGAAGGAAGGAAGGAGGGAGGGAAAGAGGGAGGGAGGGAAGGAAGGAAGGGAGGAAGGAAGTAAAGAAGGAAGGAAGGAAGGAAGGAAGGAAGGAAGGAAGGAGAAAAAGAAGGAAGGAAGTAAAGAAGGAAGGAAGGAAGGAAGGGAGAAAGGGAAAACAAATAAATAGAAAGCTCCATATGACTATTTAGTACTTAGAACTCTTGTCTTATATCCATTTTCTATATGAAGACTAACATTTATTTCTGCGGTGTAAACTGAATTAAAATTGAAGCAAGGTTCTTCAAAGAATGACATGCTCCCACTCCTGACTGACAGACTGTTGTCACTGCCAGGTGTTTCTTTAACTTTCACAAACGTCTAAAACCCACGCTCCTTAATGGAAAATTAAGGTGGAGTTGCTGTCATGACTGTAGTTCACTGGCAAGCATCCATTCTTAAATCTTTCCTTAAAGATTTAAGAACGTGTTCCCCGAGCATGTCTTGGTTGAAAATATAAGTCTGACCCCAGGCAAGCCCCAGGCACCGGTCTGTACAGTTGCAGCTTCTCTGCTCCAAGGCAGAGGGATTAAAACTGTCAGCTGCAGTCCCTCCGAGCTCCTCTTCTGCATGTCGGCTGGGAGGCAGCAGTAACCCAAACCAGGGTGTCTGGTCTCCGAGCTGTGCTCAGAGCAGATTTATATTGTGTTACTGAGTGCATTAGCCAAAACTCAGGGACATGCAAAACGTATTAGGCAATTTACAACCCAACACGTTTCCTGTGGCGAAGGCAGCTAGGGAAACATTTCCAAAAATAAACGTCACTTAATTCCTAATTGAAAAAGATCATGATAGCCACCACTAATGTCCCCTGTACAATTCCGCATTATCCTCTATAATGGAGCAGGACACTGTAAACGGTGGCCGCCTTCTGTCCCTGCTGAAACCAGTTTGGAGAAAATGAAGCACCGCTCAGCATTCCGTTCACGTTGCTCAATTGTGCAAAAGTTCCATTATTTTCTTGGAAATACATAAACCCGAAAACTTGGCATTATTGTGAAGACCTTGTTAGTATACTTTCAATCTATAATAATTGTCATTGCTAAAAAATGATCGTTAGTGGTTGTATATTTTTACCACATTTAAATTACTATGATATTGCATTGTGAAAATAAAAAGAAGTGAAAAAATATCTCATTGCTTGCAGAACCCTGATTCTGTGTAACTGGCTCTAAAAAAAAAGTGCAATGGAATTAGTGGTAAAAACCAACCAAATAAATAAATAAATTGCAGTGATATAAACTCTACATTTTTTTCATTTGAAAAGCAAGGCACAGAAGTTAATGCAGGGGATAGCAACTTCTGCTAAGAGAAAGTGCCAATAGCTATAGATAATACTCTAGAACTTTCTATACTCAATGCAGCAGAGTATTATCTACCATCAAGGCTGTTGCTTGGCCTGACCTGTGGTGGTGCAGTGGATAAAGTGTCAACCCGGAACACTGAGGTCACAAGTTCGAAACCCCAGGCTTCCCTGGTCAGGGCACATGTGAGAGTTGATGCTTCCTGCTCCTCCCCCCCCCCTTCTCTCTCTCTCTCCCTCTCTCTCATTCTCTTCTCTAAAATGAATTTAAAAAAAGTTTATTGTGGTTTTTTTTTTAAAGGCTGCTGCTGGCCTTTGTGCTAATTAGGAAAAGAAACTGCCTTGCCTGGTCCCCCGGGCCTGCCTGCCCCGCGTGGCCTGTGGATGTGACACCCTGGGGAGCAGGGTGCCGCTGAATCTCAGCCTTTCCACCTGCTCAGACAGGAACCCTGGTGCGATAGGAAAAACTCTCATGCCTTGATGGAGGCTCTGGCTGTAGAAGTTACGAAAATTAAGGAACACACGACTAAATGATAAGCTCTCCATATGATGAAACGCTAGGAAATCATCAAAACTGGTTTAAAGAATGCTTAAACATTCCAACTATTCTTTAACTATATCAGCGAACTGATAAACAACTTGACTAACAAACTATCAGATGGAAATAAGGTGAGAAGGTATACCTCAAAATGTTAACAATTATTATCTCCAGATGATGCAATTGTGGCTATTTTTTTTCTATATCAATAAATTTCCATGTTGGAAAGATTTTCTTTAATGAGCGCAAATTACTCCTGCAATAAAAATGAATTCTAAACAAAGAAATATCTATAATCCAACCTGCTTTTCAATCCAGGAAATAATACCATCTAGTACCATATTTTGATCCAAACTCTTTCCAATTAAGGTCACACAGGGAGGCTGAAGCAACAAGAGAGCAAGTGAGTGATGTTTCTCTTACAGGCTGTGACCCACCAAGGACAAGGAAGGAATAAAAAAGAAGGAGAGTGAAGTCTGAAGCAGGGGATGTGGGTTTGAATTCTATCGCCAGTAGCCACTAGCATATGACTTTAATAATACTTATTTAACCCCTTCGATTCTGTTTCTCTTTTTCTATGATGGAGTTGATCACGTGTACCTTAAGGACTGCTCTGAGCATAAAATGAGCTCACGGACCCAGAGCACATAGTATGGTGCCGTGTACTTAACAGGTGCACACAATTTGGGACTTGGTTCAAGGATCATATAGACCTCACTAGTCCATTAGCCTACAGCCTTGCACATAGTATCAATAGATCAATAAATGCTACAATCCATGCACTGCATTCAGTGTAGAAGCCTGACAGTCCTGGAAGGGAAATCTCAAATGTCCATGACTGGGTAAGCCTGGCGGAAACAGAACCCAGGTTGTGTTAGCAAGCACAGAGCCTCTCTGAAAGATGCACCACTCCACCCCTGACCGTGTCAGGATAGCTCCTTATGTGGGTTAGCATACAATGCCAGGCCCCGGGCTCAGCACCCTCCATGGATACACTTTTTTTTTTTTTTTTTGTATTTTTTCTGAAGCCGGAAACGGGGAGAGACAGCCAGACAGACTCCCGCATGCGCCCGACCGGGATCCACCCGGCACGCCCACCAGGGGGCGACGCTCTGCCCACCAGGGGGCCATGCTCTGCCCCTCTGGGCTTCGCTCTGCGGCGACCAGAGCCACTCTAGCGCCTGGGGCAGAGGCCAAGGAGCCATCCCCAGCGCCCGGGCCATCTTTGCTCCAATGGAGCCTTGCTGCGGGAGGGGAAGAGAGAGACAGAGAGGAAGGAGAGGGGGAGGGGTGGAGAAGCAGATGGGCGCTTCTCCTGTGTGCCCTGGCCGGGAATCGAACCCGGGACTTCTGCACTCCAGGCCGACGCTCTACCACTGAGCCAACCGGCCAGGGCCGATACACATTTAAAAACACTACTCTTGCTATGTGGGAAAGGGGGGACTCAGGGCTGATGGAAGAACTTCAAGTTCCATTGAAAGCTTTTTGTATTAATGACAGAAGCCAGCTGTCCTTGGACTAGTGGTAATAATGACAGTAAGCACACAGCACTTAGTTGGTGCGGGGCACTGTTATAAGCACCTTACTTATATCAGCCTATGTAATACATGAAGACCTCAGCAGGAAACTTATCTGCAGGGACAGAACCTCTGTGAGGTTTAATCCATAAATGTTTTGAGTTCTTACAGGGAAAGGGATTTGCGGAGATACCGGGAGAGGACAAGACATCGGGCCAACCCCTCCCTCCAAGGAATGCGGTCCTGTCGTGTGGGATTAGCAAGCCCAGGGACTAGACTTATAACAAGTTAGATAAACTGTTCGGGGCCAGAAGTTAGCTTTGTAGTTAAGGGTCGGTATTTAATTTCCTCTGTGCTTCTACTCCTATTATTAGACTCGGAGACTACCTTAGAATCCTAACAATTTTTATATCATCTATGTTTTCCTAACTCTTCCTGTCATTTTTGCTTACGTTCATTTTGCAAATACCAACCTATGTGGGGAACAGTGTTCAGTGCAAAGGGCCAGAGCTAGGCTGTTCTCCCACACCATCCTGACCCCGTCTCACTTGGGGCAAATTATAGACGGAGAGGCCATATCTCCGAGGGCAGGTCTGTGAAGCTGACAGCGAAGGTGGGTTTACTGTGAACCTAATGAAGTGAGAGGCTTCTCACTGGCCTGGGACCTTTCCTCAACCTTGCACCAAATTGTATTTTATTTGCTCTTCTATATGAATGGCTCCCAGACGGCGCAAGCTGCAAGCCCCACACACCTCAGTCCACCACCACTGACTGGGTAAATCCAATGAGAACAACAAAGAGGGACTCTGGGTGGTGGCTGTCATCTCTGCTGCGATGCTTTGGTGTCATTTCAAGGGTTTGGAGTTGAAAGGCATAATGAAGCAGGCCCGGAGGCTCAAATAATAACCTTTCCCCGGCCAGCACTAAGAGAGGCCTTAAAAAGAAAAGAAAAAGGCCGTGGCTGTTTGGCTCAACAGTAGAGTGTCAGCCTGGCGTGTGGAAGTCCTGGGTTTGATTTCCAGTCAGGGCACACAGGAGAAGCGCCCATCTGCTTCTCCACCTCTCCCACTCTCCACTCTCTCTCTTCTCCTCTTGCAGCCATGGTTTGAATAGTTCGAGCAAGTTGGCCCCAGGTGCTAACATGGTTCCATGGCCTCACCTCAGGTGCTAAAAATAGCTTGGTTGCTGAGCAACAGAGCAATCCCCAGATGGACAGAGCATGATCTCATAGAGGGCTTGCCGGGTGGATCCTGGTCGGGACACTAGATGGAATCTGTCTCTGCCTCCCCCACTTACCACTTAATAAAAAAAAAAGAGAGAGAGAGAGAGAGAAGAGAAAGGCAGAGCCTCCAACTGATGGATGCTTTTGCCTGTAACCCAAGCAAACCCCGTGCCCTCAGGAGGAGGTGGGAGCCTAGTGTGGCAGCTGACAACTCCTTAGACTTTGTGCAAGTGGGCCATGTAAGACTCGGAAATATTAGCCTATCTTTAGTTCTTCTACTCTGGACAATACCCCTTTGGGTTTGTGTCTCGAAAACGGCAGGGGTGGGGGAGGGCGAAGAGGGGATACCGAATTTCTTAGAATAACAAACAAAACCCTGAAGCTGATTTCTCAAAACACCCAAGGCCTCCGTTGGTGCTGATTTGTCTTCATGCTCCTGCCTTTGTTCCCAGAAACCTCTCCCTCTGCTTCTTAGCACCTTAACTAATAGCCATAATAAATGGCCTTTTTCAGCAAAAGCAGGGTAAAAATGTTTTTAGATTCAGTATTATTACAGCCATCTACATATCTTATGTACCTAGGAAGAAAATAGATCAAAATTATCAATAGCGGTTATAGCAACATGGTGATGTTTCTTCCAAATTTTCTTTAATGCAATATAAAGGGGCCATGATAAGCTTGGGAGGGGAGGGATTCAGTGTATGCTGTTTGAAATGCATAACCCATAGGAAGAGGTGAGGATGCCAGGCTTGTCCCCGGCACAAGGCGAAGCCCCCGAGGCTGCAGGGCCCATCCGGGAGAAGACAGCCACCGCTCTCCTGAAGCCGCTCCCACTAGACTCTTCCTCGGCTTCTCTGTCTGCCCGTTTGTATGGGTCCCGCAAAACAGAGAACTCTGAAAGGACACACACCGTGATGCTGCTTTAAATGACAACAAAGGCATTCATATTTGTCCTTAAAATCCCTAGGGACTTTTCAACCACCTAAGTTCTTTTGCAAAGCTGATTTATGATTCTTGAGCTTTTAAAAAAAAAATTTTTTTTTAATTTGCACAACGGAAGAATATGCCTCCCGTTTTAACTGGATGGGGCAAGTATCAACTCGAGCCAAAGCAGTAACACAAATTCTGATGTAGCTCTGACCACCGAGGAGGATCGCCTCCACGGGATAAGCTGGCTGGCAGACATTGTGTATTTATGTTAAATACGGCACCCTAAGAGAGGGGAAACACCTGTCCTGGGGAGGGGGGGGGAAGAGAGACAAGCTGACACAAGGTTTATTAAAGTTTCCTTATCTTGCTGAGGTGACCAGCCTAGGTCACCCACCCTGGTGGTTCGGAGCCAAGGCCAACTGCAACAGCATTTGCATCAGGCTGCCTGTTCTCCATGTTTCCTCCGCCCAGTGGCTCCTCTCTCTTGGGTTGATTTCTCCCTGTTCTGAACTAGGCCAAGTGTCTCCAGTTGGCAGGCGTGTGATACCTTTGGTTCCCACCAAGAGGCATGGCCACAAACAACCAGGTTAAGAGCCACATAATGGAGAATATCTCTATGGTAACTGCTGGGGTTCAACAGAGCCAGGTTCATACCAGTCAAACCACAGAACGGCTCCAGGCAGGAGTTCGGTCAGCCCTCGGTTTTTATAAGCCCACAGGGTGCCCAAGGCCACAGAGCTAGCCTGTGGCAGAATTGATCGGGAGCCCAAATGCCTCCTCGATTCCTTCCGTTCCCCGTAATCATCCACGGGTGGCTCTGAAAAATCTCTGGCTTTCTAGTGGTGGGCCAGCTGTTTCTCAGGCACCTTGCAGTGACTCTGGATGGACTTTTCTGGCATCAAAGTCCACCTTTCACAGCTCCGCGGGAGTAGTGTCGCTAGGGCGCTTGTTCAATGGGATGCTGGTAACCAAGAACTCACAGTAAGATGAAGCCTTGTTCATGGGTGTGGCAGATGATCTCTTCCAAAAATGCTCACAACAATATGTCGACCTACATGTTCTTCCAGAACCTTGACGTTCACCCATTGAGAAGCAGAGGCCCTGTCTTCACCCTTGACCAGCGCAGGCCTTGGTGACAGCCTGGATGGACCAGTGGAACGCTGTAGAAGTGACACCACCAGGCTTCCAAGGGGCGTCATAAAGGCTTTGGCCAGGTTCTCTCTCTTTCTGCCTGTCACTGTCCCTCTCTCTCTCTCTCTGTCTGTCCATATACCTTCTGAGCTTTGAACCGTTGTGTAAGAAGTCAGGCTGCTCTGACGTAGAGGGGCCCCTGGAAAGAGCGAGATGACTCCTGAGGAGCCCTCATGGTTGATCTTCCCAGCCCACGTGCAGACCTGTGAGTGAGCAAGTCCCCAGATGACTCCAGGCCCCGCCACTATCTGCCTGCAGCAGCATCACGAGCCCCAGTGAACGATGCAGGCGAGGACGAGGCCCAGTGCGGCCTGTGGAGAAGAGGGTGGGCCAGGGGTGAAGCGGGTCTTCACAGAGGAGGTACCACGAGGGATGAAGAAGAGCCCAGCAGACAGGCAAAGGAAGAGGCCCCGAGGTGGAAAACAGCCACAGGAAAGGGCAAGGTGTTGGTGGGAATGGAAACAAGGGACTGCACTTACAGAGCCAAGGAGGGACACAGGGCGTGGGGCCCACAGTCTGGTGTTCATTCGAGAAAGA